>NC_088399.1:41090889-41690889 GCF_034236695.1 Oncorhynchus nerka
CCATGTCTCTTTCTGAGAGAAATAGGACTGTTCTTTCCCCATGTCTCTCTCTGAGGCAGAGAGGAATAGGACTGTTCCTTCTCCATGTCTCTCTCTGAGGCTGAGAGGAATAGGACTGTTCTTTCCCCATGTCTCTCTCTGAGATGAATGGGACTGTTCCTTCTCCATGTCTCTCTCTGAGGCTGAGAGGAATAGGACTGATCTTTCCCCATGTCTCTCTCTGAGGCTGAGAGGAATAGGACTGTTCCTTCTCCATGTCTCTCTCTGAGGCTGAGAGGAATAGGACTGATCTTTCCCCATGTCTCTCTCTGAGGCTTAGAGGAATAGGACTGTTCCTTCTCCATGTCTCTCTCTGAGGCTGAGAGGAATAGGACTGTTCTTTCCCCATGTCTCTCTCTGAGGCTGAGAGGAATAGGACTGTTCTTTCCCCATGTCTCTCTCTGAGGCTGAGAGGAATAGGACTGTTCTTTCCTCATGTCTCTCTCTGAGGCTGAGAGGAATTGGACTATTCTTTCCCTGTGTCTCTCTCTGAGGCTGAGAGGAATAGGACTGTTCTTTCCCCATGTCTCTCTCTGAGAGGAATGGGACTGTTCTTTCCCCATGTCTCTCTCTGAGTCTGAGAGGAATAGGACTGTTCTTTCCCCATGTCTCTCTCTGAGAGGAATGGGACTGTTCTTTCCTGTGTCTCTCTGAGGCTGAGAGGAATAGGACTGTTCTTTCCCCATGTCTCTTTCTGAGAGGAATGGGACTGTTCTTTCCCTGTGTCTCTCTCTGAGGCTGAGAGGAATAGGACTGTTCTTTCCCCATGTCTCTCTCTGAGGCTGAGAGGAATAGGACTGTTCTTTCCCCATGTCTCTCTCTGAGAGGAATGGGACTGTTCTTTCCCCATGTCTCTCTCTGAGAGGAATAGGACTGTTCTTTCCCCATGTCTCTCTCTGAGAGGAATAGGACTGTTCTTTCCCCATGTCTCTCTCTTAGGCTGAGAGGAATAGGACTGTTCTTTCCCCATGTCTCTCTCTGAGAGGAATGGGACTGTTCTTTCCCCATGTCTCTCTCTGAGGCTGAGAGGAATAGGACTGTTCTTTCCCCATGTCTCTCTCTCTGAGAGGAACAGGACTGTTCTTTCCCCATGTCTCTCTCTGAGGCTGAGAGGAACAGGACTGTTCTTTCCCCATGTCTCTTTCTGAGAGAAATAGGACTGTTCTTTCCCCATGTCTCTCTCTGAGAGGAATAGGACTGTTCTTTCCCCATGTCTCTCTCCGAGGCTGAGAGGAACAGGACTGTTCTTTCCCCATGTCTCTCTCTGAGGCTGAGAGGAATAGGACTGTTCTTTCCCCATGTCTCTCTCTGAGAGGAATGGGACTGATCTTTCCCCTTGTCTCTCTCTGAGGCTGAGAGGAATAGGACTGTTCTTTCCCCATGTCTCTCTCTGAGAGGAATGGGACTGATCTTTCCCCATGTCTCTCTCTGAGAGGAATAGGACTGTTCTTTCCCCATGTCTCTCTCTGAGAGGAATGGGACTGTTCTTTCCCCATGTCTCTCTCTGAGAGGAATGGGACTGTTCTTTCCCCATGTCTCTCTGAGGCTGAGAGGAATAGGACTGTTCTTTCCCCATGTCTCTCTCTGAGAGGAACAGGACTGTTCTTTCCCCATGTCTCTCTCTGATGCTGAGAGGAATAGGACTGTTCTTTCCCCATGTCTCTCTCTGAGTCTGAGAGGAATAGGACTGTTCTTTCCCCATGTCTCTCTCTGAGGGAATGGGACTGTTCTTTCCTGTGTCTCTCTGAGGCTGAGAGGAATGGGACTGTTCTTTCCCCATGTCTCTTTCTGAGAGGAATGGGACTGTTCTTTCCCTGTGTCTCTCTCTGAGGCTGAGAGGAATAGGACTGTTCTTTCCCCATGTCTCTCTCTGAGGCTGAGAGGAATAGGACTGTTCTTTCCCCATGTCTCTCTCTGAGAGGAATGGGACTGTTCTTTCCCCATGTCTCTCTCTGAGAGGAATATGACTGTTCTTTCCCCATGTCTCTCTCTGAGAGGAATAGGACTGTTCTTTCCCCATGTCTCTCTCTTAGGCTGAGAGGAATAGGACTGTTCCCTCCCCATGTCTCTCTCTGAGAGGAATAGGACTGTTCTTTCCCCATGTCTCTCTCTGAGGCTGAGAGGAACAGGACTGTTCTTTCCCCATGTCTCTCTCTGAGGCTGAGAGGAATAGGACTGTTCTTTCCCCATGTCTCTCTCTGAGGCAGAGAGGAATAGGACTGTTCCTTCTCCATGTCTCTCTCTGAGGCTGAGAGGAATAAGACTGTTCTTTCCCCATGTCTCTCTCTGAGAGGAATGGGACTGATCTTTCCCCTTCTCTCTGAGGCTGAGAGGAATAGGACTGTTCTTTCCCCATGTCTCTCTCTGAGAGGAATGGGACTGTTCTTTCCCCATGTCTCTCTCTGAGAGGAATGGGACTGTTCTTTCCCCATGTCTCTCTCTGAGGCTGAGAGGAATAGGACTGTTCTTTCCCCATGTCTCTCTCTGAGAGCTGAGAGGAACAGGACTGTTCTTTCCCCATGTCTCTCTCTGAGGCTGAGAGGAATAGGACTGTTCTTTCCCCATGTCTCTCTCTGAGTCTGAGAGGAATAGGACTGTTCTTTCCCCATGTCTCTCTCTGAGAGGAATGGGACTGTTCTTTCTGAGAGGAATGTCTGTTCTTTCCCCATGTCTCTTTTTCTGAGAGGAATGGGACTGTTCTTTCCCCATGTGTCTCTCTCTGAGGCTGAGAGGAATAGGACTGTTCTTTCCCCATGTCTCTCTCTGAGGCTGAGAGGAATAGGACTGTTCTTTCCCCATGTCTCTCTCTGAGAGGAATGTGTTCTTTCCCCATGTCTCTCTCTGAGAGGAATAGGACTGTTCTTTCCCCATGTCTCTCTCTGAGGCTGAGAGGAATAGGACTGTTCCCTCCCCATGTCTCTCTCTGAGAGGAATAGGACTGTTCTTTCCCCATGTCTCTCTCTGAGAGGAATAGGACTGTTCTTTCCCCATGTCTCTCTCTGAGGCTGAGAGGAATAGGACTGTTCTTTCCCCATGTCTCTCTCTGAGAGGAATGGGACTGTTCTTTCCCCATGTCTCTTTCTGAGGCTGAGAGGAATAGGACTGTTCTTCTCCCATGTCTCTCTCTGAGGCTGAGAGGAATAGGACTGTTCTTTCCCCATGTCTCTCTCTGAGAGAGAATGGACTGTTCTTTCCCCATGTCTCTCTCTGAGGCTGAGAGGAATAGGACTGTTCTTTCCCCATGTCTCTCTCTGAGGCTGAGAGGAATAGGACTGTTCTTTCCCCATGTCTCTCTCTGAGGCTGAGAGGAATAGGACTGTTCTTTCCCCATGTCTCTCTCTGAGGCTGAGAGGAATGGACTGTTCTTTCCCTCTCTCTCTGAGGCTGAGAGGAATAGGACTGTTTTTCCCATGTCTCTCTCTGAGAGGAATGGGACTGTTCTTTCCCATGTCTCTCTCTGAGTCTGAGAGGAATAGGACTGTTCTTTCCCCATGTCTCTCTCTGAGAGGAATGGGACTGTTCTTTCCCCATGTGTCTCTCTCTGAGGCTGAGAGGAATAGGACTGTTCTTTCCCCATGTCTCTTTCTGAGAGGAATGGGACTGTTCTTTCCCTGTGTCTCTCTCTGAGGCTGAGAGGAATAGGACTGTTCTTTCCCCATGTCTCTCTCTGAGGCTGAGAGGAATAGACTGTTCTTTCCCCATGTCTCTCTCTGAGAGGAATGGGACTGTTCTTTCCCCATGTCTCTCTCTGAGAGGAATAGGACTGTTCTTTCCCCATGTCTCTCTCTGAGAGGAATAGGACTGTTCTTTCCCCATGTCTCTCTCTTGAGGCTGAGAGGAATAGGACTGTTCTTTCCCCATGTCTCTCTCTGAGAGGGAATAGGACTGTTCTTTCCCCATGTCTCTCTCTGAGAGGAATGGGACTGTTCTTTCCCCATGTCTCTCTCTGAGGCTGAGAGGAATAGGACTGTTCTTTCCCCATGTCTCTCTCTGAGAGGAACAGGACTGTTCTTTCCCCATGTCTCTCTCTGAGGCTGAGAGGAATAGGACTGTTCTTTCCCCATGTCTCTTTCTGAGAGAAATAGGACTGTTCTTTCCCCATGTCTCTCTCTGAGAGGAATAGGACTGTTCTTTCCCCATGTCTCTCTCTGAGGCTGAGAGGAACAGGACTGTTCTTTCCCCATGTCTCTCTCTGAGGCTGAGAGGAATAGGACTGTTCTTTCCCCATGTCTCTCTCTGAGGCAGAGAGAATAGGACTGTTCCTTCTCCATGTCTCTCTCTGAGGCTGAGAGGAATAAGACTGTTCTTTCCCCATGTCTCTCTCTGAGAGGAATGGGACTGATCTTTCCCCTTGTCTCTCTCTGAGGCTGAGAGGAATAGGACTGTTCTTTCCCCATGTCTCTCTCTGAGAGGAATGGGACTGATCTTTCCCCATGTCTCTCTCTGAGAGGAATAGGACTGTTCTTTCCCCATGTCTCTCTCTGAGAGGAATGGGACTGTTCTTTCCCCATGTCTCTCTCTGAGAGGAATGGGACTGTTCTTTCCCCATGTCTCTCTCTGAGGCTGAGAGGAATAGGACTGTTCTTTCCCCATGTCTCTCTCTGAGAGGAACAGGACTGTTCTTTCCCCATGTCTCTCTCTGATGCTGAGAGGAATAGGACTGTTCTTTCCCCATGTCTCTCTCTGAGTCTGAGAGGAATAGGACTGTTCTTTCCCCATGTCTCTCTCTGAGAGGAATGGGACTGTTCTTTCCCTGTGTCTCTCTCTGAGGCTGAGAGGAATAGGACTGTTCTTTCCCCATGTCTCTTTCTGAGAGGAATGGGACTGTTCTTTCCCAGTGTCTC
Source organism: Oncorhynchus nerka (assembly GCF_034236695.1). Classification (NCBI taxonomy): domain Eukaryota; kingdom Metazoa; phylum Chordata; class Actinopteri; order Salmoniformes; family Salmonidae; genus Oncorhynchus; species Oncorhynchus nerka. The sequence continues at coordinate 41,095,773 of NC_088399.1, forward strand.
TCTCTGAGGCTGAGAGGAATAGGACTGTTCTTTCCCCATGTCTCTCTCTGAGGCTGAGAGGAATAGGACTGTTCTTTCCCCATGTCTCTCTCTGAGAGGAATGGGACTGTTCTTTCCCCATGTCTCTCTCTGAGAGGAATATGACTGTTCTTTCCCCATGTCTCTCTCTGAGAGGAATAGGACTGTTCTTTCCCCATGTCTCTCTCTGAGGCTGAGAGGAACAGGACTGTTCTTTCCCCATGTCTCTCTCTGAGGCTGAGAGGAATAGGACTGTTCCTTCTCCATGTCTCTCTCTGAGGCTGAGAGGAATAAGACTGTTCTTTCCCCATGTCTCTCTCTGAGAGGAATGGGACTGATCTTTCCCCTCTCTCTGAGGCTGAGAGGAATAGGACTGTTCTTTCCCCATGTCTCTCTCTGAGAGGAATGGGACTGTTCTTTCCCCATGTCTCTCTCTGAGAGGAATGGGACTGTTCTTTCCCATGTCTCTCTCTGAGGCTGAGAGAATGGGACTGTTCTTTCCCCATGTCTCTCTCTGAGAGGAACAGGACTGTTCTTTCCCCATGTCTCTCTCTGAGGCTGAGAGGAATAGGACTGTTCTTTCCCCATGTCTCTCTCTGAGTCTGAGAGGAATAGGACTGTTCTTTCCCCATGTCTCTCTCTGAGAGGAATGGGACTGTTCTTTCCCCATGTCTCTCTCTGAGAGGAATAGGACTGTTCTTTCCCATGTCTCTTTCTGAGAGGAATGGGACTGTTCTTTCCTGTGTCTCTCTCTGAGGCTGAGAGGAATAGGACTGTTCTTTCCCCATGTCTCTCTCTGAGGCTGAGAGGAATAGGACTGTTCTTTTCCCCATGTCTCTCTCTGAGAGGAATGGGACTGTTCTTTCCCCATGTCTCTCTCTGAGAGGAATAGGACTGTTCTTTCCCCATGTCTCTCTGAGAGGAATAGGACTGTTCTTTCCCCATGTCTCTCTCTTAGGCTGAGAGGAATAGGACTGTTCTTTCCCCATGTCTCTCTCTGAGAGGAATAGGACTGTTCTTTCCCCATGTCTCTCTCTGAGGCTGAGAGGAACTGTTCTTTCCCCATGTCTCTCTCTCTGAGGCTGAGAGAATAGGACTGTTCTTTCCCCATGTCTCTCTCTGAGGCAGAGAGGAATAGGACTGTTCCTTCTCCATGTCTCTCTCTGAGGCTGAGAGGAATAAGACTGTTCTTTCCCATGTCTCTCTCTGAGAGGAATGGGACTGATCTTTCCCCATGTCTCTCTCTGAGGCTGAGAGGAATAGGACTGTTCTTTCCCCATGTCTCTCTCTGAGAGGAATGGGACTGTTCTTTCCCCATGTCTCTCTCTGAGAGGAATCTGTTCTTTCCCCATGTCTCTCTGAGGCTGAGAGAATAGGACTGTTCTTTCCCCATGTCTCTCTCTGAGAGGAACAGGACTGTTCTTTCCCCATGTCTCTCTCTGAGGCTGAGAGGAATAGGACTGTTCTTTCCCATGTCTCTCTCTGAGTCTGAGAGGAATGGACTGTTCTTTCCCCATGTCTCTCTCTGAGAGGAATGGGACTGTTCTTTCCCTGTGTCTCTCTCTGAGGCTGAGAGGAATAGGACTGTTCTTTCCCCATGTCTCTTTCTGAGAGGAATGGGACTGTTCTTTCCTGTGTCTCTCTCTGAGGCTGAGAGGAATAGGACTGTTCTTTCCCATGTCTCTCTGAGGCTGAGAGGAATAGGACTGTTCTTTCCCCATGTCTCTCTCTGAGAGGAATGGGACTGTTCTTTCCCCATGTCTCTCTCTGAGAGGAATAGGACTGTTCTTTCCCCATGTCTCTCTCTGAGAGGAATAGGACTGTTCTTTCCCCATGTCTCTGAGGCTGAGAGGAATAGGACTGTTGTCTCTCTTTCCCCATGTCTCTCTCTGAGGCTGAGAGGAACAGGACTGTTCTTTCCCATGTCTCTTTCTGAGGCTGATGTCTCTCTCTGAGAGAACAGGACTGTTCTTTCCCCATGTCTCTCTCTGAGGCTGAGAGGAATAGGACTGTTCTTTCCCCATGTCTCTCTCTGAGGCAGAGACTGTCTCTCTCTGAGAGGAATAGGACTGTTCCTTCTCCATGTCTCTCTCTGAGGCTGAGAGGAATAAGACTGTTCTTTCCCCATGTCTCTCTCTGAGAGGAATGGGACTGATCTTTCCCCTTGTCTCTCTCTGAGGCTGAGAGGAATAGGACTGTTCTTTCCCCATGTCTCTCTCTGAGAGGAATGGGACTGATCTTTCCCCATGTCTCTCTCTGAGAGGAATAGGACTGTTCTTTCCCCATGTCTCTCTCTGAGAGGAATGGGACTGTTCTTTCCCCATGTCTCTCTCTGAGAGGAATGGGACTGTTCTTTCCCCATGTCTCTCTCTGAGGCTGAGAGGAATAGGACTGTTCTTTCCCCATGTCTCTCTCTGAGAGGAACAGGACTGTTCTTTCCCCATGTCTCTCTGAGGCTGAGAGGAATAGGACTGTTCTTTCCCCATGTCTCTCTCTGAGTCTGAGAGGAATAGGACTGTTCTTTCCCCATGTCTCTCTCTGAGAGGAATGGGACTGTTCTTTCCCTGTGTCTCTCTCTGAGGCTGAGAGGAATAGGACTGTTCTTTCCCCATGTCTCTCTCTGAGGCTGAGAGGAATAGGACTGTTCCTTCTTCATGTCTCTCTCTGAGGCTGAGAGGAATAGGACTGATCTTTCCCCATGTCTCTCTCTGAGGCTGAGAGGAATAGGACTGTTCCTTCTCCATGTCTCTCTCTGAGGCTGAGAGGAATAGGACTGTTCTTTCCCCATGTCTCTCTCTGAGGCTGAGAGGAATAGGACTGTTCTTTCCCCATGTCTCTCTCTGAGGCTGAGAGGAATAGGACTGTTCTTTCCTCATGTCTCTCTCTGAGGCTGAGAGGAATTGGACTGTTCTTTCCCTGTGTCTCTCTCTGAGGCTGAGAGGAATAGGACTGTTCTTTCCCCATGTCTCTCTCTGAGAGGAATGGGACTGTTCTTTCCCCATGTCTCTCTCTGAGTCTGAGAGGAATAGGACTGTTCTTTCCCCATGTCTCTCTCTGAGAGGAATGGGACTGTTCTTTCCCTGTGTCTCTCTCTGAGGCTGAGAGGAATAGGACTGTTCTTTCCCCATGTCTCTTTCTGAGAGGAATGGGACTGTTCTTTCCCTGTGTCTCTCTCTGAGGCTGAGAGGAATAGGACTGTTCTTTCCCCATGTCTCTCTCTGAGGCTGAGAGGAATAGGACTGTTCTTTCCCCATGTCTCTCTCTGAGAGGAATGGGACTGTTCTTTCCCCATGTCTCTCTCTGAGAGGAATAGGACTGTTCTTTCCCCATGTCTCTCTCTGAGAGGAATAGGACTGTTCTTTCCCCATGTCTCTCTCTTAGGCTGAGAGGAATAGGACTGTTCTTTCCCCATGTCTCTCTCTGAGAGGAATAGGACTGTTCTTTCCCCATGTCTCTCTCTGAGAGGAATGGGACTGTTCTTTCCCCATGTCTCTCTCTGAGGCTGAGAGGAATAGGACTGTTCTTTCCCCATGTCTCTCTCTGAGAGGAACAGGACTGTTCTTTCCCCATGTCTCTCTCTGAGGCTGAGAGGAACAGGACTGTTCTTTCCCCATGTCTCTTTCTGAGAGAAATAGGACTGTTCTTTCCCCATGTCTCTCTCTGAGAGGAATAGGACTGTTCTTTCCCCATGTCTCTCTCTGAGGCTGAGAGGAACAGGACTGTTCTTTCCCCATGTCTCTCTCTGAGGCTGAGAGGAATAGGACTGTTCTTTCCCCATGTCTCTCTCTGAGGCAGAGAGGAATAGGACTGTTCCTTCTCCATGTCTCTCTCTGAGGCTGAGAGGAATAAGACTGTTCTTTCCCCATGTCTCTCTCTGAGAGGAATGGGACTGATCTTTCCCCTTGTCTCTCTCTGAGGCTGAGAGGAATAGGACTGTTCTTTCCCCATGTCTCTCTCTGAGAGGAATGGGACTGATCTTTCCCCATGTCTCTCTCTGAGAGGAATAGGACTGTTCTTTCCCCATGTCTCTCTCTGAGAGGAATGGGACTGTTCTTTCCCCATGTCTCTCTCTGAGAGGAATGGGACTGTTCTTTCCCCATGTCTCTCTCTGAGGCTGAGAGGAATAGGACTGTTCTTTCCCCATGTCTCTCTCTGAGAGGAACAGGACTGTTCTTTCCCCATGTCTCTCTCTGAGGCTGAGAGGAATAGGACTGTTCTTTCCCCATGTCTCTCTCTGAGTCTGAGAGGAATAGGACTGTTCTTTCCCCATGTCTCTCTCTGAGAGGAATGGGACTGTTCTTTCCTGTGTCTCTCTCTGAGGCTGAGAGGAATAGGACTGTTCTTTCCCCATGTCTCTTTCTGAGAGGAATGGGACTGTTCTTTCCCCATGTGTCTCTCTGAGGCTGAGAGGAATAGGACTGTTCTTTCCCCATGTCTCTCTCTGAGGCTGAGAGGAATAGGACTGTTCTTTCCCCATGTCTCTCTCTGAGAGGAATGGGACTGTTCTTTCCCCATGTCTCTCTCTGAGAGGAATAGGACTGTTCTTTCCCCATGTCTCTCTCTGAGAGGAACAGGACTGTTCTTTCCCCATGTCTCTCTCTGAGGCTGAGAGGAATAGGACTGTTCTTTCCCCATGTCTCTCTCTGAGAGGAATAGGACTGTTCTTTCCCCATGTCTCTCTCTGAGAGGAATGGGACTGTTCTTTCCCCATGTCTCTCTGAGAGGAATAGGACTGTTCTTTCCCCATGTCTCTCTCTGAGAGGAATGGGACTGTTCTTTCCCCATGTCTCTCTCTGAGAGGAATAGGACTGTTCTTTTCCCATGTCTCTCTCTGAGAGGAATAGGACTGTTCTTTCCCCATGTCTCTCTCTTAGGCTGAGAGGAATAGGACTGTTCTTTCCCCATGTCTCTCTCTGAGGCTGGAATAGGACTGTTCTTTCCCCATGTCTCTCTCTGAGAGGAATGGGACTGTTCTTTCCCATGTCTCTCTCTCTGAGGCTGAGAGGAATAGGACTGTTCTTTCCCCATGTCTCTCTCTGAGAGGAATAGGACTGTTCTTTCCCCATGTCTCTCTCTGAGGCTGAGAGGAATAGGACTGTTCTTTCCCCATGTCTCTCTCTGAGGCTGAGAGGAACAGGACTGTTTTCTTTCTTTCTGACTATGAGAGAATGGGACTGTTCTTTCCCCATGTCTCTCTCTGAGAGGAATAGGACTGTTCTTTCCCCATGTCTCTCTCTGAGGCTGAGAGGAATAGGACTGTTCTTTCCCCATGTCTCTCTCTGAGGCTGAGAGGAATAGGACTGTTCTTTCCCCATGTCTCTCTGAGGCTGAGAGGAATAGGACTGTTCTTTCCCCATGTCTCTCTCTGAGGCAGAGAGGAATAGGACTGTTCTTCTCCATGTCTCTCTCTCTGGAGAGGAATAAGACTGTTCTTTCCCCATGTCTCTCTCTGAGAGGAATGGGACTGATCTTTCCCCTTGTCTCTCTCTGAGGCTGAGAGGAATAGGACTGTTCTTTCCCCATGTCTCTTTCTGAGAGAAATAGGACTGTTCTTTCCCCATGTCTCTCTCTGAGGCAGAGAGGAATAGGACTGTTCCTTCTCCATGTCTCTCTCTGAGGCTGAGAGGAATAGGACTGTTCTTTCCCCATGTCTCTCTCTGAGATGAATGGGACTGTTCCTTCTCCATGTCTCTCTCTGAGGCTGAGAGGAATAGGACTGATCTTTCCCCATGTCTCTCTCTGAGGCTGAGAGGAATAGGACTGATCTTTCCCCATGTCTCTCTCTGAGGCTTAGAGGAATAGGACTGTTCCTTCTCCATGTCTCTCTCTGAGGCTGAGAGGAATAGGACTGTTCTTTCCCCATGTCTCTCTCTGAGAGGAATGGACTGTTCTTTCCCCATGTCTCTCTCTGAGGCTGAGAGGAATAGGACTGTTCTTTCCCCATGTCTCTCTCTGAGGCTGAGAGGAATAGGACTGTTCTTTCCCCATGTCTCTCTCTGAGAGGAATGGGACTGTTCTTTCCCCATGTCTCTCTCTGAGTCTGAGAGGAATAGGACTGTTCTTTCCCCATGTCTCTCTCTGAGAGGAATGGGACTGTTCTTTCCCTGTGTCTCTCTCTGAGAGGAATAGGACTGTTCTTTCCCCATGTCTCTCTCTCTGAGAGGAATGGGACTGTTCTTTCCCTGTGTCTCTCTCTGAGGCTGAGAGGAATGGACTGTTCTTTCCCCATGTCTCTCTCTGAGAGAGGAATAGGACTGTTCTTTCCCCATGTCTCTCTCTGAGAGGAATGGGACTGTTCTTTCCCCATGTCTCTCTCTGAGAGGAATAGGACTGTTCTTTCCCCATGTCTCTCTCTGATGCTGAGAGGAATAGGACTGTTCTTTCCCCATGTCTCTCTCTGAGTCTGAGAGAATAGGACTGTTCTTTCCCCATGTCTCTCTCTGAGAGGAATGGGACTGTTCTTTCCCATGTCTCTCTCTGAGGCTGAGAGGAATAGGACTGTTCTTTCCCCATGTCTCTCTGAGGCTGAGAGGAATAGGACTGTTCTTTCCCCATGTCTCTCTCTGAGGCTGAGAGGAATAGGACTGTTCTTTCCCCATGTCTCTCTCTGAGGCTGAGAGGAATGGACTGTTCTTTCCCCTCTCTCTGAGGCTGAGAGGAATAGGACTGTTCTTTCCCATGTCTCTCTCTGAGAGGAATGGGACTGTTCTTTCCCCATGTCTCTGAGTCTGAGAGGAATAGGACTGTTCTTTCCCCATGTCTCTCTCTGAGGCTGAGAGGAATAGGACTGTTCTTTCCCCATGTCTCTCTCTGAGGCTGAGAGGAATAGGACTGTTCTTTCCCCATGTCTCTTTCTGAAGGAATAGGACTGTTCTTTCCCCATGTCTCTCTGAGGCTGAGAGGAATAGGACTGTTCTTTCCCATGTCTCTCTCTGAGGCTGAGAGGAACAGGACTGTTCTTTCCCCATGTCTCTCTCTGAGGCTGAGAGGAATAGGACTGTTCTTTCCCCATGTCTTTCTCTGAGGCAGAGAGGAATAGGACTGTTCCTTCTCCATGTCTCTCTCTGAGGCTGAGAGGAATAAGACTGTTCTTTCCCCATGTCTCTCTCTGAGAGGAATGGGACTGATCTTTCCCCTTGTCTCTCTCTGAGGCTGAGAGGAATAGGACTGTTCTTTCCCCATGTCTCTTTCTGAGAGAAATAGGACTGTTCTTTCCCCATGTCTCTCTCTGAGGGCTGAGAGGAATAGGACTGTTCTTCCCCATGTCTCTCTCTGAGGCTGAGAGGAATAGGACTGTTCTTTCCCCATGTCTCTCTCTGAGAGGAATGGGACTGTTCTTTCCCATGTCTCTCTCTGAGGCTGAGAGGAATAGGACTGTTCTTTCCCCATGTCTCTCTCTGAGGCTGAGAGGAATAGGACTGTTCTTTCCCATGTCTCTCTCTGAGGCTGAGAGGAATAGGACTGATTCTTTCCCCATGTCTCTCTCTGAGGCTGAGAGGAATAGGACTGTTCTTTCCCATGTCTCTCTCTGAGAGGAATAGGACTGTTCTTTCCCCATGTCTCTCTCTGAGGCTGAGAGGAATAGGACTGTTCTTTCCCCATGTCTCTCTCTGAGGCTGAGAGGAATAGGACTGTTCTTTCCCCATGTCTCTCTCTGAGGCTGAGAGGAATAGGACTGTTCTTTCCCCATGTCTCTCTCTGAGAGGAATGGGACTGTTCTTTCCCCATGTCTCTCTGAGTCTGAGAGGAATAGGACTGTTCTTTCCCCATGTCTCTCTCTGAGAGGAATGGGACTGTTCTTTCCCTGTGTCTCTCTCTGAGGCTGAGAGGAATAGGACTGTTCTTTCCCCATGTCTCTTTCTGAGAGGAATGGGACTGTTCTTTCCCTGTGTCTCTCTCTGAGGCTGAGAGGAATAGGACTGTTCTTTCCCCATGTCTCTCTCTGAGGCTGAGAGGAATAGGACTGTTCTTTCCCCATGTCTCTCTCTGAGAGGAATGGGACTGTTCTTTCCCCATGTCTCTCTCTGAGAGGAATAGGACTGTTCTTTCCCCATGTCTCTCTCTGAGAGGAATAGGACTGTTCTTTCCCCATGTCTCTCTCTTAGGCTGAGAGGAATAGGACTGTTCTTTCCCCATGTCTCTCTCTGAGAGGAATAGGACTGTTCTTTCCCCATGTCTCTCTCTGAGAGGAATGGGACTGTTCTTTCCCCATGTCTCTCTCTGAGGCTGAGAGGAATAGGACTGTTCTTTCCCCATGTCTCTCTCTGAGAGGAACAGGACTGTTCTTTCCCCATGTCTCTCTCTGAGGCTGAGAGGAACAGGACTGTTCTTTCCCCATGTCTCTTTCTGAGAGAAATAGGACTGTTCTTTCCCCATGTCTCTCTCTGAGAGGAATAGGACTGTTCTTTCCCCATGTCTCTCTCTGAGGCTGAGAGGAACAGGACTGTTCTTTCCCCATGTCTCTCTCTGAGGCTGAGAGGAATAGGACTGTTCTTTCCCCATGTCTCTCTCTGAGGCAGAGAGGAATAGGACTGTTCCTTCTCCATGTCTCTCTCTGAGGCTGAGAGGAATAAGACTGTTCTTTCCCCATGTCTCTCTCTGAGAGGAATGGGACTGATCTTTCCCCTTGTCTCTCTCTGAGGCTGAGAGGAATAGGACTGTTCTTTCCCCATGTCTCTCTGAGAGGAATGGGACTGATCTTTCCCCATGTCTCTCTCTGAGAGGAATAGGACTGTTCTTTCCCCATGTCTCTCTCTGAGAGGAATGGGACTGTTCTTTCCCCATGTCTCTCTCTGAGAGGAATGGGACTGTTCTTTCCCCATGTCTCTCTCTGAGGCTGAGAGGAATAGGACTGTTCTTTCCCCATGTCTCTCTCTGAGAGGAACAGGACTGTTCTTTCCCCATGTCTCTCTCTGATGCTGAGAGGAATAGGACTGTTCTTTCCCCATGTCTCTCTCTGAGTCTGAGAGGAATAGGACTGTTCTTTCCCCATGTCTCTCTCTGAGAGGAATGGGACTGTTCTTTCCTGTGTCTCTCTCTGAGGCTGAGAGGAATAGGACTGTTCTTTCCCCATGTCTCTCTCTCTGAGAGGAATGGACTGTTCTTTCCCATGTCTCTCTCTGAGGCTGAGAGGAATAGGACTGTTCTTTCCTCATGTCTCTCTCTGAGGCTGAGAGGAATAGGGACTGTTCTTTCCCATGTCTCTCTCTGAGGCTGAGAGGAATGGACTGTTCTTTCCCCATGTCTCTCTGAGAGGAATGGGACTGTTCTTTCCCCATGTCTCTCTCTGAGAGAGGAATAGGACTGTTCTTTCCCCATGTCTCTCTCTGAGAGGAATGGGACTGTTCTTTCCCCATGTCTCTCTCTGAGGCTGAGAGGAATAGGACTGTTCTTTCCCCATGACTTCTTTGGGACTGTTCTTTCCTGTGTCTCTCTCTGAGGCTGAGAGGAATAGGACTGTTCTTTCCCCATGTCTCTCTCTGAGGCTGAGAGGAATAGGACTGTTCTTTCCCCATGTCTCTCTCTGAGAGGAATGGGACTGTTCTTTCCCCATGTCTCTCTCTGGAGGAATATGACTGTTCTTTCCCCATGTCTCTCTCTGAGAGGAATAGGACTGTTCTTTCCCCATGTCTCTCTCTTAGGCTGAGAGGAATAGGACTGTTCTTTCCCATGTCTCTCTCTGAGAGGAATAGGACTGATGTCTCTCTCTGAGAGGAATGGGACTGTTCTTTCCCATGTCTCTCTCTGAGAGAGAATAGGACTGTGTCTCTCTCTGAGAGGAATAGGACTGTTCTTTCCCCATGTCTCTCTCTTAGGCTGAGAGGAATAGGACTGTTCTTTCCCCATGTCTCTCTCTGAGAGGAATAGGACTGTTCTTTCCCCATGTCTCTCTCTGAGAGGAATAGGACTGTTCTTTCCCCATGTCTCTCTCCGAGGCTGAGAGGAACAGGACTGTTCTTTCCCCATGTCTCTCTCTGAGGCTGAGAGGAATAGGACTGTTCTTTCCCCATGTCTCTCTCTGAGGCAGAGAGGAATAGGACTGTTCCTTCTCCATGTCTCTCTCTGAGGCTGAGAGGAATAAGACTGTTCTTTCCCCATGTCTCTCTCTGAGAGGAATGGGACTGATCTTTCCCCTTGTCTCTCTCTGAGGCTGAGAGGAATAGGACTGTTCTTTCCCCATGTCTCTCTCTGAGAGGAATGGGACTGATCTTTCCCCATGTCTCTCTCTGAGAGGAATAGGACTGTTCTTTTCCCATGTCTCTCTCTGAGAGGAATGGGACTGTTCTTTCCCCATGTCTCTCTCTGAGAGGAATGGGACTGTTCTTTCCCCATGTCTCTCTCTGAGGCTGAGAGGAATAGGACTGTTCTTTCCCCATGTCTCTCTCTGAGAGGAACAGGACTGTTCTTTCCCCATGTCTCTCTCTGATGCTGAGAGGAATAGGACTGTTCTTTCCCCATGTCTCTCTCTGAGTCTGAGAGGAATAGGACTGTTCTTTCCCCATGTCTCTCTCTGAGAGGAATGGGACTGTTCTTTCCCTGTGTCTCTCTCTGAGGCTGAGAGGAATAGGACTGTTCTTTCCCCATGTCTCTTTCTGAGAGGAATGGGACTGTTCTTTCCCTGTGTCTCTCTCTGAGGCTGAGAGGAATAGGACTGTTCTTTCCCCATGTCTCTCTCTGAGGCTGAGAGGAATAGGACTGTTCTTTCCCCATGTCTCTCTCTGAGAGGAATGGGACTGTTCTTTCCCCATGTCTCTCTCTGAGAGGAATAGGACTGTTCTTTCCCCATGTCTCTCTCTGAGAGGAATAGGACTGTTCTTTCCCCATGTCTCTCTCTTAGGCTGAGAGGAATAGGACTGTTCCCTCCCCATGTCTCTCTCTGAGAGGAATAGGACTGTTCTTTCCCCATGTCTCTCTCTGAGGCTGAGAGGAACAGGACTGTTCTTTCCCCATGTCTCTCTCTGAGGCTGAGAGGAATAGGACTGTTCTTTCCCCATGTCTCTCTCTGAGGCAGAGAGGAATAGGACTGTTCCTTCTCCATGTCTCTCTCTGAGGCTGAGAGGAATAAGACTGTTCTTTCCCCATGTCTCTCTCTGAGAGGAATGGGACTGATCTTTCCCCTTGTCTCTCTCTGAGGCTGAGAGGAATAGGACTGTTCTTTCCCCATGTCTCTCTCTGAGAGGAATGGGACTGTTCTTTCCCCATGTCTCTCTCTGAGAGGAATGGGACTGTTCTTTCCCCATGTCTCTCTCTGAGGCTGAGAGGAATAGGACTGTTCTTTCCCCATGTCTCTCTCTGAGAGGAACAGGACTGTTCTTTCCCCATGTCTCTCTCTGAGGCTGAGAGGAATAGGACTGTTCTTTCCCCATGTCTCTCTCTGAGTCTGAGAGGAATAGGACTGTTCTTTCCCCATGTCTCTCTCTGAGAGGAATGGGACTGTTCTTTCCCTGTGTCTCTCTCTGAGGCTGAGAGGAATAGGACTGTTCTTTCCCCATGTCTCTTTCTGAGAGGAATGGGACTGTTCTTTCCCTGTGTCTCTCTCTGAGGCTGAGAGGAATAGGACTGTTCTTTCCCCATGTCTCTCTCTGAGGCTGAGAGGAATAGGACTGTTCTTTCCCCATGTCTCTCTCTGAGAGGAATGGGACTGTTCTTTCCCCATGTCTCTCTCTGAGAGGAATAGGACTGTTCTTTCCCCATGTCTCTCTCTGAGAGGAATAGGACTGTTCTTTCCCCATGTCTCTCTCTTAGGCTGAGAGGAATAGGACTGTTCTTTCCCCATGTCTCTCTCTGAGAGGAATAGGACTGTTCTTTCCCCATGTCTCTTTCTGAGAGGAATGGGACTGTTCCTTCTCCATGTCTCTCTCTGATGCTGAGAGGAATAGGACTGTTCTTTCCCCATGTCTCTCTGAGGCTGAGAGGAACAGGACTGTTCTTTCCCCATGTCTCTCTCTGAGGGAGAGGAACAGGACTGTTCTTTCCCCATGTCTCTTTCTGAGAGAAATAGGACTGTTCTTTCCCCATGTCTCTCTCTGAGAGGAACAGGACTGTTCTTTCCCCATGTCTCTCTCTGAGGCTGAGAGGAATAGGACTGTTCTTTCCCCATGTCTCTCTCTGAGGCAGAGAGGAATAGGACTGTTCCTTCTCCATGTCTCTCTCTGAGGCTGAGAGGAATAAGACTGTTCTTTCCCCATGTCTCTCTCTGAGAGGAATGGACTGGACTGATCTTTCCCCTTGTCTCTTTCTGAGGCTGAGAGGAATAGGACTGTTCTTTCCCCATGTCTCTCTCTGAGAGGAATGGGACTGATCTTTCCCCATGTCTCTCTCTGAGAGGAATAGGACTGTTCTTTCCCCATGTCTCTCTCTGAGAGGAATGGGACTGTTCTTTCCCCATGTCTCTCTCTGAGAGGAATGGGACTGTTCTTTCCCCATGTCTCTCTCTGAGGCTGAGAGGAATAGGACTGTTCTTTCCCCATGTCTCTCTCTGAGAGGAACAGGACTGTTCTTTCCCCATGTCCCTCTCTGAGGCTGAGAGGAATAGGACTGTTCTTTCCCCATGTCTCTCTCTGAGTCTGAGAGGAATAGGACTGTTCTTTCCCCATGTCTCTCTCTGAGAGGAATGGGACTGTTCTTTCCTGTGTCTCTCTCTGAGGCTGAGAGGAATAGGACTGTTCTTTCCCCATGTCTCTTTCTGAGAGGAATGGGACTGTTCTTTCCCTGTGTCTCTCTCTGAGGCTGAGAGGAATAGGACTGTTCTTTCCCCATGTCTCTCTCTGAGGCTGAGAGGAATAGGACTGTTCTTTCCCCATGTCTCTCTCTGAGAGGAATGGGACTGTTCTTTCCCCATGTCTCTCTCTGAGAGGAATAGGACTGTTCTTTCCCCATGTCTCTCTCTGAGAGGAATAGGACTGTTCTTTCCCCATGTCTCTTTCTTAGGCTGAGAGGAATAGGACTGTTCTTTCCCCATGTCTCTCTCTGAGAGGAATGGGACTGTTCTTTCCCCATGTCTCTCTCTGAGGCTGAGAGGAATAGGACTGTTCTTTCCCCATGTCTCTCTCTGAGAGGAACAGGACTGTTCTTTCCCCATGTCTCTCTCTGAGGCTGAGAGGAACAGGACTGTTCTTTCCCCATGTCTCTTTCTGAGAGAAATAGGACTGTTCTTTCCCCATGTCTCTCTCTGAGAGGAATAGGACTGTTCTTTCCCCATGTCTCTCTCTGGGGCTGAGAGGAACAGGACTGTTCTTTCCCCATGTCTCTCTCTGAGGCGGAGAGGAATAGGACTGTTCTTTCCCCATGTCTCTCTCTGAGGCAGAGAGGAATAGGACTGTTCCTTCTCCATGTCTCTCTCTGAGGCTGAGAGGAATAAGACTGTTCTTTCCCCATGTCTCTCTCTGAGAGGAATGGGACTGATCTTTCCCCTTGTCTCTCTCTGAGGCTGAGAGGAATAGGACTGTTCTTTCCCCATGTCTCTCTCTGAGAGGAATGGGACTGATCTTTCCCCATGTCTCTCTCTGAGAGGAATAGGACTGTTCTTTCCCCATGTCTCTCTCTGAGAGGAATGGGACTGTTCTTTCCCCATGTCTCTCTCTGAGGCTGAGAGGAATAGGACTGTTCTTTCCCCATGTCTCTCTCTGAGAGGAACAGGACTGTTCTTTCCCCATGTCTCTCTCTGAGGCTGAGAGGAATAGGACTGTTCCTTCTCCATGTCTCTCTCTGAGGCTGAGAGGAATAAGACTGTTCTTTCCCCATGTCTCTCTCTGAGAGGAATGGGACTGATCTTTCCCCTTCTCTCTCTGAGGCTGAGAGGAATAGGACTGTTCTTTCCCCATGTCTCTCTCTGAGAGGAATGGGACTGTTCTTTCCCCATGTCTCTCTCTGAGAGGAATGGGACTGTTCTTTCCCCATGTCTCTCTCTGAGGCTGAGAGGAATAGGACTGTTCTTTCCCCATGTCTCTCTCTGAGAGGAACAGGACTGTTCTTTCCCCATGTCTCTCTCTGAGGCTGAGAGGAACAGGACTGTTCTTTCCCCATGTCTCTCTCTGAGTCTGAGAGGAATTGGACTGTTCTTTCCCCATGTCTCTCTCTGAGAGGAATGGGACTGTTCTTTCCCTGTGTCTCTCTCTGAGGCTGAGAGGAATAGGACTGTTCTTTCCCCATGTCTCTTTCTGAGAGGAATGGGACTGTTCTTTCCCTGTGTCTCTCTCTGAGGCTGAGAGGAATAGGACTGTTCTTTCCCCATGTCTCTCTCTGAGGCTGAGAGGAATAGGACTGTTCTTTCCCCATGTCTCTCTCTGAGAGGAATGGGACTGTTCTTTCCCCATGTCTCTCTCTGAGAGGAATAGGACTGTTCTTTCCCCATGTCTCTCTCTGAGAGGAATAGGACTGTTCTTTCCCCATGTCTCTCTCTTAGGCTGAGAGGAATAGGACTGTTCTTTCCCCATGTCTCTCTCTGAGAGGAATAGGTCTGTTCTTTCCCCATGTCTCTCTCTGAGAGGAATGGGACTGTTCTTTCCCCATGTCTCTCTCTGATGCTGAGAGGAATAGGACTGTTCTTTCCCCATGTCTCTCTCTGAGAGGAACAGGACTGTTCTTTCCCCATGTCTCTCTCTGAGGCTGAGAGGAACAGGACTGTTCTTTCCCCATGTCTCTTTCTGAGAGAAATAGGACTGTTCTTTCCCCATGTCTCTCTCTGAGAGGAACAGGACTGTTCTTTCCCCATGTCTCTCTCTGAGGCTGAGAGGAATAGGACTGTTCTTTCCCCATGTCTCTCTCTGAGGCAGAGAGAAATAGGACTGTTCCTTCTCCATGTCTCTCTCTGAGGCTGAGAGGAATAAGACTGTTCTTTCCCCATGTCTCTCTCTGAGAGGAATGGGACTGATCTTTCCCCTTGTCTCTCTCTGAGGCTGAGAGGAATAGGACTGTTCTTTCCCCATGTCTCTCTCTGAGAGGAATGGGACTGATCTTTCCCCATGTCTCTCTCTGAGAGGAATAGGACTGTTCTTTCCCCATGTCTCTCTCTGAGAGGAATGGGACTGTTCTTTCCCCATGTCTCTCTCTGAGAGGAATGGGACTGTTCTTTCCCATGTCTCTCTCTGAGGCTGAGAGGAATAGGACTGTTCTTTCCCCATGTCTCTCTCTGAGAGGAACAGGACTGTTCTTTCCCCATGTCCCTCTCTGAGGCTGAGAGGAATAGGACTGTTCTTTCCCCATGTCTCTCTCTGAGTCTGAGAGGAATAGGACTGTTCTTTCCCCATGTCTCTCTCTGAGAGGAATGGGACTGTTCTTTCCCTGTGTCTCTCTCTGAGGCTGAGAGGAATAGGACTGTTCTTTCCCCATGTCTCTTTCTGAGAGGAATGGGACTGTTCTTTCCCTGTGTCTCTCTCTGAGGCTGAGAGGAATAGGACTGTTCTTTCCCCATGTCTCTCTCTGAGGCTGAGAGGAATAGGACTGTTCTTTCCCCATGTCTCTCTCTGAGAGGAATGGGACTGTTCTTTCCCCATGTCTCTCTCTGAGAGGAATAGGACTGTTCTTTCCCCATGTCTCTCTCTGAGAGGAATAGGACTGTTCTTTCCCCATGTCTCTCTCTTAGGCTGAGAGGAATAGGACTGTTCTTTCCCCATGTCTCTCTCTGAGAGGAATGGGACTGTTCTTTCCCCATGTCTCTCTCTGAGGCTGAGAGGAATAGGACTGTTCTTTCCCCATGTCTCTCTCTGAGAGGAACAGGACTGTTCTTTCCCCATGTCTCTCTCTGAGGCTGAGAGGAACAGGACTGTTCTTTCCCCATGTCTCTTTCTGAGAGAAATAGGACTGTTCTTTCCCCATGTCTCTCTCTGAGAGGAATAGGACTGTTCTTTCCCCATGTCTCTCTCTGAGGCTGAGAGGAACAGGACTGTTCTTTCCCCATGTCTCTCTCTGAGGCGGAGAGGAATAGGACTGTTCTTTCCCCATGTCTCTCTCTGAGGCAGAGAGGAATAGGACTGTTCCTTCTCCATGTCTCTCTCTGAGGCTGAGAGGAATAAGACTGTTCTTTCCCCATGTCTCTCTCTGAGAGGAATGGGACTGATCTTTCCCCTTGTCTCTCTCTGAGGCTGAGAGGAATAGGACTGTTCTTTCCCCATGTCTCTCTCTGAGAGGAATGGGACTGATCTTTCCCCATGTCTCTCTCTGAGAGGAATAGGACTGTTCTTTCCCCATGTCTCTCTCTGAGAGGAATGGGACTGTTCTTTCCCCATGTCTCTCTCTGAGAGGAATGGGACTGTTCTTTCCCCATGTCTCTCTCTGAGGCTGAGAGGAATAGGACTGTTCTTTCCCCATGTCTCTCTCTGAGAGGAACAGGACTGTTCTTTCCCCATGTCTCTCTCTGAGGCTGAGAGGAATAGGACTGTTCTTTCCCCATGTCTCTCTCTGAGTCTGAGAGGAATAGGACTGTTCTTTCCCCATGTCTCTCTCTGAGAGGAATGGGACTGTTCTTTCCCTGTGTCTCTCTCTGAGGCTGAGAGGAATAGGACTGTTCTTTCCCCATGTCTCTTTCTGAGAGGAATGGGACTGTTCTTTCCCTGTGTCTCTCTCTGAGGCTGAGAGGAATAGGACTGTTCTTTCCCCATGTCTCTCTCTGAGGCTGAGAGGAATAGGACTGTTCTTTCCCCATGTCTCTCTCTGAGAGGAATGGGACTGTTCTTTCCCCATGTCTCTCTCTGAGAGGAATAGGACTGTTCTTTCCCCATGTCTCTCTCTGAGAGGAATAGGACTGTTCTTTCCCCATGTCTCTCTCTTAGGCTGAGAGGAATAGGACTGTTCTTTCCCCATGTCTCTCTCTGAGAGGAATAGGACTGTTCTTTCCCCATGTCTCTCTCTGAGAGGAATGGGACTGTTCTTTCCCCATGTCTCTCTCTGAGGGAATGGGACTGTTCTTTCCCCATGTCTCTCTCTGAGCTGAGAGGAATAGGACTGTTCTTTCCCCATGTCTTCTTTCCCCATGTCTCTCTGAGGCTGAGAGAAATAGGACTGTTCCTTCCCCATGTCTCTCTCTGAGAGGAATAGGACTGTTCTTTCCCCATGTCTCTCTCTGAGGCTGAGAGGAACAGGACTGTTCTTTCCCCATGTCTCTCTCTGAGGCTGAGAGGAATAGGACTGTTCTTTCCCCATGTCTCTCTCTGAGGCAGAGGCAGAGAATAGGACTGTTCCTTCTCCATGTCTCTCTCTGAGGCTGAGAGGAATAAGACTGTTCTTTCCCCATGTCTCTCTCTGAGAGGAATGGGACTGATCTTTCCCCTTGTCTCTCTCTGAGGCTGAGAGGAATAGGACTGTTCTTTCCCCATGTCTCTCTCTGAGAGGAATGGGACTGATCTTTCCCCATGTCTCTCTCCGAGAGGAATAGGACTGTTCTTTCCCCATGTCTCTCTCTGAGAGGAATGGGACTGTTCTTTCCCCATGTCTCTCTCTGAGAGGAATGGGACTGTTCTTTCCCCATGTCTCTCTCTGAGGCTGAGAGGAATAGGACTGTTCTTTCCCCATGTCTCTCTCTGAGAGGAACAGGACTGTTCTTTCCCCATGTCTCTCTCTGAGGCTGAGAGGAATAGGACTGTTCTTTCCCCATGTCTCTCTCTGAGGCTGAGAGGAACAGGACTGTTCTTTCCCCATGTCTCTTTCTGAGAGAAATAGGACTGTTCTTTCCCCATGTCTCTCTCTGAGAGGAATAGGACTGTTCTTTACCCATGTCTCTCTCTGAGAGGAATATGACTGTTCTTTCCCCATGTCTCTCTCTGAGGCTGAGAGGAACAGGACTGTTCTTTCCCCATGTCTCTCTCTGAGGCTGAGAGGAACAGGACTGTTCTTTCCCCATGTCTCTCTCTGAGGCTGAGAGGAATAGGACTGTTCTTTCCCCATGTCTCGCTCTGAGGCAGAGAGGAATAGGACTGTTCCTTCTCCATGTCTCTCTCTGAGGCTGAGAGGAATAAGACTGTTCTTTCCCCGTGTCTCTCTCTGAGAGGAATGGGACTGATCTTTCCCCTTGTCTCTCTCTGAGGCTGAGAGGAATAGGACTGTTCCTTCTCCATGTCTCTCTCTGAGGCTGAGAGGAATAGGACTGTTCTTTCCCCATGTCTCTCTCTGAGGCTGAGAGGAATAGGACTGTTCTTTCCTCATGTCTCTCTCTGAGGCTGAGATTAATTGGACTGTTCTTTCCCCATGTCTCTTTCTGAGAGGAATGGGACTGTTCTTTCCCCGTGTCTCTCTCTGAGGCTGAGAGGAATAGGACTGTTCTTTCCTCATGTCTCTCTCTGAGGCTGAGAGGAACATTGACTGTTCTTTCCCCATGTCTCTTTCTGAGAGAAATAGGACTGTTCTTTCCCCATGTCTCTCTCTTAGGCTGAGAGGAATAGGACTGTTCTTTCCTCATATCTCTCTCTGAGGCTGAGAGGAATAGGACTGTTCTTTCCTCATGTCTCTCTCTGAGGCTGAGAGGAATAGGACTGTTCTTTCCCCATGTCTCTCTCTTAGACTGAGAGGAATAGGACTGTTCTTTCCCCATGTCTCTCTCTGAGAGGAATAGGACTGTTCTTTCCCCATGTCTCTCTCTGAGAGGAATATGACTGTTCTTTCCCCATGTCTCTCTCTGAGGCTGAGAGGAACAGGACTGTTCTTTCCCCATGTCTCTCTCTGAGAGGATTCCTGCGTTTTGGCTTCAATCACCATGATGTGTAGTGAGATGGAATGAGACCGTATCAAAACAACAACCAGTGTCTGACATTCGTGTGAGTGGATATCAGATAGGTTGGGTGACTGAATACATGTTTCTGTTTCTCCATATGGAGTTGCTCAATCACTGTCTCTCTATCTGTAGCTGGTTGATCCTGGAACAGCTTGTCATAATTGTGTTCAACCAGCAGAGTGGCTGAGGAGTCCAGTGAATAAGGGGAGGAAGCGAGAGAATGTGTGTGTATAGCTGTTAGCCCAACAGCCTCTCTCAGTGTGTGTTTCTCTGATGTGAGACTGAGTGGCTCCACTATGCCCAGGGTCTGTGGCCCTCACTGTTGGCCTGCTGTAGTGACGGAATATTATTTTTGGGAAAGCAGCCTCCACACACACACACACACACACATTTATGAAACCTGTGCTGGTGGAAAAATATTTGGATGTGGGGCGCCGTCCTCAAATAATCGCATGGCATGCTTTCACTGTAAAGCCTACTGTACATCAGACAGTACAGTTAGATTAACAAGAATTTACGCTTTCAACTGATATAAGACACTTGTATGTACATAAATGTTTAACATCCATCATTTTTATGATTATTTATTTGAATTGCGCGCCCTCCAGTTTCATTGGAAGTTGTCCCACTAGCTGGCCCCCTAGCCTTGTGTTGGGGGAGTGTCTGTTTGAGGTTATGATAGAGAGATCTGTGTGTAGGTAAACGTAAGGGTAAGGTGAGGAGGTTAGGGCTGAGAGTTAAGGATAGGGTGAGGAGGATAGGGGTGAGTGTTACGGATGGGGTGAGGAGGATAGGGGTGAGGGTTAACAATGGGGTGAGGTGAGGGTAAGGTGAGACTAGGGGTCAGGACTGGTCAGAGTAAATAGGTAATAGAGAGAGATGGAGAAGAGTGGTTGATGACCTCTGCTTCCTGAGGAGTGACTAAGTAGAGAAGTAAAATGGTGAGGATTTGGATTTGAGATTTCTGAAGCTTTCAGATGTCCATGGTCTAGTGAATCTGGTGTCTCTGGTTTCCACAGCTGTCTCTAGAGACGACTGTTACATCAGAGTGGGAAGCGTTCATTTCCCATCTCTACTATCATAGATGCTACTGGTACTAACATCTACGATACCCATCCAGTCCAGCCATCTCAGACCCAGTGTGTTCTATACTGAAGGCCCTTTGTAGGATCCATGGTGGTTAACCTGCAGAGGAACGAATAATACCTCACCTGGAAATGAATACCGAAGTTCCCTAACAAAGCAAGTGAGGTAGACAACATACAAAGTGAATATATAAAGTGAAAAACAACAAAAATTAACAGTAAACATTACACATACAGAAGTTTCAAAACAGTAAAGACATTACAAATGTCATATTATATATATATATACAATGTACAAATAGTTAAAGGACACAAGATAAAATGAATAAACATAAATATGGGTTGTATTTACAATGGTGTTTGTTCTTCACTGGTTGCCCTTTTCTCGTGGCAACAGGTCACAAATATTGCTGCTGTGATGGCACACTGTGGAATTTCACCCAAAAGATATGGGAGTTTTTCAAAATGGGATTTGTTTTCGAATTCTTTGTGGATCTGTGTAATCTGGGGGAAATATGTCTCTCTAATATGGTCATACATTGGGCAGGAGGTTAGGAAGTGCAGCTCAGTTTCCACCTCATTTTGTGGGCAGTGAGCACATAGCCTGTCTTCTCTTGAAAGCCATGTCTGCCTACGGCGGCCTTTCTCAATAGCAAGGCTATGCTCACTGAGTCTGTACATAGTCAAAGCTTTCCTTAATTTTGGGTCAGTCACAGTGGTCAGGTATTCTGCCGCTGTGTACTCTCTGTGTAGGGCCAAATAGCATTCTAGTTTGCTCTGTTTTTTTGTTAATTCTTTCCAATGTGTTAAGTAATTATCTTTTTGTTTTCTCATGATTTGGTTGGGTCTAATTGTGCTGTTGTCCTGGGGCTCTGTAGGGTGTGTTTGTGTTTGTGAACAGAGCCCCAGGACCAGCTTGCTTAGGGGACTCTTCTCCAGGTTCATCTCTCTGTAGGTGATGGCTTTGTTATGGAAGGTTTGTGAATCGCTTCCTTTTAGGTGGTTGTAGAATTTAACGGCTCTTTTCTGGATTTTGATAATTAGTGGGTATCGGCCTAATTCTGCTCTGCATGCATTATTTGGTGTTTTACGTTGTACACGGAGGATATTTTTGCAGAATTCTGCGTGCAGAGTCTCAATTTGGTGTTTGTCCCATTTTGTGAAGTCTTGGTTGGTGAGCGGACCCCAGACCTCACAACCATAAAGGGCAATGGGCTCTATGACTGATTCAAGTATTTTTAGCCATATCCTAATTGGTATGTTGAAATTTATGTTTCTTTTGATGGCATAGAATGCCCTTCTTGCCTTGTCTCTCAGATCGTTCACAGCTTTGTGGAAGTTACCTGTGGCGCTGATGTTTAGGCCAAGGTATGTATAGTTTTTTGTGTGCTCTAGGGCAACAGTGTCTAGATGGAATTGGTATTTGTGGTCCTGGTGACTGGACCTTTTTTGGAACACCATTATTTTGGTCTTACTGAGATTTACTGTCAGGGCCCAGGTCTGACAGAATCTGTGCATAAGATCTAGGTGCTGCTGTAGGCCCTCCTTGGTTGGTGACAGAAGCACCAGATCATCAGCAAACAGCAGACATTTGACTTCGGATTCTAGCAGGGGGAGGCCGGGTGCTGCAGACTTTTCTAGTGCCCGCACCAATTCGTTGATATATATGTTGAAGAGGGTGGGGCTTAAGCTGCATCCCTGTCTAACCCCACGACCCTGTGTGAAGAAATGTGTGTGTTTTTTGCCAATTTGAACCGCACACTTGTTGTTTGTGTACATGGATTTTATAATGTCGTATGTTTTACCCCCAACACCACTTTCCATCAGTTTGTATAGCAGACCCTCATGCCAGATTGAGTCGAAGGCTTTTTTGAAATCAACAAAGCATGAGAAGACTTTGCCTTTGTTTTAGTTTGTTTGGTTGTCAATTAGGGTGTGCAGGGTGAATACATGGTCTGTTGTACGGTAATTTGGTAAAAAAGCCAATTTGACATTTGCTCAGTACATTGTTTTCATTGAGGAAATGTACGAGTCTGCTGTTAATAATAATGCAGAGGATTTTCCCAAGGTTACTGTTGACACATATTCCACGGTAGTTATTGGGGTCAAATTTGTCTCCACTTTTGTGGATTGGGGTGATCAGTCCTTGGTTCCAAATATTGGGGAAGATGCCAGAGCTAAGTATGATGTTAAAGAGTTTTAGTATAGCCAATTGGAATTTGTTGTCTGTATATTTGATCATTTCATTGAGGATACCATCGACACCACAGGCCTTTTTGGGTTGAAGGGTTTTTATTTTGTCCTGTAACTCATTCAATGTAATTGGAGAATCCAGTGGGTTCTGGTAGTCTTTAATAGTTGATTCTAAGATCTGTATTTGATCATGTATATGTTTTTGCTCTTTGTTCTTTGTTATAGAACCAAAAAGATTGGAGAAGTGGTTTACCCATACATCTCCATTTTGGATAGATAATTCTTTGTGTTGTTGTTTGTTTAGTGTTTTCCAATTTTCCCAGAAGTGGTTAGAGTCTATGGATTCTTCAATTGCATTGAGCTGATTTCTGACATGCTGTTCCTTCTTTTTCCGTAGTGTATTTCTGTATTGTTTTAGTGATTCACCATAGTGAAGGCGTAGACTCAGGTTTTCCGGGTCTCTATGTTTTTGGTTGGACAGGTTTCTCAATTTCTTTCTTAGATTTTTGCATTCTTCATCAAACCATTTGTCATTATTGTTAATTTTCTTCGGATTTCTATTTGAGATTTTTAGATTTGATAGGGAAGCTGAGAGGTCAAATATACTGTTAAGATTTTCTACTGCCAGGTTTACACCTTCACTATTACAGTGGAACGTTTTACCCAGGAAATTGTCTAAAAGGGATTGAATTTGTTGTTGCCTAATTGTTTTTGGTAGGTTTCAAACTGCATTCCTTCCATCTATAGCATTTCTTAATGTTACTCAGTTCCTTTGGCTTTGATGCCTCATGATTGAGTATTGCTCTGTTTAAGTAGACTGTGATTTTGCTGTGGTCTGATAGGGGTGTCAGTGGGCTGACTGTGAACGCTCTGAGAGATTCTGGGTTGAGGTCAGTGATAAAGTAGTCTACAGTACTACTGCCAAGAGATGAGCTATAGGTGTACCTACCATAGGAGTCCCCTCGAAGCCTACCGTTGACTATGTACATACCCAGCGTGCGACAGAGCTGCAGGAGTTGTGACCCGTTTTTGGTTGGTTATGTTGTCATAGTTGTGCCTAGCGGGGCATATGTGGGAGGGGATGCTGTCACCTCCAGGCAGATGTTTGTCCCCCTGTGTGCTGAGGGTGTCAGGTTCTTGTCCGGTTCTGGCATTTAGGTCGCCACAGACTAGTACATGTCCCTGGGCCTGGAAATGATTGATTTCGCCCTCCAGGATGGAGAAGCTGTCTTCATTAAAATATGGGGATTCTAGTGGGGGGATATAGGTAGCACACAGGAGGACATTTTTCTCTGTTAGGATAATTTCCTTTTGAATTTCTAGCCAAATGTAGAATGTTCCTGTTTTGATTAATTTAATGGAGTGAGTTAGGTCTGCTCTATACCAAATTAGCATACCCCCTGAGTCCCTTCCCTGTTTCACACCTGGTAGTTTGGTGGATGGGACTACCAGCTCTCTGTAACCTAGAGGGCAACCAGTGGGTCTGTCTCCTCTATACCAGGTTTCTTGCAGGATGACAATGTCTGTGTTACCGATTTCTTTGGTGAAGTCCGGGTTTCTGCTCTTCAGGCCAAAGGCAGATGACCTCAGGCCTTGGATATTCCAGGATGATATAGTGAATGCTTTTTGTTCCATAGAGTGTCCAATGTTGTTGGTCGTGGTTTGGCCTCAGGCCAGTAAGTGTGAGCAGAGCCTGCTGAGCATCTGGTACATGCCATTGGCTTGGGCGAGTGTAATCTCTCTCTCTCTCTCTCTCTCTCTCTCTCTCTCTCTCTCTCTTTCTCTCTCTCTCTCTGTCTCTCTCTCTCTCCCTCTCTCTCTCTCTCTCTCTCTCTGTCTCTCTCTCTCTCTCTCTCTCTGTCTCTCTCTCTCTCCCTCTCTCTCTCTCTCTCTCTCTCTCTCTGTCTCCCTCTCTCTCTCTCTCTGTGTCTCCCTCTCTCTCTCTCTCAGAGTCAGAGACCAATTTATACCTGGTTCTAACATGTGTCCTTTGTCCTGATATAATATTAGCCTTTTTTTCTGAATGACTTACAGTCATACTTATGGATGGCCCCAGCAGGAATCACACCCACAACCCTTGGTAGAGCAAGCACTATGCTCTACTGACTGAGCCACACACATTTTTGGATAGGTGTAGATGATTAAAAGACACATTACTATCTGGTTGTGATCTTCCTGATGTAGTCAGACACACAATGTGTCTGGATATCATAAAAGTATAGACCGATCTGGAAAGTGAAACTATTTAAATCATTATTATCCCGCCTTTTAATATCATTGTCAGGTGGCACCATTGACTTATGACATCAATATGTGTCTTAAATAAATACAAACAAAAAAATAAGAATTAGGGAAGGACCTGGAAATCTGGTCACAATGCTGAAGGATATGAGACCCATTTTAATACCATGTGTAGACACATCTGAAAATGTGGCACAATCAGAATGTGGATAAGGTCAGGACCAAGGACACATTGTCATGATCGTCGTAGTGAGGAGACCAAAGCGCAGCGTGATGTGAATACATATTTTTAATGAAAGACGAAAAAACACGAAGTGCACTAAACAAACTAACAAGACGAATGTGACCGCTATCAAAATTGAGTGCAAACAGGCAACATCACATAGACAATAACCCACGAAATACCCAAAGAAGATGGCTGCCTAAGTATGGTTCCCAATCAGAGACAACGATAAACAGCTGCCTCTAATTGAGAACCAATCTAGGCAACCATAAACATACATAAACACCTAGATGGTAAACAACCCCATAAACCTACAAAACCCCTAAACAGTACAAAAACACATACATCACCCATGTCACACCCTGACCTAACCAAAATATATAAAGAAAACAAAGAATATTCAGGTCAGGGTGTGACAGTACCCCCCCCCCACCCCCCCCCCCACAAAGGTGCGGACTCCGGCCGCAAAAACCTAATCTAAAGTGGAGGGTCCGGGTGGACCCCTTTCACGGCGGCGGGACGTGGACCCCCGCTCTACCTCAGTCTTGGTCCACTTAGGTGGCGCCTCAGGAGCGGGGACCCTCGCAGCGGGCCCCGGACTGAAGATCATCGTAGAGAGCGCCACTGGACAGAAAGGCGCCTCTGGACTGAGGAGCGAATCTGGCAGCTCCGGACTGAGAGGCAGCTCCGGACTGAGGGGCAGCTCCGGACTGAGGGACAGCTCCGGACTGAGGGGCAGCTCCGGACTGAGGGGCAGCTCCGGAATGGCTGACTGCTCTGGCGGCTCCTGGCTGGCTGACGGCTCTGGCGCCTCCTGGCTGACTGGCGGCTCTGGCGCCTCCTGGCTGACTGGCGGCCCTGGCGCCTCCTGGCTGACTGGCGGCTCTGGCGCCTCCTGGCTGACTGGAGGCTCTGGTGCCTCCTGACTGACTGGCGGCTCCTGGCTGACTGGTGGCTCCTGGCGGTTCAGGCGGCTCTGGCGGCTCCTGGCTGGCTGGCGGCTCACGGCTGACTGGCGGCTCCTGGCGGTTCATGCGGCTCTGGCGGCTCCTGGCTGGCTGGCGGCTCTGGCGGCTCCTGGCTGGCTGGCGGCTCCTGCCGGCTCCTGGCTGGCTGGCGGCTTCTGGCTGACTGGTGGCTCCTGGCGGCTTCTGGCTGACTGGCGGCTCTGGCGGCTCCTGGCTGACTGGCGACTCTGGCAGGTCCTGGCAGCTCTGACGGCTCAGGACAGACTGGCGGCTATGATGGCTCAGGACAGACGGGAGACTCTAGCAGCTCAGGACAGACGGGAGACTCTAGCAGCGCTGGGCAGGAGGAAGGCTCTGGCAGCGCTGGACAGGCGCTGGACAGGCGCCGGCCCGAGGAGACGCACTGGAGACCAGATGCGTAAAGCCGGCTTCATTGCACCTGGCTCGATGCCCACTCTAGCCCGGCTGAAACGAGGAGCAGGAATGTACCTCACCGGGCTATGCACACGCACTGGGGAGACTGTGCGCTCCACCGCATAACACGGTGCCTGCCCGGTATCCTACCTGGCTTCACCACACTCCCCGTGTGCCAACCTACCCCCAATACATTTTTGGGGGCTGCCTCTCGGGCTTCCAGCCACGCTGCCGTGCTGCCTCCTCATACCAGCGCCTCTCTGCTTTCGCTGCCTCCAGCTCTGCTTTAGGGCGGCGATATTCCCCTGGCTGTGCCCAGGGTCCTTCGCCGTCCAGAATCTCCTCCCAAGTCCAGGAGTCCTGCGTTCTTTGCCGCTGCTGCTGCTGGCCGTTACCACGCTGCTTGGTCCATTGTTGGTGGGTTATTCTGTCACGATCGTCATAGTGAGGAGACCAAAGTGCAGCGTGATGTGAATACATCTTTTTAATGAAAGATGAAAAAAACACGAAGTACACTAAACAAACAAACAAAATAACAAGACGAATGTGACCGCTATCAAAACTGAGTGCAAACATGCAGCATCACATAGATAATAACCTACGAAATACCCAAAGAAGATGGCTGCCTAAATATGGTTCCCAATCAGAGACAACGATAAACAGCTGCCTCTAATTGAGAACCAATCTAGGCAACCATAGACATACATAAACACCTAGATGGCAAACAACCCCATAAACCTACAAAACCCCTAGACAGTACAAAAACACATACATCACCCATGTCACACCCTGACCTAACCAAAATATATAAAGAATACAAAGAATACTCAGGTCAGGGCGTGACACACATGTTAGCACCAGCTATAAACAAGGCTTTAGTGACCGTGTGTCTGACAGTAATTTGGATGTAAAGATCACAATAAGTGATTTTGATTTGATTGGTTTACAGTGTGTTATTGAATTATTGGATTGTAACGTTCCCTACTTCTGCTCTTAAATGTGTTTAACTATATCATCCTCCTGTGTGATATCATTTCCAACTGTTGTAAAGTAGTGTAGTGCCAAACAATACAGGGTTAACTTTTCCATAGCCAACCTTTGACTGTTCCCTCCCTGACTGCTAAGGGCCACAGTTCCTGATGGAAAAACAGCCCTCTCAAAGCACAAAGCTCCACTAAATAACCATAACATTTGAAAGGGGACATCCTCCATACATTGTAAAAGAAAAGTTACAACATTATTCATGCATTATTGGGAGAATCAAGGTATTTTTTTCAGACAGAAAAAGTAATCCAAAGTGTGCTTACTACTGTACAACATAACCAGTGACATGGAATTTATTGATACTGATTTAATAAAATATTGACTGAAGTAACATGTATACTTTTTATATAGTAAAACAAGCAACATAATACTTGTATTTCTCTCTGTCTGTTTGGTTACCAAATCAAAAGGGGTTGGAATCAGGTGTTGGAATCAGGTGTTGAATGGACTACTGCTACTCTTATGCTCCTCATGGTTCCTCCCGCCCCTCTGGTGTTGTAACAGAGACATCTTCTGGTCAGAGAAGGTTACTGCATGTCTCTTTTAATCCTCATCTGTCAGTCATTTGGACATCTCCGTTCAGTTTGAGGCTCCATCACTTCCTCTGGTCTTCTCAAACTGCTGTCCTAGAGTATTAGTAGGTGTGCGTGCTTGCATGTCAGGTAAAGAGAGAGACCACCTCACTCTTCAAATCTAATCAAATTTTATTGGTCACATACACGTGTTTAGCAGATGTTATTGCGGGTTTAGCGAAATGATTGCGTTTATAGCTCAGACAGTGCAGTAATATCTAGCAGGTAACATCTAACAATTTCACAACATATACACAATACACATAAATCTAAGTAAAGGAATGGAATTAAGAATGTATAAATATATGGATGAGCAATGTCAGAGCGGCATAGACTAAGAAACAGTAGAATAGTATAGAATACAGTATATACAGTGGGGCAAAAAAAAGTATTTAGTCAGCCACCAATGTGCAAGTTCTCCCACTTAAAAAGATGAGAGAGGCCTGTAATTTTCATCATAGGTACTCTTCAACTATGACAGACAAAATGAGAAAAAAAAATCCAGAAAATCACATTGTAGGATTTTTAATGAATTTATTTGCAAATTATGGTGGAAAAGTAAGTATTTGGTCACCTACAAACAAGCAAGATTTCTGGATCTCACAGACCTGTAACTTCTTCTTTAAGAGGCTCCTCTGTCCTCCACTCGTTACCTGTATTAATGGCACCTGTTTGAACTTGTTATCAGCATAAAAGATACATGTCCACAACCTCAAACAGTCACACTCCAAACTCCACTATGGCCAAGACCAAAGAGCTGTCAAAGGACACCAGAAACAAAATTGTAGACCTGCACCAGGCTGGGAAGACTGAATCTGCAATAGGTAAGCAGCTTGGTTTGAAGAAATCAACTGTGGGAGCAATTATTAGGAAATGGAAGACATACAAGACCACTGATAATCTCCCTCGATCTGGGGCTCCACGCAAGATCTCACTCCGTGGGGTCAAAATGATCACAAGAACGGTGAGCAAAAATCCCAGAACCACACGGGGGGACCTAGTGAATGACCTGCAGAGAGCTGGGACCAAAGCTGGGACCAAAGTATTTATTTGCAAATTATGGTGGAAAATAAGTATTTGGTCAATAACAAAAGTTTATCTCAATACTTTGTTATATACCCTTTGTTGACAAAGACAGAGGTCAAACGTTTTCTGTAAGTCTTCACAAGGTTTTCACACACTGTTGCTGGTATTTTGGCCCATTCCTCCATGCAGATCTCCTCTAGAGCAGTGATGTTTGGGGGCTGTTGCTGGGCAACACGGACTTTTAACTCCCTCCAAAGATGTTCTATGGGGTTCAGATCTGGAGACTGGCTAGGCCACTCCAGGACCTTGAAATGCTTCTTACGAAGCCACTCCTTCGTTGCCTGGGCGATGTGTTTGGGATCATTGTCATGCTGAAAGACCCAGCCACGTTTCATCTTCAATGCCCTTGCTGATGGAAGGAGGTTTTAACTCAAAATCTCACGATACATGGCCCCATTCATTCTTTCCTTTACACGGATCAGTCGTCCTGGTCCCTTCGCAGAAAAACAGCCCCAAAGCATGATGTTTCCACCCCCATGCTTCACAGTAGGTATGGTGTTCTTTGGATGCAACTCAGCATTCTTTGTCCTCCAAACACGACGAGTTGAGTTTTTACCAAAAAGTTATATTTTGGTTTCATCTGACCATATGACATTCTCCCAATCTTCTTCTGGATCATCCAAATGCTCTCTAGCAAACTTCAGACGGGCCTGGATATGTACTGGCTTAAGCGGGGGGACACGTCTGGCACTGCAGGATTTGAGTCCCTGGCGGCGTAGTGTGTTACTGATGGTAGGCTTTGTTTCTTTGGTCCCAGCTCTCTGCAGGTCATTCACTAGGTCCCCCCCGTGTGGCTCTGGGATTTTTGCTCACCGTTCTTGTGATCATTTTGACCCCACGGGGTGAGATCTTGCGTGGAGCCCCAGATCGAGGGAGATTATCAGTGGTCTTGTATGTCTTCCATTTCCTAATAATTGCTCCCACAGTTGATTTCTTCAAACCAAGCTGCTTACCTATTGCAGATTCAGTCTTCCCAGCCTGGTGCAGGTCTACAATTTTGTTTCTGGCGTCCTTTGACAGCTCTTTGGTCTTGGCCATAGTGGAGTTTGGAGTGTGACTGTTTGAGGTTGTGGACAGGTGTCTTTTATACTGATAACAAGTTCGAGTGGAGGACAGAGGAGTTTCTTAAAGAAGAAGTTACAGGTCTGTGAGAGCCAGAAATCTTGCTTGTTTGTAGGTGACCAAATACTTATTTTCCACCATAATTTGCAAATAAATTCATTAAAAATCCTACAATGTGATTTTCTGGATTTTCTTTTCTCATTTTGTCTGTCATAGTTGAAGAGTACCTATGATGAAAATTACAGGCCTCTCTCATCTTTTTAAGTGGGAGAACTTGCACAATTGGTGGCTGACTAAATACTTTTTTGCCCCACTGTATATCTGTTTATTATACCTGTTGATACAGGGCTCATATGTGAAACTATTTTAACTGAACATTTTCTTTCACAGTGACACTGACTCCGAATGGCAGCCCTCAGGGCCAAGGTGTCCATCCCCCACTGAAGCTGGTTCATCCAACTCCTGCCACAAGTGGTGTTCATCTGCCCAAATGTATTTCTGCAAGCATGGATGTGCCTCGCGGCCAAAAGGGCACAGCATGGAGGCGTCGCTGTGTTCTTTGCAAAATGAAGTCCCCCATCACCTGCACCACATGCTTGGTGACCCTCTGTTTTACAGCAGAACGAGACTGCTATGGCACCTGGCATCAGCAGCACAATTGAATGTGTTATTTTGTAAATGTATATAGATTTTTTTCATGTTTTTTTCTCCATTTCTTTTTTTTTGGGGGGGGGGGTGTTAGAATACCATTTTGGTATTTTGTATATAGTTATTCCATTCAAAATGTATAACTTCACCAATTTGGCCACTTGGGTACATTTGGGCTACTTGTGTGGGACACCTGGGTGACTTCATGATAAATGTCATGTAGCACACTCATTTTGGAAGTTATCATTCTGAAACTTTGCACAAGTACTGTTGCCCTCTTATGGTTTTCACTGAAATTGTCCCCATCATCCAATCTGAATGTTTGTTTTGTCTTGTTCATTTTAAAGATGATGATACAACAATAAAAATGAAGAAATGTGTGTTTTTTTCATTGTATTATCTAAACCAGATCTATTGTGTTATATTCTCCTGCATTCAATTCACATTGAAATTAAACCAAGAATATGCATATCCTTGGTTCTGGGCCTGAGCTACAGGCAATTAGATTTGGGTATGTCTTCAGGCGGAAATTGAAAAAAGTAGGGGGGTAGCTGTAAGAGGTTAATGGCTGTGTGTTGAGTTATTTTGAGGGGACAGCAAATTTACACTGTTATACAAGCTGTACACTCACTACTTTACATTGTAGCAAAGTGTAATTTCTCCAGTGTTGTCACATGTAAAGATATACTCAAACATTGACAAAAATGTGAGGGGTGTACTCACCTTTGTGATATACTGTACATACACAGTAACTTTTGGATTCTCTCTTTTTCTCCCGAAGTCCCACCACAGTTTATTACCCCCCTCAGATACGGGAAACCAGGAGGGGCTCTCCCTGTCCTATCTCCCAGAGTTATAGGGGTCGGTTCAAACATGGGTTAACGTTCCTCCTCGTTCTCTTTCGACACACACACACATTCCTTTCTTATGAACAAACATTATTTATCATTATAGAAAGACACGGTAGAATTCTGTAGTTCTACATTAAATGTATAAATCATTTAGTCATTATTCATACAAATCATAACACACATTCAATAATCTACATTGGTTATGGATTCTGGCATAAGTCTCATCAAGATCTTTACAGACCTCGCTCCCCTCCTTCTCTTGACACAGTAGACAGGACCAGACATTATTTTGACCTGTCTTCCCCCATGGTCACCATGACACTCCCATCAGAGACACATTAAAAAACATAGGACAGAACAGCTACATACATTACCAATCATAGTAAAATATAAATTATTGGAGAATATCGTGAAAATCAAGATTGATGTTAATTTGAGACAGCATTGATAACTCACTAAGTGAAGGATAGTCCACTATAGACTGGAAACAGTAGGAGAAAGCAGGACAATATTGATAACTCTCTGAGTGGAGAGTTATCTGGTTCTTCCCCTCCAGGAGTCTCCGTCTCTCTCACTTCCTGGGTCCTATCATCCAGGTGTGTGTCTTTCTCCTCTAGTGGTTTCCTCATCTCCTGTCTCAATATCTCTTTTCATTATTTTTCCAGCTTCAACTCTGAGAGAGCAATTAACATATTGGATTGGTTGTTTGATTCATGAATTCATTCATTCAATAGTGTGCCTATAAAGACACATTATCATTTGATGGAGGTGGTACAATTATTTTGTTCTACAGTCAACAGTTATCTCAGTTCAACCAATCATCGGCTGATCTATTGACTATTTGATACATTTCCAAATGAATACGTCTGAAAATCTAAATGACATCCCCCATATTCCCTGAACCAATCCTTCCTCTTCCAGACTCTCTCATACTTACCAAGTTCACCAGCTGATCCCTCACTTTTCAACTTGTCCTCCTGGGTCTCACGTTGTATATACACTGTACCTGAGTCGATTGTGTAAAACAGAGAGGTGAGTTCTGTGTGGTAGACTACATCACTATATGCAGAGAGGTGAGTTCTGTGTGGTAGACTACATCACTATATACAGAACAAACAGGACCAATCAGATTTCTCCTGTCACTCAACCCTCCCTCATGAAGGGACTGTGGGCACCAATGAGGTCTGGTTAATTTCATTAATAATGTTATTCTTTTTATTGGTCTATTTCTGTTCAAATGAATTATTTTCATTTTTTTGTGATGACCAGCATTGGGCTCGATGGCAGATACTGTTTATTGTGGCAGGAGGCAGGGTTCTATGGTATGTACTGTACATTCAGTATAATTTGAAGAATGTCTTTGCATCATCATAATTCAACCTACCTTGAGAACATTTGGGGAGAGTATGAATAAATGAAACTGATTTCATTTGTAGCCTTGAAGACACACTGCTGTTCACAAGGCCTGTGCTTCTTTACAGCATCAGATTAACACTCTGGTCTTGTTCTTTGTATTGTGTTATTTGTTGTCAATAAACAAAACAGACAAATAAGTAATTACTCACCTGCTCTCCGTGCTGATCATCCATTATCCAAGATGGAGAGTCATGAATAATGGTCATGAAAAACAAAATGTATTTGTTTATTATAGTTACATTCAATCCAATTTCTGTCTTATTACATAATTTAATCAAATACCATACAACATATTGGAATGGCTGTTTGTCACATTCCTTACTGATGTACATCAATAGAAAGGGGTGTCAGCAGTGCTGTGAGCAGTCTGAGAATGACTGTCACATTCCTTAGTGATGTACATCAATGGAAAGGGATGTAAGCAGTGCTGTGAGCAGTCTGAGAATGACTGACACATTCCTTACTGATGTACATCAATGGAAAGGGATGTCAGCAGTGCTGTGAGCAGTCTGAGAATGACTGTCACATTCCTTACTGATGTACATCAATAGAAAGGGGTGTCAGCAGTGCTGTGAGCAGTCTGAGAATGACTGTCACATTCCTTACTGATGTACATCAATGGAAAGGGGTGTCAGCAGTGCTGTGAGCAGTCTGAGAATGACTGTCACATTCCTTACTGATGTACATCAATAGAAAGGGGTGTCAGCAGTGCTGTGAGCAGTCTGAGAATGACTGTCACATTCCTTACTGATGTACATCAATAGAAAGGGGTGTCAGCAGTGCTGTGAGCAGTCTGAGAATGACTGTCACATTCCTTACTGATGTACATCAATGGAAAGGGATGTCAGCAGTGCTGTGAGCAGTCTGAGAATGACTGACACATTCCTTACTGATGTACATCAATGGAAAGGGATGTCAGCAGTGCTGTGAGCAGTCTGAGAATGACTGTCACATTCCTTACTGATGTACATCAATGGAAAGGGGTGTCAGCAGTGCTGTGAGCAGTCTGAGAATGACTGTCACATTCCTTACTGATGTACATCAATAGAAAGGGGTGTCAGCAGTGCTGTGAGCAGTCTGAGAATGACTGACACATTCCTTACTGATGTACATCAATGGAAAGGGGTGTCAGCAGTGCTGTGAGCAGTCTGAGAATGACTGACACATTCCTTACTGATGTACATGAATGGAAAGGGGTGTCAGCAGTGCTGTGAGCAGTCTGAGAATGACTGAGTGATGTACATCAATGGAAAGGGGTGTCAGCAGTGCTGTGAGCAGTCTGAGAATGACTGAGTGCTGTACATCAATGGAAAGGGGTGTCAGCAGTGCTGTGAGCAGTCTGAGAATGACTGACACGTTCCTTACTGATGTACATGAATGGAAAGGGGTGTCAGCAGTGCTGTGAGCAGTCTGAGAATGACTGAGTGCTGTACATCAATGGAAAGGGGTGTCAGCAGTGCTGTGAGCAGTCTGAGAATGACTGACACATTCCTTACTGATGTACATGAATGGGAAGGGGTGTCAGCAGTGCTGTGAGCAGTCTGAGAATGACTGAGTGATGTACATCAATGGAAAGGGGTGTCAGCAGTGCTGTGAGCAGTCTGAGAATGACTGAGTGATGTACATCAATGGAAAGGGGTGTCAGCAGTGCTGTGAGCAGTCTGAGAATGACTGAGTGATGTACATCAATGGAAAGGGGTGTCAGCAGTGCTGTGAGCAGTCTGAGAATGACTGAGTGCTGTACATCAATGGAAAGGGGTGTCAGCAGTGCTGTGAGCAGTCTGAGAATGACTGACACATTCCTTACTGATGTACATGAATGGAAAGGGGTGTCAGCAGTGCTGTGAGCAGTCTGAGAATGACTGAGTGATGTACATCAATGGAAAGGGGTGTCAGCAGTGCTGTGAGCAGTCTGAGAATGACTGAGGGATGTACATCAATGGAAAGGGGTGTCAGCAGTGCTGTGAGCAGTCTGAGAATGACTGAGTGATGTACATCAATGGAAAGGGGTGTCAGCAGTGCTGTGAGCAGTCTGAGAATGACTGAGTGATGTACATCAATGGAAAGGGGTGTCAGCAGTGCTGTGAGCAGTCTGAGAATGACTGAGTGATGCACATCAATGGAAAGGGGTGTCAGCAGTGCTGTGAGCAGTCTGAGAATGACTGAGTGCTGTACATCAATGGAAAGGGGTGTCAGCAGTGCTGTGAGCAGTCTGAGAATGACTGACACATTCCTTACTGATGTACATG
This sequence comes from Oncorhynchus nerka, assembly GCF_034236695.1. Lineage (NCBI taxonomy): Eukaryota > Metazoa > Chordata > Actinopteri > Salmoniformes > Salmonidae > Oncorhynchus > Oncorhynchus nerka. The sequence goes on from NC_088399.1 coordinate 41,130,546, forward strand.
AATGGAAAGGGGTGTCAGCAGTGCTGTGAGCAGTCTGAGAATGACTGAGTGATGTACATCAATGGAAAGGGGTGTCAGCAGTGCTGTGAGCAGTCTGAGAATGACTGAGGGATGTACATCAATGGAAAGGGGTGTCAGCAGTGCTGTGAGCAGTCTGAGAATGACTGAGGGATGTACATCAATGGAAAGGGGTGTCAGCAGTGCTGTGAGCAGTCTGAGAATGACTGAGTGCTTCATAATAGAACATCAAACTTAATTCAAGCTGATTCCATTTTAATGTTGGTCTGTGAAATGTTGAGCTCTATGGCAGACATATTGTGGGAAGGCTGCAGTATGTCAATTCAGGAGAATTTTTTCTAGATATTCATCATAATAAAAGCTACCATTGAAACAATTGGGACAAGTGCCGAAACATGTAAACAACCATATTTACTTAGAAATCTTGAAGAAGACACACTGCTGTTCTTTAGAGTATCAGATTAACACTCTGGTCTGTTCCTTGTCTTGTGTTATTGGTTGTCAATCAACAAAAAAGACAAATAAGTTATTACTAACCTAGTGCTGATTATCCAAGATGGAGAGTCATGAATAATGATCATGTGAAACAGAATGTGTTAGTTATTCTCATTACCTTCAAATCACCATATGTCACATTATCCAATCAAATACCACAGTGATGTGATATACATCAGAGAGGTGTGAGTGTTCATCACATCCATTACTAATGACAATCAAGGGATGTGACCAGTAATGTTGAACTGGTTCAAATGCTTTTAGGACAAAGCTCAAATGACTGTAATATGCATTCTAACTAGTTGATATTCAGAATTCATCTAGTCTATTCATCTGTAACTCCGACTTTGAACTCCTACCTACATGATAAAGTAGGAGGGTTCTGTACAGGGAAAGACGCTGGTTGCTATTGTTGTAGTTTAGGTGTTTATAAACATTACTGGAGTTACAGAACACTTACCTCCTCTGACCCTTAAACCCACTGCAGCCTCCTCCTCCTGTTCTCCATGGATGACCTGACAGATGTAGACTCCTCTGTCGGACCACCTGATGTCTCTCAGCCTCAGAAACACGTCGCCTCTCTCCAGATTCTGGGTGTTCAGACTCACTCTGCCCTTTGTCAGGCACACGAATCCTCTCAGTACATTTATAAACACAGCTGAATAAAAACTACAATATACATACAACAACCAGGACCATGTCAATTCTGAAATGCAGCACACACAATTCCAGACAGACATATTAATTTGGAGAAAAGTATATATACATGAATATGACTTAGAAGAATGGGAATGCTACTATCTAGAGTGATATTATCCCATTTGTTCCCAAATCTTTCCCAGGCATGCCACTATGCAAATCTTATGTCACCAGTAACCCTAACATGTAATCCATTTTGCTTATTTTTTATTTATTGAAAAGTAGGTAAAAAAGTATGTTTTATTCTAAGTCACAATTGTGACATATAATGCTCTGCTTATAATAAGATGAAAATACATTCACCCCTATTCCTCAGCCGCAATATCTATATAGAGTACCTCAGCCCACTTACCCACACACCTACAGTACACCCAATTACCCACACACCCCAGCCCTGTTACCCCCATGACCTAACCCTAACACCCACATGTGTACAGTTAAGTACCGTTACACCCATATCTTAGCCCTAAATGCCCTATTTGCTACTTACGACCCCAGTTCCTTTGTCAATTCACCTCAGCCCTGTTAGCCACTTTCCTTAGGCCCGTATTATCCAATTGACCAACAGTAACCTATTTCCATCTATTCGATGTACACCCCAACACTGTTATTTGCATTTCTTAGTCTTGTGACCTCTGACCTGTATGCACTAATCATTTCATAGATGAGCTCATAGTTCAGTGGTATAAGACATGTGCCCCAGCCCCATTCACTTTTTTCCCCCTACCACTAAAGTTGTTGCCTAAAAGGATTTGAATGGGCAATAGACACCATTACCTGTATGAGCTTTGTGACCCGATTTTTGTAAACTCCCATATCTACTGGGTGAAATACCACAGTGTGCCATCACAGCAGCAATATTTGTGACCTGTTGCCTCAAGAAAAGTGCATCCAGTGAAGAACAAACACCATTTTAAATACAACCAATATTTATGTTTATTTATTTTCCCCTTTGTACTTTAACCATTTGCACATTGTTACAAAACTGTATATATACAGTGGGGCAAAAAAGTATTTAGTCAGCAACCAATTGTGCAAGTTCTCCCACTTAAAAAAAGATGAGAGAGGCCTGTAATTTTCATCATAGGTACACTGCAACTATGACAGACAAAATGAGGGGAAAAAAATCCAGAAAATCACATTGTAGAATTTGTAATTAATTAATTAGCCAATTATGGTGGAAAATAAGTATTTGGTCAATAACAAAAGTTTATCTCAATACTTTGTTATATACCCTTTGTTGGCAATGACAGAGGTCAAATGTTTTCTGTAAGTCTTCACAAGGTTTTCACACACTGTTGCTGGTATTTTGGCCCATTCCTCCATTCAGATCTCCTCTAGAGCAGTGATGTTTTGGAGCTGTTGCTGGGCAACACGGACTTTCAACTCCCTCCAAAGATTTTCTATGGGGTTGAGATCTGGAGATTGGCTAGGCCACTCCAGGACCTTGAAATGCTTCTTATGAAGCCCCTCCTTAGTTACCCGGGCGGTGTGTTTGGGATCATTGTCCTGCTGAAAGACCCAGCCACGTTTCATCTTCAATGCCCTTGCTGATGGAAGGAGGTTTTCACTCGAAATCTCACGATACATGGCCCCATTCATTCTTTCCTTTACATGGATCAGTCGTCCTGGTCCCTTCGCAGAAAAACAGCCTCAAAGCATGATGTTTCCACCCCCATGCTTCACAGTAGGTATGGTGTTCTTTGGATTCAACTCAGCATTCTTTGTCCTCCAAACACGACGAGTTGAGTTTTTACCAAAAAGTTATATTTTGGTTTCATCTGACCATATGACATTCTCCCAATCTTCTTCTGGATCATCCAAATGCTCTCTAGCAAACTTCAGACGGGCCTGGACATGTACTGGCTTAAGCAGGGGGACACGTCTGGCACTGCAGGATTTGAGTCCCTGGCGGCGTAGTGTGTTACTGATGGTAGGCTTTGTTACTTTGGACCCAGCTCTCTGCAGGTCATTCACTAGGTCCCCCAGTGTGGTTCTGGGATTTTTGCTCACCGGGCCAAAATACCAGCAACAGTGTGTGAAAACCTTGTGAAGACTTACAGAAAACGTTTGACCTCTGTCTTTGTCAACAAAGGGTATATAACAAAGTATTGAGATAAACTTTTGTTATTGACCAAATACTTATTTTCCACCATAATTTGCAAATAAATACTTTGGTCCCAGCTTTGGTCCCAGCTCTCTGCAGGTCATTCACTAGGTCCCCCCGTGTGGTTCTGGGATTTTTGCTCACCGTTCTTGTGATCATTTTGACCCCACGGAGTGAGATCTTGCGTGGAGCCCCAGATCGAGGGAGATTATCAGTGGTCTTGTATGTCTTCCATTTCCTAATAATTGCTCCCACAGTTGATTTCTTCAAACCAAGCTGCTTACCTATTGCAGATTCAGTCTTCCCAGCCTGGTGCAGGTCTACAATTTTGTTTCTGGTGTCCTTTGACAGCTCTTTGGTCTTGGCCATAGTGGAGTTTGGAGTGTGACTGTTTGAGGTTGTGGACATGTATATTTTATGCTGATAACAAGTTCAAACAGGTGCCATTAATACAGGTAACGAGTGGAGGACAGAGGAGCCTCTTAAAGAAGAAGTTACAGGTCTGTGAGATCCAGAAATCTTGCTTGTTTGTAGGTGACCAAATACTTACTTTTCCGCCATAATTTGCAAATAAATTCATTAAAAATCCTACAATGTGATTTTCAGGATTTTTTTTCTTCTCATTTTGTCCGGCATAGTTGAAGTGTACCTATGATGAAAATTACAGGCCTCTCTCATCTTTTTAAGTGGGAGAACATGCACAATTGGTGGCTGACTAAATACTTTCTTTGCCCCACTGTAGATAATATGACATTTGTAATATCTTTATTCTTCTGGAACTTCTGTGAGTGTAATGTTTACTGTTCAATTTTATTGTCTATTTCACAATTGTATATTATCTACTTCACTTGCTTTTGCAATGTTAACATATGTTTCCATTGCCAATAAAGCCCCTTTAATTGAATTGAATCTCCTATAAACTGTGCATGAGTAAGTAGCCATGCCCCGAGTGAGGTTGGAGAGCATGTCAGAGGGACGGAGCCGACCCCTTTGGCCAGAGTGCATAAAAAGCCTTGGTAACGAAATTAACATTAGACCAGAAAAAGTGTGGAGCGGTAGCTACATGTTTGAATTGGTTGAAACTTTGAACCTCAACACGAAGTAAAGCAATAACCTCACCTTCCTTTAGACCAAAAAGACGGAGAGCTGCAACTCATGTCCATCGTGGTCCGAATCCTGAACGGGCGGCGGTTCGTGTACAAATTATATAATCGTGAGAATAGTAATAGAATGTATCCACGATAAATGTACTTTTCTCTCTCTCTCTCTCTCTCTCTCTCTCTCTCTCTCTCTCTCTCTCTCTCTCTCTCCCTCTCTCTCTCCATGTCGTTGGGTAAAATGCCATATTGTGTCAGTCCGCTAGGGACCTTTGTCTCATGTACTAAGTGTGTGTGCGTATTCTGGGATATTATTTAATTAGCTAGTCAATAAATAATTAAACCAATTTGTGTAGTACTGAATAATGAGTAAGGCTGGGGTTATAGAGTTTAAGAGTTTAATTATAGAGTTTAATTCAGGAGATGGTAACTCTTTAACCTCTTAGTGCAGAAATCCCGTTAACGGGATCAAATTCAACAACAAATCGGAGCCCGGGAAATTATCTGAGGGCAGCTCCCCACGTACAAAAGCATTACAAACATTTTCCAAACAAGCAGAGGCATCACGAAAGTCAGAAATAGCGCTAAAATAAATCACTTACCTTTGAAGATCTTCTTCTGTTTGCAATCCCAAGGGTCCCAGCTACACATCAAATGGTTGTTCTGTTCGATAAAGTTCTTCTTTATATCCCTAAAAAGTAAGTTTAGTTGGCGCGCTTGATTCAGTAATCCACCTGTTTCCCTCGTTCAAAATGCATACAAATGAATCCCAAAAGTTACCAATAAACTTTGTCCAAACAAGTCAAACAACATTTCTAATCAATCCTCAGGTACCCTAACTTCTTATGGTCAGGTGGGATGGTAGCGTCCCACCTGGCCAATATCCGGTGAAATTGCAGAGCGCGAAATTCAAACTACAGTATTATAAATATTTAACTTTCATAAAATCACAAGTGTAATACATCAAAATAAAGCTTAACTTCTTCTTAGTCCAGCCGCGGTGTCAGATTTCAAAAAGGCTTCACAGGGAAAGCAAACCATGCGATTATCTGAGGACAGCGCCCTGCATACAAACACATGAAAAACATATTTCAACCAGGCAGGTGAGACACGAAAGTCAGAAATACCGACATAAAAAATGCCTTTCCTTTTATGATCTTCTTCTGTTGGCACTCCAAACGGTCCCAGCTACATCACAAATGGTCCTTTTGTTCGATAATGTCCTTCTTTATATCCATAAAAACTCAGTTTAGCTGGCGTGCTTCAGTCAATAATCCACACAGTTTCCCTCCATCAAAATGCATACAAAATGAATCCCAAACGTTACTAACAAAACAAGTCAAACTACGTTTATAATCAAACCTTCGGTACCCTAATACGCAAATAAACAATACAATTTAAGACGGAGAATCGTTATTGTCTTTACCGGAGAAGAATACCAAAGAACGCGCTCTCTTCCACACGCTTGGAAACACTACAGTCAAAAAGGGAGCCACCTAGAAAAACTACCATTTCTGGCTCATTTTTCCAAAAACCAGCCTGAGACTTTCTCTAAAGACTGTTTACATCTAGTGGAAGCCCTAGGAACTGCAATCTGGGAGGACTTGGCCTTATAATTAAAGTGATAGCCATTGAAAATAGAGGTAGGCTGAATGTAGCTTTTTTTGGGATGGTTTGTCCTCGGCGTTTCGCCTGCCATATCAGTTCTGTTATATTCACAGACATAATTTTAACAGTTTTAGAAACGGTTGAATGTTTTCTATCCAAATATATTATATGCATATCCTAGCTTCTGGGCCTGAGTAACAGGCTGAGTACTTTGGGCACGCTTTTCATCCGGACGTCAAAATACTGCCCCCTAGCCCAAAGAGGTTAAACGTGGTCTGATATGTTCATTCTTAACCCATCATTTTATACAGTTCATTCAAAAGGGAGGATCCATCAGGCTGACATGCTCTCTGACATCACTCAGGGGCTAGGCTTTTATCTATTATCTATTATCTCTTATGGCTCCTCAAATTATGTCTCTCTCTTAAAAAAAACACTTTCATAATTTTTCATATTTCATGCACAACGCATCGGATGAACACTTCACACATATAGTGTGTATACTTTTCAAGTTACAGTATTTCCTTTATAACATTTTTAATGACGTCACAAAATAACACACAATATGACATTAATGTTATTTTAGGTCACCTCTGCCCAGTCGTAAGATGTTTTCATTTGTCACATAATTCAGCACAATGTCCGTTTTAAAGTGTCCTATGTGAGCCTTTCTAATTATTCTGAGAGGACACAACACACCACTTGTTGTTTATGGTCAGTCAAGCCCCCACAGACGTATTATTCTCCATCCCTTGGATGTGTACAGTTAGGGGCCAGAGGTCAGTGAACAGAAAGGGCTTTGCACCGGGGTTTAACAGGTCAACCTCACACTAATTGTACCCATACTTCCTCATTTACCAGTGAACAAAGTAATGCGGGGGGTACTCTCCCTGTCAAGGAAGAGTTACTGGAGGAAGCAGTTCATGGTATTCTAGCCCTGCAGTCTAAAAATATGTTTAATGCAATGCAATTGCACTCATCTTTGACTGTGGATAAGCAAAGGGAAATAACTTGTCATGTCAAGGAGTAATCGCAATGTGAAAAGCACGTCCTACTTTAAAAAATAAAATAAAAAACGTTTTTTTTTTTTTTTTTACTTCACACTGTCTTTGGGTATATGAACATATTCACATGTATTCACATGTATTAATGTCTGGTGGTATAAATAAATCATTGTGTTGTTTCACAATACTCTTTTATGTTTATGTGATATCTTTGCTCTAATGTTGCAATGTAATGGTGTCATTTTGTCATTTTGCCCCTGAACAAGGCAGTTAACCCACTGTTCCTAGGCTGTCATTGTAAATAAGAATTTGTTCTTAACTGACTTGCCTAGTAAAATAAATACAAAAAAAATATGGATCGCTACAATGCGACCCCTCGCTGACCTGAAATCCAGAGAGACTGGTTCACTATTAACGAGACAGGAAAAGTCTGTTGATTTACCCTGGTGCACCGCAAGCTGTTTATTCAATCTCATAAACACATGACACTGTGACAAGATAAACATCACCAGTAAAACTAAGAGACAAACCGTTCCAAAAAAAACGTATTCCTAATAACACAGCTTGTGAGTCCCTGCATGTGTATGTAGTTATGTGTGTTTATGTCTGTGTATGTGAGAATGTTTTGTTAGTTGCACCTAATTACTCAATCTCAGTTTCCCATGGCCCCAGTTTCACAATTCTGACAGGAACAACAGAGATGGATGATGGGGTTGTTCACCAGGGTTTCTCTGCACAGCTCCAGTGTTTTTTGATTCAAACCAATCAGGCTTACTTTGGGGGAGAAGAAAGCCTCTTATCGAGGGGTTCAGCAGCATGTTAAAACAACAGGGCATGAAACAAAGCCATAAAAAGACTGAAATTCCAAGACCTGATAAAATCCTTTTCTATTCTTGCATGAAAATATTAATTAATTATCAGTTCCCCAAGTAAATTGCAGAACGGCGCACATTTCTGTAACCACTCTTCAAGGTGAATAGACTTAAAGGAAAACGTGTAGCTCTCGTAGTCAATACACTTTTTATTGATAACCCAGCTAGCAATGAGGAATCGTCCCTGAAGCGGCCGTCTTCCGGGGGCAGGAACTGATTGAATCGGCCCGGAATCGGGTGCCCGGAATTAAAATGAATCACTGCCCAGAATTGGCCCAAGTACATCTGGCCGTTTCCGTCTACCGGAATTCAGCAAAACTATGCTGGCATCTTACCAGAATTCCCCCAGAAGCGTCCATATGCAAATTTAAATAAATGTATGCAAAATTGCTCAATTTAGTCATTTTAACTATTACTATTATACATTTCATGCATACAAATTATTCCCATCCACCCCCCCAAAAAATGATGTCGGAGGAAACACCTGGTGACCATGTCAGCATGCATGCGCCTGGCCCACCACAGGAGTCGTTACAGCGCGATGGGACAAGGACATCCCGACCTGCCAAACCCTCCCCTAACTCCAATTGTGCATCACCTCATGGGTCTCCCGGTCGCGTCCGTAATGGGTATCGAACTAGCATCTGTAGCAACGCAGTTTGTACTGCAGTGCAGGGTCTTACACCGGGGCTCCAGCCACAAAGTTTTTCAATTGCCTTGCACAAAGTATCAAAATACTCAAATACTACTTAAACAGGACTTTTAAAGAATTTTATTTAAATGTTAATTGTATTTTTAAATCACAGAAACAATGAGAAAATACGGAACAATAAATAAATTATGAAATGTTATGTAAAGCAGCCCGTGTAATCATCTGTCAGAGAGTAGCCCCAATCACCCCGAGCCCCAAATTATACATTTGGGCCAGATAACTCACACCGGAATCGGCCTGAGCTCAATCCCCGCATCGTAGCCGTAAGTAATACTGCCTAAGGCGGCCCAGACTCGGGCCACATAACATCGGCCGAGTCTGACTCTCAGCCGGAATTGGCCCAGATCCACTGTGCTAGCTGGGAACCAACTGTTCCGAGACTCCAAGAATACTCTATGGCTATTCTAAAATAAAAAGTTCCCATAGAGGAGTCGAATAATGGGACACCCAATACTATCCATGGTAGGGATTGTAATAATTTATATAAAAACAATCAAATACAACAATTGATAAAGAAATAAACAAAAAATACCCTACACCATTCAAGATAGGGAATGTGGTAAAATAATTAGTATTCAACTTTCTATTCATAATATTTAGAAATAGATAAAAGACAGCCTCAGAAGAAAGGATAATTATTGAAATAATACATCTGGAACACGAAAATACTTAGGGGCCCGAATTTAGGTAGGAATCAACATGGTAGGGATAAAAGCACAGCGAACAGAGGATATAGAAGGCACAGTATGTGGGTATGGGCGGGTGTATTGTGATGGAAGGTGCGGTGTGTGTTTTTGTGTTTGGAAAAGTCTGGAGTTAAGTGAGTCAAAACAGAAAAGGGTTGCAAATGCCAGAGCCTATGTGTGTCTGCGACTAGGAGTTGTGAGAGAGAGAGAGCTTTCAATTTCACTGCCTGATACGGCAATTGCTCGGCCTCTGACCGCAAGGCACTACAGATGGTAGTGTGTACGGCCCAGTACATCACTGGGTCTAAGCTGCCTGCCATCCAGGACCTCTACACCAGGCGGTGTCAGAGGAAGGCCCTAAAATTTGTCAAAGACCCCAGCCTACCCAGTCATAGACTGTTCTCTCTACTACGCATGGCAAGCGGTACCGGAGTGCCAAGTCTAGGACAAAAAGGCTTTTCAACAGTTTTTACCCCCAAGCCATAAGACTCCTGAACAGGTAATCAAATGGCTACTCGGACTATTTGCATTGTGTGCCCCCCTCCCTCTTTTACGCTACTGCTACTCTCTGTTCATCATATATGCATAGTCACTTTAACCGTATCTACATGTACATACTACCTCAATCAGCCTGACTAACCGGTATCTGTATGAAGCCTCGCTACTTTTATAGCCTCGCTACTGTATATAGCCTGTCTTGTTACTGTTGTTTTATTTCTTTACCTACCTATTGTTCACCTAATAACTTTTTTGCACTATTGGTTAGAGCCTGTAAGTAAGCATTTCACTGTAAGGTCACCTATTGGTTCGAGCCTGTAAGTAAGCAGTTCACTGTAAGGTCACCTATTGGTTAGAGCCTGTAAGTAAGCAGTTCACTGTAAGGTCACCTATTGGATAGAGCCTGTAAGTAAGCATTTCACTGTAAGGTCACCTATTGTTTAGAGCCTGTAAGTAAGCAGTTCACTGTAAGGTCACCTATTGTTTAGAGCCTGTAAGTAAGCAGTTCACTGTAAGGTCACCTATTGTTTAGAGCCTGTAAGTAAGCAGTTCACTGTAAAGTCACCTATTGTTTAGAGCCTGTAAGTAAGCAGTTCACTGTAAGGTCACCTATTGGTTAGAACCTGTAAGTAAGCAGTTCACTGTAAGGTCACCTATTGGTTAGAGCCTGTAAGTAAGCAGTTCACTGTAAGGTCACCTATTGGTTAGAGCCTGTAAGTAAGCAGTTCACTGTAAGGTCACCTATTGGTTAGAGCCTGTAAGTAAGCAGTTCACTGTAAGGTCACCTATTGGTTAGAGCCTGTAAGTAAGCAGTTCACTGTAAGGTCAAAATGGAAAATGTTCTATTCAGCGCACGTGACAAATAAACTTTGATTTGATTTGATATGGGATATACATTTTAAAATAGATTATAAATATAGTTTATTTATTTATTGTCTTATCATGATGGAGCAGTCCCCAACCCTGTACCCTAGACACCCACTTGAGCGACCCACACACTAAGGAGAAATCCTTATCTGTTTTATAGTCCTACTGAAAGTAGCCTATACACAGCCAAGACAGAAAGATAAACGCGGTCAGAGACCCAATAAAGCAGCACTGCCACCTTTAAGAGTCTGAGCCTGCCTGGCAGGTCCAACAAAGCTAAAGCACCCGGACGGGTGAGCATAATATGCATGGAATTTTTCAAAGCTGCTAATGAGAACCTTGACGACCTTGTACCTAACTGGTGGGGATTCCAGTGAGGTGCCCCCACCCTGGTAGTGGCAGTGCAGGCAACACTAGCTGCAGTAAGCCATGGGGAGGGGGTCACACTTGGACAATCAGAGAGGGGGCAAATTATTGCGGCACTGGTGGCACAAAATAATCAAAAGTGCACAGAGATGATTGGGAAAATGGTCACAACGGAGGACCAGTGTGTGTGTGTGTTTCAGGGTAGGGGGTGTATCTGAGCATCATCAGCTAGGACTTGACATTGGTTCATCAAATCTCCCCATTCTTTCTCAATTGTGAATGCCTTCTCAAACAGCTACAACTGTATGCATTCGCACATCAAGTCTTCTCTTGGGCTCGGGGATGGAACAACAGTTGAACATCTGAGCTTGTGATTGTTTATGAGGGGAAGTGTGGGGAGTGTGTGTGTGTGTGTGTGTGTGTGTGTGTGTGTGTGTGTGTGTGTGTGTGTGTGTGTGTGTGTGTGTGTGTGTGTGTGTGTGTGTGTGTGTGTATCCCACAACTCTTTTAATGGGGTAGTGATATTAGGGATAATACAGGATGAACCACAATAATTGTTTGCCAAAAATGTAATTTTTGTAATGCCAATCCTGGTTAAAAGTAACAATCCTTCATATATCCCTCACCAACTTTAAACATCTGCTATCTGAGCAACTAACCTGCAGCTGTACATAGTCCATCAGTAAATAGCCCACCCAATTCACCTACCTCATCCCCATACTGTTTTTATTTATTTACTTTTCTGCTCTTGTGTGTTGTTATCTATGCTATGCTTTATCTTGGCCAGTTGTAAATGAGAACTTGTTCTCAACTAGCCTACCTGGTTAAATAAAGGTGAAATAAAATAAAATAAAACAGCCAACATTATGACGCATATTATTCGTTAATTGTGGAAATAAATTAAAATATGCAATATTTTTTATATACAGCGTGTATATTTTTTATTAGCTGTATACAGTACAATGGAGGTGAGTGCGTAGGAAATTATTTTGGCAGTTAATCCGCTTCTGTTCTGTGGGTGGCACTGTGTGCTCTTTTTAAATGATGGGTCTCAAAGGCCCTCGAATACAGGTGAACAGGGGTGGTCTGCCAGTCTCTTGGACGACAATTCAATTTGGGATGGAGGTTTTAGAGGATGGAATGGTGAAGAACAATTGAAGGTTTACTCAGTAGCAGTGCAAATACCATGGTATAACTATATGGACAGTCAATCATTATGGTACTTTTTAATGGTAAGTTCACAAACATATGTTAATTGGAAATTATGCAGACAATTACATTGATGGAAGCCACACTCTATCTGTAATATTAAAGCTGATCCAACCCCTAAAAAAAAATAATAATAAAAGGATGTCAACACTTTGGAGTTTGTTTTACGATAACCCATGTGTCCTTTCCTGTTAACAGAGTGCTCTGCTTCCAGTAAACTCTGCGAGACAGTGGCGTCACGCAAGGTTATTGTAGTAAACTGAAACTAAAATGAATATCAAAATAAAAATCTTTAAACTGATAGAAATGAAAACAAATGTAAAAACACAAAACTATAATAACCATGGTGCCATGCCCTGGATATGTGTTTGGGGGTTTCTGGTTTAGACTTGAGATGGTGGTCCCACTTAGCATAACTCTGTCCCATGTTCAAATCAAAACGCTTTCCATATTGGGGCCAGTAATAACACAGAGACATGCCAATGGCATCTGAAAGTCTCCTGAATAGCTTTTTATACGCAGCAGAATAACAAGATCACCTTTAAGGTAAGCTATATCTAGTTGGAGTTGTTTCTCACTTCACAGTAAACCTCTATGAGGGCCAGGAACAAAGAAATCCCACTCTCACTTTTGATTTGTGTTTGTTAGCCGATGTTTTGGCCTACTACAGCGTTGCTGTATTCTTTACAGACCCCTCAGGAGGTCAGAGTGATCCACTTGGGAGGCAGGGAGGGGGAGTAGTTGAGTATTTATTTGCCACAATAGCCACGGGTCAGCTCTTTGGCTGAGATTTGAAAGTCTTGGTCCAAAACAGCCCCATGGAGACCTACACTCAACAAACACTCAACAAACTGCTATGTTTTCGGTATACTTTATCAGTACCAAAGGCATTCTCACAGCATTTACCATGCATACAGTGCCACCGTATGGTCGTTAGATTATACTGTATTGTGAGCCATTTTACAATTGGCTCATTAATCCCCCTCCTCTCCCCTGTAACTATTCCCCAGGTCGTTGCTGCAAATGAGAACATGTTCTCAGTCAACTTACCTGGTAAAATAACGGATAAATTAAAAAAAAAATATATATATATATATATATATCTTACATGGGTCTTTTCCTCAGCATTCACGTTCACTGTGTAGGGTTAGGGTTAGGGATAGGGCTAGGGCTAGGCGTTAAGGTTGAAGCTGGGGTTGGGGTTGGTGTTGAACCGGAATGTGGACATGAAGGTAGGGTTAAGGTTAGGGTTAGGGTAAGATTTTCTTTTCCCAATTCTGTATTTTTCAGTACTTCTGTTGCCATGTAATTTGATACATCCTATTTGAACCTCAACTGGTACAGAAGTCCTCATTCTACATACACTTGACACGTCCAAATATTTTAGCATTTATCACACTGCATGACTTTGGGAACGAAGGCTCTTACAGGGTAGGGTATCTTGCATTACCCCAAAATAGGCTAAGTGAGAAGGGAAAGAGTTTTCTTCAAAGAACAATAGGGACAGTTGACCTATATGGGTCAGTTGGCATGTACCAATCACTCTGTTTCTTCAGTTGTATCCTTTGTATTTACTTTTAGCTCCACCCCAGGGATAACACCCTTTTAGGAAAACAGATTTTTTTTTAAAGAAAACAGCTAACTTCCTGCATTTCAACACATTTTGCCACGAGGCCGAGAGACAATGTGTAGTTTTCTAATGAAATTACATTTTGTCATGATGCTGGAGATAATTTTAGATTTTTTAATGTAAATTTCCTGCAATTTTACACATTTTGCCCTGGGACAGAGAGAAAAATGTACTGTTTTATAGCTCACCTCATACTATCCTTCACATTTTGCCATGAGACTGAGGAAAATTGTGCAGTTTTATGATGGAGGCCTATTGGTAATGTGTACACATTACTACAGTGCCTGATGTCAAAGTGGAATGTTGTTTTTTAAAATGTTTTCAAATTAATAAAAAATTATACGCTGATTTAAAAAAAAAACTTCATTATGGCAAGCCTAAATACGTTCAAGAGTAATAATTTGTGCCCTAATTTTGCACGCCCAATTTTTCAGTTTTTGATTTGTTAAAAGAGTTTGAAATATCCAATAAATGTCGTTCCACTTCATGATTGTGTCCCACTTGTTGTTGATTCTTCACAAAAATACAGTTTTATATCTTTATGTTTGAAGCCTGAAATGTGACAAAAGGTCGCAAAGTTCAAGGGGGCCGAATACTTTCGCAAGGCACTGTATATATGGTTGAATCTGTTTTTGAAATTCACTGCTCGACTGACGTTAAAGATCTAGTAATTGTATTTATATATATATATATATATATATATATATATATATATATATATATATATATATTGTATATATATATATATATATATATATATATAATTACTGTATCTTTAACGTCCCTCAGTCGGGCAGTGAATTTCAAAAACAGATTCAACCACAAAGACCAGGGAGGTTTTCCAATGCCTCGCAAAGAAGGGCACCTATTAGAAGATGGATATCCCTTTGAGCATGGTAGTTATTAACTACACTGGGTGTATCAATACACCCAGTCACTACAGTCGTGGCCAAAAGTTTTGAGAATTACACAAATATTAATTTTCACAGTCTGCTGCCTCAGTTTGTATGATGGCAATTTGCATATACTCCAGAACATTATGAAGAGTGATCAGATGAATTGCAATTAATTGCAACGTCCCTCTTTACCATGCAAATGAACTGAATGCCCAAATAAACATTTCCACCGCATTTCAGCCCTGCCACAAAAGGACCAGCTGACATCATGTCAGTGATTCTCTCCTTAACACAGGTGTGAGTGTTGACGAGGACAAGGCTGGAGATCACTCTGTCATGCTGATTAAGTTTGAATAACAGACTGGAAGCTTCAAAAGGAGGGTGGTGTTTGGACCATTGTTCTTCCTCTGTCAATCATGATTACCTGCAAGGAAACACGTGCCGTCATCATTGCTTTGCACAAAAAAGGTTTCACAGGCAAGGATATTGCTGCCAGTAAGATTGCATCTAAATCAACCAATTATCGGATCATCAAGAACTTCAAGGAGAGCGGTTTAATTGTTGTGAAGAAGGCTTCAGGGCACCCAAGAAAGTCCAGCAAGCGCCAGGACCATCTCCTAAAGTTGATTCTGCTGCGGGATCGGGGCAACACCAGTACAGAGCTTGCTCAGGAATGGCAGCAGGCAGGTGTGAGTGCGTCTGCACGCACAGTGAGGCGAAGACTTTTGGAGGATGGCCTGGTGTCAAGAAGGGTAGCAAAGAAGCCACTTCTCTCCAGGAAAAACATCAGGGACAGACTGATATTCTGCAAAAGGTACAGGGATTGGAATGCTGAGGACTGGGGTAAAGTCCTTTTCTCTGATGAAACCCCTTTCTGATTGTTTGGGACATCTGGAAAAAAGCTTGTCCAGAGAAGACAGGGTGAGCACTACCATCAGTCCTGTGTCATGCCAACAGTAAAGCATCCTGAGACCATTCATGTGTGGGGTTGCTTCTCAGCCAAGGGAGTGGGCTCGCTCACAATTTTGCCCAAGAACACAGCCATGAATAAAGAATGGTACCAATACATCCCCTGAGAGCAACTTCTCCCAACCATCCAGGAACATAAGGCAAAAATGATAACTACGTGGCTCGGGGAACAAAACATCGATATTTTGGGTCCATGGCCAGGAAACTCCCCAGACCTTAATCCCATTGAGAACTTGTGGTCAATCCTCAAGAGGCGGGTGGACAAACAAAAACCCACAAATTCTGACAAACTCCAAGCATTGGTTATGCAAGAATGGGCTGCCATCAGTCAGGATGTTGCCCAGAAGTTAATTGACATCATGCCAGGGCAGATTGCAGAGGTCTTGAAAAAGAAGGGTCAACACTGCAAATACTGACTCTTTGCATCAACTTCATGTTATTGTCAATAGAAGCCTTTGACACTTATGAAATGCTTGTAATTATACTTCATTATTCCATAGTAACATCTGACAAAAATATCTAAAGACACAGGATAGTTTCACAACATTGTAGTTACTCCACAATACTAATGTAATTGACAGAGTGAAAAGAAGGAAGCCTGTGCAGAATACAAATATTCCAAGACATGCATCCTGTTTGCAATAAGGCACTAACGTAAATCTACAAAAAAATGTGGCAAAGAAATGAACACAAGGCCAAGTATACACTGGAGTTGCTTACCAAGACCACATGGAATGTTCCTGAGTGGCCTAGTTATAGTTTTGACTTAAATCTACTTGAAATTCCATGGCAAGGCCTCAAAATGGTTGTCTAGTGATGATCAACAACCGATTTGACAGAGCTTGAATAATTTTTTAAAGAATAATGGGCAAATGTTGCACAATGCAGGTGTGGAAAGCTCTTACCCAGAAAGATTCACAGCTGTAATCGCTGCCAAAGGTGCGTCTACAAAGTATTGACTCAGGGCTGTGAATGTGTTTGTAAATTAGATATTTATCTATTTCATTTCAATACATTTGCTAAGATTTCTCAAAACATCTTTTCACTTTGTCATGGGATATTGTGTTTAGATGGATGAGAGAGGGAAAAAATCCATTTAATCCATTTTGAAATCAGGCTGTAACACAACAAAATGTAGAATACGTGAAGAGATAGTGTATGAATACTTTCTGAAGGCACTGTATAAATAGCTTTTTGTTGTAGGCACAATTTATGGTACAAATGTCCCTAATATTTGGAACAGGCTAAATTTATTTTGGACAGGCTTACTGTTTACCCATAAGAAGTAAAAAAATTTTTTTTTAAAAAGAAGCAACTTCTGAAGTATGTGATTTTTGCAGGTTGTGGGTTATAGTGTACATATGCACCTTTCTGTGCATGGATTATTCTTTGTATGGCTAATGCTGTCTGCATAGGTTTGTTTATTTACTTGTTCTCTTTTGTGTAGGCCTAATGTTTTGTTGTGCTGTAATCTCTCCATTGCAGCATCTCTCTCTCTCTCTCTCCATCTCTCCCTCTCTCTCTCACTCTCTCTCTCTCTATCTCTCTCTCTCTCTATCTCTCTATCTCTCTCTCTCTCTCTCTCTCTCTCTCTCTCTCCCTCTCTCTCTCTCTCTCTCTCTCTCTCTCTCTCTCTCTGTCTGCAAGCCTAGGGACCATTTGCATTTCTGATCACCCTGACACACACACAAACACACACTTGCTTGTTTCCCCTCCTACTTTGAAGTTTGTAGAGCCAGATGCACACCTCACATTTATTTGACATTGGTTTTAGAGATGAAGTGATCTGATTAAGTGTTTTGTGAAATAATACTTATTCAAGACATCAGATGAAAATCATGCAAAATATAGTAGATACTGTATTTGTTTCCCAAAGAAGTATGTTTTGTGTATGCATTACTGATACTCATAGGCGAATCAAATGACCATTCAGAGATTCACTAGGCTCTATAATTTGTTATAGACTTCTAGTGCAGTGAAGTGATCCGCAGATATGAAGCTGCAGGTGTGTTCGATGGCTCTGTGTTCGGCTAAAATTAAATCATAGCCTACTGGGATATAACTCACCTGTGCACTGTGCACTAGTTTCATGTTCACCCCTAAACATGTTGCAACATAATCAAGTTAACATCTTAATAAAAAAATGCTGAAACAGCGTTTCATAAATTCCCAATATCTAAATTAAATATCGATAGTGCACGGCGGGTTGCCCGTATCAAGACGTGCGCGTGTCTAAGGATAGTTTAGAACGCCTACTATGCGGCAATTGAAAAGGCGATTGGCTGGTAAAGATAACCGTACCTCGGGTTATTTGCTGATTGGTCCAGGGTGACTTGTACGTTGCGTTATGCTCATTCTGCAAATACACAGAGAGCTTCTGAGAGGGAAGACGTAATGGTGTGATTCCTTGTGCCCTTGCAATGGTCATCATTCTAATATTACTCGACAAATTCCAGAACCGGGAGTCGGAATGAAGGTATGGTAAGCCTATTGCAATGTCAAAGTGTCTGTGTTATTATATTTTTGCACAACCGGCTTGCATTCTATCTATTTTACAACTTTCAATTACGGTTGTCGACAAAATATTTAAACAAAATTTCAATTTCATATGCAGTCAAACCCATGCAATGTTATAAAATTACAATACATGAATTGTGTTTTTTTGTCGTTTGCTTTAAAGGGTTGCAAACTCTGATTATACGGATGCATGTATAAGGTGAGTAAACATTCATGTTTTTACCGGTTGGAATATTTTCTCATGGTTGAAATATTTATGTTGCGTTCTATTTATAATGGCATCCATATATGATATTATATGTTGATGGTCATGAGCGCTTTCTGACCCTCAGTCTGACACTAGTGGACTGTACCACTGTGCACCAGTGTCAGACTGGGACCACAGTGCGATGTCTATTCCATTTCCCAGCGTTAATCTGCTATAATGAGATCAGTATACTGCAGTCAATGAGTGAGGAAATATTTGTGAGATTTCTGGTCTGTTGATAAATACCCGTACTTAGTTAGCCTTTGGACTCAGTAATCTCTACAACTCACTGACCGGTAGTGCTACAACAGGCGAGAACAATAGCAATGTAGATGGTGAGGTGGAGGATGGATGATTATGAAAAATAACCCCCTTGCACTTTGTCAGTGAGAGTATCCAACTTGCAGGAAAGTTATTTACCTCGTTTTAATTAACCACCTCTACCCCCTTTTTAAAAGTCCTGCTTCTTGCAACACTAATGAGTATCAGAGTATAGAATTTGGAGTAAAGATGTTCTAAATTGAGCAATTATGTCCAATGGTAATGTTTGGCTCCGATCCAGCATATCAGTGTTATGTTATGCAGCAGGTAAACATAAGGAGTTTATCCCCACCCATTGTAGGGAGGTGAATACTTTGCTGTGAAGACGTACTGTATCTTCCTTGTATATGCAATGAAGGAACACATTGATGTTAGACAAGTGTCGATACAAATGCTGGCTATGATTGTTCAAAGGACTATCATAAACACATGTGTATTATTGCATGTTTGTGCAACATCTGTATCTTCAGGTATTCCATATTGTCCTTGTTGTCTCAGTGCAGGTGAAAGGTCATCTGGTCTTCTTTCTGATCATGACAAACCATAATCTGTCCCAGAGAGAACGCTGTGATGTTTTGTTGACTAATCTGGTTTATATTGAAAATGAGCTTTTCAGTTCATGAGAAATGGAGGATGATAGCTGAAATACAGTACAACTCATGAATTGATACTGCATTCTGTTATTCAACACGACTTCTCTTGAGTTCCATTGAATTGTCATGGGGACTTGTTCGAGACAGGTCTGTTGCTCATTGGGGCATATTGTTTTATTGTGCAAGAGAATTCACTCAGGATAGGTTGACTGCCATGACACAGTTCTGAAGTCCAAAATGGATTTGGAACTGTGGGATGAGCTATGGTCTGTTGGAATGAAATGTGATGCATACTCAGAAAGGTATCCGTTTATTAAATACAGCAGTCATACTGTATTTAATATCACAGGAGCAGACACACCACTTTGTTTTTATTTCCTGCAAACAAAATATTCCCTGATCCAAATCACTATTTTTTATTAGTAGGAGCTGTCCTCTTCCACCCCAAGAGTAAGTGTTTAAAGCAGTTGTTCTTTCACTTCTTTTCTTTTGACTGCGTAAGAATGAGGTCTTATTTCTAGATGTACCAACAGCCCTTTAACCCATTTAATCTCATCAGTCACAATAGTGAGAAAACTATGTTGGTACTTCTAAAGGTTTTAGAGAAGTTAAAGTTGTACTTATCAACAAATAAGCAATATAGTAGGGCGTCTAGTATGATTCAGAGAAGTTTCATATGATTTCTCAAAATGGTCACAAGACCACAAGCAGAAATCTCCAAGGTGTCCTTTTCCTGACGAATTTGGCACCAGAAGTCTGTATTCAACAGCTTAAAAACTAAGAGAGTTTCATTCTAAATTTGTCTGTAAAATGTGCTTTTATCACAATCTAATCAGTATGTTTAAAATCTATCACTTGACGGTTTCATTTCAGAGAGACAAATAATCATGTTTCTTTTTTTAAAATATCCGCCTCACTCTGAGAGGAAGAAGTAGTACTACTAGGTTTTACACAGTCAAATGTAACAAATAACTACATTTCTAAAAAGAAAATAATAATTCAATACAGTAATATGAGGTCTATACATTGTACTTTTGAGTCATTTAGCAGATGCTCTTATTCAGAGGGATTTACAGTAGATAGATAGTAGATAGATAGTAGTAGTAGATAGTAGATAGAGCTAGGTGAGACAACCACCTGTCACAGTCAAATATACAGGATACCAACATTCCATTCCAGCTAAACAAAGGATACATAGCATTTTGCACACCAAAAATAAAAACAACATCTGAGAACAGTAATATTTTAAACACACACGAAGGGACCCATAAGCAATAATTGCTGATGTAAAAACACAAATGTGAAAAATTGTATAAACTCTTCAAATACATTAATTAATTTTTTAAATATTTTTAAATATTGTCTTTTGTTGTATCTAATGTTTAAAGGGTCTAGTTTACATATGTGCCTTCATTTTCAATACATTGAATCCATGATGCTTATGGCATATACATATCGTAGTGGTCACATTTGTGATCTAATTTAATATATATATTTTATCATAGCAGATGATTGCTTTTTTCAGTAGATTGAAGTTGAGTTGGGTAATGGATATACTTGATCAAGATTATTTTACAGATGGTTTTTCCATTAGCGTCAACATATGTTTAAATCGGGGAATTGGCCATGTGTGGACCCATAAACTGAATTAGTGTAATAACGTAACAAATATTTAATGTCAAAAGGTGTCTTTAGTGTCTCTTACACAATGGTAGACCTGGTTTATGTGAGTTTTGCTGAATAGTCACAAGGGTTGACCTGGTTTATCAGAGTACTGGGACATAGCCAATTATCTTGGTTCGTATGGGTATTTGGGCTGAGATATACAGGTAAAACGTTATCCTGGCACATTTTTGCAAAAAGGTAAAATGTCGAATTAGCTAATGTTTTTCTTAATAATACATTGCAGTCAATGGGAAAAGATGAGCGTCACAGGGTTGATATTTTTCTCAATACATTGTAGTCATTGGGAAAAGATGAATGTAACAAGGTTAATGTTTTTCTCGTTTATTTAATGTCTGCCTCTCACTATTTACTTCCTCTTTATCACCCCCTCAATCTCTTTTCACTCCCTCCCCCTTCTTTAAAACTCCTCCCACTCTCACCCTCTCTGTCTTTCTCTCCCCCTCCCTCTCTCTCCCCCTTCTCTCCCTCGCTCCCCCCATTCTCTTTCCCTCCTTTCCCTCCGTCCACCTCCTCTCATCTCTCTATCCATCTCTCTTCCCGTTCCTCCTTCACCTTCTCCCATTTTTTCTCCCTTTCCCTCCGCCACCTTTCATTATCTCTCCCTCCTTCTTTCCCTGCCTCCCCCTTATCTTGCTCCCTCCTCTCTCCAACCTCTGTCTCTGTTGACACTCTCTTCCCCCCTCCTCTCTCTCTCTCCTCTCCCTCCTTCACCCTCTCCCCCATTCTCTTTCTCTCTCTCCCTCCCTCTTACCCCTCCATTTGATCTTCCTCCTTTCCCTCCCTCCATCCCCCTCCTCTCTATCCCCATCCCTCCTTCACCCTCTCTCTCCCCTTCCCTCACTTTTTCTCTCTCTCCTCCCCCTTCATTCTCTCTCCCTCCTTCTTTTCCTGCCTCTCCCTCCTCTTATCTCTCCCTCCACTCTCCCACAGACAGGCCGATAGACTGACAGACAGACAGGCAGGCAGGCCAGCAGTTAGACAGACAGACAGACAGACAGTTTCAAGTTTAAAAAAAAGAAAGAAAAAATACCAATATCCTCTTCTGAATTCATTCAGGAATTCATAACAATGCTCTTAGTTTCTGACTTGCAAGACCATTGTGTCCAATGGTGGTGAAACATTATTTTGGGTCGATTGACTTTCATATGCCAGGTCCCCCAGTTACAAATATGTACAATTTGGGAAGATTCAATCTTTTTAACCCTTTGAAACTATCCATATGACCCCCTATTAAGTCACTTTCTGTAATCATAGGATTAAATGTACAGCCTCCTGGGGACACTCTTTAATGATGCCCTGAGTTTCAAGTCTTTACGTTAAGAATTGACCGTTCTACAGAGGATGGAAGACAGTGTTTTTGTGTAACTGCAGGGAGAGAATGAAGGACCATGTTGAGGATGAATTAAGACACTTCCTTTTGCCAC
This sequence comes from Oncorhynchus nerka, assembly GCF_034236695.1. Taxonomy (NCBI): domain Eukaryota; kingdom Metazoa; phylum Chordata; class Actinopteri; order Salmoniformes; family Salmonidae; genus Oncorhynchus; species Oncorhynchus nerka. The sequence continues at coordinate 41,153,067 of NC_088399.1, forward strand.
AGGAAGCTGAACCACAACATATAGGGCATCCCTATAAGGTCACGATTGGTTGCGTGCAAGGACGATTAGCTATCTCAATCGCAGTTTACGGAGCTTTATGATTATGTGAGGGGTGTAGGTAATTTCTATGGAGAGATGCCTTGTTTTCTGTAGGACCAAGTATTCAATGTGAAGAGTTAATTTCACATGGTCAGATACAGGCTTGGGTTCATCGGTAGTGTCTGTTGAACGATCCCATGCGTGAATTTTGTTTCTAGCCTCAACCATTCTGCCAATGTCACTCAAAAGCACATTAACTCTAGTTCAGGCTTCAAGCGAGGCCTAACTTTCTGCCATGTAGTGGGGAGAGGGGCAAATTAATTAATTGTTAATTGGATTAAGGTTAGAGTTATGGCAATCTATCACATTTATTTATAAAGCCATTTTTACATCAGCAGATGTTTGTACAGAAACCTAGCCTAAAACCCCGAAGAGCATGCAATGCAGATGTAGAAGCACGGTGGCTAGGAAAAGCTCCATAGAAAGGCAGGAACCTAGGAAGAGACCTAGAGAGGAACCCGACTCTGAGGGGTGGCCAGTGTGTCTAGGGTTGAGGCATTAACCCTAGCTTCATGTCCACATTGCAGCTCAACCCTCAGCCTTGCCTCAATCCTAACCTTAACTTCATATCAACTCCCGGCTCAACCCTAAACCTAGCCTCAACCCTAACTTCATATAAACTCCCAGCTCAACCTTATCTGCAACCCTGTCCCTAACTCTAACCTTAACCCACACTTCGTCTCCACATTTTGGCTCAACGCTTCTGCCGATGTCACTCAAAAGGACATTAACTCCTGATCAGGCTTCAAGTGAGGCCTACCTTTCTGCCATATGTAGTGGGGAGAGTGGGAATTTAATTAGAGTATGGGGGTTACCTGGCCTCCACAATCATCCGACCTCAACCCAATTGAGATGGTTTGGGATGAGTTGGGCCACAGTATGAAGGAAAAGCAGCCAACAAGTGCTCAGCATATGTGGGAACTCCTTCAAGACTGTTGGAAAAGCATTCCAGGTGAAGCTGGTTGAGAGAATGCCAAGAGTGTGCAAAGCTGTCATCAAGGCAAAGGGTGGCACCTTTGAAGAATCTCAAATATATTTGATTTGTTCAACACTTTTTTGGTTTCTACATGATTCCATATGTGCTACTTCATAGTTTTGTTGTCTTCACTATTGTTCTATAATGTAGAAAATAGTCAAAATAAAGAACACCCCTTGAATGAGTAGGTGTGTCCAAACTGTTGACTGGTACTGTATATGTATAAGGAATTTGAAAATGATTTATACTTTTACTGTCACGTTCTGACCATCGTTCGTATGTGTTTTCCTTGTTTTAGTGTTGGTCAGGACGTGAGCTGGGTGGGCATTCTATGTTGTGTGTCTGGTTTGTCTATTTCTATGTTTGGCCTGATATGGTTCTCAATCAGAGGCAGGTGTTAGTCATTGTCTCTGATTGGGAACCATATTTAGGTAGCCTGTTTTGTGTTGGGTTTTGTGGGTGATTGTTCCTGTCTTTGTGTTTGCACCAGATGGGACTGTTTTAGGTTTTCTCACGTTTGTTGTTTTTGTTATCTCATGTGTAGTTTCTTTATAAATGAAAGAACATGAATAACCACCACTCTGCATTTTGGTCCGCCTCTACTTCACCTAAAGAAAGCCGTTATATTTACTTAAGTATATTTTAGCAATTACATTTAATTTTGATACTTACGTATATTTAAAACCAAATACTTTTAGACTTTTAACTCAAGTAATATTTTACTGGTGGACTTTCACTTTTACTTGACTCATTTTCTATTACGGTATCTTTACTTTTACTCAAGTATGAAAATTGGGTACTTTTTCCACCACTACAAAACGCTATATAATAAAAAAAAATTGAAATGTTGATATATTCACTTTTATTGTATGAAGAACTTATGAAAGAGATTGGTGTGTTTTTTCACTATCTACTCATGGTATGGGGTTGTTCAATGACAGACATGCATTTGTTTGAAATCTATCACTTGATGGTTTCTTTTCAGAGATAAATAATCATTTTATTTTGCTGAACAATATCCGCCTCACTCTCAGAGAAATGAGTAGTACTGATAGGTTATACACAGTCAAATGTAAAAAAAAAAAAAAAACATTTTGAATAAAGAACTGTACATTTGTGACATCAGTATAAACAGTACAGTAAAATGAGATCTGTAGGTAAAACATTTCCATTAGACATTTTTGTCATTTAGTAGATGTTCTTATCCATATTGACTTGCAGTTAGTCTGTTGGGCTTAAGATAGCTTGGTGAGACAACGGCATGTCACGGTCAAATATATAGGATTCAAACATTCCATTCCATCTAAAGAATGGATATGTAGCGTTATTTTTTAATAAAAATCTATGAATAAAAAAACAGAGGAGAACAGTAATATTTTACACACACATTAAGGTACCCATAAGCAATCATTTCTAGTGAAAAAACACAAATGTGAAGAATTGGTGGATTTTGCGTTTAGGAAGAAAAAGTAAATTATTTGCACAGTTTGTCAACCTTGTCTGGTCTTTGTTCTTTAAGGGAATGTCTTACACTGTCATATAGTCTGCAAAAAAGGATGATAGTGTCACGGTCGTCCTCCTCTTCATCTGAAGAGGAGAGCCGAGAAGGATCGGAGGACCAAAATGCGGTGTGGTATGTGTTCATGATGAAATTTAATAAAGAAAACACTGAACACTGAAACACACTATACAAAACAATAAACAAATAATGACTGTGAGGCTAAATGAGAACTGTGATGACACAAGCAATCAACATAGACAATCACCCACAAACAAACAGTGCAACCCAGGCTACGTAAGTATTATTCTCAATCAGAGACAACTAATGACACCTGCCTCTGATTGAGAACCATACTAGGCCGAAACATACAAATCCCCAAATCATAGAAAAACAAAACATAGACTGCCCACCCCAACTCACGCCCTGACCATACTAAATAAATACAAAACAAAGGAAATAAAGGTCAGAACGTGACAGAAGTCAAAGGTCAGAAGCATTTAATATCCCAATGCTCATCAGCAGGTTCAGCACATCATGAGATAGACATTTTAACAGTGTAGAAAACAGTCAACATGACAGGTGGGGTTAAGGGCCCTAAATGCCCCCCCATCAGATAAAACTGCCCACAACCAGGCATGTTATAGTAATTAATATTTAATCTTCATGATCAGTGGATGATACATTAATAAGCACAAAGAAAGTGTAGATATTGGTAACAGAGTAGTGCACTGTAGTGTAACTCTTGTTTGCAGGTATCTCTTGTATGCTTTGGCAGTCCCTCCCTGCAGAGCTTACTGGGTGCTAATTGAGGTGACAGGGGAAAGCTCTGCCTCTGGCACTGTGCCAGATATGAGTGATTTTATGGCCAGACCGCTGTGCCTCATCCTGGTAAATCTAGCAGAAAAGAGGAGGAAGGGTGTAGTAATGGCCCACTGAGTGACTGTCCAAAGGGAAGGGGCACATCTGAGTCATGGGGGCTCATTTACATTTTAAAGTCGAGGGGTGTGAATACTGTAGCATTGACATGCAGTGCATTCGGAAAGTAATCGGACTCCTTGACTTTTTCCACATTTTGTTACATTACAGCCTTATTTTAAAATTGATTAAATAATTGTTTTTCCCCCTCATCAATGACAAAGGGAAAACTGTTTTTTTTAAATTTGGGGAAATGTATTACAAATAAAAAACAGAAACACCTCATTTACATAAGTATTCAGACCCAGGTGCATCTTGTTTCTATTTATCATCCCTGAGATGTTTCTACGCCTTGATTGGAGTCCACCTGTGGTAAATTCAATTGATTGGACATGATTTGGAAAGGCAAACACTTGTCTATATAAGGTCCCAGAGTTGACAGTGCATGTCAGAGCAAAAACCAAGCCATGTGGGTGAAGGAATTGTCCGTAGAGCTCTGAGAGGATTGTGTCGAGGCACAGATCTGGGGAAGGGTACCAAAACATTTCTGCATTATTGAAGGTCCCAAGAACACAGTGGCCTCCATCATTCTTAAATGGAAGAAGTTTGGAACCACCAAGACTCTTCCTAGAGCTGGCCACCCGGCCAAACTGATCAATCGGGGAGGAGAAGGGCCGTGGTCACTCTGACAAAGCTCCAGAGTTCCTCTGTGGAGATGGGAGGACCTTCCAGAAGGACAACCATCTCTGCATCAATCCAATCAGGCCTTTATGGTAGATTGGCCAGACGGAAGTCATTCCTCAGTGAAAGGCACATGACAGCCTGCTTGGAATTTGCCAAAAGGCATCTAAAGACTTTCAGACCATGAGAAACAAGATTATCTGGTCTGATGAAACCAAGATTGAACTCTTTGGCCTAAAGGCCAAGCGTCACGTCTGGAGGAAACCTGGCACATCCCTACGGTGAAGAATGGTGGTGACAGCATCATGCTGTGGGGTGTTTTTCAATGGCAGGGACTGGGAGACTAGTCAAGATCGAGAGAAAGATGAACGGAGCAACTTACAGAGAGATCCTTGATAAAAACCTGCTCCAGAGCGCTCAGGACGTCAGACTGGGGCAACAGGACAACGACCCTAAGCACACAGCCAAGACAACCCAGGAGTGGCTTCGGGACAAGTCTCTGAATGTCCATGAGTGGCCCAGCCAGAGGCCGGACTGCAAGCTGACACTAGTGGCCAGTTGTATGGTGTTTCCTCTGACACATTGGTACGGCTGGATTCTGGGTTAAGCAAGCAGTGCGGCTTGGCAGGGTTGTATTTTGGAGGACTCATGGCTCTCGACCTTCGCCTCTCCCCAGTCTGTACGGGAGTGGCAGTGATGGGCCAAGACTACCAATTGGGTAAAAGTAAATAAATAAAAAGATATAATAAAAAATTGTTACAGAGTTTAATGACTGTTATAGGATCTACATTGTAGTTACTCCACAATACTAACTGAATTGACTGCGCGAAAAGAAGGAAGCCTGTACAGAATACAAATATTCCAAAACCTGCATCCTGTTTGTAATAAGGCCCTAAAGTACAACTGCAAAAAATGTGGCAAAGAAATTAACTTTATGTCCTGAATAAAAAGTGTTGTGTTTGGGGCAAATCAAACACATCACTAAGTACCACTCTTCATATTTTCAAGCATGGTGGTGGCTGCATCCTGTCATTGGCAAGGACTAGAGTTTTTTAGGATAAAAAGAAACTGAATAGAACAAGCACAGGCAAAATCCTAGAGGAAAACCTGGTTCAGTCTTCTTTCCAACAGACACTGGGAGACGAATTCACCTTTCAGCAGGACAATAACGTAAAACACAAGGCCAAATATACAATGGAGTTGCTTACTAAGACAACATTTTAATGTTGAGTGGCCTAGTTAAAGTTTTCACTTAAGTAATGTGCAAATATTGTATAATCCAGGTGTGTAAAGCACTTTCTTTTTTTCTTTATTTACCTTTATTTAACTAGGCAAGTCAGTTAAGACATTCTTATTTACACTTAGGGACTTACCCAGAAAGACTCACAGCTGTAATCGCTGTCATAGGTGATTCTAACATGTATTGACTCAGGGGTGTGAATACTTATGTTAATGAGATATTTCTGTATTTCGTTTTCAAGAAATTTGCTAACATTTCTAAAAACATGTTTTCACTTTGTCATTATGGGGTATTGTGCGTAGATGGGTGAGAAGTTTAGTTTTATTGAACCCATTGTGAATTCTGCCTGTAACACAACACATTTTGCAATAAGTCAAGGTGTATGAATAGTTTCTGAAGGCAACAAAGCAAAATGTTATCAGGAAAACTGGAACTAGAAAGTGAGCTGCTGGGGTCCTTTCTGTTCAGTTTCACAACAAGCTTATTGCTGTAATGTATTTCCGAGAAGACCTTCTCTTTCTCAGTGCAGTCAGTTCCACATATTCCATCTAGCCATCTGACATGCACTTATGTAACTGAGGTGAGATCACAGAGCACAGGGCAGGCCTGAGTATTGTGGCAGGTCATGGCTGAGCAGAGCTTTATTTGTGGACAGCGGCGACCCCTGCTCGTAAAATATACACTGGCTTCTCTTCTGAACTCAGACAGAGCCACATACTGTATGCTCATGTCAGCTCTTGATTCCCCAGACCGTGGAACAGAAGACATATTCTCTCTCTCTCCCTGCCCCTCCCTCATCCTCTCATCAGTATGCTCCAAGGAGCTACGTCTGAGATCACACCATCTTGGGTCTCAGGCTCTGGAGTGGACAGTCTTGCTGTCAGTAAAACATTGATCAGGAAAACATGTCACATGTACTGTACGGTCCTCTTATGGTCCTTGACCACACTAATATCCCTAAGTGCACCTACTCTACCAGGTCATAAGGCTGTCATAACTGAGAAATTACCCCACTGCTCCCACAGCAACCATAGAAGTCTTTATGTAGAGAAGATGTTTTCACTTTCCTCTCATCTGGTGTTTTTTGTCTATAAGAGCTGTGGTCACCTTCCTCTCATCGGGTGTTTTTTGTCTATAAGAGCTGTGGTCACCTTCCTCTCATCTGATGCTTTTTGTCTATAAGAGCTGTGGTCACCTTCCTCTCATCAGGTGCTTTTTGTCTATAAGAGCTGTGGTCACCTTCCTCTCATCAGGTGCTTTTTGTCTATAAGAGCTGTGGTCACCTTCCTCTCATCTGGTGTTTTTTGTTTATAAGAGCTGTGGTCACCTTCCTCTCATCTGGTGTTTTTTGTCTATAAGAGCTGTGGTCACCTTCCTCTCATCTGGTGTTTTTTGTTTATAAGAGCTGTGGTCACCTTCCTCTCATCTGGTGTTTTTTGTCTATAAGAGCTGTGGTCACCTTCCTCTCATCAGGTGTTTTTTGTCTATAAGAGCTGTGGTCACCTTCCTCTCATCAGGTGCTTTTTGTCTATAAGAGCTGTGGTCACTTTCCTGCTGCAATATTTTTATTCATTAGATAATGGACAGATGTATTGATTAATCCCCTTCGGACTAGCTCATTAGGACAGGCTGTTTGGGCTCTGGTGTAGAGGTCGACCGATTATGATTTTTCAACGCCGATACCGATTATTGGAGGACAAAAAACGGATGCCGATTAATCGGCCGATTACATTTTTTTTCTTTTGTTTGTTGAGTTGAGTTGAGTTGAAGTATTTTTTTACAGGGACAGTGCACATTAATCAACGTTTCAGTAAAAGTGCCGGTTTTAGCCAGCCGGCTAATTTTCAACCGCAGTCCCTGGGCAGGTTATTAAAAACAATTACAATATAGACAATAGCAACATAGAACAAGCAAGACATAGCAACATAGGACAAGCAAGACATAGCATACAGACAGAGCAACATAGGACAAGCAAGACGTAGCATACAGACAGAACAAAAAGCAGCAATACAAAATTCATAAAAGCAACAAAGTGTTTCCACACCTCACAAGCTACAGACAACAGACAACATGGAAAGCGGCAACACACAGCTAGGGACCATGTTCACAAATCTGATTGACCTTTAGCCATGTCTTCAAGCATTTTGTGAAAGTGTGATATGTGGTGCAGTTATGTGTGTCTGATGGCAGTGTATTCCAGACATGGGAAGCTCTCACAGAGAATGCAGATTTACTAAAGGTGCTTTTCCTTAGGGGAACTATACAGTCACCTCTCATGGCAGACCTTGTGGATCTGCTGCCATATGTCTGGGTTTTCTGTTTAACAAAAATATTGAGTGGAGGGGGAGCCAGGCCATTAAGGATCTTGAATACAAGACATGCGTCGGTGTATTGCACAATATTTTCCCAACTCAAGAGCTCATGCTTTCTAAGGATGTGACAATGATGATGGTTATTGGGCTTCCTATCAAGCACTTTAAGAGCCTGTTTGTAGACAGAATGAATAGGTTTTAATGTTGTACAGCAAGCTTGGGCCCAACTAGTCAAGCAGTATGTTAAGTGGGGGAGTATCATAGTTTCGAAGTACAGTTTTGCTACCTCTGTAGTCAAACAATTTCGTATAAATCGGAAATTAGCTAGGTTGAATTTGGTTATTTGAATGACCTTTTTCACATGCTTTTTAAAAGAGAGGTTGGAATCAAGTATGATGCCAAGGTACTTAAAATCGGATACCACCTGGAGCTTCTCCCCTGACACATAGACATCTGGCTCAGTAGCATCTGTTGCCCTCTTTGTGAAGAACATGCAAACAGTTTTTTTCACATTGAGATGCAAACACGAGTCACTGAGCCACTTTGTAACCTGGACCATTACAGTAGTGAGTTCTTGTGCAGCTTGTTGTTTGCTCTTTGCATGCACATATATCATTGTATCATCTGCATACATTTGAACTTCAGACCCAGTACAGACAGAAGGCAGATCATTAATGTACAGGCTGAACAGGAGGGACCCCAGTATTGACCCTTGGGGCACGCCCACATCATAGCTACGAGTGGGCGACAGCTCATTGCTCACTCTGACACACTGAGTTCTGCCTTCAAGGTATGATTTCATCCATCTCAAGGCATCAGGGGAAAAGTTGAACTTGGACGTTTTGTGATGAGAATCTCATGGTTAACAGTATCAAAAGCCTTCCTTAGGTCCAGAAACACAGCCTCAACAGCACCCCCTTTGTCCATCTTGGACTTCACATTTTCCAGAAGAAAGCAGTTGGCCGTTTCTGTAATGATGACAATTACAACAATACTGAATGAACACTTATTTTAACTTAATATAATACATCAACAAAATCAATTTAGCCTCAAATAAATAATGAAACTTGTTCAATTTGGTTTAAATAATGCAAAAACAAAGTGTTGGAGAAGAAAGTAAAAGTGCAATATGTGCCATGTAAGAAAGCTAACCTTTAAGTTCCTTGCTCAGAACATGAGAACATATGAAAGCTGGTGGTTCCTTTTAACATGAGTCTTCAATATTCCCAGATAAGAAGTTTTAGGTTGTAGTTATTATAGGAATTATAGGACTATTTCTCTCTATACCATTTGTATTTCATATACCTTTGACTATTGGAATATCTTATAGGCACTTTAGTATTGCCAGTGTAACAGTATAGCTTCCGTCCCTCTCCTTGCTCCTACCTGGGCTCGAACCAGGGACACATCGACAACAGCCACCCTCGAAGCAGCGTTACCCATGCAGAGCAAGGGGAACAACTACTCCAAGTCTCAGAGCTAGTGTCTTTTGAAATGCTATTAGCGCGCACCCTGCTAACTAGCTAGCCATTTCACATCACATCGTTACACCAGCCTTATCTCGGGAGTTGATAGGCTTGAAGTCATAAACAGCAGAGCTGCTGGCAAAACGCACGAAAGTGCTGTTTGAATGAATGCTTATGAGCCTGCTGGTGCCTACCATTGCTCAGTCAGACTGCTCTATCAAATCATAGACTTAATTATAACATAATAACACACAGAAATAAGAGCCTTTGGTCATTAATATGGTCGAATCCGGAAACTATCATCTCGAAAACAAGACGTTTATTCTTTCAGTGAAATACGGAACCGTTCTGTATTTTATCTAACGGGTGGCATCCATCAGTCTAAATATCCCTGTTACATTGCACAACCTTCAATGTTATGTCATAATTACGTAAAATTCTGTCAAATTAGTTCGCAACGAGCCAGGCGGTCCAAACCGTTGCATATACTCTGACTCTGCGTGCAATGAACGCAAGAGAAGTGACACAATTTCACCTGGTTAATATTGCCTGCTATCCTGAATTTCTTTTAGCTAAATATGCAGGTTTAAAAATATGTACTTCTGTGTGTTGATTTTAAGAAAGGCATTGGTGTTTATGGTTAGGTACACGTTGGAGCAACGACAGTCCTTTTTCAAGAATGCGCACTGCATCTATTATATGCAATGCAGGACACGCTAGATAAACTAGTAATATCATCAACCATGTGTAGTTATAACTAGTGATTATGATTGTTTATGTTAAATGCTAGCTAGCTTACCTTGGCTTCTTACTGCATTTGCGTAACAGGCGGGCTCCTCGTGAGGCAGGGGTTAGAGCGCTGGACTAGTTAACTGTAAAGTTGCAAGATTGAATCCCTGAGCTGACAAGGTAAAAATCTGTCGTTCTGCCCCTGAACAAGGCAGTTAACCCACCGTTCCTAGGCCGTCATTGAAAATAAGAATGTGTTCTTAACCGACTTGCCTTGTTAAATAAAGATGATATAAAGGTGTAAAAAAAAAAAATCGGCAAAATCGGCGTCCAGAATTACCGATTTCCGATTGTTATGAAAACTTGAAATCGGCCATTCCGATTAAACGGTCAACCTCTACTCTGGTGCTTGACTCAGTCATTTTCAACCTCAAACAGACCCAAAGAGTTCTCATAATAATGTATTTGCAGCCAGCGTCCTGTCTTTTTTTGTGTCTTTCACCCAGTTCGTTCCAGTCTGAGAGACTATTAAAGTCTTTCTTCTGAAGCTCTATAAACCGTAACATCCGCCTCTGCTGCACCACTGTTCACAGGCCTCTGAATACGTTCTGTTCTGAATACGCCGGCTGCCGCCATGCACTGCTACACAATTTTCAATGCACTAGGATCCCGGAGACTGTATTACAATATTTCAATGCCTTTTGTAGAGGAACTCAGGAGCCACAAAGGCATGTAGTTCATTGAGGGGGAACGGTTGTTGAGCAGCGGAAGATCACACTGAGGCATTGTGGGATTCAGGGACAAATGACAAATAAAGTGTGAAGTCTGCAATCCTTTCCCTTAGTGATGCGACCTGCAACAAAAGTTGTAAAAAAGGAATGAAATTGGGGCACTGTATTGATTGCATTGCAGGCTACTATGATTTCAGTACTGCCAAAGGCATATTGTTTATGAACCTACTGGGATGGATAATAGGACTCTAATCTAGGCATTCAAACTTGGAGAACAGACGTGCATGCTGTGTATGTTTGTGTCGTAGGCAGGGGCATCGTCCATGTGGGCATCATGCTGCGGGCTGCTGAACGAGGTGATAGGCACAGGGACGGTGCGCGGGCAGCAGCCAGGGTTCGGGGCCGGGGCGGGGCCCTTCCGCTTTGCCCCCAGCGCCGGGTACTCCACCTACCCCCCCACCAGCGCAGGGAGTGTAGGTCAGCTCTGCAAGGCCTGTGGGCTGGCCTTCTCTGTCTTCAGGCGCAAGGTAAGTGGTGAGGGGGATGATGTTTTTAGTGTGTATGATGATGATGATGTTGTTTATGATGAGAACACTGATGAGGACAGTGTGTAAGAAGAGGAGGAGGAGGAGGAAGAATGCGCCCCTTAAAAATAAACAAATAAAACTAACTTCCATATGAAGTACTCAATCATAATGGCCACACCAGGGCACCAGCTTAGACTGCAGACAGGTAAATGGCAGAGTGTCTCTAGGCGTTGTCTGACAGTGTGGCATGCTGGGACAGCGATGGAAGCCCCTGGAGCGTTCTCTGAGCTTCCAGGCTTAGACTGCTCTATCAGCCCGCTCACACCTGTTGCTATGCGAATGGCAGATTCAGTCCCGGGTTATATTATAACCACACGTGTGTGTGTGTGTGTGTGTGGCTCAGCTTGATATTTGTGTCATGAAAGCAGAGGTTCAGGGGGATTAACACTGATGATTGAAGAATAGATCTGTCAGAGTGGTCCGCAGCTCATTTACACACCAATGACATGGAAAAATCTCCATTCAAACTGGCTGTCTGTCAGTCGATTCATCTGAATTGCCTCAGTAAACCGAGATAAGCTTGTGAATGTCAGGAATATCTGGGCAATTTGCCATATAGTATTATTTAGATTTTATGTGCCAAGAAATGAGATAAAGTCCTCCTCTGTCCTAGAACATGGTGATGTCATAGGGAATCAAATCAAATGTATTTAGCTGATCAGCTGATATCTCAAAGTGCTGTACAGAAACCCAGCCTAAAACCCCAAACAGCAAGCAATGCAGATGTAGAAGCACGGTGGCTAGGAAAAACTCCCTACAACGGCCAGAACCTAGGAAGAAACCTAGAGAGTAACCATGCTATGAGGGGTGGCCAGTCCTCTTCTGGCTGTGCCGATCATTCAGAGTATCTCTACCGCTTCTGCTGTCTCTAGAGAGTTGAAAACAGCAGGTCTGGGACAGGTAGCAGGTCTGGGACAGGTAGCACGTCCGGTGAAACTGGAGCAGCAGCACGGCCAGGTGTACTGGAGAGAGAGAGAGAGAGAGAGAGAGAGAGAGAGAGAGAGAGAGATGAGTCTTCAATAAAGATTTAAAGGTTGAGACCGATTCTGCGTCTCTCACATGGGTAGGCAGACCATTCCATAAAAATGGAGCTCTATAGGAGAAAGCCCTGCCTCTAGCTGTTTGCTTAGAAATTCTAGGGACAGTTAGGAGGTCTGCGTCTTGTGACCGTAGCGTACGTGTCGGTATGTGCGGCAGGACTAAATCGGAAAGATAGGTAGGAGCAAGCCCATGTAATGCTTTGTAGGTTAGCAGTAAAACCTTGAAATCAGCCCTTGCCTTAACAGGAAGCCAGTGTAGAGAGTCTAGCACTGGAGTAATATGATCAAATGTTTTGGATCTAGTCAAGATTCTAGCAGCTGTGTTTAGCACTAACTGAAGTTTATTTATTGCTTTATCCAGGTAGACGGAAAGTAGAGCATTGCACTAGTCTAACCTAGAAGTGACAAAAGCATGGATTAATTTTTCTGCATCATTTTTGGACAGAATGTTTCTGATTTTTGCAATGTTATGTAGATGGAAAAAAGCTGTCCTTGAAACAGTCTTGATATGTTCGTTCAAAGAGAGATCAGGGTCCAGAGTAACGCCGAGGTCCTTCACAGTTTTATTTGAGACGACTGTACAACCATCAAGATTAATTGTCAGATTCAACAGAAGATCTCTTTGTTTCTTGGGACCTAGAACTAGCAGCCATCCACTTCCTTATGTCTGAAACACAGGCTTCCAGCGAGGGCAGTTTTGGGGCTTCACCATGTTTCATCGAAATGTACAGCTGTGTGTCATCCGCATAGCAGTGAAAGTTAACATTATGTTTCCGAATGACATCCCCAAGAGGTAAAATATATAGTGAAAACAATAGTGGTCCCAAAACGGAACCTTGAGGAACACCGACATTTACAGTTGATTTGTCAGAGGACAAACCATCCACAGAGACAAACAGATATCTTTCAAACAGATAAGATCCAAACCAGGACAGAACTTGTCCGTGTAGACCAATTTGGGTTTCCAATATCTCCAAAAGAATGTGGTGATCGATGGTATCAAAGCAGCACTAAGATCTCGGCGCATGAGGAAAGATGTAGAGCCTCGGTCTGACACCATTAAAAGGTCATTTACCACCTTCACAAATGAGTCCTTGTTTTGGAAAGCTGTTGTTTAGCAAATTTGGCAAATCCCTCTCATTAGCTGTAATTAATATATTTCCAAAAACAGGAAAGTTAAATGACGCCATGAGGCCAAATAATTAATTAAATCTAGTAATTAATTGATCAGGAGGAATGGACATGACTGGCTGATGGGATCGCCTGTCTTCTAAATGTGTGTGGTGACTCTTCCTCTCTCTACTTCCTCTCTCTACTCCCTCTCCCTACTCCCTCTCTCTACTCCCTCTCCCTACTCCCTCTCTCTACTCCCTCTCCCTACTCCCTCTCTCTACTCCCTCTCCCTACTTCCTCTCTCTACTCCCTCTCCCTACTTCCTCTCTCTACTCCCTCTCCCTACTCCCTCTCCCTATTCCCTCTCTCTCTCTCTACTCCCTCTCTCTCTCCCTACTCCCTCTCCCCTACTCCCTCTCCCTATTCCCCTCTCTCTCTCTACTCCCTCTCTCTCTCCCTACTCCCTCTCCCTACTCCCTCTCCCTATTCCCTCTCTCTCTCTACTCCCTCTCTCTCTCCCTACTCCCTCTCCCTACTCCCTCTCTCTACTCCCTCTCTCTCTCTACTCCCTCTCTCTACTCCCTCTCTCTACCCCTCTCCCTACTCCCTCTCTCTACTCCCTCTCTCTACTCCCTCTCCCTACTCCCTCTCTCTACTCCCTTTCTCTACTCCCTCTCCCTACTCCCTCTCTCTCTCTACTCCCTCTCTCTCTCCCTACTCCCTCCCTCTCCCTACTCCCTCTCTCTCCCCTACTCCCTCTCTCTCTCCTACTCCCTCCCTCTCCCTCTCTCTCCCTACTCCCTCTCTCTCTCCCTACTCCCTCCCTCTCTCTCTACTCCCTCTCTCTCTCCCTACTCCCTCCCTCTCCCTACTCCCTATCTCTCCCTACTCCCTCTCTCTCTCCCTACTCCCTCCCTCTCCCTACTCCCTCCCTCTCCCTACTCCCTCCCTCTCTCTACTCCCTCTCTCTCTCTACTCCCTCTCTCTCTACTCCCTCCCTCTCCCTACTCCCTCCCTCTCCCTACTCCCTCTCTCTCTTTACTCCCTCTCCCTCTCTCTACTCCCTCTCTCTACCTACTCCCTCTCTCTACTCCCTCTCCCTCTCTCTACTCCCTCCCTCTCTCTCTACTCCCTCTCTCTCTACTCACTCTCTCTCTACTCCCTCTCTCACTCTCTCTACTCTTCCTCTCTCTACTCCCTCTCTCTCTCTATTCCCTCACTCCCTCTCTCTCTATTCCCTCACTCTCTCCCTCTCTCTATTCCCTCTCTCCCTCTCTATTCCCTCGCTCTCTCCCTCTCTCTACTCCCTCTCTCTCTACTCCCTCTCTCTACTCCTCGCTCTCTCTACTCTCTCTCCCTCTCTCTACTCCCTCTCTCTCTCTCTCTATTCCCTCTCTCTACTCCCTCTCTCTACTCCCTCTCTCTCTCCCTCTCTTTCTCAGCACATTTGCTCGGACTGTAAGAAGAGTTTCTGTGCCCTGTGCTCGGTGCTGCAGGAGAACCTCCGCTGCTGCACCACCTGCCACCTCCTGCGCGGAACGGCCTTCCAGAGACCACAGCTCATGGCGCTGCGCGTTAAAGACCTGCGCCAGTACCTGCTGCTGCGCAACATCCCCACAGACACCTGCAGGGAGAAGGAAGACCTGGTGGACCTGGTGCTCTGCCACCTGGAAGCAGGGGAAAACACCTCCACACAAGGAGCTGTAGAGGAGGAGGAGGACACAGACAGCCTGCACTCCCTCCCCCACTCCCTCCACGCCTCGCCCCCCTCAGCCACACGACGCTCCGCCTCGGAGCAGTCGGTGCTCTCTGCCTCCCAGGGAGACGCTCCTCTCAGCCGGAGTGACAGCTCAGGGACCGCTCAGAGCCAGGTGTGACGGCACACAACACACACACACTCACACACGCATGCACAGTCGCACACGCACGCGGACACACACACACACACTCACACACGCACGCCAACACACACACACACACACACAAAAACTTGGTCCCATTCCCTCACGTCTGCCCCCCTCCGTTTCTGCCTTCCCTGCTCTTTTGACATCTGTCCTACTTGTTTCAAAGCTAATTAATGTGAAGCTTGAAGAGCACATGGCACGGATGTGGGAAGCATATTTGTCAGTGTGAAGTCACAGCTAAGCATAACAATCAGCAACGTGCAATCTGTTCTAGATCTCTAGTGCTGGTTTGTAGGGCTATGATTGTCCCCAGTCCTACTGAAAGTAACCCCCTGGGAAAACCATATAGGCTAAACATAGGAGCATAAAAAGCTCCCAAGCAGTCTAGTAATTGCAGTGTAGTATTGCAGTCAGGCCCTGTTCTTTGCAGCCAGAAAGAAAAAAACAGTTTGATACAGTCTGGTGCTGTGTGTGTTTGACATGAATGAGGTGCCTCACTCACACAGGGAAAAGCCCAGCGCCACTGCAGTGAGCTGACGTCCACTTGACTGACTGCTGGAAACAGCTGCGTTTACAGTGTCACCCTGGGAGCTGGAGCCAGTCAGCAACAGTCAAGGCTTAAACCCTTTGCCTGTTAAGCTGAATCGGTTATGTCACGCTCAGTCGCACACAGGCTGGCTTCTGATTCCTCTCAACCGCACAGCTGTAACTGAGAAGACAGAGAGAAAGAGAAAGACAACAGTACTTCTCACATCTCTGTCCCTGGGGTCATCTTCGGCATCCCAAACATCAACATCCTCCTATTGTGATACCGCTAGCACTGTCTTTGCTGCTATCGAGGAGAGATGTACTCTGACAGTGATGTGTGGTTGTCTCACCAACTATCTTAAGATGAATGCACCAACTGTAACACCCTCGGCTGGTTATGGGCATCGCTGGTGCCCGGTGCTTGCACAGCGGTTCGATCGTTCGAGCGTGACATCTGGGCTGGGGAGGCTAGCACGCCACCAACAGGACTGCTGATGCATTATTAACGCAGGTGCATGCTGGGAGCCTGCTGGCTTATTGGTCCAGCGGAATGTGACGGAGGGAGCGCGTGTGTGTGCATGTACGACCAGGGACGTCAGCGTCCCCAAACCCCTACACACCCATCCCTCATTGTGATGTCACACCAGAAGAATGCCTGGCGCCTGCACCATTAGCTAACTGCTTTATGTGCTATGGTCCAGTGGAGACAGAGACGAGGGGAGTCTAGGCTACTCTCTTCATTGCACATAAAGGGCTGAGTTAATGCGGGGCAATATGCCGCAAGCCAAACGCATTCTCACCAGACTCACTCTGCTTTTTTGCTGCATCCCTGCCAAGACCATTGGATTCTGGTCGCAGGCAAACTCCTAATAAAGCCATCGCCTTCAAGAAAGGGAATAGTTAACCACTGATTTGAAGATTAGAAGAAGCAAAATGATGCTGAATACTAAGTGTAACACGGGCAACCTTTTAGAGGACACGCCTCCATACCGAATTTCCTTATCAGACATTTTAAGAGAGCCATCAAATATCAATGTGATTAACTGCAAGTGGAAGTCTCGTGATTAGAGCCCACCCTGTGGTGTTTTATAGACATTCTGATTTGTGGGCGAAAGAGTGAGGAGCATCCTTTCGGGGAAAAAAAAAAGTATTTCAAAGCTGCTTATCTGCTTTCATACCATTTAAAAACTGAATCTGACCGTCTTTTTGATCTATGTTTTGTTTTCTGTGGAAACCCCAGCCGCATGGGGAAGCTCCAACCATCCCCCTCCTGCACCTGGAACCTGCCAGGGAACCTATCATAGAGGTGAGACAGCCAGCTCTGCCTCTGTCTCCACCGCATGTGTTTAACTGAAGAGAACTCACTGACCCACTCTTGTGAGAGGATTCACTCTGTGCTATTGCTTCAATGACCATGTCGTTCACTACAAAAACCTAGTCGTAGTTGAACTTGTTGGCTTGCACATGTTTTCTGAAGGGCCTCCTCTTCTCTCTCTGGTAGGTCAGTCCGGTGACGCAGAGGAGGATGCGGGCCTCTTTGTCTGACCTGGATAATGAGGGGGACATTGAGAGCCTGTCTGTTCGGCAGCTCAAAGAGATTCTGGCCCGTAACTTTGTCAACTACTCTGGATGCTGTGAGAAGTGGGAGCTGATCGAGCGGGTACATCGGCTCTACAGGGAGAACGAGCAGAACAGGAAGTCCAGTAAGCACCACGTTGAATCATTTCCTCCTTTACCAACCAACCTTAACCTCAGCTAGAACCCATAGTGATCCTGTTAATAATGACCATTGCAGCTTATCAATCTCCAGTTAAACCCTATTTTCAACCACATAGAAACTGTCCAAGTTAAAACATATTTTTTTTGATTGGTGTTATTTACAGTTCCAGATACAGCACAGTATTAAAAATGCATTTCTTGATTTTATTTTAGTGGAAAATGTCAGTAACATCAACAGCATGACCGCAGGTGAGCATTCAACACTCTATCGTTGGGTTGTATATAACATGCACATATTTGTGTGGAAGTGTGACTTCTCATTCACTGCTGGATCAGATGACTGTGTGCAGGAGTTGTTCTCAGTACTACGTGAGGTGGAAGAATTGGAGTAAGAGCTTGTATCCTGTTAGAATCACTAATGGCTCTTTTGGTATGTGCTTTCATTCTAAGTGGTGGCATATCCTCCACCTATATGCAATGGTGCAGTGGGAGGTAAGGCATTATTGTGTAAAGCATGTCTAACTCCAACATCATCCCACCTGCAAAACCACAGAGTGCTCAGCACTGTCTTAAAATACAACTCTCCATATTGATGCATGCTGAAGTCTAATTTCCGTCGGATCCTGATCATATTTCCCGGCATGGTTCCATGTTGTTCTCATTTCCATCATCTCATTAGTACTGAAGGCCTGTCGTTCATCCTGTCATTAACGCGGTCCCTAACAACTCTTACCTCGTTACGACCCGTCATATTATTTGAATCCCACCATCTTCATCAGGTTTCATTGTAGTGCAGGTCTTTGAGACACCCTTCCTAATAATATAAAGGGCTTGAGGGTTGCATTTATACCCTGCTGTTTAACACACTAAGTGTTGTTCTGGGGAGAGACCAGTTAACCCTGCTGTTTAACACACTAAGTGTTGTTCTGGAGAGAGACCAGTTAACCCTGCTGTTTAACACACTAAGTGTTGTTCTGGAGAGAGACCAGTTAAACCCTGCTGTTTAACACACTGTGTTGTTCTGGAGAGAGACCAGTTAACCCTGCTGTTTAACACACTAAGTGTTGTTCTGGAGAGAGACCAGTTAACCCTGCTGTTTAACACACTAAGTGTTGTTCTGGAGAGAGACCAGTTAACCCTGCTGTTTAACACACTAAGTGTTCTGGAGAGAGACCAGTTAATCCTGCTGTTTAAATTGACTATTGACGCACTACATACATCATGTAGCTACTGATCAGAGGAGGCTGGTGGGAGGAACTATAGGACGATGGGCTCATTGTAATGGCTGGAATGGAATGAATGGAACAGGTATCAAACAGATCAAATATATGGAAACCACGTGACTCTGTTGCAATTATTCCATTCCAGCCATTACAATGAGCCCGTTTTCTGAGGGCTCCACTGCTACTGATGTAGGGTATGTGAATGAACCAGAGAAGACGGCCATCCTCAGGCTGCGTACTGCGTAGGGTAATGCTGTTTCCTCATACCTTGTTTCTCTCCACAGATAGTATGAAGGCTCAGCTGGCCTCTGATGATCACCTGTGTCGCATCTGCATGGACGCTGTGATCGACTGTGTGCTGCTAGAGTGCGGCCACATGGTCACCTGTACCAAATGTGGGATGAGGATGAGCGAGTGCCCCATCTGCAGGCAGTACGTGGTGCGGGCCGTGCACGTCTTCAAGTCTTAACTCTGCCGTGGGCGAGCATTTCAGCCGAGGACATTGAACCTGCGGCAGAGTGTGCACATGCTCGAAAACCTGAATCTGTAGTGAGGGAGTGTGAATGGGCTGTGCACGTTTCCAAGGATGCAACAGACGTGCACATCCTCCAGTTGAAATGACATGCAGAGCAGACAGCTTCACACAGCCTAACTTCTATTACTAGAACTACAAGTCCCACTCCCCCCCAGTGATGGTCTGGGCCCCACTGGCTGCACTGAATGACCTTCTACAGGTCTTTAGTGTAACACACACTGAACCGTTCCAAAAATAACTACAATATCTTATTTTACAGTGCTTCATTTCAGTTTGTAGCATTTAAAAAACAAACGTATAAATAACCATGGAGCGGAGTTGGTCCCATGGATGCTTGAATTGGATGTGATTGTTCATGGTGAGTGGCTGAGGTGATCAAGGTGGAAATGATGACGATATCCCAGGGTTAGAGTCGATATGGTTTACACACTCCTGTCACACCAGGCTATACTGTACGTATCTCCTTCACTGTTCTTTAGTATGTGCAATATTTAAAAAAATTAAAAAAAGAGACTTCTATGTGTGAGTGAGGGACTGTCTGTCTATAAACCAGTCTGTATGTTTCTGTGCTGTTTCGTTCTACACACACATCGTAGGGTGTTTTAGGTGCCAAACTTCACACCACAACTACAGTACATTACTGATGTCTGATTGCGGTTTCTATGCCAAGTGCCACTCCTCACTTCAGGCCATGCATTGTAGATTGGAGCAGCATCCAACCCAAACTCAAATGAATCAAATGTGTTCAAGCTCTGTGATTTGGTTAGATTATAGGGAAACACTTGAGCCACATGCTATGGGTTAGTAAGGGGCTTCAGTTCAGAGTTGCTCCACCCATCTCTTCTTGCATGTGTTTAGTCAGTCACAAGTGATATCACATTATGATCAATATGTACTATGTTGATGATCTTGTTTGGCTTGGATAAGGCTCCCGTCTACTGCACGCTGTCTACTGTGGTAACATGCCATACACTGTGGCTGGGTCATCCCGTGCTTTATATTCCTGTGCTCTGTGTCGCTTTTATTAAAGTCAGGCATGACTGGCAATGCGTCTCTGCCATTTAATTAAGCAATATCATGCCATTTATTTTTCCATAGGTGTTTTGTCCGCTTGTTGTTGTCCATCGGCCGTGTTCAACTCGAGAAGTAGGTAATCGGTGCCTATACTTAAACATATCTTTTATCATGTTGTGGGTGTGTCTTGTGATATCTCTAATATTTTTTGAAGAGAATAAAAAGGAAGCATAACCTAAGTCTATTCTACATGAATCAGTTAATAAAATACAGCTTCTGTTCTTTCAGATTTTTTGAATGACTTTAAAAAAAAGTAGCTACTGATGCCTGTGGTACGTTATAGCAGAAAAGCTTATTGCTGTAAAATGTATTGCATATGATATCTAATATTGTTGTTTACTGATATGTAATCTATAGATAAATATATTTTTCCATTTTCTTTGGAAGTCTTATATAATTTATTAGCATTAAATTGATATTTTTTGAGGTTGAATTGCAATTTTTTTCAGAATGTAAATGCACTTAATTTGATCAGATGAATATGATGTTCTGCCAATCAAAAACAGAGCACTTACTGATCATGTGACAGCTCACAATTAAAGTTCTCTCCTTTTCCTTTGGAGAATGTCTTGTTCTTACCTGCTGGGATCCATTTATACATCACACACGGTAGCGAACTCTGTCACTGTATTTACATGTTTGTTCATTATAATCCTGCTACTTCTCAAAAAAGATGCCACTTGTAGGCAGCTATATGATATTAAAGTATAATGAGTTATATGGGCATTCAATGGAATCCTGGATCTTTGAACTTCTTATTTTGGTCATTACAAGATTATGCCATAAAATAATAAGCAAAGATCCTGTAATTTTTTAAAACACACTTCTTGCTGTATCCGACTGGCTACCATCAATTAATTGTTTATTCCCGGTTTAATGAATGCAATGTTGACAGAATGGCATACTACTCTAGATTTGATGTTTAAGGTATTTATTTCAGAACCTAAAAAACATTCATAGATACTCCAATGTATGACATTTTAAACATATTTCACACATGTTTTGTTTACATATTGCACAGACTGGTTATGAACAAAAAGATAAATTAAGACGATTGTGGGGGGGAAAAAGTGACCAAAAATAGAGAGCTCGGTATTTAGGATGAGTTTTTAATAACTCAAACGTCACAAACTAGTTTCTCTAAGCGGAAGATTTACAGTATATACAGTTGAACCAATTATATACTAATACATTTCCCAACCACACAGGGAACACACGGTGATTGGTAGTTAGACCTGTCCACATACAAAAAGGAGATTTATCAAAACATCGATTAGGAGCCCCTAGTAGTCATACTTTTGTCATTTCCTGTACATACCCTTTTTTTATACACTCAGTGTATATAGTCTAATAATAGCCTGCATACACAAAAAAAAAGCCACTACTTACAACCAGTGTAATTAAGGTATAATATAAAGTAGTTAGTTACCTGTCAGACACTGACCGTACAGTACCCCAGTAGATCATATACACTGAATGTACAAAACATTAGTAACTCCTGGCTCTTCTCCAAAACAGACTGACCAGGTGAATACAGGTGAAAGCTATGATCCCTTATTGATGTCACTTATTAAATACACTTCAATTAGTGTAGATGAAGGGAGGAGACAGGTTAAAGAAGGATTTTTAAGCCTTGAAACAATCGACATGTGTGTGTATGCCATTCAGAGGGTGAATGGGCAAGATAAAAGATTTAGTGCCTTTGAACCACAGGAGGCTTAGGCGGGGAGGACGGCTCATAATAATGGCTGGAAAGGAGTCAATGGAATGGGTATCAAACACATGGGAATCATGTTTGATACCGTTCCAGCCATTACTATGAGCCCCATCCTCCCCAATTAAAGTGCCGCCAGCCACCTATACTTTGAACGGGGTATGGTAGTCGGTGCCAGGCGCACCGGTTCGAGTGTCAAGAACTGCAACGGCGCTGGGTTTTTCACACAACAGTTTCCAGTGTGTATCAAGAATGGTCCAACAGCCAAAGAACATCCAGCCAACTTCACACAACTGTGGGGAGCATTGGAGAGAAAACATAGGCCAGCACCCCTGTGAAACGCTTTCGACAGCTTGTAGTCAATGGCCTGAGACTGAGGGTGTTCCTAATGTTTTGTACACTCAGTGTACATACTGTATTGGTTTTATTCAAAAGCAAGTGTCTACTTAAAACTTGCATCCATAGGTGTGGGAATCCCTTGTGAAAAAACAACACAGACCATGATAATGTCACACCGGCCTGGTATATGAAAATGGACAGATTCTTGGTATGCAGTAGTAGACTTTAAATCAGCCTGGTGTTGCTTCCTCTTGCAAACAGTCACTGGTGCCTACTCATACGGACTTGATAAACCTTGGAAAGGACAGTAATATTTATTTGTCAAACAGTACAAATAGATTTTCTTTCTAGATATTTCAAAATGTAAGTTGAGTAAAACATGAAAATGAGAACGTATCTGTGTACTGTACAGACAATTACACGCATAAAAATGAACCTCAGCACTTAAATAAATGACATATAAAACAGCCGTACAGAAAACAAGCTACTGCTCTTGGCATAAATCTACAGTCTAAAGAATAAAAAACAACAGACAGATTGAATACTGTCCATCAAAAATGGTACTGTAAATCAGTGCATTCAACCCTGCACATAAAAGTATGAAACACTTTCTGATACAAAAATATTGATGTGTAATGCATAAACTGTGCACTGCAACAACAGCACATACTAAACAAAAGAAGTCAAACTTCACCGTTGTGAACATACACTGCCTGTTCATTTGCAAGAAATAAAAAAAATAACTTAAATATCTTGGCATAGACAAAACGGGGGTGGGGGGAAAAACATGCTTTGTCAAATGTCCAGTAATGCCAGGTGGCCTTTTACATGTTGAAAATCCTGTTTTGGAAAACATGATTGTTTCAGCAGCACAAGAGGCATTCAATGAGTATCAGAGCCACAGTCACTTGTAAAAATGTCCTCTGTCAAATGCAACACTTTCTCCATGGCGATGACGCCCCCCTTGACGGTTCCTTATTCTGAAGAGTGTCCTAACTAGCGAGTGCATACAGCGCAGTCTCTCTCTCAACCGCTAGCAGAGTTTCTGCAGTAGTTTCTCCTCTACAAGTCCAAACTGTACACTCACTGACATCTCAGCAACGAACCGCTCACAGCCCTCCTTGGTCACCTGCTTGCAGTAGCGCAAGTCAATGTGACAGATGCTTCCACAGCGCTTGAAGTAGGCCAGCGACTGGTCCGTGACTCTGTTGCACACTGCAGAGGGGAGGGAGGAGGAAGATAGGTTGATGTAATAGGAGACCATTCAGTATCCTCAGTGCGTATACAGACAGATGGGCTCCTCCTATACACCTACCGCTCGTTTGTTTTCTAGGATATAAGATTCAAACCAAACTCTCACCGTAGTCATGTGCATGGGGATTTCAAGTGCTCCATTAACAAGTTTTCAAGCGGTTCTGTCAGTGAATGACTGACGGTGGATAAGACATCAGTGGTGCCAGAGACCTCATTAGTCTGACTGCCACACGGTTCCCCCTGACTGTCTCATAATGGGAATGTCTATCTCTCATTGATCCAACCTTTAAGGGCACTACTCAGAGTGGGGAAACATGGGGGGGGTGTTTCAGTTATGGTTTGTAGTGGAGCTTCACTCCGGCGGGGGGTTCAGTTATGGTTTGTAGTGGAGCTTCACTCCGGGGGGGGGTGTTTCAGTTATGGTTTGTAGTGGAGCTTCACTCCGGGGGTGTTTCAGCTATGGTTTGTAGTGGAGCTTCACTCCGGGGGGGGGGGGGGACGACTGTGAGCCCTAGTTTTACTCCGCCCCATTGGCTCCAATAGAGCATCACAAATAGGCACAATTAAAGCTATTTATACAGGGCTGCGCAATCTATAACATTTATTTGAATGTATGTTTTAGCGCGGTGTTCCAAATGTCTATGTTTTTGAGCGTTCTGTCTTTTTAGGTCTCGTGTCCTTCGCACCTTCTGTGCTGCGTGCACATTTCTAGTCGCGCACAGACCCCAAGTCCCTCCCCTTGCCACTCATGACAAAAGAGCTTCTTCCTCTCTGACAACAATCGGTTTGAATTTGAGGTTTGGTCCAACAGAATCGCTATGTTGTTCACACAGTTGGAGACGGACAGGAGGGTGTGTTCATAACAGTTCAACTGTTCTGCCTTTTTAGCAAGAAAATAGATCCAAGTTGGATAGACTTGAAATATGAATATTAGCTGGCTCCTCGCTAGCATGTGGGCTTGTGTTTGAGATATTGTTTATGAGACCTGTGTTCGTTTTCTATAATGTCCGCCTGAAGAAGTTAGTCATCATTAGTGGATTTGCATTACACATGGTTCTGGGTAATTTTATAACAAAAAGGGCTTTGTCATTAACACACTTGAAAGCCAGATCAGTGATTATTGCAACACCACAAAAGTAGGTTAAACTATTTTAATAAAATAATTACATTATTAGTGGGTCTTACGGTTGTGGAAGGATTCTATTTAGCCTAGGTTTAACTTCACAAGCCCTGAATTCATTAGATCATTCCTGACTGTTTGAAATTAGGTGTATTGTCTGTTAATGGCTGTGTCTTATTGTGAGAAAACGTTCGAGAAAGATATATCGTGAACCGCCCCGCCCCATAAGTTAGAAAAAAAATCAAGACATGATTTTTAGGCCATATCGCCCAGCCATATATTCATATTGGCATCCATGGGAGGGGGGGGGGTGCATTCCTCTCAGTAAGGAACATGCCATGAGCTATGCCATGAAGCAACGATTGAACGTTGCAACGGAGAGTCAATGGCTGTGTCTGGATTCTAACCAATATGTTCTACCTAGTGACTAGTACTGTTACTGTTAGTCGTAAATACTCTCAGTAAACAGTAGGCTGTAGGGACATTCGGACATAGTCATTGTCCGTAGTGATAGTAGGCATTGTAACACGGCCTTGTATCCTCCTACCAGAGAGGTTGATGTCAGTGAGCGAGTCTCTGGTGGTGGTCCCAGCCGCGGTCAGGATGTTGACCGACTGGTCAGTGACGTGGTTGCAGTAGCTCAAGTCCAGCCTGGTCAGCTGGGGCGTGTAGTGGATGAGGAGGCGCAGGGAGGTGTCTGTGATGTCCAGCCCGGCCAGACGCAGGTCCACCACATTCCGCAGCTTACTCCTGTTGTCCAGCTGACCTAGAGAAGGAGAGACAGAAAGAGACGGTGAGATTGAATGTGTCAAGTTGTTTTTAAGCTTCCTTACTCGGAGCACAATCAGGTCCAAGTGGTTCCAGCTGTGTGGCCTGTAAAGACAGCCACATGGGGGCACCAGAGAGCACAGCAAGACCTGACATGGATGGGCTGCAGCAGCCTTGACTGGATCGCAAAACACATGGACATGCTGTTCAAAACTCCCCGCCACGTGTCCAGACGGTCATTCTAACACACTGGAGGATGGTGGGAATATACCTGGTCTGTTGTCTGTGGGGGGTGAGAGTAGGTCCCTCATCTGGGCGTCTTTGAGCCCCTCTACCCACTGGACATCTAGGGTCCTCAGCAGCGGGCAGCTGGCGGTGCAGAGGGCAGACACAGCCACCCAGGAGCAGCCTGAGAGCAGCAGCATCCGCAGACCTGCAGGGACAACAGTCAGGGGTTAACAGGGGTCGAAACTCGACATCACTCTCTCTCTTGCTAACACCCTAGCACTGTCACAATGCCCCCCCCCCCCAAAAAAAAGAAGCCCTCCAACTAGTGTAACATTCTCTGCTGCTATTTTCAATCGTTGGGGGGGGGGGGGGACTAATTGTGATTTTCCATTAAGGAATCATATTAGTCTCCAACAGCTCGTTAACCTGAGGCTTCAAAAACAAGGAAACAAAAACAAATCACTATGCAAATGTAATTATAGTCGCCGCATAAATTAATAAGAAACAAAGCAAATGGGCTGAAACACTTAAGGAAACCCTGGGGATACAAGCGTCAGACATGCCGGAGCAGCTCGCCCAGCCATGGAAACAAAGACGGCATTACAGTATTGCCAAACATAAACCCATCACAACTAGTCACATTAAATATGTTCCTGTCAATGCCCTCAGTACAGAGAAGCACTGTAATAGACAGTAGTGGTGACAGCAGGTTTCCAGTGTGTACCCAGAACCATGGACAGAGATACAGAGATACACACACACACACACACAAACAAACACACACACACACACACACTACAGTTCAGACCATTCTGTTATAAAGGCACAGAGGGATTTTTACATTGCCTCAGTTACAACACTGCTGGCTGGTGTTTACCTGGCAGCCTGTTGATGAGCCAGCTGAGCTGCTTCTTGGAGATGTTGGTCCAGCTGAGGTCCAGAGCCACAGGCTGTCTGCGGATGATGCCACTCAGCATGAGGGGAGTGATGGACTTACAGCGGTTCAGATCGATCCGCGTCCACAGCCTCTTATCACAGCACCTGGGGAGGCAGGGGCGAAGGTCAGCACCCGATCACACAGCCGCCATAGCTACAGCTGTGGAAGGACTACACTGAGGTGAGAGCTCTAGGCTAGAGAGCCTTACAGCTTAGTGTTCATACTGTAGTTCCAATGAACAAGGTCCATTATGAGAAGCACAACCCACTATTTCACAAGACTGACTGGTTTAACTTGGCATCAGACCCCTTGCTCTATCTGATAGCCACAGCACATCTGAAAACTCACCATCTGTTCCAGGTTTTGCAGACACGCATGCAGACACAAAGGTCTCTGTGTGCGAGGTGACCGAACACGGCCATCCACACCTCCCTGTGCATCATGTGGGTCTGTCCGTCTTCCAGGGGCAGTCTGTCTGGCGGGGGGCTGATGGGAGGCGGCCGGATCACGTGACGCTCCATCTGGACACACTTGGGTGGTGAGCGGCAGGGAGGAGGGCGTGGGCAAATAGGTGTGATCGGAGGGCTGCGATTCCATCCCAGAGGCGAGAGCTGGCGGGGCGTCCCGTTTAATTCCCGCCCTCTGGGGTGGAGCCAGTCTCCGAGGTCACTGGTGCAGTTGTTGAGTGGCCGCTTGGGCTTAGGCTCCTCCCCGTCGCTCTCAGGCTCTGTCTTCATTGGCCTGTGGTTCTGATTGACTAAGCAGTCCTCGGTCCTCAATGGCCGGCGGTTGTGATTGGATAGACCATCCTCAGTCTTAATTGGCCTGCGGTTATGATTGGCAGGAGAGTCCTCTGTTTTTGGTGGTCTGCGGTTCGGATTGGTCGAGGTGTCCTCAGTTTTCAAGGGTCGACGGCTGTTATTGGCTGGGCTGTCCTCCCTCTTCAGTGGTCTGCGGTTCTGATTGGCCAGGCAGTCCTCGGTCTTCTGAATCTCCAGATTGAGCTCTTTGCTCAGCTCCTTGCTCAGCTCTTTGTTGGGGAGGCGGCGGCGCTTGCGTGCCTTCAGCTGGCCAGGTGTCTTCTCTGAGGCATCGCACCCTACACTGCTGGGCCCTGCCTGGGGAGAGCTGGAGCAGGACTGGTCACTCTCTCTGGCTCTAGACGTCCGTAGCAGTGGACTCAGCATAGTCTTTACTGTACCGTCTTTACTGTTCTCTACACCACCATCTTTCTCCTCCTCCTCATCTCCATCCTCTTCCTCCTCTTCTCTTTTCCCTTTAGTTACAACCCTGTCCCCTGTGCATCTGTCCTCCTCTTCATCTTCATGGTCTTTGTGTTCGTCGTCCTCATCTACTTGCTCTTGCTTGATGGTCTTTAACAGCTTGGGGATCAAAAGGTCATCAGGTTTTGGGGGCTTCTTCTGTAAAGGAACATAGGCAGCAGATCAGTTACTCTGACATTCATTTCTTGCAATCCACTTTACAGTTTGAAGTGGCCTTATACATATAATCTTCTACATTTTTCTCCAAGTAGTGTTTCACAAGTAAGGGGTTTACCATTCTCAAATGGCAAGGGTTACGGTTTGGTAATTGAATCTTGACTAAATAAATTCAAATCAAGAGGAATGCTCAGTACAGATACTTCATTATAAACGTAATTATCCATGATCAGGCTGATCAGTCTGTTGGATAAATCACCTTTTTCTTGACAACAGGAGGCTCGTCCTCATCTTTGATGTCGAACAGCATCCTCTTCTTCCTCAGAGGGTTGTCCTCAGGCCTGGGTCGGGGCAGCCCGCCCAGAGACAGCATGGGAGAACGTTTCTTCAGAGGAGGAGATTCTTCTGCTTTCGTTTTTGGGGTGTCATCACGCTCCGCCTTCCTCTTCACTGTGGCCACGGTTGCCGTGGTCCCAGTGGGTGATGTTGGCAGACTGGGCGGGTCGGGCTCTTCCTTGATGTCACGGTTCAATCGCGAGTCCTTCAGCAGCGACCCGGGAAGGTTGGACGCGTACTTGAACCCTGGTCCTCTTTTTTGCTTGACGGCCAAAAGGTGAGAAACAAGAGAAGACTACTTTATATCTTTTGCCTATTTGTTTCCGGACACTTTTAATTCTAAAGTATTTTTTACGATACATTTGATGTCTTGAACAGAGGCTAGATATTCCGGTTCCACACCCACATAGATGCTTACTTTCCCTGTCTTCCCTGAATGGTTGCATTTTGGACACTCCCAGCAGTTTGGCAACTCGTCATTTACAACTCCACCAGAATCTTTCACCTGAACAAAAGAACACAAAGTACTGAGTGGGTGAAGGTGATAGGAAGCACAAGTAAAAGTGAGACAGTGAGAAGCAAAGCTATCATTTATCATTTGCAGCATAGGAGTCCTCTATAGGAGGAAGGGCAACCATAAACAAATACACTGCAGTAACGTAAGTGCTCACACTGAGTCGATCGATCACGTACAGAGAGATATGAGAGGCTCAGTGACAGCATCCACACACTGCATTGAGCCGTTTACCTTGAGGCAGAGAGGGTGGACTATCTCATTGCAGATGGAGCACTCCATGAGCATGCGGTTAAACTTGTCCTCCTCTTCCTCCACTGTGTCCTCCTTCCCTGCCTCTCCACACACCAGACACACCGCTGTGTGGGGCAGTACAGGCTGGAGACCACAAACATCATATTAGGAACTCACTCTAAAACGTCCACACACATAATGTCCCTTGCAGGATAGTTTTAGTTTGACCATTTAAAACATACCACAATAAAAAGCCAAACAGACTTACTGTAGTTAAGATTAGTCGGAGACCTACCGCTATACACTGCCTCATGATGCAGGACTGTTTCATGCGACCTGGCCCTCCGAACTTCTTCATGTCTTTACAGAAGTGGCATTCTCCACACTCTGTCCTCAGGCACGCCTCGCACTTCCGACAACGCGTCCTTCTCCTCCTGGCGCCAGACGTGCTCCGGCTGGCCGACAGCTTGACCGCCGCCGCAGGAGACGAGGCCGCCATTTTGGGTTTGGGTCTGTTGGGAGGCCGCTGCTGCTGAAAGTAGAAGTGGAGGGAGAGGTGTCTTTATAGCCCAACACTAAAAAGGTACAGAGACAGATGGATCAGGTCTACGGTGGGCTGCAGTGTCTGCAGTATTGACCCCTGAATAAGCAGCTGATTAGGGAAACCAGGTGAATTGACTCATCTAATCAATGCTAGCGGTTGAGCAATTAAGTGCCGAGTCATAAGCAGCAGAGCCTTTATTATGACCGGTTGTACAGCTGTCTGGTCTAACTAGCTACTTCCACTTTCTATGGAAAACACAGGACCAGGGAAGAAGCCATCATCCGACCGCACTCAAGTGAGAACATGACATTTTTTTTTTTTTTTTAACAAAGTGTTAAATAAAACAGGGAGAGGGCATAAGTTTAAATTCAATTGAAGGCAGTGAGAGATGAGGAGGGGGACTGCTTTGATGTGAAGCACTTTCCATTATTGAGTTTATGTTCTCCTGTTATTACTGGCTGAGCCAACACTGAGCCAATACTGTACATGCTGCTCATAAACACACACACACACACGTTATATAGATGTACTGTACGCAATCAAGAACACACAGGCTATGCCTGGCCAGGAGATATTAGCTACCGAGGGTACTTGTGATCTCATCTATATAGGCAGACTACTGGAGGTTGTTCCTACATCAAAAATATGCTGCAATCATAACCACCCTTTACTCATAGTATAGATCACAGGGACATACTGTACTTGTACTGTACCAAACGGCACATACTGATGTATGGTTATGGCATGACCAATACCCACTTTAAGAGGGCTGTACACAAGAGGAAATTATGTTCATGTGAATTCAAATGGCAAGTATCCAACAGGCACTTGTTTCCACAGCAACCCACAGAAGAATACATGTGTTTCACCCATCAGACTATTGTCAAATTGAATCTGGTCTTTACATACAGTGCATTCTGAAAGTATATAGACCATTAGACTCCTTCCACATTGTGTTACATTACAGCCTTATTCTAAAATTGATTAATTTTTTTTTTTCCTTCTCATCAAGTTACATACAATACCCCATAATGCCAAAGCAAAAATAGTTTACATTTTTTTGCTAATGTATTCAACATAAAAAAAACTGAAATATCACATTTACGCAAGTATTCAGAGCCTTTACTCAGTACCTTATGGAAGCACCTTTGGCGGCAATTACCGCCTCGAGTCTTCTTGGGTATGCCGCTACAGTACAAGCTTGGCACACCTGAATTTGCAGACTTTCTCCCAATCTTCTCTGCAGATCCTCTCAAGCTGTCAGGTTGGATGGGTAGCATCACTGCACAGCTATCTTCAGGTCTCTCCAGAGATGTTCGATCGGGTTCTGGCTGGGCCACTCAAGGAAATTCAGAGACTTGTCCAGAAGCCACTCCTGCGTTGTCTTGGCTGTGTGCTTAGGGTCATTGTCCTGTTGGAAGGGGAACCTACGCCCCAGTCTGAGGTCCTGAGCGCTCTGGAGCAGCTTTTCATCAAGGATCTTGCTGTACTTTGCTCCATTAATCTTTCCCTCAATCCTGACTAGTCTCTCAGTCTCTGCCACTGAAAACATCCCCACAGCATGATGCTGCCAATACCATGCTTCACTGTAGGGAAGGTGCCAGGTTTCCTCCAAACGTGACACTTGGAAGTGTTCTAGGAAGAGTCTTAGTTATTCCAAACGCCTCCATTTACAAATGATGGAGGCCACTACGTTCTTGGTGACCTTCAATGCTACAGAATGTTTTTGGTGCCCTTCCTCAGACCTGTGCACAATCCTGTCGCGGAGCTCTACGGACAATTCCTTCGACCTCATGGCTTGGTTTTTGCTCTGACATGCACTGTCAGCTGTGGGACCTGAATAGACAGGTGTGTCCCTTTCCAAATCATGTTAAATCAATTGAATTTACCACAGGTGAACTCCAATCAAGTTGTAGAAACATCTCAAGGATGATCAATGGGAACAGGATGCACCAGAGCTCAATTTCAACTCTCATAGCAAAGGGTCTGAATACTTATGTAAATAAGGTATTTCTGTTTATTTATAATGTGCAAACATTTCTAAAAACCTGTATTCCCTTTGTCATTATCGGGTATTGTGTGTAGATTGATGAGGATTTTTAATTTTTTAAATCCATTTTAGAGTAAGGCTGTAACACATTTTTATTTATTTTTTAAGTCAAGGGGTCTGAATACTTTCCGAATGCAATGTATAGCCTACTAATATACAGCATCAGTCAAAAGTTTGGACACCTACTCATTCAAGGGTTTTTCTTTATTTTTTTTTAAATTGTAGAATTTATTTTATTTTTTATTTTACCTTTATTTAACTAGGCAAGTCAGTTAAGAACAAATTCTTAATTTCAATGACGGCCTAGGAATAGTGGGTTAACTGCCTGTTCAGGGGCAGAACGACAGATTTGTAGTTTGTCAGCTCGGGGATTTGAACTTGCAACCTTTCGGTTACTAGTCCAACGCTCTAACCACTAGGCTACCCTGCAGCGGCCCCATAATAGTGAAGATAGTGAATAGTGAAGACAATAAAAATGTGAAATACATATGGAATCATGTAGTAACCAAAGTGTTAAACAAATCAAAATAGATTTTATATATTTGAGATTCTTCAAAGTAGCCACCCTTTGCCTTGACAGCTTTGTACACTCTTGGCATTCTCTCAACCAAATTTACTTAGAATGCTTTTCCAACCGTCTTGAAGGAGTTCCCATATATGCTGAGCACTTGTTGGCTGCTTTTCCTTCACTCTGCGGTCCAACTCATCCCAAACCATCTCAATTGGGTTGAGGTCGGGTGATTGCAGAAGCCAGGTCATCTGATGCAGCACTCCATCACTCTCCTTCTTGGTTAAATAGCCTTAACAGTTTGGAGGTGTGTTTGCGGTCATTGTCCTGTTGAAAAACAAATGATTGTCCCACTAAGAGCAAACCAGATGGAATGGCGTATCGCTGCAGAATGTGGTGGTAGCCATGCTGGTTAAGTGTGCCTTGAGTTCTAAATTAGATCACTGACAGCGTCACCAGAAAAAGCACGCCCACAACATTACACCTACTCCTCCATGCTTCACGGTGGGAACCTCACATGCGGAGATCCTCCGTTCACCTACCCTGCGTCTCACAAAGACAGCGGTTGGAATTTTAAAAATTGTCAGAACAAAGGACAGATTTCCACTGGTCTAATGTTCATTGCTCGTGTTTCTTGGCCCAAGCAAGTCTCTTCTTCTTATTGGTGTCCTGTAGTACTGGTTTCTTTGCAGCAATTTGACCACGAAGGCCTGATTCACGCAGTGTCCTCTAAACAGTTGATGTTGAGATGTTTCTGTTACTTTAACTCTGGAATGCATTTATATGGGCTGCCATTTCTGAGGCTGGTAACTCTAATGAACTTATGCTCTGCATCAGAGTTAACTCTGGTTCTTCCTTTCCTGTTTCGGTCAACATGACAACCAGTTTCATCATAGTGCTTGATGGTTTTTGCGACTGCACTTGAAGATACTTTCAATGTTCTTGAAATGTTCCCGGATTGACTGACCTTCATGTCTTAAAGTAATGGTGGACTGTCGTTTCTCTTTGCTTATTTGAGCTGCTTTTGCCATAATATGGACTTGATCATTACTAAATAGGGCTATATTCTGTATACCAATCCTATCTTGTCACAACACAACTGATTGCCTCAAATGCATTAAGGAGGAAAGGAATTCCACAGATGAACTTTTAACCAGGCACACCTGTTATTTGAAATGCATTCCAGGTGACTACCTCATGAAGCTGGTTGAGGGAATGCCAAGAGCATGCAAAGCTGTGGAAACTTTGAAGAATCTCAAATATAAAATATATTTTGATTTGTTAAAAAAAATTGGTTGCTATAGTTTTGATGTCTTCACTATTATTCTACAATGTAGCAAATAGTAAAAATAAAGAAAAACCCTTGAATGAATAGCTGTGTCAACTTTTGACTGGTACTGTAGGTGTGGAATAATTTTTTGATTGATAATGGCCCACAGAAAATTATAAAAATCTGTAGCCTGCACTCGAATAGCGAATGTAGGTTACGCGCGGTTCCATTTTTTAATATGCAAGCATAGGCGGCAAGTTCATAAGGCGAGGGGAAACAAAGCTTTCTCTAAAGTAAATACAATTAAAATGCCAAAATTAAATAGCCGAATTAGCCTACTCCTGTCCATAAATAAGTAAATAAAATCATTCAAAACAGGATACTATAGTCATGATTTGACCACAGAGGATCATTATCTTTTTTAAATCTTTTAAAAATTTTAAGTGGTTGTGTATTGTTTTAAATCGCATTGCCTACAGTCGTAAGGAAAGGATTATGGTTGTGTTGCGACTGTCTAAAAAGTAGGCTAGAGGCCAAGCCAGGCATATTTCAAAAATGTAAAATACAAATCGCGGGAAAACAGTTTGGAAAGCAAATGGTTATTGCAGGGAAGAAAGAAGACTAATAGGTATTTTAGTTATCAAAATGATCAACTTAATTGAGCGAATAGTGGAGAGCATAGGCAATATCACTGCACATATTCACTATTTATCAATGTTGGGTCAGTGCTACTTAAAAGTTTGTTTTTGGAAAATCATTTATTCCTCCAGCAGGAAGAAGAAACGTATCTGATATAGCCCAGGTCTACTCTACACGCTCAGCCATGCATTGAACGCTCAGCCATGTATTGAACACTTAGCCATGCATTGAATGGTCTTTTTTGCAAACAGTGATTGAGATACATTATTAGCCTACATTTTAAGAATTTAGCAGCACAAGAAAGCTGGGATTATCTTTTGAATGGTGGCCAGTCAAAAATCTGTTTTCACATGCGATTGCGCAACGACTCGGTTTATAAGAACAGCGGCATCAGAGAGCAGTTTTGGCGAAGCCTAGTTACCTTGACTAAGTGGTCACGTGGAATTTGACTGTGGTCATGACTCGTGAATGCTGGTGCGGCGGTAATACGGTCAACGTAACAGGCCTACCCGAGACACCTTTGCAATTTCTGTCCATACGAAATACATGGTGAAACACTCAAATTGATTGTGTTCCTTGTTCAAATGTGTTGTGTCTGACTATTCATTAATGTGAAGACTGTTGTATTATCAAATACATTTTTCTGTGTAATTATTATTATGTGATTAAACTAATCATGTAAACTTTAATTAACTAGGAAGTCGAGGCACCACAGGATTTTTTTTATAGAGTCTCTCTTTCCCGAATCGACTATTCAGATATTATCATATCTTATCGATTAGTCTTCTATTAATGTAGCATTATTACCTGAGTTCTCATTACCTTCTCGAACCTTAGCCTAAATGATGAATCAGCAATATACAAATTGGCTTAATTATTTATCTACTAACTAAATAATCACAGAAATACATAAACAGTTGATATTGGTTACTAACACAATGCATTGATAAGTCTCAAGTGGGCTAAACAGGCATGACGGCTTGGTAGACAATGGAAAGGGGTGGGGACAGATAAAAGAGCGGGAAAGACAAAATGGATTCACTACATACAGCTGATAATTATATTAATTGAAATGCTAATCCTTTGCACATGAACGGCAGCTCATTCGAGAAAAGTTGTATGTATATATTTACGTTCATATGTCGTTGTTGTCTTCTCTGTTGGAATCGCCGGTCTGACTGCTGGAGAGTCAGTTCATCAGAGAGTCTCTGATTAACATCCCTAGAAGTCACAATGTCTTTCGTAGTTGTCGCTTTCGCAGCGGCTCTGGATAGTGTCTGTTGTAATGGATACGTCAGGCGTACAGATGGTCGTTACATAGAATAGATGCTTCAGCGGTTGTCAGTATTCTTGTACTAGACTTCATTTCCAGCTGCAGACTAGTAATTCTACACCTAGGATTTGCTCTTATTCTGTAGTGATCGATAGTCTCAGAGTTGAACCATTTCCAGCCGTGTAGCCAACGCTACACGCTGTATGGCCTCCAGGGCATATAGAGTTGTAGTTCTTAACCATTTCACATGTTGCGTCAGCTGCATGTTTTATAGTCTTGGAAATTCATCCATTTGCAACCTTAGCTTACACTGTGGTTTGGTGGTCTGGTGTGAATTGCGTCACGGGGGCTTTTACACTTGGGTAGAAAAGGGCCATCTTGTCATATTTGTGCCCACCTGGGCGTGGCTACTGACTGTGCATAAGTTACCATAAAACAAATCATTCTTATTTAGAAGAATAAATCACATTGTTATCTTTCCAAAAGTATTGTTAAACTTATTCATCTTATACAACCTTCAGATGTAGACCTAACAGCTGGAATATGTACACATTATTAAGAGAAATAGTTGTGTGTTTCCTGTCCTTCATGAGATCACCAAATGAAACACACTCGACATGACTGTCCCTTAACTGTCTACGGACCATTCCCACATTCTCAAAAACATAAATACTGTTTAATTCTCCCATTTTGGGGATTCGGAGTTTCTAAAGAGAAGCTCTTTGTTCTCCATAAACTCTCTCCCTCAATACTACATGGCAGTTTCTACCAGGTATTTACGACCGTTGTAAAAACCTGATTTGTGAGAAGGGAGGGGCACGATATACACGATATATAGTGACAAATGTATACGCATGAAACGTACATTATGGAAAACATGCCTCATACTCAGTAATAGTTGGTCAAATAATAAGTGGCAAGAATTTGGCACTGTCAACATTTAAGTATTTGAAACTCAATTTCACAACAGCCTTTTCTATAATCCTGGAGACTATCATTCTCCATAGCATAGTCTATATTCCAATGCATCAAACATGCTGCATGCCCACAACGGAATTAGGCAGCTGCTGACATTTGATAACTCAACTGGATTAGAAATCAAACACTGATCATCTTATTGCAGAGCACAGTGTAAACATTTCTCCCTGCTGTTTTTTAGAGAAGATTGTATGGCAAGGTACGCTATACGTGTAGCATATGCACTGCTGCCAGACCCTGAGCTCACCTGCATCAATTGTTGGTTTGTTCATAGTGAAACTGCTTGAATTTAGTTTTGTCTAAGTCCAAGTGCATCGCAAGTTTGAAAGTGGATTGTACGTGGCATGTGTGACCCTCTTAATCTCAATTGCTGTGATATGCAAAAAACTTTACAATCACTACCGGAGGTTGTATGTACAGTGGTTCGTCCTTTAAAAGTTGCAGCGTACTGCGGCACAGCTTGCATGGTGCCACAGAATTCTATGGCACATTATTTAAGTGCCAACCACTGGTACCATTAATGCTAGTTTCACCACCAGAGGGCATCTTTGAGAAGCATTTGATGGCCTTCAATAGTGGCTGTACTAGAGAATTTAAAACCTTTTTTTGTAAGAATATACTATATGGGACTGATTTTAACCTTTTATAACTAGGGGGCGCTATTTTAATTTTTGGATGAAAAACGTACCCGTTTTAAACAAGATATTTTGTCACGAAAAGATGCTCAACTATGCAAATAATTGACAGCTTTGGAAAGAAAACACTCTGACATTTCCAAAACTGCAAAGATATTGTCTGTGAGTGCCACAGAACTGATGTTACAGAAAAAACCCAGATAAAAATCCAATCAGGAAGTGCCGCATTTTTTGAAACCGCCTCATGGCAATGACTCCTTATATGGCTGTGGAGGAGCTAGGAGTCAGCTTACGTTTTCCACGTTTTCCCCAAAGTGTCTGCAGCATTGTGACGTATTTGTAGGCATATCAATGGAAGATTGACCATAAGAGACTAGATCTACCAGGTGGTCGTTTGGTGTCCTCCATCGCAATTATTATTATTATTATCTCCAGCTGCAGTATTTTTCCGTTTGCCTTTGATGAGAAACCGACTGCCAGGAATGATTTTTCATCGAATAGAATTGTGAAAAACACCTTGAGGATTGATTCTAAACAACGTTTGCCATGTTTCTGTCGATATTATGGAGCTAATTTGGAAAAAAGCTCGGCGTTGTGTTGACTGCATTTTCGTTTTTTTTTCTTAGCCAAACGTGATGAACAAAACGGAGCTATTTCTCTTACACAAATAATCTTTTGGGAAAAAATGAACATTTGCTATCTAACTCAGAGTCTCGTCATTGAAAACATCCGAAGTTCTTCAAAAGGTAAATGATTTTATTTGAATGCTTTTCTTGTTTTTGTGAAAATGATGCCTGCTGAATGCTAGGCTTAATGTT
The DNA here is from genome assembly GCF_034236695.1 of Oncorhynchus nerka. Classification (NCBI taxonomy): domain Eukaryota; kingdom Metazoa; phylum Chordata; class Actinopteri; order Salmoniformes; family Salmonidae; genus Oncorhynchus; species Oncorhynchus nerka. Next base: position 41,191,038 of record NC_088399.1, read on the forward strand.
ATGCTAGGCTATCAATACTCTTACACAAATGCTTGTGTAGCTTTGGTTAAAGCATATTTTGAAAATCTGAGATGACAGTGTTGTTAACAAAAGGCTAAGCTTGTGTTTCAATATATTTATTTAATTTCGTTATGGTAATGAGCTTGAGGCTATGATTACGCTCCCCGATACGGGTTTGGAGTGGCAAGAAGAAATGTTGCTTAATTAATTAGATTAATATTATGGTGTTTCCCCCCCCACCAAAAAAAAAACCTCTAGGTTTTTAGATGGAAGGAAAATATGGAACGGAAAATATGGCGCTGTACAACGTGACGGTCGGGAGTAGGCTACAGTACTGGGCTATTTAGCTAAAGAATCCCAGTGTCGTGCAGGCACGCAGGAGACCGTGGTTCAATTCCCCGACCGGGAGGAAGGAGTAGGCTGTCCTTGTAAATAAGAATTTGTTCTTAACTGACTTGCCTAGTTAAATAAAGATTATTCTAAGAGCATAACATTTATACACCCTAATTGTAATCTAACCAATACTCAAAAGGAGATTCAGTGAAAATAAAAATCTCTTTGATTTATCAAGACCAGTCCCCATGCTTGTCTCAGAGCAGCGCTAAATGGTGCTAAAATAGTTGTAGGCTATTGCTTCAAATCCTATTGCTTCGAACTTTATGCTCTTTAAATAAGAGCTACAACTACAGTAGGGCTACAGTGTATCGAAAAATATGAAAGACTCTCTGCCAATAATTACATATAGAGGATTGGAGGATATTTCAGTGATATTTATTCCCATAGTAATTCGTTATGGATCCATAACCAAATAAACATCGGCATTTTGAAAGAGTATTTTTTATCATAAATTTGATTAGCGAAAGCATAAAGATGCCATTATTAGTTACATTGTTTTAGTTTGAATGTGCAGACTGGCACTAAGCACAGCGGAAATGTTTCCCTAGTCAGTGCCATTATTAGTGCAATGCCCCTTAAAGTGTTGCTCTGTGCTACCAGTGTGGCGGGGTGGGGGTCCACCCTCCCTCCCCCTTCCTTCCCCATGGGCTAGTCTGTCTTCTGTTCGCGACTCTGTGGCCCATCCCGTGCCCCCTGCCCTTGTGCCTTGAACCTCGCACGCTTTCAGTGGATACAGCTGGAGAACTGCAAGGCAAAACCATTGTGTGCCACTCGGGAGCCATGATATATTGTCCTGCTAATAACAGGGTTAATAATGTACCTGTGAGAATATCCATGTGGCTTTTATATAATTCTACATGAATAATAATCGCTTTGTTTAAAAAATAACAATATTTTGGAGATGATTTTGTTTTCAAATAACGTAAAATTAGTGAGAAAAAGGCCATGGGGTGAGACATTGTTACTAATTTGTAAATAAAGCCAGTTTGTTATTCAGAATGATTTATTTCTGTTTTTAGAGGGAGAGAAAACTAAAAACCTACAGTCATCTCATGGGTCTCCCAGTCAAGGCCGGCACGGGTATTGAACCAGCATTGGTAACAATTGCGCCACTCAGGCTCTGTACAATGTGACCGGTCGGGAGTGGGCTACAGTACTACAGTAAGAGCAAAATAATCCTAACAAAATAAAATAATAAAAACCTCAGTGTAACTAACAACAGTTTCAGTAAGTAATACTGAAGCCGTGCACAATTAGCAGTTTCTATGTAGGTTTATGGTCGCCCATTCATTATTAGTTAGAGACACAGTAGTACCCAAAAGCATAATCAGTGCTCTAACTCCCCCTTGCGCTGGTCTGGCGCAATGAAGTGGTGACGCAGGGTACCGTACTAAACCACAAATGACCTCTAAGTCCCGCAGCATAATCGCTAAATATTTAGTGGAGCAGCCACTATAGTCAGTGAGTAAATCAATAAATCAACCATCATCATCTATTCCTGTGAGTTCCTGCTCCCTTTCCAAGATAAAGCTCAAAAGCAGCCTGGCCTTGTCAAAACGTAAAGAAGAAGAAGCAGCAGCAGCGAGGCTCAAGAGGTGGTATTAGCAACAGACTACGGAGGTAGGGAAGCCATCACCCGCTCCCCGGTGATCACCCTGTCAAACGTGCAGTCACTACATCATAATCTGGATGAGTTAGCGGTTAAATCCTTGAGGAGAAGATATCTAAAAATCTGCTTTATAGAAACGTGGCTCACGCAGGACAATATTGATGTGAACATAGATGGGATACAATGTTATTAGAACAGATTGAGACAAAACAACACATAAATCAATAGCCCGGGGGGGCTATGCATCTTTGTAGATTTTACAAACCACATTTTATTGGGCACATACACATGGTTAGCAGATGTTAATGCGAGTGTAGCGAAATGCTTGTCCAGGCAGTGTAATGTCATTGAACAATTGTTCACCAGAGACTGAGATTCTCGTTGTATCATTCAGGCCATTCTAACTACCCCGCGACTTTGGACAGGTTACCATTACTCTGGTCTATGTGCCTGGACTTAACAATAAGCTGTTGCCAGGACTGTTTCAATGCTTCAATGCAGCTCTTTCACCATCGGCTGACCTGACTGTGCTTGAGGATTTTAAATTCGCTCTCCCTCTCCGCACATCTCCGCAGTCTGCAACAGTGCGTCACCGATTTCATCACTCAACTACATTGTTATGGCAATGGAGATGACACATAGAAGGCAGTGTGCAGCGCATCCGAGATATAGGCAGTAGGTGAAACACGAAAAACCTGTGGAGAAATCCATTCAGGTATAGACAGAAGGGGGCAGGGAGGAGCTTTGATGTCACAGACTGGGAGGTGTTCTTTGATTCGCGCAGGGATCCCCATGAGTCGACAGACAGCATCACATCATACATCCAGTTCTGTGAGTATACCGTCATTAAACACAAAAACTGTTAAGAGTATTTCCCAACTACAAGCCCTGGGTGTCTAATGACTTGGACATGTGCCTCAATGAAAGGAAGTTTGCTTTCCTGAAAGGAGATGCTGAAAAAGTGAAACATGAATTCAGGTCAAAAATCAAAAACAGATATGCATCTTATTTCAGTCTTTGGGGGCTAGCTAGATGATCCTCTTTATCACAGTTTTCACGTGAGCATGTGTTTACATCCTACATAGAAGCAGGCCATTGGGGTGTGTACAGGACTTCTGATTGGGTCCAAGTTTAGCAGTTCAGCAAATTTACCTGAGCAAACAGTGTTGAAATATACTTTTTACGAGAAAATGTGCAAGAATTGAAGATGCCAACAAATGTTATAGTCATCAGAAGAATGTTTTACTGTCATACACAAAGAAATCAGGTTCAGTAACAAACCCAGCTACCACAGAGAAAACACAAATGAACAGCAGGGTCCGAGGATAGATCCTTGCCTTGTTCTAGACTTATCCTCAAACAAGTGGACACTAAGCAGAGTGTCCAGGCTGGGGTGATCAGAGATCCAGGAAACAGCCAGAGAGGATTATTTTGGATATTGGGGGAAATCTAAATCAGTGGTGGAATCCGAGGGACTCTGTTAGTACTATAGACTGGGGGTCTGACTGATCCAAGGAACCTGCTAAAACTGTACAGTGCTCCATGACCTGTCCTGTGTCACCGGTCACCTCCTTGGCAAACACCATATATACACAAAAGTATGTGGACACCCCTATTTCAGCCACACCCGTTGCTGACAGATGTATAAAAATCAAGCACGCTGACATGCAATCTCCATAGACAAACATTGGCAGTAGAATATGACTGAAGAGCTCAGTGACTTTCAACATGGCACCGTCATACGATCCCAGCTTTCCAACAAGTCAGTTTGTCAGCCCTGCTATAGCTGTCCCGGTCAACTGTAAGTACTGTTATTGTGAGGTGGAAATGTCTAGGATAAACAACATCTCAGCCGCGAAGTGGTAGGCCACACAAGCTCACAGAACAGGACTGTTGAGTGCTGAAGCACGTAAACATGGTCTGTCCTCGGTTGCAAAACTTCCCTCTGGAAGAAACATCAGCACAAGAACTGTTCGTAGGGGAGCTTCATGAAATGCGTTTCCATGGCCCAGCAGTCGCACACAAGCCTAAGATCACATGGTGCTATGCCAAGCGTCGGCTGGAGTGGTGTAAAGCTCGCCGCCATTGGAGTCTGGAGCAGTGGAAAAACACTTTCTCTGCAGTGATGAATCACGATTCACCATCTGGGTTTGGCCGATGCCAGGAGAACACTACCTGCCCCAATGTACAGTGCCAACTGTAAAGTTTGGTGGAGGAGGAATAATGGTCTGGGGCTGTTTTTCACGGTTCGGGCTAGACCCCTTAGTTTCAGTGAAGGGAAATCTTAACTTTACAACATACAATGACATTTTAGATGATTCCGTGCTTCCAACTTTGTGGCCACAAAGCGAGGTTGAGATCGGTGTGGAAGAACTTGACTGGCCTGCACAGAACCCTGAACTCAACCCCATCGAACACCTTTGGGATGAATTGGAACGCAGACTGCAAGCCGGGTTTAATCGCCCAACATCAGTGCCCGACCTCACTAACACTTGTGGCTGAATGGAAGCAAGTCCCCGCATAAATGTTCAAACATCTAGTATAGAGCTCAGAAGAGTGGAGTCTGCTATAGCAGCAATAGGTGGGACCAACTCCCTATTAATGCTCAAGATTTTGGAATGAGATGTTCGACGAGCAGGTGTCCACATACTTTTGGTCATGTAGTGTACATCACAAGCAACAAGACACTGATGTATCATCCATCAGATTCCCTTACGTAACCGATTACCTGACATCATTTAGTGATCTTGAAGTTAACCTGCCTTAAAAGAGTAGCTCTATCGCTGTCAGATCATACCTCGGGGCCAGGAGGCCAAAGGACCACAGACCTCTCATGAGAAAAGATTTTCCAGACAGCCCTCCACATTGTCTCCATAATCACCTTGGTCGCCCACCATGTCTGGATGCAACACCCCTTGAAGGGATAAACGCACAATGAGATTCCTGTAGAGCAGTGACAGAAGGGGTTAAATCTCCCTCGACATAGAGAAAGAGAGTCTCAGTTACCATAATCACGGTCACAGGAAGCTAGGATCGCTTTCAGTGACAGATGTTCCTCATCATATTCCAATGGAGATTGTATAAGGGAGCATGCCATCTCCTTGCAAGGACATGCAATGACATCAGAAGTGTAGCCTCTCCATCTCATCAGCAACAAAGCCTTTAATGCCTAGTAGTTTGACAACAGGTTTGTTATCTGTAAACTATGTAATGCATTCCCAGACCACAGACGCATATTATGTAAGGTATGAAGATGAGCGTTACTAAGCAGGCTTATTCCTTAGCTCAGCAAAGCTGAGGTTCAGCAGAGGAGTAGAAGCAGATGCCACAGCATAATAATCTACTGCACTACAGCTAAGCACAGGAGGACCTACTCAATGTGCATTGGCCATACCCACGCACTCCCAGTCATACAGTACAAACAGACGTCTGGATCTTAGATAAAATACTGCTGGAAAACCTCAAGAGGAAAAAGCGAGCGAGGAATAATAGATGCAGAGCTCTCAGAACCTGAGGCACTGTGATCCCCCAGGGGTACGGTCAGAAAATGATGAATCGTTATCACGTCACCATATTTATTTTAGGCTACTTCATGAATATTCATGTTAACGGGGATCAAAAAGGCTTGTTGCCAACTGCTGTCCAAACATTGACTGCACTGACACTTCCTATTGTAATCTTCTGGATTTTACAAGCCTATGAAACTTGCTCTTGATACAACAAAAACTCAAAAAGGACAAGGAATTCACAAGTGACTGACTTAACAACTTCTTGTAATTTATCTCAGATCAATCTATCCATATCTCATAGCACTGTAAAAACACCTGCAACCAGACCCTTGAAATGGTGATATGTTTTCATCTGACATTGAACATCTGCAAACTTGCACAGGAACACCACATACAATCTATCCATATCTCATAGCACTGTAAAAACACCTGCAACCAGACCCTTGAAATGGTGATATGTTTTCATCTGACATTGACAATCTGCAAACTTGCACAGGAACACCACATACAAACTGGTTGTGTAAATATCTACAGCAATAACGGGGGGGGGGGGAATCTTCCGCCATCTCATCTGTGGAAGGATGGAAAAGATTTCAACTGTATCCAATGATATCACAACCCAGCCTGTGTATAATTGGAAGGGGGTGTGGAATGCAGTCAGGGATATGACTGTGTGGCTGAAGAGCCTATACACAAACACAATATCTCCCTCACTGTTTACATGCACAATTTGCAGGCTGTGCCAAACCCAATTCATACGATACACATGAACTTCATTTTCTCTCATTACCATACACAATCGCAGGCACAGTAAATCTATTAAAATGCATCTGATTTATTCTTCCCTGTTCATACATGCTTACACAAGCCCATACGAACCATTTAAATATTCATCTCTAATCTGCATCTTTCTGTCTGATCACACACACAACATTCTTGTTGTTTATCTCATTTTTCTTCCCTGTTCTGGAACAACCAGTAGCTGCCCTGAGGACTAACACTGCTGTCTGAACACTCAGTGCCTTCTTCCTGCACTTACCAGGTACACACACGCACACAACCTGTCAATGAAAAGTACAGGGGAGAAAAGAAATAAGAGAAAGGAGAAACGGCATCTCTTTAGGTGGCTCCAGTTCCACACAACATCTACCAATGCTCAGCTCAATTCACCGTGCCTCACACACATACACATTCCTCTCCTTTTCTTTGTCCCGAGGGTTTGGGTTCAGTGCGCTAACCAACCTGCTCAGCCTCTGAGTCGTAATCCTCATCGTCAGCGCTCAGCGACATGGCCATGGCCGGTTTTCATACCCCGACCAGCTCACAGCAAACTGACATGGCTGAAGGCAGCCCCAGCCTAAAGCCTCCTCCTCCTACTGCTGTCTACCCCACGGCCCTCCCTCCTGCTCCACAATCACCAGCAAAGGCAAGGCACACAGCACCGCACCACAGATCAGGCTAGCTCATGAGTAGAGAAAAGCTAGGTCTGGGAGGGAGTACAGGAAGACAGTGCAGCCAATTGGAAGACCATATGCAGATAATGTATTTGAATATGTGCAAGGGAGCCCCACTTCTTCCAGTCAGGAGAGAGAACGCAAAACCAATTGGGGGATATTCATGAACAGGATCACTGGGAAGGAAAACCAGACCAGACCAGTCCAGCCAATAGAGAGACAGATGGGGTTTAATCACCAAAGGTGCACACAGAATCACCGGCTGGCATTTAAAGGGACCGACGGTGAGGAGCACCAGTAGACCACATTTCTATTCTCAAAATTCTAGCACAATGCAGAGCTCTGCTATTGTGTCTCAATCACACTGCTCTGTGAGTGATTCATCTAGTCTGTTGCTTTCCTCCCTGCCCGCTGTATCAGTGGATCTGGATTTGATGGCTCTGCTATGGCATCTACTATATTTCCAGTAGCTTGGAACTGAACATGCAACACAGGAAGTTAGAGAAGATCAAAGAGCTCCACACAGACTATGTTCTATTCTGCTGCATTCCTTCCCCAATCTGTCTTAACACAGCAGTGGAAATGTGTTATTTGGTATTTTATTAGGATCCCCATTAGCTGTGGCAAACACAGCAGCTACTCTTCCTGGGGTCCAACACAGAACATGAAACATAATACAGAATGACATAATACAGAACAGCTCAAGGACAGAACTACATGAATATATTTCTTTTTACAAAAAGGGCACAGATGCTGTGACACAATTTCGCATTTTTGGACCTGCTACAAAAGGATACATCAGACTTTTTGTCAAGCTGGTCAGTATGCCTAGGTCATCCATAATGTACAGTTATGAATATAACTAATGTTCCCTGCAGGAGGGAACACACCATGAAGAGCCAACGACCGATCCTATTCACCTGAATCAAGCTGAAATCACACACAGCCTTACTGGCTATAATACCGGGGCTTGCATCCATTTTCTCAATTCAGTGCCGCTCTTCAGCGAGCCCAAAACCCCTGACGGCGTGGGGCCAAACATGTTATATACCTTGTTCCCTCTTTCAGGGAGCAGTAATTATAATCATAACTGTACGTTACCTTTCAGTCGATGACTCTGTATAACATACTATGGGACACACAATCACGTCATACTATGGGACACACAGTCCAAGTCATGCATCCTAAGAGCATGTAACGTTTTTTTTCAATTCAAGTAAAAAATAAAATAATAATTAAATCTACACATGCAATGACTTGTTCAACTACAAATCGTGACCTTGGGACTACAAGGTTGACCTTGTCAAATGAGTTAGTTACATATAACAGAGCTTCAGATGGTTCCTGATACAGTATATCTGTGAAGATCTATCTGCATAAACCCATCTGAACTGGGCGCTATAAGTTTCCATCTGCAATGCAATCACAAGCCTGAACAAATACTGACAGACTAATCAGAACACGTCTGCCATCTAAGTAAAGTCTAGGGTAGTCTAGCCAGCAATAATGGCACACAAGCAAAAAAGCAACAGTCAGAAAAATTCAGTTAAATGATGTCACATCATTGTTCAGGGATGAGTATCTTTCATTTTCATTGTGAAACCACATGCCCTACAGTACGGTTGGAGGTTCAAACCCAACTAGTTAGCCTTTTTGAACTTCCTCTCACCACTGGCCATCTTACTCAAGGAAGCACTGGCTACACAAGCAGAGCAGAAAGTAGTTAGCTTTTAGCAAACACAAAAGCCATACCAAGGCCTCAGGCCCAAAACTTGCAACATCTAGGGGGACGAGTACTCTCTCCCCACTAACAGACACCTAATTCGGAAGCGAATCTCGTAGCCTTCGTGTGCTTGGAAAGTTTTCAAATTGTGTGACATGTTCTTCCTTCAGGCGACCTGAAGAGCGAAGAATTATGGAAATGGTTGCGCCATCTACTTGCCCGTTGGGCGTGATTTCAGTTTGCTTCAGGTGAGCAAGATTGATAGACCGCTGCGCCACATCGAAGGCACTGCATCTCAGTGCAAGAGGTGTCACTACAGTCCCTGGTTCGAATCCATGCTATATCACATCCGGCCGTGATTGTCCCATATGGCGGGGCACAATTGGCCCAGCGTCGTCCGGGTTTGTAAATAAAAATTGGTTCTTAACTGACTAGCCTAGTTAAATAAAGGTGAAATTAAAAATTTAAAAAATACAAAATAGTTGACTCCCCATAGTATGTTATACCGAGTGACTGGCTGAAAGGAAACAATTTATCATTTAGCGCAAAGCTCTTGCTTGGTAAACAAGAACACTTCAAAACAGTGTTAATTATCCAACAAACACTGATGAGGAGACCCAGCTGTGACATGAAGATGAAGAGCAACAAATAGAGAATCTCATTGTGTTCCTCGTTAGGCAACCCTGCAGCCCGCTAAGTCAAAATTATGGAAATAAGTAAAGCCTCTGTTCTAGGGAAGGAGACAATGAAGTGAGAGAGTGACACACAAGCACCAGAAAAAGGGGAGAGGGGTAAGTTGAGCCATTTTTTACATTCAGCATCACTCCGTCAAATAAATATAGTTTAAATATAGAAAATATTCTTTCTAACAAAGATATCTGCATATGTTTCCAGATGTTGTGTATCCCTGGAAATAATCAGAATTCATGTCACCATTAGTTTTAAAAACATAGCTTGTCCTAAAAAATGGTCTCTTGGCACAAATTACCCTGGGTAATTTGCCACTTTCAAATTTCTGTACTGAATGAAATATTACTAGGGATGCACGATATATCGGTGAACATATCGGAATCGGACGATATTAGCTAAAAATGCCAAAATCGGTCCCGATGTCAAAGCTGACTTGCATACCTATATTATGCAAGTACATGACATAATGACGCCACGTAAAATGTTGCGCTACACGTGCAACACAGCATTCCTAACCTAGCACACAATGTCTGCTGTGTGAATCCAGCAGTCAAGTCGAGCAGTCATTTGAAAGACTAAGAAAATTTCCGCGAGACAACTCAAAGGCGAAATCGATTAAAGCCAAGATAATGGAATTCATTGCCCTTGACAATCAACCGTTCTCTGTCGTGGGTGATGTTGGCTTTCGCCGGAGTTGCACAGTGATAGCTACACTGCTATTAGCTTGACGACATACATACATACATACATACATACATACATACATACTATGGAATGCCATTTGGGTCTATGTGTGTCAAAATAGATACAGTAGCACTGTCAAAGCAGTACAAAAAAGTCTGCAAACAAGCAAACACCGGCCACGAATGATGTGTTTACAATACCGCGTTGGTAATAAAGCATAATTTTTTAACCGCAACTTCTGGGGTAGCTAGCTTTAGCTTTGTACCTAGCTAGCACCAATACAACCAGCCTGAAAACAATGACCAGTAGAAACTGCAGTAATTGTCATTATTCTTAGCAATGATTTAGGAATCCTTGTGAGTGTATTAGCTAGGTTGCCACTTGTTTGCCTATTGAAATTGAACTTCAGTTCATGAAAATAAATAGCTAGCCAGCTACTTAACCCTGTTGCCCAAAGCTAACGTTATAACCAGCCAGATAGCGTCATCTGGCTAGAGCGGCTCGACCTGACTTTTATTTTGAAGGCTAACCGCAAAGTCCACTATTGTGGCAAATCCTTATTGTGGCTAGCTTCACATTAATGGTGTTCAGGCCCATCTATGTGAAGCTAGCCACAATAAGGATTTGTCACAATAGTGGACCTTGCGGTTAGCCTTCAAAATAAAAGTATGGCACTGTACTATTTGTAATCATTTACATCACTGTTAATGACATACTTTTATTTTGAAGGCTAACTGCAAAGACCACTATTGTGGCAAATCCTTATTCTGGTTAGCCTCACATAGATGGGTCCGACCACTATTAATCAAATAAGAACTGTCTTAGAAATTAGGGTTCTTTTAGATGATGACACCTAGCTATATATAGTTAGTGTATGTGTAACCTATATTTAACTAGGTAAGTCGGTTAAGAACAAATTCTTATTTACAATGACGGCCTAACCCGGCCAAACTCGGGCGACTCTTGGCTAATTGTGCGCCGCCCTATGGGACTACCAATCACGGGCCGGATGTGATACATCCTGGATTCGAACCAGGGTCTGTAGTGAAGCCTCTTGCACTGAGATGCAGTGCCTTAGACCGCTCGGTCAATGTGTGTGTTAACTCTAACTCTACTAGAATGCTTAAAAGGCCACTAAAATGTTAAATATCGGTTTCGTTTTTTTGAAGGCAAGGAAAATATCGGATATCGGTATCGGACAAAAAATTCATACCGGTCACTAAATATTTCCACTACCTTTTCAAAACCATCTTTATTTCCCAAACACAATTCCATACAATCACAATCACTTTCTTGTCTTTTAATAATTGTAAGTATATTTTAACAGCACTTAACACCTAACAAACACTTTGTACTTTAACATAGGCAAGGTCTTGCAGTTACCTCATATCCCAGCGATAATGTCTTGCATTACACCTGAGAACTTGCCATTGGCTCAACGACACCCGAGGCAAAAAAAAGGATGCACTTTCATGCTAGGTTTAGGACCTCATGTTGACGCTTATAGAGACCCCAACTGATGTATAGAACAATATTAAACATGATCTACCTTGGTTTAGATAGAAGCATCATGAAACCTCTAACAAATTAATTTGACTTGGTGAAAATCTATTTTTTGGACCTAACTTGTTACTACTTTTCCCCAGGAAATGTCTTCCTTCACAGACTCCATGAAATGATGACCTCTTCCTAAATATTTAGTCAAATGGTTAATTTTCTGTAGTTTCCAATAAACAATGGTGGCTCAACTTACCCCACTCTCCCCTAGGACATGCTCACTACTTCACTGGTCCAAGACAGAGAGAATGAGGATGGGCAGGATATCAGATGAAAAATGAATAACAATTCTAAGGAAACATACATGCATTCTCACCTTGGCAGACTTCTTGGGCCAGAACACCACAGGTACTCCAGTGGCAGCCATTTTGGGGTCATCATCTTCATGTTCCTTCAAGACAACCTGGGGAACGGGTAGAAGAGTAAAGTATGTTCCTGTGTTTTGTAATGGTTCATCCAGATATATACACAAGACAAAAAAATACACGAGAACTAAGCTGGATGAGGCACATACCTTCATGTCCTCCAGCAGGGCCTGGGGGTCCTTGATGCCATCTGGAACACCCTTCTTATTTTCAGGGAGGGCTTCCAGTTTCTCCACAAGGGCCTTGAGGCCCTTCAGTTCAAACTCAGTCAGATGAGTCCATTTACTCGGAGACTCTGAGACTGGCGAGCCAAAGGGGGTTTTGGGGAACTCTGGAGGCTGGGTGGAGGTGGGGATGCAGCTGTCCTCAGAATCATTGGACAAGGCAGCTTTGAGGTGTCGAAGGCCGCTGGATTTACCCTTCCTGTTATCAGGAGAGCAGGGATCATCAAATGCTGACCTGTCACCCTGTTCATCCCGTCCCTGCTGCATCTCGCAGGAGTCCTCCTCGTCCATGTCCTGACTCCGGGAGTCAGAGGATGGGCTCTCTGTGCTCAGCTTAGTTTCCAAGTCTGAGGACGACAAGGATGAGAGAAGACGAGGGGACCAATCTGCTGTGCTCCATGTGTAACCATTCCGGTCAGATTATAATTTCAGTCACTTTCATCATGCTATCATTTATGTGAGAAGGCAAACTACCTGATTAAACAGATGAGTTATATCATTGGCTCTTTCCAAAGCATTACCCACTCGTGAGTGGTAATTACAACAAGAGTGCAAGGCAAGGCTCCCCATAAGAATTCTCAGGATAGAACCGGTATTCATAGACACACTCTGGGTATTGGTTAAATAGCGGCATTAGCTGGGCTCACTCACCGATTAGCAGAGGCTCTCTGCGGAACTCCGGAGTGAGATGGGAGCGCTTGGTCAGGCAGTGCACGTACCTCTCCAGGACATACCAGCACATCTCATGGTAGAATGGGTAGCGGAACTTGGAATGAACCTGAAACGAGTTTGGAGAAACTTTCACAGTCTGAGAGAACAAAAAGCTTTAAAAAAAAAGACAATGGGGGTTACATTACCATGTTTAATCTACTACCATTTTTTTATGATTAACAAGAGTTGATACCTTATCTTTACTGTGAGTCTAGTGATGCATTCACTGTGTTAATACCCAGACAGTAGATCTACTGTGGCTGTCAAGTATTGTAAAAAATATATTAAAAAAAATAAGAAAAAAAGTAAAATAAATCCAACTTAAAAACAACATGGATAAAAGACAAACGTTAAAAGGTTATGAACAGTAAAAATCATGTTTTTCAAGAAATTGGATGATATTTTAAGGAACCAGATCAAAGTATGATGACCCAAGTATGAAAACTGACTTGCTTGTACATTGATTGAAAGTTTGATCATAAAGTTACTGGTCCCCTCCCCCATGTCAACCACTTGGATTCACTATAAAGGGGACAAGGTGACATCACCTTAACTCTCATTTTAATACAGCATGATATTCTCTTACCTAATATAAATAAGTACTGTCTTGTAACAAACAGAGTGTTGGCAGAGGAGCGTAGTTTATATAGCTACTCTTCTGGTGCCAAAAATGTGACTGTAGGGTGTCAGCAAATATAATTTTAAAAAGTGTACTATTCATCTATGGCAAAGATACTTATATGTTTGCCCTTACATCTGTGTCTGGTATTAAGTCTTCAGCCAGCATGGAACAAATTGGGGTGGGGGTTCCAAAACTCAGACGCAGCTGTCAAGTCAACACATCCGTCAGTGTTGCTGTGAACCGCATCACAAGATACATACAAACCTAGAGATGTATGAAAAATGTGATATAACTGATGCAATTTCAACATTGTTTGAGTTGCTTTGTGTATCACCAAATTTGCTTGAGATGATTTTACTGCGACACTGCATCCAAGTTGCTTTTGACATAAACGTTTCAATGACTGGGTCAGTCAAGGCGCGCTCCTGAATATAAGCTCCCCGCCCACTCAGCCAGTATTTTCAAACTTCCCAGTAGTTAGCCATTTGAGAAAAAGTACTATCAAAATGACTGTTCAGGACCTTAAAGTTCAGTGACACAAATGTAAGACACACTGGCAAACCAGAGGCTCTTCTGAAGGACAAGCTCTTCCATTCATTCACTTCTCCAGGCAGAGCTTGCCCTCTCAGACACAGCAGCATGATCTGATTCCCACTCTCCTCTTAGAAATACAGCTATATTTATCTCCCAAAGACAATTTCACACAGATCAACACTTGTCAAAGTGATGATCCTTTCCTTTCTTTAGCTACATTTCTATCTCGAGGTGTAAAAATAGAGCGAGCACAACGTGCCGAGCCCTGGGGAGCATATGAAACTGTCGCCGTTGTTACACTCATGCCTCTTTTCCAGCAGAAACAAAAATAGTACGGTACTTCCTGCAAAGCTGACTCTTCCTACAATCTATCCATCATTTCCGAGAAAGCCACATTTAGCCAAGTATCCACATAAATCGCAAAGCCTACAGGACTAGCATCCATATTATTACAATAACTACTCTGATCATATTATTGTAAAGAATATCCGAATAAGAAGAGTGAAATCTGTCTAGGAATTCCTCTATGTAGGTCATACAGTACAAACAAACGCATACACACAAAACCAATCTTACACAATATCTGATCACCATAAGAAGCCCTTGGGAGTTTGTGTGAAAAGAAGAGATAAACAAATAGGCCTACAGGCTTGACCCTCTTTCCTTGAAGTCCGTCTCTGGCTGATAATATGAAACAAGCGCCATGATTATTTCCAGCCTTTGTAAAGCTGTATTCTGATTCAACATGCACTCCTGTCACTGACTCCATTTCCACATGAATATCAATGGCATTTTTTTATAAAAGCAGGGGGGCAAAGCCCTCATCCTCATCGGCACCACCATTAGCATCAGTCTGCTTCGCAATTGGACAGTAATGGAAATTACTGCACTTTCAGCACTTGTGTGCCTTACGGTGTCACATTCCTGCACAGTTCCATTCAAATCCCTAGCTTCCCAACAGTTTATTTCATATTACTTAAACCTATCCTGATCAGATCTGTGAAAACCAAGGAGGTCTGGCTGAGGAAGGGCCTAATTGTATTTCTATTAATTATGGATCCCCATTATCTGCTGACAAGGCAGCAGCTACGCAGTTATACGATTTTTTAAACATTACAATACATTGACAGATTTCACAAAAACACTGTGTGCACTCAGGCACCTACTCCATCGCTACCACATATCTACAATACAAAATCCATGTGTACGTGTGTATAGTGAGTATGTTATCGTGTGTGTGCATGTGTTTGTGTCTCTTCACAGTGCCCGCTGTTCCATAAGGTGTATTGTTATGTTTTTAAATCTAATTTTACTGCTTGCATGAGTTACTTGATGTGGAATAGAGTTCCATGTCATCATGGCTCTATGTAGTACTGTGGGTCTTCCATAGTCTGTTCTGGACTTGGGGACTGTGAAGAGACCTCGTGGCATATCTTGTGGGGTAGGCATGGGTGTCCGAGTTGTGCGCCAGTAGTTCAGACAGACAACTCGGTGCATTCAACATGTCAATACCTCTCATAAATACGTGTAGTGATGAAGTCAATCTCTCCTCCACTTTGAGCCAGGAAAGATTGACTTACATATTATTAATGTTAGCTCTCTGTGTACATCCAAGGGCCAGCTGTGCTACCCTGTTCAGAACCAATTGCAATTTTCCTAAGTCCATTTTTGTGGCACCTGACCACACAACTAAACAGCAGCCCAGTTGCAACAACTAGGGCCTGTATGAACTGCCTTGTTGATAGTGCTGTTAAGAAGGTAGAGCAGTGCTTAATTGTGGACAGACTTCTCCCCATCTTAGCTACTGTTGTATCAATATGTTTTGACCATGACAATTAACATCCAGAGTTACTCCAAGCAGTTTAGTCAACTTGCTCAATTTCCACATTATTTACGACATGACTTAATTGTTTAGTGAATGATTTGTCCCAAATACAATGCTTTCAGTTTTAGAAATATTTAGTACTAGCTTATTCCTTGCCATCTACTCTGAAACTAACTGCCGCCCTTCGTAAAGTGTTGCAGTCATTTCAGTCGCTGACGTGTATAGTGATAAGTCATCCACATACATAGACAAGTGGCAATTCATTAGTAAAGATTGAAATAAGTAAGGGGCCTAGACAACTGCCCTGGGGAATTCCTGATTCTACATAGATTATGTTGGAGAGGCTTCCATTAAAGGACACCCTCTGAGTTCTGTTAGACAAGTAACTCTATCCACAATATAGCAGTGGGTGTAAAGCCATAACACATACGTTTTTCCAGCAGAAGAATATGATCGATAATGTCAAAAGCCGCACTGAAGTCTCAACAAAACAGCCCCCCAATCTTTTTTATCTTCAATTTCTGTCAGCCAATCATAAGTCATTTGTGTAATCAATCAATCAAATGTATTTATAAAGCCCTGTCTTACATCAGCTGATGTCACAAAGTGCTGTACAGAAACCCAGCCTAAAACCCCTAGGAAAAACTACCTAGAAAGGCCAGAACCTAGAATGAAACGTAGAAAGGAACCAGGCTACGAGGGGTGGCCAGTCCTCTTCTGGCTGTGTAAGTGTTGTGCTTGTTAAACGTCCTTCCCTATAAGAGTGCTTGAAGTCTGTTGTCAATTTGTTTACTGTAAAATAGCATTGTATCTGGTCGAACACAATTTTTTCCCACACGTTTACTACGGGTTGGCAACAGGCTGATTGGTTGGCTATTTGAGCCAGTAAAGAGTGCTTTACTATTATTAGGTAGAGGAATGACTTTTACTTACCTCCAGGCCTGGGGGCACACACTTTCTAGTAGGCTTAAATTGAAGATATAGCAAATAGGAGTGGCAATATTGTCCGCTATTATCCTCAGTAATATTCCATCCAATTGTCAGACCCAGTGGCTTGTCATTGTTGATATACAACAATCATTTTCTTTACCTCTTCCACACACATACTTTACAGAATTCAAAATTACAATTCTCACCTTTCATAATTTGGTCAGATATACTTGGATGTGTAGTGTCAGCTTTTGTTGCTGGCATGTCATGCCTATGTTTGCTAATCTTGCCAATGAAAAAAATCATTAAAAGTAGTTGGCAATATCAGTCGGTTTTGTGATTAATGACCAATCAGATTCAATGAATGATGGAGCCGAGTTTGCCTTTTTTCCCAAAATGTAATTTAAGGTGCTCCAAGACCTTTTACTATCATTCTTTGTCATTTATCTTTGTTTCATAGTGTAGTTTCTTCTTCTTTATTATTCACTTAGTCACATGATTCCTCAATTTTCAATACGTTTGCCAATCAGTTGTGCAGCCAGACTTATTTGCCATTCCTTTTGCCTCATCCCTCAGCCATACATTTTTTCAATTCCTCATCATTCCACAGGGATTTAACAGTCATTTTCTTAAATGGGTGCAGGCTTATTAGTAACTGGAAAAGGCAATTTCATAAATGTGTCAAGTGCAGCATTTGTTTGCTCCTCATTAAACACCACGGACCAACAAATATTCTTTACATCAACAACATATGAATCACTAAAAAACTTATTGTATGACCTCTTATACACTATATTAGGCCCAGCCTTTGAAACTTTCATGTTCCTAGATATAGCTACTATATTGTGATCACTACATCCGATGGATCTGGATACTGCTTTCAAGCTCATTTCTGCAGCGTTAGTTAAGCTGTGATCAATACATGTTGATTATTTCTGTTAAGAAGCCTTTTGGACCTAGACTTGGCGCTCCGGTACAGCTTGTTGTGCGGTACCAAAGAGAACAGTCTATGACTAGGGTGGCTGGAGTCTGACAATTTTTAGGGCCTTCCTCTGACACCACATGCATGGTATAGAGGTCCTGGATTGCAGGAAGCTTAGCCCCAGTGATGTACTGGGCCGTTTGTAGTTCCTTGCGGTCGGAGGCCGAGCAGTTGCATCACTCCGTACCAAGGAGTGATGCAACCAGCCAGGATGCTCTCGAGGGAGAATAGGTTTTGTCGTGCCCTCTTTAAGACTGTGTTGGTGTGCTTGGACCATGTTAGTTAGTTAACTTCTTGATGCACCCATCCCGTTGGCGGGATCATTTTAGTCAACATTCGCTTAATTGCAGAGCGCCAAATTCAAATTAAATTTAAAAAAATATTTAATTTTCATGAAATCACAAGTGCAATATAGCAAAACACAGCTTAGCTTGCTGTTAATACACCTGGCGTGTCAGATTTCAAAAAAGCTTTTTGGCGAAAGCATACCAAGCGTTTATTTAAGGACATCTCTCTCAGCAGACAAAACATTACAAACAGCTAGCAGCTGTGTAGATTGGTCACGAAAGTCAGAAAAGCAATAAAATGAACCACTTACCTTTGATGATCTTCGGATGTTTGCACTCACGAGACTCCCAGTTACACAATAAATGTTCCTTTTGTTCCATAAAGATTATTTATATATCCAAAATACCTCCATTTGGTTGGCGCGTTATGTTCAGAAATACACAGGCTCGAGCAGTCACGATCGGGCAGACGAAAATTCCAAATAGTATCTGTAAAGTTTGTAGAAACATGTCAAACGTTTTTTATAATCAATCCTAATCGATAATATTTAAACCGGACGATGGCTTCTTCAATAGGAGAGAGAAAATGTCTGCTCCAAGCTGTGCCAGCAGCGCGTAAAAAAACGCTGCTGGCACCCAGCCATCCAATGACGCGATGTGATCTTTCTCGCTCATTTTTCAAAATAAAAGCCTGAAGCTATGTCGTCTAAAGACTGTTCACAACATGTGGAAGCCATAGGAAAAGGAATCTGGTTGATATCCCTTTAAATGGATTGAAGGCAGGCAATGGAACAGAGAGCTTTCAGGAAAAACAGCACTTCTGGGTTGGGTTTTCCTCAGGTTTTCGCCTGCAATATATGTTCTGTTATACTCACAGACAATATTTTGACAGTTTTGGAAAATTTAGAGAGTTTTCTAATCTGACATTTATATTCTAGAGTCTGGGCCTGAGAAATAGGCAGTTTCATTTGGGTACGTTTTTCATCCAAACATCAAAATACTGCCCCCTACACGCAACAGGTTAATGATGTGGACACCAAGGAATTTGAAGCTCTCAACCTGTTCCACTGCAGCCCTGTCGATGAGAATGGGGGTGTGCTCGGCCCTCTTTTTCCTGTAGTCCACAATCATCTCCTTTGTCTTGATCACGTTGAGGGAGTGGTTGTTGTCCTGGCACCACACGGCCAGGTCTTTGACCTCCTCCCTATAGGCTGTCTCGTTGTTGATCATACCACTGTGTCATTGGCAAACTTAATGATGGTGTTGGAGTCGTGCCTGGCCGTGCAGTCATGAGTGAACAGGGACTACATAAGGGGACTGAGCACGCACCCGACAGGCCCGTGTTGAGGATCAGCACGGCAAATGTGTTGTTACCTACCCTTACCACCTGGGGTCCACAATTCAGTTGCAGAGTGACCTGTTTAGTCCCAGGTTCCTTAGCTTATTGATGAGCTTTGAGGGCACTGAGCTGTAGTCAATGAATAACATTCTCACATAGGTGTTATTTTTGTCCAGGTGGGAAAGGGCAGTGTGGAGTGCAAAAGAGATTGCATCATCTGTGGATCTGTTGAGACAGTATGTAAATTGGAGTGGGTCTAGGGTTTCTGGGATAATGGTGTTGATGTGAGCCATAACCAGCCTTTCAAAGCCCTTCATGGCTTCAGACGTGAGTGCTACGGGTAGTCATTTAGGTAGGTTACCTTAGTGTTCTTGGGCACAGGCACTATGGTGGTCTGCTTAAAACATGTTGGTATTACAGACTCGGACAGGGAGAGGTTGAAAAATATGTTAACGTTGGCTATTTTGAGCACTTTTCTTTTAGGATGCTTACTTGTTTTCATTGCTTTACGGTGAAGCTTAGCAGAAATAGATATGCTCATGTTATTTATGTTTGTGCATGGTGAGCTGCACACAGTGAACTTCCTACTAGGGAACACCGCCTCGGTGCTAACAGTATACATCTGGTTCATATGCACATGATTACTGCACACAATAGCTGAAGGATCAGCAGAGGCATTCAGGACAGCTAGAGGGACAGAATTACGCTGTTTTTGAATGAATTATTTCACCTTTATTTAACCAGGTAGGCCAGTTGAGAACAAGTTCTCATTTACAACTGCGACCTGGCCAAGATAAAGCAAAGCAGTGCGACAAAATCAACAACACAGAGTTACACATAACCAATGGATAACAATAACACAAACAATAAACAATAACACAAAAGAAAAGACAAATAGAAAAATCTATGTACAGTGTGTGCAAATGTAGAAGAGTAAGGAGGTAGGCCATAAATAGGCCCTAGAAGCGAGAAAAATAAAATACAATTTAGCATTAATACTGGAATGATAGATGTGCGGATGATGATGTGCAAGTAAAGATACTGGGGTGCAAAAGAACAAGAGGGTAAGTAATAATATGGGGATGAGGTAGTCGGATGTGCTATTTACAGCGTGCTACGGGTGGATGTAGCGATGGTGACCAGTGAGCTGAGGCGGGGCTTTACCTAGCAAAGACTTATAGATCACTTGGAGCCAGTGGGTTTGGCGACGGATATGTAGCGAAGGCCAGCCAACGAGAGCATACAGGTCACAATGGTGGGTGGTATATGGGGCTCCAGTTTGCTTAGTAAAGTGTTGGAGGCTATTTTGTAAATGACATCGCCAAAGTCAAGGAAAGGTAGGATAGTCCGTTTTTTGAGGGCAAGTTTGGCAGCATGAGTGAAAGAGGCTTTGTTGCGAAATAGGATGTTGATACTAGATTTAATTTTGTATTGGAGATGCTTAATGTGGGTCTGGAAGGAGAGTTTACAGTCTAACCAGACACCTAGGTGTTGTCCACATATTCTGGGTCAGAACCGTCCAGAGTAGTGATGCTAGTCGGGCGGAGGCAGCAATCGGTTGAAGAGCATGCACTTAGTTTTACTAGCAGTTAAAAGCAGTTGGAGGCCACAGAAGGAGTGTTGTATGGCGTTGAAGCTCGTTTGGAGGTTTGTTAGCACAGTGTTCAAAGAAGGGCCAGATGTATACAGAATGGTGTCGTCTGCGTAGAGGTGGGTCAGAGAATCACCAGCAGCAAGAGCGACATCATTGATATATAAAGAGAAAAGAGTCGTCCCAAGAATTGAACCCTGTTGCACCCCCATAGAGACTGCCAGAGGTTCAGACAACAGACCCTCCGATTTGACACACTGAACTCTATCTGAGAAGTAGTTGGTGAACCAGGCGAGGCAGTCATTTGAAAAGCCAATGCTGTTGAGTCTGCCGATAAGAACGCGGTGATTGACAGAGTCTAAAGCCTTGGCCAGGTCTGGCCAGGTCGATGAAGACAGCTGCACAGTACTGTCTTTTATCGATGGCGGTTATGATATCGTTTAGTACCTTGAGCGTGGCTGAGGTGCACCCATGACCAGCTCGGAAACCAGATTGCATAGTGGAGAAAGTACGGTGGGATTCAAAATGGTCGGTGATCTGTTTATTAACTTGGCTTTCGAAGATTTTAGAAAGGCAGGGCAGGATGGATATAGGTTTGGGTCTAGAGTCTCCCCCTTTGAAGAGGGGGATGACCGCGGCAGCTTTCAATCTTTGGGGATCTCAGACAATACGAAAGAGAGGTTGAATAGGTTCGTAGTAGGGGTTGCAACAATTTTGGAGGATAATTTTAGAAAGAGATGGTCCAGATTGTCTAGCCCAGCTGATTTGTAGGGATACAGATTTTGCAGTTCTTTCAGAACATCAGGTTACTTACATTGTGTCTACCAACTCCCCTGGTATAATGTACATTTGCTGAAGAATTATGAGAACTCAGCATCACAATGGTAGGGATTAGCTGAGCTGGGCTTGAGTCATTGATAAATCATTGTCTCAATGCAGCCTTAATGTTGTAAAAGGATCCAGGAACCCAAATGATTTGGGTGGATCACATCATCCTTATAAAATGTTTTGTTTCCAAAAAGTTATTGAA
This sequence comes from Oncorhynchus nerka, assembly GCF_034236695.1. Classification (NCBI taxonomy): domain Eukaryota; kingdom Metazoa; phylum Chordata; class Actinopteri; order Salmoniformes; family Salmonidae; genus Oncorhynchus; species Oncorhynchus nerka. Next base: position 41,213,100 of record NC_088399.1, read on the forward strand.
ATTGTCAACAAAAAGTTACACCAATTGAGCTGCAATAATCACATAGCCAGTTGTGAAGAGAAAGAATCCTGCAAAAGCATTCAATGCCACTATTCAGAGGGCACAGGGCCAAATATGATGGGTATTTAATTAGCGTCTAGCAGAGAGTCAATGTCAACCTCTTTAAAATCCAGTTTCAACAGTTCAGAGTTGCCCTTCATAATGTTATTAAAACCCACATGAACTACGATAGAATCGATTTCCATGTCCTGAAGTAGTACATTCGGTAGCAGTTAACCTGTTAGTACTCTAGGGGCAGTATTTCATTTTTGGATAAAAAGACGTGCCTGTTTTAAGCGCAATATTTTGTCACGAAAAGATGCTCGAATATGCTTGGAATTGATAGTTTTGGAAAGAAGACAGTCTTACGTTTCCAGAACTGCAAAGATTTTCACTGTGAGTCCCTTAGAACAAATGCTTCGGGCAAAACCAAGATGTATGACCGACCAGGAAATGCACAGGATTTCTGAGGCTACGTTTTCCATGATCGCCTTATATGGCTGTGAATGTGACAGGAATGAACGGACTCTTTATCTTGTTTCCCCAAGGTCTCTGCAGCATTGTGACGTATTTGTAGGCATATCATTGGAAGATTGACCATAAGAGACTACAATTGCCAAGTGTCCCTCTTGGTGTCTGCGTGGCATTTGGTGCGCAAAACTCAGCTCCCAGTATTTTTCCATTCGAATCTCAGAACAAACCAGGCTACAAGGACGGTGCTTTCAATGGAGAGATATATGACAAACCACCTTCAGGATTGATTCAAACAACGTTTTCCATGTTTCAGTCGATATTATGGAGTTAATTCGGAAAAAAGTTCGACATGTAGGTGACTGAATTTTCGGTTAGTTTCGGTAGCCAAATGCATAGTAACAAAAGGGAACGATGTGTCCTACACAAGAATCTTTCAGGAAAAACTGGACATCTGCTATGTAACTGAGAGTCTCCTCATTGAAACATCTGAAGTTCTTCAAAGGTAAATTATTTTATTTGATTCCTTGGCTGGTTTTTGTGAATATGTTGCGTGCTAAATGCTAACGCTAAATGCTAAGCTAGCTATCACCACTCTTACACAAATTATTGATTTTCTCTGGTTCTAAAGCATATTTTGAAAATCTGAGACGACAGGATTGTTAAGAAAAGGATAAGCTTGAGAGCAGGCATATTTATTTCATTTCATTTGCGATTTTTAGAAATCGCTAACGTTGCGTTATGGTAATGAGCTTGAGGCTGTAGTTACGCTACCACATACGGGTTTGGGCGGACTATGAGGTTAAGTAATGTCATTTACTCAAGCTCTGGGATAGGACATTGTTCCTGGTGCAAAAACATTCACATTTCTTTTTAAAAAAAGCCCAAAATCACAGCTGGCGAGAAGGACGAGGACACCCACCCACTCCCATGCCTCGGAGAACACTTTATGGGCGGGCGAGAGGTAGGATAACTTGAGCCCGTTGCTCCCGGCACAGGCCTCCGACATATGGAGAATCCCCGTTCGATCCAGAGCAGGGACGGAAGGTTGCCGACGTCAACTTCGAAATCGTAGGAGTAGGCACTGCGGCCGCAGACATAGGTACCCCCTGCGACGAAGATGCAGGAAAATCAGGCTCCAGGACGCCAAAACTATTCGTTGTTTGTATCTGCTCCGGGCCTATCGTTGGGAGTGTAGACTGCTTTGCGGGAGGCCGCTGTCTTTGCCTTCCACGGCTCATGACATGCGACCATCTATGATTGCCTTGCTCCTCTTGCTGTGCCCCTTCGACTCTGCTATCAGATGGGGGAGCTCCAGGCAACACAGGCCAGTCGGATAATGACAAAAGACAAGGCGGAGATGCAGCCAACAAGCGCGTACACCGTCCAGCCACTGGCGTAGAAAAGGTAAACATTCCACTCTGCGTTTTAACCAGTTTCTTAGGTAGGCTGGCAACCTGCGTGATCAAGGAAGCCACCTCAAGCCTATAATCCCCGGCAAGCAAACAAACGCCGCATTGGAACTCTGAGTGATCCGGTTTGTCCTGAAGCAAAGCGTAGTAGACACAGCTCCTACAGCACTGGAACACTACAATTATTTCTCCAGACAAAGAGGGCTCCATTGCAAAACTCATCTGGCACTAACTCCGTTAGCTTGGTGGCAAGCAGCTTAGCTGCTCTGTCAAGCAGGCTTCAACCTGTCTGCTAAGCAGAATTCTGGGACAAGAAATAGCGGTCCTAGCTGTTAAAAGCTAACCACGTCACGGAATCCACGCAAAAACAAGTTTGGTATTTATATTTAACGAATATTAGTTATGTTTGAATCAAAAATAACAAACCGAGTGTTTCCAGCATACAGTGTTCAGCTGCGCACTCTGATGACATCACAAGGTTGGTTTGACATTCTCACACTCATTGACGCAGCAAACTAAGTGACCTTGACTTGTTTGTATGAGGTGAGGCTGTTTCCTCATCCATCTTCATTGTAGAGACACAGTTTAGTTTAACTAATGGTCATAGGTGGAGTGAAGCGTCAGTAGTGGGACACCTGTATGACAGCCTACCTTAGTCCTATTCTCTATCTCATAGATGGAGAGTTGCATGGGAATGTTAAAGCTGTGCAGAATGTTGCCTCCAAACACCAGCGTGTCCTCAGGGGTGTAGACTGCATGAATCCAGCCTGAAACAGGACAGCCAGCCAAACATCATGAGAACCGGCTGACCCACTCAAAACAGATAGCATGCCCAAACATGTCCTCAAACACATGCTTGAATAAAGCAGAGCATGTAATGTATGGTTTGCTACAATAATATTAACGTCAATATGATAGGAATACATCAAAATTAAATGCTAGGCAGTTCACCAGAGGGGATGAAGAAGGTGTAGCCCTGTTTCAGCTCCACCCTCTGGCAGCCATCTGCACGGTCTCCCAGGAAGATGTCACTCTGCTTGCCTGACAGAACCCAGTCCTCATACAGGGCAAGGTTATGAGGCGTTGGAGGCACCAGCCAGAACACCTGGGGACAGGACAGGGTATGAAAAGTTGTGAATGTAGCTTTGGTAGTCATCTAAAACAAGGGTGATATTTCTATGTTAACAGCACTCAATGTTACATCTTATACTAGAGAAGCCAGGACATTTCCTAGATTTGACTATCCTACCGCAAAATGTATCTTCTTCTAGCTTGAAATGTGCACGTTTATATAATGAGATCCCTCAACGGACTACCTAGCAACAGTCCTGTGATTTCTGCAGCCGTCGCTGAGAAAAACAGGGGGCAGGTTCGTTTGTAGCGCCTCTGCAGAAATCTGATACATTTACAGTACCGGCATTGGGGGAGGGTACATCAGAGCCTCAGGTGGATGCACTGCTGTTATCCACATACTGTTAAAGAAAAATGAATACAAATAATAATACAAATAAATGAACTTACCTTCCCTCCCTTGAAAACGTGATACCACACAGACGTGCCCCCGAAATCAATGTGGAAGTCAGTATAGCAGCCCTTCACGCTCATCAAACAGTACCTACAGAGGAGGGATGAGAGGGATGGATGATGAGACCCTGCATCTGCATAGTTATGATGAACCTGAGGGATCAGACCGTGGGTTAGATACTGAGCTGAATGAACATCATGAACAGAAATGGGTAAATAAAACATGTGCAGTATGGTCACCAACTTTGTCAAAGAAGCGCTCAGTGAGCAAACTTTTGTTCACTGTTCTTACCCCAGAAACTATCCAGAAAGTGTAGCATTGCAACATTCCAGTACATGGAATGGAGCTTGAGTATGGAAGCTATTTGGCCGAAAATGTCTATTTATTCCTTCAAAACAAGCAGTTCAACCAATTTGGAACAGCCCCAATACCTGGTTGAAATCTTCTACATCTACCAATACTCTATTCCGACCAGCATCAAAAAAATCAATAACCACAAATGTGTGGACACACACACACAATACCCCATAATGTCAAAGTGGAATGTTATTTGCAGTTTTTACTAATTAATTAAGAAAGATAAGATGAAATGTCTTGAGTCCATAAGTATTCAACTCCTTTCTTATGGTAAGCCTAAAGTTCAAGAGTAAATATGTTGCTTAGCAAGTAATATAAGTTGCATGGACAATTATCTGTAAGGTCCCTCAGTCGAGCAGTACATTTCAAACACAGATTCAACCACAAAGACCAGAGAAGGGCCCTCGCAAAGAAGGGCACCTATTGGTAGATCGTTTTTAAATTTTTTAAAGCAGATGTTGAATATCCCTTTGAGTCTGATGAAGTTATTAATTATACTTTGGATGGTGTATCAATACTAGAGGTCGACCGATTAATTAGGGCCGATTTCAAGTTTTCATAACAATCGTTAATCGCCATTTTTGGACACCGATCACAGCCGATTACATTGCACTCCACGAGGAGACTGCGTGGCAAGCTGACTAACTGTTATGCGAGTGCAGCAAGGAGCCAAGGTAAGGTGCTAGCTAGCATTAAACATACCTTATAAAAACAATCAATCTTCACATAATTACTAGTTAACTACACATGGTTGATGATATTACTAGTTTATTTAGCTTGTCGTGGGTTGCATATAATCGATGCGGTGCCTGTTAATTTATCATTGAATCATAGCCTACTTCACCAAATGGTTATTTAACAAGTGCATTCGTGAAAAGAAACACTGTCGTTGCACCAATGTGTACCGAACCATAAACATCAACGCCTTTACCTGCATATTTAGTTAATATTACCTGCTAACATGAATTTCTTTTAACTAGGGAAATTGTGTCACTTCTCTTGCGTTCCGTGCAACAGTCAGGCTATATGCAGCAGTTTGGGCCGCCTGGCTCGTTGCGAACTGTGTGAAGACCAACTTAGCCAAGCGGGGGATGACTTAATAACAGCGCATTTGCAAAAAAAGCACAATCGTTGCACGAATGTACCTAACCATAAACATCAATGCCTTTCTTAAAATCAATACACACGAGGTATATTTTTTTAAACCTGGGATATATAATGGGATATAATGTCTAGATGCTTTTTATAGTGGAGATCAAGTTTATAAATTGCCTGGCTGGGTTGATGACAGTGAATTGCGCAGTGAGATGGATCAGAGTAAATATGCATTTCAACGTCATAGCTTTAGCCGGTGGTAACTTGTTGAATAGACACCAGTTGGAATGCTTTTTTAAACAATCAGTGTCCAGGATTAGACCACCTTTTGTATAACTAAACACAAATATCACCTACACTCAACGGAACATGTAGAGACGCATAATACTGTATGGCTTACATACTTCACATTCACTCTCTTTATATTATGAATACCATACTTGCAAACAAAGACAAATCATTTTCAAAGAAGCACATATAGGCCTCCTACACATTCACAGATAGTTAACATCTTCACCCACGTCTGTTGCAATTATCATAAACTGAGGGCCCATCTGCTGAACCTGTGAGACACAACATAATCACACACATAGATCCCCATCCTATTGGCTGCACAGCAGTTTCCCCTATGGACAGAGAGTGACCAGACCCTGGGCTAAGAGCCCAACATCCCACTACAAACACCACTCACAATCAATCTCAGCACCCCATAAGCGTCTCCATTAAAGAGGGGGTAAATAAATCGAAGTCAAATTACATGGTAGAGTACTCCCGACATCTCTAAACCCCAGCAGCTTTTCCCAATGAAAGACAGAGACGTACCCGATAGCTATTCCTCTCTCTCTGAGCCGGGTTCGCTCAGGACCAGCCCCCCCCCCTGCGCGCTTTTCACCGACCGGACAGGAGAGAACTGCTATAGCTTTTATTTCTGGCTTTTATTTCCCTGCCTCTCCATCGGCGGAGGGCTCCATTTAGTAAAGAGAGAGAGTGAGAAACTGGGAGGAGAGAGAATATTATAGTGAAAGAGAGAGAGCAAGATAGAGTGTGTGAGAGAGGGGAAGAATGAGGATGAAAGGGAGGGCACAATTGGCTCTGGAGTGCGGGTTATGCCCTAATGCTGGCAACTGATTGGCTGAGGAGGATCCAGTCACTTCTGCACCCTGTGAAGAACCGCCCTCCACCATGAAAGAGCCCCGCTGCCTAGCAACCATCTAGAGCCATAAGAGGAAGTGAACAACAGCAGTGCGCAGCGGGCAGAGGGACTTTGGAAAAGGGAGGAGGAGTAGGCTAATATTTCCTCTGAGCAAAGCAGCTTTTAAAAATAAAATTTGCCCTGTGCTTGAGCATTTTCCTGTTAGGTACAATCCACTACGTTTTGCAAACAGGTTAAAACATCCAAATAAACTTTCTGACATTGCATGGCAAATACTATGCAATAACTAAGGACATTTCTAAAATACTTACTTCTGTACTTTGGGGTACTTCATCTCTGAGATGACATTAGTGGCTTCGGTTTGTCTTCGTTTCAGTTTTAGGGGCCACATGTTGTCCACCCAGTCCACTAAATCCACCTATAAGAGAGTTGACAGTTGGCTGGCATTCACTATCAAATTTGCTCTCGTTCATAATGAACAGATGAAATAAAAACTGCCAGCGTCATCTCACCACAGTGGGCCTCTTGATGAGGTTCTCCAGTTTGGTGTGGCTGAACTCTAGGCTGATAACATTGAAGAGTTTGTCCCTCTCTTCCTCAGGCGTCTCATAGTAGCGGACAAACTGGGCCATGCTCATCTCAGAGCCTTTCTGGGTGCTCACATCCATCACATCAACAGCACGACGGCTACCTGCAAACACCAACACAGCAGTCTTACGGTAAACCTGGGTACAACTGTACAATTTGTATGCGCTTTGTTCATAACCTTTACCAACAGGTGGAGTTGCTGAACCACAGCACACATACATTATGTACCATAATAAAAAAAGTACACCCTGTCCTGAACACTTTCATCATCTGACATGAGCAGGGCTAGCCTACGCCGGGCAAATAATCGAATGTATGTAGCTGTCCTTGTCTAATGATGTTCTGTATTATGTCATTCTGTATTTATGTTTCATGTTTTGTGTGGACCACAGGAGGAATAGCTCCTGCAACAGCTAATGGGAATCCTAATAAAATACCAAATATGCGTGCACTAAGTTGAAAATGTAGGCGCTTACAAAGAAATGTAGGGGCACAATTAAAAATCTTTGAGGTAGTAAAGCTAGAATGCTACATTTGTCTGGGCACTGGTAGTCCTTAATTAAAATTCTAGGTCGCACAGAAAAATATTTAAGCGCTTATGCGAGTAAAATCGTCGCACTGAAGAACCCTGCCGAGATCTAATAAGTGGTAATTTAGCCTAAGTAAAAAGTGCCATTTAACTGATGTCAGTCTGATTAAAATATAGAATCTATATGACTAGGCCTATATCTATTTTGTCTGTAATGCAAATGTGTAGAAATTGTCTTGGTACAGTGAGTCATCTCATTTTTGCATTATAGGCTTATAGAAGTTTACATCAACACCCACATACTTTTTTGACATAACACCTTTTCCAGTAGCATGCTTTTCATTCATCAAGAAATGCAGGGTATTGTGGAGTACATCAGCACTGCTGACTAAGATAAGAATTGATGGAGGGAAAGGAAGCATTTAGCAACTTCTTTTGCCTGCGATTTAAAAACAGATAGACTTACCAACCAAACCTTTAATCTCGCTGACGGTGAACTCCGGGTCTGGCATTCTGTTTTTGTTTTTTTAAAGAATATAGTCAAGATAAGCATATTAACGTCAAACCATTCCATAAAGCCCAATATTTAACCAAGGCAGAAAAAGAGCATGTAATAGGATAAACATGATCAAATCAAATTGTATTTGTCACGAATACAACAGGTGTAGACCTTACTGTGAAATGCTTACTGACAAGCCCTTAACCAACAACGCAGAAAATATTTACTAAATAAACTAAAGTAAAAAGTAACTGTAAGAGTCAATGTGCGGAGGTCCAGGTTAGTCAAGTTATTTTGTACATGTAGATAGGGGTAAAGTGACTATATAGATAATAAACAGTGAGTAGCAGTAGTGTAAAAACAAATTGATTGTATTGGTCACAGGTCATCATATTTGACTCATGTCTCACCTGATTCCCAGTCCATCTTTGGCTTTGAAAATAAGAGGGGTCTGAAGTGCCTCTCTCTGAACATACTCATAAGTGAAATCTGAGAAGAAGAAAGTGGAAGTAGTCAGTGGGCCATAACTTCTGCATATATATTCAGGTAGAGCAATGTGTGATGTGTGTGTATGTCATGGATGTGTGAGGACATCCTGCACAAAAAATGAATTAACCAACAGGAACTTTTCCCTTATCATGTGTGAATCCATAAAAGGGTAGAAATTGTACATGTCCAGTCAGTTATGAGTCTGCTTGGGGGACTGTGAGTGTGTGGTAATATTTTATGAATGAAACAGATGTGTACCTTTGCCATCCATCAACTGAACGAAATGTGTGTTGTATGAGTCACTAACAAGTTTCTCCTCCAAATTGAAACCCCTGACATTTGCAATTTCTTCAACGTCAGAGAAGTCCTCGTTTTCGTCATACATTGTCCGGCAGATGGAGCGCTAGAGGAATGAAAATAACTGTTATAAAAGTATATATCAATATCAATATATTAATTTATCACATCTCACTAACCGTGTTTTTAAAAATTGCATATAATGAATATGTATGCATGGCTTGGAATAAGAGCTGTCGTTTCAAATGAGAAAAGAGTAGGCCAGTCAGTGCATTGTTGTGTAGGCTCGAAATAATTCACAATAAAACAGTGGTGCACGTGCACATGGCTAGGCTAAACCTCTGAATGTGTGGTTGTAGATGGGCCTTCTGCTGCAAACACCTTTACAGATGATTAGACAATGTTCGTTAATAACATCAATCGCTGATATCATGTCCCGGATCAACATTGACATAACGTGCTAAAATAGATGCAAAACAATAACAACAACGTTGGAACTGCTGCACTTGCCACAACGTTGCGCTGAGTGGGCTTGTGAATAATGTAATGTAGCCAACTACCTAGCTATATAATTTACCAAACAAGTCAAATGTAAGCAACTACATAAAGTTGAACTTTGTCAACATTTTAACATGGCACTTCTTCTGACTAATGATGATCACTGTAACGCTAGCTAGCTATTGATGATAGCTCAGCTAACGCGTACACAGTAGTCAAACAAGGCTAGCTATAATAGGGTAATGCTACACACCAGTTTGCGTCCAGATTCTGCACTCGCTTCCATGATCTGAGCCCTTGCCTAGTATATCCGTTTAAACCTTAATTTAAAAAAACAAATCATCACATTGAAAGTAATTATCACTTTACGTTTCGACACAAAACTAAGTGGGAACCATATTTGTTGTGTTCTGGATTACGTCACCGATTGAATCAAAACATTGTTGGACAACGTCATCCGTAGTGGCTGATTTCCAACACTACTTATTCATGTCAACCCAAATAGTTGTGAACGTTTATAAAAAACACTACAATTTCTTTCTGCGACCATTCCACACTGTCCGTCACAGATCTGCAATTTCATGAACGGCATGGCATTCATGCGCGATATCCGCAGCGGAGACATTGAATTATTTAGACAATCTATTATAACAATTTGTTAGTGTGTAACTACAACGTGTGACACGTATGGCTTCGTTATAATCACCCGCTACCATTCAAATCATTTGCAATTGGCTTGGTGCGCATTCTCCAGTATATGTTTCAGATTAGCAAACTAAACTCAACCCCACATGGTGAAGGAAGTTTCTGATGAACTGCAACAGAGCTGAGCAGGGACATACTCACTAGAACGATCCGGCTGCAAAACGTTTCTTAAACAGAACGAAACCGGGAGGAACCTACCTTAATTTGTCTAATATAAACTCATTTTTCTTCAATTTTCTTCTTAAAGTGGTAAACGATTTTCGTTCAAAAATCGTTGTACCTGTTTGTCCTCTGTATTGCCTTTATTTGTTTACTGAAATCCAAACTTTTTAACAAAACATTCAAATATAACCACCGACCGTTGACTAATTTTCTGTTGCTCTAAAATGACTTAATGCACATTACTTAACGTAATCTGCGATTGAATTAGCGTATTCTTCCTGATATGCCATTTTGGAGACAGAAACGAGGAAACCGAGGTTGTATTTGACGAACGTTCTGTTAAAAAGTATGGATTTGAGCAAACAAATAAAGGGACATAACTACAGAGGTTAAACATTGGTACAGGGTAAGATTTCAACTATTTACATGTTTAGAAGTATTGAATTTGGGCGAATCGATGTAGTCGGGGCTAAATTTCACAAGAAATCATCTTCTATGGTATTATGGCGGTCCGTAAACGACGTTTGTGGTGTCTGCCGCCACCTACTGGATGGGGTGAAAATGTATCACTTTAACGCAAAGTAGTAGGGAGAAGGGAAGGGTGAAACAATATTTCTTATATTCAAAAGTACCCCCCAGCATCCGCTGCAGCTGCCTACAACCCTAAATTGTTTCACTTTTATCTCGTCTTAATAGATGGTCCGAGATGCCCTGACTAGTAGACCTGGTGGGCAAGACGTATTAGAAGAGTACCAGACAACCAAAACATTAGACCACAGAACCAGGAGAGATGATTGCCATCTTAGTCAGCCACATCCAGGCTTTATCACATCCGGCCGTTATTGGGAGTCCCATAGGGTGGCGCACAATTGGCCCAGTGTTGTCCGGGTTTGACCGGAGTATGCCATCATTGTAAATAAGAATTTGTTCTTAACTGACTTGCCGAGTTAAATAAAGGTCCAATAAAAAATCTAAAACATTTAATGAAAGAGATGCGTTGGTAAGCTTCTCATTAGCCAATCTGGACACAAACACTGGATCAAAACAATCAAACTATACATTGATGCTTTTTGGCCTCATTATGAAACTAGAAAGATACAGTACCTTCATCAACAAAACATATTTGGCATGTGTATGCTTTAATATGTTGACACATGTTCTGTGGACTGAAAGGGGCATCAAACAGTCACAGAATCAAGTCTAAAAATAACAATTTCACGACCATGTTGGTCACCTTTTCCCACATCTAAGGAACACTTGTTCCTGACACAATTCAGATATCCTTTGCCTATCAGCTGAAGACGGTGTCAAGGAACACCTCACTTCGACCCATCAAGAAGAGTATTTCACCCCAGTCGGGAGGCACAACCCATAGGAGGAAGACTGTCCTGGACCACCAGCTTGTTGGTGATGCTTGCAAGGAGGCTATTTATTTACAACAAATATATATATATATATATTTCACCTTTATTTAACCAGGTAGGCTTCTTTTTGGGGGTTGTCTCTTCATTGTCTTAACATGTGGAGAGTGACTTAGAAAGACCCTTTGTGTGTTGCAGCATTGTAGTTCATCTTGATGGGAGCCATGGTCGACAGACATACCTCCTTGCCGTCGGAAGAAGACAGAGCAAGATTGACAACTACTACATCATTGTGGACAAGAGGCTTGTTCCCTGCCAGGCAACTAGTGGTCTGTGTGCGTTTGATGAAAGACCACTTTGTCTTTAACCTGACGTATGACGATGCTCTTGTCAACTTCTACACATTTGTGCAGACAACCATCGACAACATTGATATAGACAAAACAAGAGAGGCCCCTAGCATGATAGAGTTGAGGAAAAAAACTTCTTAACTAGATAAATGTAGGTTACGGTGCTTTTGCTGTCAAGTGTTGCACAGAAACAGCCAGTCATTGATATCTCATTTGAGAATTAAGCACAGTTTCTATCCCTCCACCAAGTTTAGATTGGTCGGTGCTCAAGATAATTGTAGATGGCCGTTTTCAACGTACTCCGGTTTCAGAAAACATTTGAATAGTATTCATAAGGATATTGGTAAAGTAGTTGATGCATTAATCTTAAAAGTGCCCTCTCATGTTGCTGATTCTCCAGTCCAGTCAGAAGCTCCACAAATGGGTGGCAACATTGGTGTCCCACACGATAACACTCAGTGATTGTTTTGAGAAGAATGGACAGTCTTGCTAAAGATATGTGTGCCTCCTTCATTGCCATGTTGCAAGCTAGCAGTGTTGCAAATAGTGTTGTGTCAACAGTAGTTTGTGATTTAGAAGAGCTTACTACTGGGCTGCACTCCCAAATTGAACAAGATGTTCTGTCCATTATGCCTATGGATAACCCCTCTACATCTGCTGTAAAGGATAGTTTGGAGAACTTTGAAAACCCATTTGTCAGTTTTAACACAGAAACCAAGAGATGTTGTGGAGTCAGTAGAAGTAGTGTTGAGAGTTAGATATGACAGCAGGCAAAATAAACAAACAGGCATGTATGATCAAGTCCCAGTGAAAGATACATTTGTATTCCTACACTGGAAATATTGACGTTCATGTGTCGACAATTCTGAAATCTGTAAGTTATTGGAAAATGCACCTAGGGATAGATCTGTGGAAGACACATATGAAGACTTTTGTGTTGGAAGTTTCTTTGAGACTCATCCCTTGTTCTCAAAACCTAGAAATGCTTTACAGATCCAATTGTACTATGATGACTTTGAAGCTGCCAACCTGCTTGGATCCAAGCGTGGTGTTTACCAGATAGGCACCATTTATTTTGTCCTCAGGAATCCCCACCAAGTTTAACTCTGCTGTGATGAATATTAATTTATTTTAATTATTTCATTATCAAGATCTAAAAGAAATATGTATTTTATGCCATTCTAGAGCCCTTGGTTAATGATGTTAAATGGTGGTGTAAATTGGTGTAAATTACTTTCAACTGATAGAGTTTATGGCACTATCTGCCAAATAACTGGAGACAATTTGGGGGTGCATGCAGTCCTTGGTTTCAGAGTCCTTCAGTGGTCATTACTTTTGCCGGTTCTGTTTGATAGAAAAGTCGAATGCTCAGACGGTTTACAGTGAGGATGACCTTTGTGTGGTAAATATCAATTTGAAATGCATTTGAATCCGTTGCAGTCAGACCCACAGCTCCCGTCTGTGAATGGTGTAAAGAAATTATAAACTGAACAGTTTGCAGCACTTACATGTTTGTAATCATTGTTCTGTGGACATAATGCATGACATTCTTGTAAGGGTGCCTCAGTTTGAGTTAAAATTGTTGTTTGAATACATCTCTGAAAATTTTCTTTAGAAACGTGCACTTCTCTCTAGAATCTACTCATTTGACTATGGGTACTTGGAACGCAAAAACCATCCAACTAAAGTCAACCTAGAGAACAGTGGAACTGGCATAGCACTTAATTATTTTCAAACTGTCTTGTGAGAAACGTTCCCTTGATTTTGGGGGATGTTTTTCCACCAGAAAATGAGAACTGGAATTTGCTGCTCATCTTACTGCAATAATCCATTTTTTTCTTAGCCAGGGCATGACTGTATCTGAAGCATTTGATAACTGAACATCACACACTTTTCAAACAGTTGTTCCTACATAACTTTAATACCCACACATCACTTTATGAAAACACCCAGCATGCATAATACAAATCAGTCCTTTATTACATATGAGGTTTGAGGCAAAGCACAAACTCTTTAGAACACCCTCAAAAACTTCAAGAACATTACTAAGTCCCTTACCAAAAAACACCAATTTCCTATAGGTCATCACTGGGAGACATCACCATTGCGACATACGGAGTATGGACCGATGAAAGCATTTTCCCTGAGTGATTTTACTGCTGGTGAGGAGTTTGCAGCGTCAGTTCAGGTCACTATGCAGAAAGCCATTTACTCTACCAGCTGGGTTAAGATGGATGGCATGGAGTACAGAGAGGAACTGTTAGTTTGCATTAAGATGGAGCATGAAATGCCAGTCTTGTGTAAAAATAACTAAGATCATTGTTGTTGACAATATTGTATACTTATTGCTGGACAAGTTCCATTCGGATAATTTCAGTGAACATTACCATGCATTCACTGTGTTTGATGGTGTTGATGACAAAATTGTCAAAGTTGATGTATAAGCCTTTTGTCTTCAAAGTGCTGATGAGCGCATTTATGTTCCTTTGTTTGACATAATTGAGTAATAGTCAGATTATTGGCAAATTTGTCAAGAAAATTGCATACCTAGTCTTAGGAGAACTTCCTCGTGTTAAATAGCAACTCTGCAAATACTCTTGCTCTCATATAGTACATGTACTGATGTGCCTGTGATGCACTGTTTTCACTGTGATGCGCCTGTGATGCACTGTTTTCACTGTGATGCGCCTGTGATGCACTGTTTTCACTGTGATGCGCCTGTGATGCACTGATTTCACTGTGATGCACTGTTTTAACTGTGATGCGCCTGTGATGCACTGTTTTCACTGTGATGCACTGTTTTCACTGTGATGCACTGTTTTCCTGTGATGCACTGTTTTCACTGTGATGCACTGTTTTCACTGTGATGCGCCTGTGATGCACTGTTTTCACTGTGATGCACTGTTTTCACTGTGATGCGCCTGTGATGCACTGTTTTCACTGTGATGCGCCTGTGATGCACTGTTTTCACTGTGATGCACTGTTTTCACTGTGATGCGCTGTTTTCACTGTGATGCACTGTTTTCACTGTGATGCACTGTTTTCACTGTGATGCACTGTTTTCACTGTGATGCACTGTTTTCACTGTGATGCACTGTTTTCCATTATTTTACTTTTAGATTTCTGTGTATTGATGTGAATTATTAGATATTACTGCACTGTTGCAGCTAGGAACACAAACATTTCGCTACACCCGCAGTAACATCTGATAAATATGTGTATGTGACCAATAACATTTGATATGAATTGAAGAGGGTATTCCATAAGTGCAGACAATGGATATCAAAGATCTGGAAAGATCCTGTATGGAGGAATAGTCTAAGATCGCTCCTAATGTGTTCTCCAATGTCCTAAAACACTTTATAAAAAGGCTGTGCTGTTATCCTTGAAAGTGGAGGGTACTGGAGTAGGTGACTATCTACAGAAGGGTTTGGTTTGGAACTGGGCATATCTTATATTACCCAAGTCAAGTGCACTGGGTGTGTGACTTTGTAATAGGCGATATATTATATTGATGTTAACATTATTTTGGGACGGGCACGTATACTCTCACTGCACTTTGGGGATGTGTTATGCACTATATACACTTTATGTAGTTGCATGACTAATATGTGGTGTGTACATCAATATGACACATATAATTAAATAATTTGACATTATAATTCAAGTTTAATTTTGGAATTGGTCTCGATGTAATCAAGATTTCACTTCAAACTATTGCACACACAAAGTTCTTACGTTATTTTGAATAAAAGCATGAACATCAAACTGGTTTCATTCGGTGAAGGGAAGTGTGAGCTGAGACGGTGACAGTAGTTTTAAGTTTAATCAACATCTTTAATCATCCAGTTCAATTGCAACAGTGGACACATTTAATTAGAACACCTCAAAGTACACTATAATTGTCACGTCTGTCGTTTGAATGAGGAGACCAAGGTGCAGCGTGGTAGGCGAACATCTTACTTTTATTAAATGACACCCAAAAAAAACGAACGTAAAGCTATATGCAGTGCAGAAAGCAACTACACACAAACAAGATCCCACAAACTAAGGTGGGAAAAAGGCTGCCTGAGTATGATCCCCAATCAGAGACAATGATAGACAGCTGCCTCTGATTGGGAACCATACCAGGCCATCATAGAAAATACAACAGATTGCCCACCCTAGTCACACCCTGACCCAAGTCAAATAGAGAATAAAAAGGCTCTCTAAGGTCAGGGCGTCACAATAATAAGACAAAACAAGTATTTCCCCCATTTTAGAGCTGGCATAATATGGGCATGTTATGCTTTGCAATGTTGATGACAATGGACTATTTATCTACTAGTAGCACACACCACAAAACATATTTAAACTGGCATAAAATAGACATGTTATGATCTACTAGTCAACACCTCAAAGTTCACTGTAATATAGAATAACCAATTATTTTACCTCATGTTTTAAACTGGCATGATATGGCCATCGTATGGTATGCAATGGTCATCACACTGGATTAATGATCTACTTGTGGCACACGTAAAAAAAAATATATACCAGCCATTTTGAAAGTGTTTTTTTTATTACATTGGGATCATCAAAGTTCACTGTAATATAACAACTTAAACAAATGATAAAGAATGTGGGGGACCAAGTAAATGTGTATTTATTTATTCATTTTTATTTATTTATTTTACACTTTTTTAATGACATACAAAGAGAAAAATATCAAGCACACTTAGATATTGCTGTGTGTGTGTGTGTGTATATGTCTATAGTGTTTATCATGACTTATGACTATGGGTGTGTTCTTAAATTCTATCTGAAGTGCCAGAGAACGCTCAGAGTGCGCTCAGGGTGTTCGTAAATTCCGAACATTGTCGGATTGTCCTTTGGTAAATTCAGAGTGTTTCGCACTCGGAGCATTCAGAGCGTATACTGGACACTCTAGATGAGGAGTAGGGTTGATCCGAGCGTTCTAACCTCACAATGGCAGTCAAGCAACCATGCTAACAGGCTAATGTTGGCTAGCTTGCTAGCTACTTCCAGACGCAAATGAGAGAACAGTAGAAAGTCTAAACAGTATATTTGACCTCTGAGCTTCCCTATCAAATAAAAAAAATATTCAATCAGAGAACCTAAAAAAAGAACAATGACAAATGGTTTGATGAAGGAAGCCAAAACCGAAGAAAGAAATTGAGAAGCCTATCCAGCCAAAAACATAAAGACCCAGGAAACCTGAGTCTACGCCTTCACTATGGTGAATCACTAAAACAATACATGAATACACTACGGAAAAAGAAGGAGCATCATGTCAGAAATTAGCTTAATGTATGTAATTGAAGAATCGATAGACTTTTAAAAAATTATTATTATTTTACCTTTTTTTAACCAGATAGGCCAGTTGAGAACAAGTTCTCATTTACAACTGCTACCTGGCGAAGATAAAGCAAAGCAGTGCGACAAAAACAACAACACAGAGTTACACAAACAAACGTACAGTCAATAACACAATAGAATAATCTATATACAGTGTGTGCAAATGTAGAAGATTAGGGAGGTAAGGCAATAAATAGGCCCTAGAGGCGAAATAATTACAATTTAGCATTAACACTGGAATGATAGATGTGCAGATGATGATGTGCACGTAGAGATACTGTGGTGCAAAAGAGCAAAAAGATAAATAACATATGGGGATGAGGTAGTTGGATGTGCTATTTACAGATCAACTGTGTACAGGTACAGTGATCGGTAAGCTGCTCTGACAGCTGATGCTAAAAATTAGAGAGGGAGATATGTCTCCAGCTTCAGTGATTTTTGCAGTTCGTTCCAATCATTGGCAGCAGAGAACTGGAAAGAAAGGCGGCCAAAGGGGCTGTTGGCTTTGGGGATGACCAGTGAAATATACCTGCTGGAGCGCGTGCTACGGGTGGGTATTGCTATGGTGACCAGTGAACTGAGATAAGGCGGGGCTTTACCTAGCAAAGACTTATAGATGACCTGGAGCCAGTGGGTTTGGCGACGACTATGTAGTGAGGGCCATCCAACGAGAGCATACAGATCGCAGTGGTGGGTAGTATATGGGGCTTTGGTGACAAAATGGATGGCACTGTGATAGACTACATCCAGTTTGCTGAGTAGAGTGTTGGAGGCTATTTTGTAAATGACATCGCCACAGTCAAGGATCAGTAGGATAGTTCGTTTTATGACGGTATGTTTGGCAGCATGAGTGAAGGAGGCTTTGTTGCGAAATAGGAAGTCAATTCTATATTTAAATTTGGATTGGAGATTATTCTGCCCTGGAGTTGCGTTCCCATGCAAAACTAGACAGATAGCTAACAACTAAGTCTTCAATAAACTCCCAAGGCGTGACTTTTCTTGAATGAATATATTGAAAACGTTTATGTTGTGAAACTGCAAAATACAGAAAAGAATATACTTTAGTGTTCAATTCACACCGACATACTGTAGCTGTACATTAAACATTTGAAGTTGCATAAATACAAAGCACGCGCTAAGGTACCATGCATCTGGCATGATGCCAAACCATATAGCTAATTGTTAACCATATGGTAATTGCTCCTTTCATTACTCTAATAATGTATAACCATCTATGTAGAATAACAAAGCATATTACACTAGAAACAGTAACAAAACTACAGTATTGTATATTTTACAATTCGTTTGCATGAGCAAAGTAATACAGCTAACGACATACACAAAAGGCATTGCAATTTGTGAGTAAATGCAACCAACATTGATATGTAAGAAACTCTATCAATAACAAGATTATCATCATTAGCTAAATGCTTGAATCGAACTTACAAACAAATATTTTTCCAAGGCTGAAGCGTGACAAGAAATAACTACATTGAAAGACCTGCACCGTAGCGTTGTTTGTAGCTGCTTCTATGCGTGCAAAACAAATTCTGAACTTCCCGTTTGCGTTGTCTTTCTAAGTACCAGAAAGCGCCACTAGGGGGCAAATAACACCATTGAACACAATGAAAATCCAATTTAACCATTGTAATAAAATAATCTGTTACCTTCTAACAGGATGGCAGCACAGAGATGCTTAATGTGAGTCTGGAAGGAGAGTTTACAGTCTAACCAGACACCTAGGTATTTGTAGTTGTCCACATATTCTAAGTCAGAACCGTCCAGAGTAGTGATGCTGGTGGGTGCGGGCAGCATTTAGTTTTACTAGCATTTAAAAGCAGAAGACTCTAACTACTTTGGGAAAATTGGAACACACTAAATCAAATCAAATCAAATGTATTTATATAGCCCTTCGTACATCAGCTGATATCTCAAAGTGCTGTACAGAAACCCAGCCTAAAACCCCAAACAGCAAGCAATGCAGGTGTAAAAGCACGGTGGCTAGGAAAAACTCCCTAGAAAGGCCAAAACCTAGGAAGAAACCTAGAGAGGAACCAGGCTATGTGGGGTGGCCAGTCCTCTTCTGGCTGTGCCGGGTAGAGATTATAACAGAACATGGCCAAGATGTTCAAATGTTCATAAATGACCAGCATGGTCGAATAATAATAAGGCAGAACAGTTGAAACTGGAGCAGCAGCACAGTCAGGTGGACTGGGGACAGCAAGGAGTCATCATGTCAGGTAGTCCTGGGGCACGGTCCTAGGGCTCAGGTCAGTTGAAACTGGAGCAGCAGCATGGCCAGGTGGACTGGGGACAGCAAGGAGTCATCATGTCAGGTAGTCCTGGGACATGGTCCTAGGGCTCAGGCCAGTTGAAACTGGAGCAGCAGCATGGCCAGGTGGACTGGGGACAGCAAGGAGTCATCATGTCAGGTAGTCTGGGGCATGGCCCTAGGGCTCAGGTCCTCCGAGAGAGAGAAAGAAAGAGAGAAGGAGAGAATTAGAGAACGCACACTTAGATTCACACAGGACACCGAATAGGACAGGAGAAGTACTCCAGATATAACAAACTGACCCTAGCCCCCCGACACATAAACTACTGCAGCATAAATACTGGAGGCTGAGACAGGAGGGGTCAGGAGACACTGTGGCCCCATCCGAGGACACCCCCGGACAGGGCCAAACAGGAAGGATATAACCCCACCCACTTTGCCAAAGCACAGCCCCACACCACTAGAGGGATATCTTCAACCACCAACTTACCATCCTGAGACAAGGCTGAGTATATAGCCCACAAAGATCTCCGCCACGGCACAACCCAAGGGGGGGGGGGGCAACCCAGACAGGATGACTAAACAAACAACAACACGAAGAGTTATCTTGTATTCAAGATCCTTAATGGCCTGGCTCCCCCTCCACTCAATATTTTTGTTAAACAGAAAACCCAGACATATGGCAGCAGATCCACAAGGTCTGCCATGAGAGGTGACTGTATAGTTCCCCTAAGGAAAAGCACCTTTAGTAAATCTGCATTCTCTGTGAGAGCTTCCCATGTCTGGAATACACTGCCATCAGACACACATAACTGCACCACATATCACACTTTCACAAAATGCTTGAAGACCTGGCTAAAGGTCAATCAGATTTGTGAACATGGTCCCTAGCTGTGTGTTGCCGCTTTCCATGTTGTCTGTTGTCTGTAGCTTGTGAGGTGTGGAAACACTTTGTTGCTTTTATGAATTTTGTTTTGCTGCTTTTTGTTCTATGTTGCTCTGTCTGTATGCTATGTCTTGCTTGTCCTATGTTGCTATGTCTTGCTTGTTCTATGGTGCTATTGTCTATATTGTAATTGTTTTTAATAACCTGCCCAGGGACTGCGGTTGAAAATTAGCCGGCTGGCTAAAACCGGCACTTTTACTGAAACGTTGATTAATGTGCACTGTCCCTGTAAAAATAAAATAAACTAAACTAAACCCCTTCTCCAATCTTTTTGGTTCTTTAACAAAAAACAAACAGCGAAAACTTTCCAAATCTTAGAATCAGCTATTAAAGACTACCAGAACCCACTGGATTCTCCAATTACATTAAATGAACTACAGGACAAATTACAAACCTTCCGATCCAAAAAGGCCTGTGGTGTTGATGGTGTCCTACATAAAATGACAAAATATACAGACCACAAATTCCAATTGGATACTTAAACTCTTTAACATCATCCTCAACTCTGGCATCTTCCCTAATATTTGGAACCAAGGACTGATCACTTTTGTGGATTGGGGTTGAGGCAAATTTGACACCAATAACTTCCGTAGGATATGCATCAACAGCAACCTTGGGAAAATCTTCTTCATTATCATTAACAGCAGACGTGTACATTTCCTCAGTGCTGTACTGAGCAAATGTCAAATTGGATTTTTACCAAATTACCATACAACAGACCACATATTCGCACTGCACACCCTAATTGACAAACAAACAAAACAAAGGCAAACTCTTCTCATGCTTTGTTGAGTTCAAAAAAGCTTTTGACTCAATTTGGCATGAGGGTCTGCTATTCAAATGGGGGGAAAGTGGTGTTGGGGAAAAACATATGACATTATGAAATCCATGTACACAAACAACAAGTGTGAGGTTAAAATTGGCAACAAAAAAAACACACAGGTGTCTTTCACAGGGCCGTGGGGTGAGACAGGGCTGCAGCTTAAGCACCACTCTCTTCAACATATACACGACCGGTCAAAAGGTTTAGAACACCTACTCAATCAAGGTTTTTCTTTATTTTTAAAACATTCTACATTGTAGAATAATAGTGAATACATCAAAACTATGAAATAACAAATATGGAATCATGTAATAACCAAAAAAGTGTTAAGCAAATCAAAATATATTTTATATTTGAGATTCTACAAATAGCCATCCTTTGCCTTGATGACAGCTTTGTACACTCGTGGCATTCTCTCAACCAGCTTCATGAGGTTCTCACCTGGAATGCATTTCAATTAACAGGTGTACCTTCTTAAAAGTTAACTTGTGGAATTTATTTCCTCCTTAATGTGTTTGAGCCAATCAGTTGTGTTGTGACAAGGTAGAGGGATATACAGAAGATAGCGTGTCTTTGTGAGATGCAGTGTGGGTGAATGGATATCTCTGCATGTGTATTTCCCACCATAAAGCATGGAGTAGGAGGTGTTATGGTGTGGGGGTGCTTTGCTGGTGACACTGTCTGTGATTTATTTAGAATTCAAGGCACACACCACAGCATTCTGCAGCAATACGACATCCCATCTGGTTTGGGCTTAGTGGGACTATCATTTGTTTTTCAACAGGCCAATAACCCAACACACCTCCAGACTGTGTAAGGGCTATTTTACCAAGAAGGAGAGTGATAGAGTGCTGCATCAGATGACCTGGCCTCAACAATCCCCCGACCTCAACCAAATTGAGATGGTTTGTATGAGTCGGACCGCACAGTGAAGGAAAAACAGCCAACAAGTGCTCTGCATATGTGGGAAGTCTTTCTGTTGGAAAAGCATTCCATGTGAAGCTGATTGAGAGAATGCTAAGAGTGTGCAAAGCTGTCATCAAGGCAAGGGGTGGCTTTTTGAAGAATCTAAAATATATTTTGATTTGTTTTACACTGTTTTGGTTACTACATTACTCCATGTGTTATTTCATAGTTTTGATGTCTTCACTATTATTCTACAATGTAGAAAATAGTAAACATAAAGAAAAACCCTTGAATGAGTAGGTGTTCAATTTTTTTTTACCGGTAGTGTATATAAACAAATTGGCGAGGGCACTAGAACAGTCTGCAGCACCCGGCCTCACCCTACAAGAATCTGAAGTCAAATGTCTGCTGTTTGCTGATGATCTGGTGCTTTTGTCCCCAACCAAATAGGGCCTACAGCAGCACCTAGATCTTCTGTACAGATTCTGTTAGACCTGGTCCCTGACAGTAAATCTCAGTAAGACAAAAATAATGGTTTTCCAAAAAAGATCCAGTTGCCAGGACCACGAATAGAAATTCCATCTAGACACCGTTGCCCCAGAGCACACAAAAAACTATACCAACCTCGGCCTAAACAATCAACCCCACAAGTAACTTCCACAAAGCTGTGAAAGATCTTAGAGACAAGGCAAGAAGGGCCTTCTATGCCATCAAAAGGAACATAACATTTGACATACCAATTAGCATCTGGCTAAAAATACTTGAATCAGTTATAGAACCCATTGCCATTCATTGTCTTGGGTCCACTCATCAACCAAAAATCAACCAAATGGGACAAACACCAAATTCAGACACTGCATGCAGAATTCTGCAAAAATATCCTCCCGTGTAGAACGTAAAACACCAAATAATGCAGGCAGAGAAGAATTAGGCCGATACCCGCTAATGATCAAAATCCTGAAAATAGCTGTTAAATTCTACAACCACCTAAAAGGAAGTGATTCCCAAACCTTCCATAATAAGCCATCACCTACAGAGAGATGAACCTGGAGAAGAGTCCCCTAAACAAGCTGGTCCTGGGGCTCTGTTCACAAACATAAACAGACCCCACAGGGCCCCAGGACAGAAACACAGTTAGACCCAACCAAATCATCAGAAACAAAAAGATAAATACTTGACACATTGGAAAGAATTAACAAAGAAACAGAGCAAACTAGAATGATATTTGGCCCTAAACAGAGAGTACACAGTGGCAGAATACATGACCACTGTGACTGACCCAAAATCAAGGAAAGCTTTGGCTATGTACAGACTCAGTGAACATAGCCTTGCTATTGAGAAAGGTTGCCGTAGGCAGAAGACAGGCTATGTGCACACTGCCCACAAAACGAGGTGGAAACTGAGCTGCACTTCCTAACCTCCTACCAAATGTATGACCATGTTGGAGACACACATTTCCTTCAGAGTACACAGACCCACAAAGAATTCAATAAAAAAAAAATCAAATTTTGATAAACTACCATAGCTATTGGGTGAAATACCACAGTGTGCCATTACAGCAGCACGATTTGTGACCTGTTGCCACAATTAAACGGCAACCAGTGAATAATAAACACCATTGTAAATACAACCCATATTTATGTTGATTTATTTTCCATTTTTACTTTAACTATTTGCACAATCATTACAACACTGTATATAGACATATTATTTTGGTACTTGTGTGAGTGTAATATTTACTGTTCACTTTTTATTTCCCTTTTGTTTACCAATTTCACTTGCTTTGGCAATGTAAACATGTTTCCCATGCCAATAAAGCCCCTTGAATTGAACACCTCACTTTGACCATTTACTCCCCCTAGCAGAACTGGTTAGACTGTTTTCATGTTTTCTAGAGTATTGGTAACTGTGCTAAAACCGGTGTTGACCGTTCTTAAATTCATCAGTATTCTGTGCTCTGGCACACTCCAGACGCGAGTGCTCTAAAATCGGAATAGATAGCCAGAGCGAATTTACGAACGCACCCTATAACTAAACACATGTTGCTTTCACAATTTAACGTTGGCGGAACAGCACCCCAGGGAGGCTACTGCAATCTCACTCTACCCGTGACGTTAGAGTGAAAAAAGCGTGCTATTTAAAACAAATACGAGTTGGTATCATTTTTATTGGGGAAGATTGAGTAAGCGTGTGTCAGACTGTTTCCTTGGAATGATTTGTAGCTATCGCCTCAATCTATGCATGAGAGTGCATCCGAAAACACGCGATACCGTAAAGTGTTTGCGCACTCAAATTCAGGAGGACACAGATTGATGGATTGACTGCGTTTTGCAAGTGTCGGCTCACTTGGCCCCATTGTCTCAGTGCATATCTCATATACCCAAGTGTTGCATGAGTCGGGAAAAACGTTTGTCTTGATCAAATTACAATAAAACCGATAGACTTCACTCTTTTCTTTCGATTTATCATTCGGGTCAGTCGACGTGCGTCTACCAGTTCTGACATGTTCTCTCTAAACCACGAAGACTCATTCGAGACGCCAGAGAAAACACCTCCTGGGTGATCATCTTCAAAATCTTCCTTCATCATGTAAGCTTGGTGACATTTTGCACAAGTGACCCTACATGAAAAACAATGACCGTAATCGAATCATTGTACGAACTAAAAAAAAAAATAATTTTGTGGTGAATTCGGTAACTACCTTGTTTGTATGATCAACTATAGCAATAACTCACTTATTTTACATAGGCAGACTTGTTCCAAGTTTATGTATATTTACCGCAATGGTTTATGGGTAATCAGGGGGTGCAGCCAGCCATCCAGCTCGATCGAAACGGCGGTGCGGAAGAGGTGGACGTTACAAAGGTAAACAGGAATACTAGCGAGAATCGATAGAATGGACCTCAACCGATAATTTTTCTACATCGATGTCCGTGGCCACCGAGGATGTTACTATCTAGACTAGCTAATGCCAATTGTTGAACAGCCACATATGCTACGAGTCAAACAACAGTCAGCCCGTTCAGTCTATTCAATTTCAGCAGTGCAATGAGTCTGAACGAACATTCATTACAAGCACTGTCGTGGAGGAAGCTTTACTTGAGTCGAGCAAAACTGAAGGCTTCCAGTCGAACGTCTGCTCTACTGTCTGGGTTCGCTATGGTAAGGAATAAACTGGCCCAAAGTCAGATGCATAGCAGCAGAGGCAATTATTTGATGTGCATAGCATGAGGACCAGCATCATCCAAAACCACAAACGTTATGTATTAATCATGTATGGATTTCTTGCACTCCCTAGTTAAAAAAAAAAAATAGTTCTGCTTCATTTTGGAAGGTCATGTTCCAGACAGCCTGTCTTGTATGCTTATGCCACAATGTTCTTCCCCCCTTCTCTCAGGTAGCAATGGTGGAGGTTCAGTTGGACACAAGCTATCCATACCCACCTGGTCTCCTCATTGCCTTCAGTGCCTGCACCACAGTGTTGGTGGCTGTTCACCTCTTTGCCCTGATGGTTAGTACCTGCATCCTGCCTAACATCGAGGCAGTCAGTAATGTTCACAACCTCAACTCGGTGAAGGAGTCGCCACATGAGAGAATGCACCACCACATAGAGCTGGCCTGGGCCTTCTCGACAGTCATTGGCACCCTGCTCTTCCTGGCTGAGGTGGTGCTCCTCTGCTGGGTCAAATTTTTACCCATTAGGCCTAAGAACCACAACCCCAACAATGGGACCATATCTGCAGGTGTGGCTGCCGCCATCACCTCCACCTCCATCATGGTGCCTTTTGGCCTGATATTTATAGTCTTTGCTGTACATTTCTACCGTTCCCTTGTCAGCCACAAGACAGACAGGCAGTTCCAGGAGCTGGAGGAGTTATCCAACCTGACCAGGCTGCAGAATGAGCTGGACGGTAGAGGGGAGTCCCACTTGCAATCCCCCAGCTCTCATTTCCCTTAAAGACTGACCTCTCGTTGATAATGTCTATTTCAAGCCAATCCTTTGTTGCCAATAGTTATACATTTCTATTAAAGCGCTACATAATCTGCTCATAATTTAAAAACATTTGAGATGTTACTCACCGTTTCCAAATGTTCACATTTCTAGAGATTTAAAAAAATGATTTTTAAAAGAATGATTCCAGACAGTGTTACTTTTAACTATGAAACTATACCAGTTAACAGTCTTAAAGATGCACTCTACCCAATCGCAGCGCTCCAATGGATAGCACCTGCCAGCAATTCCAACACCACGGATAAGCTCATATTTGAAATACATGAAAGCCATTACAAAAACAGAATTTCTATCCAAAAACAAATTGTTTTAAATGGCTTTACAATTGAAAAGTGCGCAGGTACTTGCTACCGTGATTCCTGAAATGCAGAGCCTGTTAAATTATTTTTCTAATTCAAAATTATACTTTAGTTACATTGTTTGCTAACTCAGCTGCTTAACTAGCTGTCTTAATGACCACCCAATATTGCAGTTAATAACTTTTTTATATAAAAAAAGAAGCTAAATTAGCCATGCTAGAATACAACTCTCATCTGCTGTCGACATCAGGATACGATTTAAGAGCACTAGTTAGCTCCAAAAGTGGTTAGTAACTTTGGCTGCATGCTGACAGTGCATTCAGAGCCGTCCAGTGGCTAGCCACACTACAACCTTCATTTTACCAGGTTCCCATGAAGCAATTGCAATGACAGTCAACCACAACATACCCAAGAGTCTCCTGACTTGCACGGGGTAGTCTGTGTTTAATTTCATTGTGTATTAAAAACACAGTTTGTCATTGTGAGGGGATTACGCCAGTGGTTCGAAGGGGGAATTAGGCTTCCTGGGAAAACGTGGTCCAAGGTTGCAACAGTAACCAAGTGGGCCCGGGGCTTAGCAAAGGGTCATTTGGATTCGTGACATACCACACAAATTGCTAAATCTTATGAAATCATACAAATTGCTATATTTGTAACATATCACACAAAATGGATGACATAGCACACAATTGGATGAAGTCGTACACAAAAAACGGGTAGCAGTTTTGTCTCGTGACCAGCACTTTCAAAACTACTGGCTGAAGTTATACAAATGTTTGAGAATGCATCTTTCACTGGCACTTGGAGCATTTAGGCCAGTTTTTTTTTTTTTACCTTACAGGTAATGGTAGGAGGGGGCTAAAGAGGCCTCTCATTAAAAGGATTGTTCACCCAAATTACAAAATGATGCTGTTTTCCTTACCCTCTAAGCAGCCCAAGGACAAGGTATGAAAGCAATCTATGCTTTGGTGTCCCTGGCACTGTTTCCACATGTTAACGTTTTAGCATTTGTGGCACAAATCACATTGATGGGGCGATATTAGCAATTTTCGCGCATCGTGTCCAAATCATAAGAAAGTATCTCAAATTGGTAGCAAAGCTCTAAAGTCACTTAGAAGTTTTGAACATGATATGCAAAAAATGACTTGAATGGGATTTGTGCCTCAAATGCTAAAACGTTAGCTTGTGGAAACAGTCCCAGAGAAATTAAACCAAAGACTGGATTGCTGTCATACCTTGTCCATAGACTGCTTAAAGGGTAAGGAAACCAATATGTCATTCTGTAATTTGGGTAAACTATCCCTTTAACTACTATATTGTGACACGGTGGCTTGCCTCATTGTATTCTATGAGCACCAATGAACGGGCACGTACCTCTGCCCAGGCATTGCTGATGCATGCCAGATCTTACAATGCCTGGATAGGTATTTTAAGTACCAGCTAACCACATATGTTATAACAATCTGGTGTCCGAAGGCGTAGTCGATGATGTGGCACGCAACCATTTGTTGATGCATGCAACGTCTGACCAGGGAAACGCAACCATTGTCTTACTTCTGTCAGTTCTGTATTCAACCTAAGGTTCAGGTTTCAATTCATGTTTGAGAGATTAAATGTAATCAGCCTGCTTAAGTTATTTTTAGTCTAATCGGTTGGCCAAATGTTGCTGCATAAACTCTACAAAAAGTGTTTTCATAGTTGTAACCTGTGGTATTGAAATAGCATTTTGCACCATGATTATTTGGTCGGAAAATATGAATTTGTGACTAGAAAAGCGTCAAGTTATTTTCACTGCTGCTTAAACAGTGAATACAGAGATTAACTGCACATATTCTTTCTAAACACAATTGGCTTTGTAAAAGAGTTATCTGTTGCTTTCATTTTCTGTTCAAAGTGCACCCTTTGTGACTTGTTTGTTTGTACACTGACTGGGTTGGTCTTGGCAAATGTAACTGTTTACTTTTTGTTTTGCTTCTAGGAATGTGTTTGTAATACCTCAAGTTGCCACTGGGGAATGATATCCAGATGGCACCATGATCTCATTACAAGTCAAATCATGTTCAGTGGTCCCGTTTCAAAGAAGTAAAATTACTCAAATCTTACTCATGATGATGTGCTCTCTTTATTCGTTACATGATGGCATTTAACAGCATGGTAAGTGAGCATGGTGTCCAGAGATCAGCAGAGATGGAGCACTTTAGGGTGTTCTGATGTTCTTCTTTGGCTTGTCCTATTCACTGTGGTATGTTGATTGTGTTTCCATTAAAACTGATCTCACATCCAACAGATGTACCTTTAAATAGAGAAAAGGGGGAGACCTCACCATACAGTGAATTGATATTCACATAAGCAGGTAAAGTGGCTTGGCTCAACACTTGCAACACCCGGTAAAGACAAACCTCTTAAAACACTTCAAAAGACCACGTATGTACCTTAGGAATTGGGTATATTGTTGGTGTTGGTGCCTCAGCTCTTCCAAAGTCAGAGACTGTTCCACATTTGGCCACTCCGTCCACCCAGAAGCCCTCATAAAGCTGACCTTTGTCCAGGTAAAAGAACTTTCCATGCCCATTCTTCTTCCCATACTTCCAGTTGCCTTCATACCTGTTTTCATTGGCTTCAAAACAAATGAGAGAAGTCGCAACCTGACATACTGTATATATAGTCTACTGCTAAATCCATTCAAACCCACACAGAATTAATTAAAACCAAATGACAACTTTTTTTCACAAAAAAAACCATTGTATTACCGAATCACTGTTGGCACAGTAGTAAGACTTGTGTGCAATATTGATGTCTTAGTGTTTCATTGAATTACATCCATATTGTCAAAGTACACTAATGAAGATGCAATAAAATGCAGTCTACAATTACTTCATCTTTCTCACCCATCCACTGCACACTCTGGAAATCAACTTTTTTTGTCTTCCACACACCCCTGACAACAGTCATTACTTAAAAAAAAAAAAAAAAAGGTTGTATTTTTCAAATGTAACCTTTTTAACTAGGCAAGTCAGAACATATTCTTATTTACAATGACGGCCTACCGGGGAACAGTGGTTTAACTGCCTTGTTCAGGGGCAGAACGACAGATTTCTTGTCAGCTCGAAGATTCAATCCGGCAACCTTTCGGTTACTGGCCCAACGCTCTAACAACTAGACTACCTGCCGCCCCAGTCATGAGTCTTAAATGTAAAATAATGTGCCCTTACCGAGACGAAGCATGCCCTGTCCGTGATGTTTGTTTTTCAGCCATTCTCCCTCATACATGTCCCCATTGTCATAATACATCCTGCCCCAGCCACTCCTCTGATCCTCACTCCATTCTCCCTCATAGCAGGCAGTGTCACTGTAGAAGTAGGTCCCAAACCCCTAAGGTAGATGAGAAGACATAGAAACCTGCCCTTGTTCCACTGAGGCCAGGTGTCTTATAATAAATGAAGAAATAGAATAGGCCTAGGTTAACATTATTTACATTCTTAGCCTAATAAAACAAACATTGTCCTATGTACATACATGCTTTTTGTCATTTTCCCATCCACCTGAGTATTCCCTTGAATACTCATTGGTTACAGACAGGAGTTTGCTGTAGGTCCCGTATCCATCACGTTTGCCATATTTCCAGTCTCCATCATAAATGGCCCCGGCCTTCTTCCAAATTTGAGTTCCTTTGCCTAGAAAAATTAAAGGAACAGTGAGAAAAGCCACCCACATATTCATTGCAGATTAAAAATAAATAAAAAATAGGTCTAGCTGATAACAAATTAAGTGATGACCAATACTATTGAAGTTATAGTGGGAATGAAAAAAAAGTTATCTACAGTACCTGACAACTTTGGACACACCTACTCAATCCAAGGTTTTTCTTTATTTTTTACTCTTTTCTACATTGTAGAATAATAGTGAAGACATCAAAACTATGAAATAACAGATATGGAATCATGTAGTAAGCAAAAAAGCGTTAAACAAAATATTTTATATTTGAGATTCTTCAAAGTAGCCACCCTTTACCTTGATGACAGCTTTGCACACTCTAGGTATTCTCTCAACCAGCTTCATGAGGAAGTCACCTGGAATGCATTTCAATTAACAGGTGTGCCTTGTTAAAAGTTAATTTCTGGAATTTCTTTCCTTCTTAATGTGTTTGAGCCAATCAGTTGTGTTGTGACAAGGTAGGGGTGTTAGATAGAAGATAGCCCTATTTGGTAAAATACCAAGTCCATATTATGGCATGAACAGCTCAAATAAGAAAAGAGAAACGACAGGACATCATTACTTTAAAATATAAAGGTCAGTCAATATGGAAAATTTCAACAACTTTGAAAGTTTCTTCAAGTTCCAAAACCATCAAGCGCTATGATGAAATTGGCTCTCATGAGGACTGCCACATGATTGATTTGATTTGATTAGGATCTCTTTTAGTCCTCATTTGGACTAATCTTCCAAGAGTCCTTAAACATTAAAATACAATTTATAATACGATCACATTTTCACATATAACACACTGCTACAAACAGACATAATACACTAACATATTGACCCGATTAATACCCTAACAGTCTAACAAGCTAGATTGATTCTATCTAGATATTTACTGATTGTCTGTCTCTTACCAACATTCTCTTTTGTCCAAATGATTTAATGATCCACTAAATCAAATGCTTCACTAAAATCTAAAAATAGTACTCCACAAAGCTGCCATTATCCATAACATTGAGCCAATGGTCAGTCATGTCAACCAATGCAGTGGTAGTATAAGCATGTTGATTGGCTGTAATCAGATCATTCTTTTCCATGTACTCCAATATTTGTCGACTCACAATACCCTCCAATATCTTACTGAGTGAAGGGAGTAGACTAATTGGTCGACTAGTGGGAGGAGTAATGGGCTCTTTGCTGTCTTTCAGGATAGAACACAGTTTAACATGCTTCCATACATTTGCAAATGTCCCCTTTTCCAGTTACCAATTAAATATGTATTTCAGTGGAGCTGCTACCTGGGGAGCAGCATAGCGAAGTAAAAAATTGTCCATAAGATCATAACCTGTAGATTTACCATTGGGTGATGACTTCAACAGGTTTAACACCTCTACTGACACCATTTGTAGACTAAAAGAGCATGTTGTTTTGCTCATAATATGATCATCAATCCATTGGACAATAGCTTGTTTGGAAGAATGGGTGTTTACATTATCGCTCAGTAAATACATTTTCTTTGTAAAAAAAAACCTGCTAAATGATTGGCAATATCAGCTGGTTTTGTTATTGTTCTCCCGTCAATCTCCACACTAGATGGGTATGATGAAATAGATGTATCAAGTAAGCCCTTCACTGTATTCCATACCTTTTTACAACCACTAAAAGCATTTTTGTAAAATAACGTTTTTTTCTTACGATTTAATTTAACTGCACAATTACGTAATATTCTATAATCTATAATGTTCTGTTCATCAATTTCTAGTTCAGATTTGGCTGCTAAGACTTTTGCCATATTTCTTTGAGAAAAAGCTGCACCCAGTTCCTCATCAATCCATGGAGATTGACGAACCTCAACTGTACTCTTTCTTACTGGTGCATGATGGTCCATTACCTCAGTGAGCAAATCAATAAAGCATTCAGTAGTGTGATTTAAATCATCCTCTAGATAAATCAGCGCCCAGGGTACAGCAGCCAAATCATTTTGAAATAGCTCATGATTACATTTTAAAAAATGTATCATGTCCACAATCCTTTGGGGTTTCTTTGGAACATTGGTGTTCATGGTAATGGCCACAATATTATGGTCTGTCCAGCCCAGTTCATGGTAACGGCATATCTCATCAATTTAGTTATATTTTAATTATTATGATCCTTCCAATTTATATTAAAATCACCCAAGATAAATACATCTCTGTTACTATCTGTGGCCTGGTCAAACCCAGTGCATAAGTCATCCAGATAGGACACCTTAGAGCTAGGCCTATACACACAACCTACCAATATGGGTGCCTGGTGAGGCAGATGTACTTGAGCCCATAGTGCCTCTATTTGACATACATTAAGGTCATCGCTCCTCTCAAAAGGTATATGATTCTGAATGTACAGTGCTACACCCCCACCATTCCTATTTCTGTCCCTTCTAAGTAAACTATATCCATGAATGTTAATTTGCCCATCATTTACAGATCAGGAAAGGAAGACCCAGAATTACCTCTGCTGCAGAGGATAAGTTCATTGGAGTTACCAGCCTCAGAAATTGCAGCCAGAATAAATGCTTCACAGAGTTCAAGTAACAGACACATCTCAACATCAACTGTTCAGAGGAGACTGCATGAATCATGCCTTCATGGTCGAATTTCTGCAATGAAACCACTACCAAGGACACCAATAAGAAGAGACTTGCTTGGGCCAAGAAACACGAGCAATGGACATTAGACTGGTGGAAATCTGTCCTTTGGTCTGAGGAGTCTAAATGTGAGATTCTTGGTTCCAACCGCTGTGTCTTTGTGAGACGCAGAGTAGGTGAACAGATGATCTCCACTTGTGGTTCCCACCTTGAAGCATGGAGGAGGAGGTGAGATGGTGTGGGGGGGGTGCTTTGCTGGTGACACTGTCTGTGATTTATTTAGAATTCAAGGCACTTAACCAGCATGGCTACCACAGAATTCTGCAGCAATATGCCATCCCATCTGGTTTGCGCTTAGTGGGACTATCATTTGTTTTTCAACAGGACAATGACCTAACACACCTCCAAGCTGTATTAGGGCTATTTGACCAAGAAGAAGAGTGATGGAGTGCTGCATCAGATGACCTGGCCTCCACAATCACCTGACCTCAACCAAATTGAGATGGTTTGGGATGAGTTGGACCGCAGAGTGAAGAAAAAGCAGCCAACAAGTGATCAGCATATGTGGGAACTCCTTCAAGACTGTGGAAAAGCATTCAGGTGAAGCTGGTTGAGAAAATGCCAAGAGTTTATTATTCTACAATATAGAAAAAAATAAAGACAAACACTTGAATGTGTAGATGTGTCCAAACCTTTGACTGGTACTGTATGTTCTTATAATCTGTTGAAAGATTATTATTTTTAAATTGGAGAGAACCAACCACAGCCCATGTGTCTGAACGGTGACACAGTAAGCCTAGGCCTAATACTTGGTGTGTGGAAAATCTATGTCATGCTACAGTAGTACCATGCTTCTTGCTGTCCAGCCAATCCCCGGTGTATTCATCTCCATTGACTGAATAAACAGTGTGTCGCAGTCCACACTTTTGTGCCTTTCTGTCCCATAATTTTGACAGGGGCTCCACTTTTCGAGGTTTCTTCAGATGAGGCATTGCTGTAAGCAGAACATACATGATTTTCAAACATTGTTTATTAACTTAAAGGCACAATCCTTAATCAATTTACAGCATAACTGCAGCCCCACCACCAACTGGTTTGGAGGATGCTGTAGAAATAAATGTATCTGGTAACCACTAGACTACAGCTATGGATGCAAAGACTTGACAGTCCATTCATGGAACATGTAGTTGAAAATAGTTTATCATTTGAAGCTAGCTTGTTTGCTACATTGTTTGTTTACAATGACTGATCAAATGACAACCAAAACTGAAACAAAATAAGAACATTTCACAGATTATGCCAACAAAGTTAGCTAGCTAGCTAGCAAATGTGACATTTTTATACATTACTTTTACAGCTAAAAATAATTGATTAACTCAAATTGTACCTCGTATGTGTCCAAGCGAACGACTCCTATTAGCTCAATCCACTTGTCTTTTCAATTTTCAAAGTGAAGTCAAATTTAACATTAGGTCAACATAGCTGGTTAGCTAGCTAGGTGGTAAAAGACAAGCGAGGCAACAATGACCAAGCGTCCTATCCCCATAGCAACCAACTTGCATAGATGTACAAATACTAGACTTCGTTCGGGCTGAGAAACTTTCTCAGTTTTTGTAAATGTGTCATTATGTTGCCCTCAAAATCATTATTCAAAACATTCATACAAATACAGTTATGTTTACTGTTACTGTAGTAGGGGTTCCTATCTAGTAAGTTTGTTTCTGCACTTTAGAACAAGTGACGACACAAATGTACATTTTTCAGTAGTAGGCGGTCGGACGCATGCGCTCTAAATGAAATAAGAAAATAATCGTGGACAGCTGTACTGGCCGTTGGAGGTTCTGTACAGTGGGAGTCGGCGAGTGCCGCTTACTGACACAATGTCACTACAAAAGTGTCAAACTGAATGGGGAGAAATTGACCAAGAATATCAACAGTTACAGGTAGGCCTATGTGAAGCCAGTTTGATAACTAGCTAGGTGCGTGGCATGACGTGGACTATCGCCAGTTCAGAAAGAGAGGTTGGAGGATGATAACTGATTTAACGTTACTATTGTCAGCTCAGCTAGCTTTCTAGCTAGTTTAGCTAACCCAGCCAACATGGCTAGAAGCTAGCTAGCATACTAACTTGATAAAGGGTGTTTTTGTACACAACATCAGGTATTTTTGTACACAATATGTTGTATTTAGGAACTTTCCAATATAACTCATTCGTATACTGTGGTATCTGCAAGTCAGATTTACTTAAAGTGGTACAGCTAGTTTTTAATATCCGCACATTTGAACAATGATTGGCGAATGTTAGCTAACGTTAATTATCTAGCAATAATAACGTTCGCCTGTTAAAGTCCTTATAACAAGCAAGCTAGCTAGCCAACTCCGATTAATAACAATGATTAGGTAACGTTAGTTGTGTTTAAGTGAAATCCACCAAGTTTTCACTTCGGCGCAGTTAAATCAGTCAACCAATGCGGATAAGTAGCAAAAAAAATGTCAGTTAACTCCGGGTGTAGTCGTGTCTTCCTCCCCTCTTAACGTTATTTCCTTCTTAATTGCTACCATTTGAAACGACTGGATAGGTTTCAATGATATTGTAATATTGCCTTCCTGTCATATACTGCTAGATCAGGGACCATAGAGAGAGGAACGAAGGAAAGTAAGCCACTGAGACAGCCTCAAACTGCAAGAATAAAAGAGGGGATCTGTCCTAGACCTTATCCATCACGGCTTGTTTAAATTTGGACTTTGAAAATAATTGCCTGACAGTTATCAACATATTTGAGTACTGGTGAGCAATGTGCAGTCATTTGCTTTCCATTCTTATTTCTAGGAAACTCACAAAGTGTACAGACAGAAGCTCGATGAGCTCACCAACCTCCAGGCAACATGCAGCAGTGCCATTAGTAAACAGAGGAAGGGTCTAAAAGACCTCCGGCACAGTCTGCGCAAGTAAGTAGCCTATTATTAGTGCTTGCAGTTATTGACAAAGAATGATCAATCCAGTCTTGTTTTCCAGTACCAAAAGTCCTCATAATTAGGACCTGAGCATTTAGTGTGTTGTTCTCCTACAGATGTACAAAAACAAGCGATGAGAAAGAAACAGAACTGATCAAAGACATCCAAATGCAAATTAAAGACAAAGAACATTTCTTCTTTGACATGGAAGCCTATTTGCCAAAGAAGAATGGGTCAGTGTATTTGAGGACATGATTATTTTTTGGTTGGTTACAGATTTGATGCAGTTTGTCATTAGAGGGTGTAAAAGTATATGTGTCTTTTCAGATTGTACTTAAATTTGGTCCTTGGCAATGTGAATGTCACACTCCTCAGCAACCAGGCTAAGTAAGTGTGTTGCTTCAGCTTTAACAAAATATCTGTATTCAGTCACATCTGTTTGGTTGCTGCATCTGATTCCTTGTTGCATCTTTTCGCACGAGCAGATTTGCCTACAAAGATGAATATGAGAAGTTCAAGCTTTGCATGACAATAATCTTGATGTTTGCTGCCATAACCTGTCTCTTCTTGTTCAATTACCGGTGAGTTGGTTATATTATACATTTTGATGTTTCCTCGTAGCATCTTTTAATGTTTTGTTAAAGCAAGGTAGTTGAAAATTTCTGTTTTTTTTCAGTGTCACAGATGAAATCTTCAACTTCTTGCTGGTTTGGTACTATTGCACTTTGACCATAAGGGAAAGCATCCTCATGAGCAATGGGTCCCGGTGAGCTACTAAGCTTTTTATGTGACCAAATTATTTATTTACTCCGTGAGATTCAAATAATAGACTAGCATGTCGACCTAGTTCTGCTTCTTTATTCTAATTCCACTCAATGTGTCCTTTCAGGATCAAAGGGTGGTGGGTCTCCCATCATTACGTCTCTACCTTCCTATCAGGTGTAATGCTTACCTGGTAAGTCCTTTTTATTTATTTTCAACTTTGAACACTTTCATTAATTGCTGTTGGTCAAAATCGATTGGCAGTTATCCTCAAAGGTTGCTTGACGAGCAGTTTGATTGATAAATGTTATTTGATTGCCTGATTTGATTGGTTCCTCTGTTTCTTCTCAAAGGCCAGAGGGGTCCATGTATCAGATGTTCAGAAGTCAATTCCTTGCCTTCTCCATTTATCAGAGTAAGCATCTACTTTCTCATTTTATCTTCACATGTGTTGAGTTTTTTGAAAACAAGTCGCACAATATAAGTCCATGTCATTACTCATATATGATTGATTGTAAAAGTATTTGATTGATTTGTTGAAATTCATCCCTGTGTTTTTCAGGCTTTGTGCAGTTTCTTCAATATTACTATCAAAGTGGCTGCTTATACAGGTTACGAGCTTTGGGGGAAAGAAATCAGTTGGACCTCACAGTGGGTAAGATGAGTTCCTTTTCAGTTAAGACAGTTTCTAAGGCTTGCTTATTGGTTTTGACTTGGGAAAGCTTTTGAACCATTAAGTCACAACCAAAATTATTGGCACCCATGATCAAATAAAATAAAAATTTAAAGGCTGTATAAAATAAATAATACATACTGAGCTATATTGTATGCTAAAAAAAATAGAATATTGTTTGCATTTGTTGTATGACATGAAAATAAAGCTCTTTGGCCACGCACACTACGCGCATATACAGAAAGAAAATCCATACCTACTGTAAAATATAGTGTGTGGGGGGGGTTTAACTTCATTCAACTGTCGTCAGTTCAAATAAACCCTATTCCTTGGCCAGAGTGTCCAGTGTGCGCTCAAACGCTTCAAGAGCAAAACGCTCTGAATTTATGAACGGACAATCTGACAACGCTCTGAATTTACGAACGCCCAGAGCACTCCAGCGTGAATTTACGAACGCCCAGAGCACTCCAGCGTGAATTTACGAACGCCCAGAGCACTCCAGCGTGAATTTACGAATGCATCACAATAATCAGGAAATATTCTCTATGGAGGAATGGTCTCTTAAGATCCCTTCCAATGTGGTCTCCAATCTCATAAAACATTTTAGAAAAAGGCTCTGCCGTTATCCTCGCAAAGGGAGGGTGCAGGAGTATTAAAAACACGGGTGCCAATTATTCTGACCCCTATCTTTTTGAGAATAGTTTTTTATTACTTATTAAATAAAATATTTCTCTCTGAGTTGTATAAAATGATATAATTTTTGCATACAATATCATTACTTTAGTCTTTTTTTTCTCTCTCTCATCTTGATCAAGGGTGCCAGTAATTTCAGTCATGCCTGTAAATCAAATAACATTTTATTGACCAACACATGGTTAGCAGATGTTATTGCGAGTGTAGCGAAATGCTTGTGCTTCTAGTTCTGACTGCAGTAATATCTAACAGTACTCTAACAATTCCACAACAACTACCTAATACACACAAATCTAAAGGGATGGAATAAGAATATATGGATGAGCGATGACCGAGCGGGCATAGGCAAGATGGTATAGAATACATATAAATACGAGAAGAGTAATGCAAGACATTATTAAAGTGACTAGTGATCCATTTATTGAAGTGGCCAATGATTTCATGTCTGTATGTTGGTAGCAGCCTCTCTTGTGTTAGTGATGGTTGTTTAACAGTATGATGGCCTTGAAAGAAGCTGTCTCTCGGTCCCAGCTTTGATGCACCTCGCCTTCTGGATGGTAGCGGGGTGAACATGCAGTGGGTCGGGTGGTTGTTGTCCTTGATCTTTTTGGCCTTCCTATGACACCGGGTGCTGTAGGTGGCATGGAGGGCAGGTAGTTTGCCCCCGTGTGATGCATTATGCAGACTGCACCACCCTCTGGAGAGCCTTGCGTTTGTGCGCGGTGCAGTTGCCGTACCAGGCGGTGATACAGCCCGACAGGATGCTCTTAATTGTGCATCTGTCAAAGTTTTAGGTGTTAAGCCAAATTTCTTTAGCCTCCTAAGGTTGAAGAGGCGCTGTTGCGCTTTCACCACACTCTCTGTGTGAGTGGACCATTTCTGTTTGTCTGTGATGTGTACGCCGAGGAACTTGAAGATTTCCACCTTCTCCACTGCTGTCCTGTCGATGTGGAAAGGGGGGTGCACCCTCTGCTGTTTCCTGAAGTCCACGATCATCTCCTTTGTTTTGTTGACGTTGAGTGCAAGGTTATTTTCCTGATACCACACTCCGTGCCCTCACCACCTTCCTTTAGGCTGTCTCGTCATTGTTGGTAATCAAGCCCACTACTGTAGTGTCGTCTGCAAACGTGATGATTGAGTTGGAGGTGTGCATGTCCACGCAGTCATGGGTGAACAGGGAGTACAGGAGGAGGCTGAGCACGCACCCTTGTGGGGCCCCAGTGTTGAGGATCAGCGAAGAGGTGTTTCCTACCTTCACCACCTGGGGGCGGCCCGTCAGGAAGTCCAGGACCCAATTGCACAGGGTGGGGTTGAGACCCAGGCCCTCAAGCTTAATGATGAGCTTGGAGTGTACTATGGTGTTGAATGCTGAGCTGTAGTCAATGAACAGCATTCTTACATAGGTATTCCTCTTGTCCAGATGGGATAGGGCAGTGTGATGGTGATTGTGTCATCTGTGGGCCTATTGGGGGTGGTAAGCAAATTGAAGTGGGTCTAGGGTGGCAGCTAAGGTGGAGGTGAGTCTCCCAAAGCACTTCATGATGACAGAAGTGAGTGCTACTGGGCGATAGTCATTTAGTTCTGTTTCCTTTGTGTTCTTGGGTACAGGAACAATGGTGGCCATCTTGAAGCATGTGGGGACAGCAGACTGGGATGGTGAGATTGAATATGTTTGTAAACCAGTCAGCTGGTCTGCACGTGCTCTGAGGACGCGGCTAGGGATGCCGTCTTGGCCGGCAGCCTATTGAGTGTTAACACGTTTAAATGTCTTACTCACGTCGGCCATGGAGAGGGAGAGCCTGCAGTCCTTGGTAGTGGGCTGCATCGGTGGCACAGTATTATCCTCAAAGCAGGCAAAGAAGATGTTTAGTTTGTCTGGAAGCAAGACGTAGCTGGTTTTCCTTTTTTAGTCTGTGATTGCCTGTAGACCCTGCCACATACGTCTCGTGTCTGAGCCGTTGAATTGCGACTCCACTTTGTCCCTATACCGACATTTCTCTTGTTTGATTGCCTTGCGGTGGGAATAACTACACTGTTTGTATTCCGCTATATTCCCTGTACAAGGCATTTGCATGTGTTTTAATAGTTATTGCAAAGAAGTGGGCCACAAGCAACCCCATGACTGGAAAAGTGGGACAAAGGTGATGTTTTAACCTTGAGCAAGTCTCTACTCTTCCATTTTGAGTGATGTCCCAGTTGTCGGAATGCCCTGCATGAGTTCACACACATCCTCTTTTAATCAAAGTTTACATTTCTACTGCCCAAAATTCCAATTATGATAGACTAGCAAAATATATTTAGTGAAATCTTGCTGACCAGAGGGAGCTAATGGACAACATTTTGCAATCAGTTTGCAGCTGCCCTTTGAACATAGTATTGGTCAAGAGGATAAAGGTTTTGTCCCTCTTGTTTAGCTGTATTTGATATAGCTTACTTTACTCTACCATGTGTTTTAGTCTAATGATTAACCTGTACTCCTGACAAAGCCAGTTGAACTGGATGTAAACATACTGTCTTTCGGGAAGGTTATGCATTATTCAATGTTCTGGATCTTCCACCATTTTATTAATTGTTTCTGTTTTGCAGAGGGGTTCCAGTCATGGATGTGGAGAGGGCTCACCTTCCTCTTGCCATTCCTCTTCTTCGGACATGTAAGTCTAACACAACTGTACTAAAATTGTTATCCAGGGATGAGGTCTGAGTGTGTGCCAGCTTGTTTCACACAGACTAGGATGAGGCGTTATGGGGGAAGAGAGTGGAGTGGGGAGACTTGAAGAAGTTAAAAGATGGTATTGCAAAATCTGTCACACTTGTAAAATAAGTGTTGCCCAACATGATTGCGAAGCTTACATTTTGTTCCTTATTTCAGCTGTTTATACTTTTACATGTACACACGCCAGCTGCCATGCTTGTGTTCTTGAATAAGGTTTTAGGTCTTAGACTGAACTTTTCTCTCTCCAATCCCATTCACAGTTCTGGCAGCTGTACAATGCTTTGACCCTGTTTCGATTGGCAGGACATAAAGACTGTAAAGAGTGGCAGGTAAGGACATAAATACTACCATCCAATCTCTGTAGAATCCCTTGTTTTCATATAGAATACAGTACAACATGCCTCTACATCCACCCCTGTCTCGTTACAAGACTACTCTCTACTCAGTCACTGGCCACATCATCATGATGATGCAAAATGCATCCATTTTGTGTCATCATGAAGTAGCTGGTGACACTTTGCTTTTTAAAAGCACAATATCTTAACTTCACTACTGACATGCCACATTTTTGGAACTGTATTAAAATTAAAATAATTTAAAGAATGACACCTGTGATGTCATTGTACTAGATGTCCTCAATGGAAGGTTTAACTTCCAGTGTCAGTAGTCTTGTAAAGATTTTCAGCATAAATGTGATTTCTTTAATGCCTTTTTGTGTATTTCAGGTATTTATGTTGGCACTGACATTTCTTGTCCTATTCCTGGGGAATTTTCTTACCACATTGAAAGTTGTTCGCCATAAAGTCCAGGAAAACCCAGAGAAAGTGCAAAAGCAAGAGTGAATACAAGTCTGACTACAGCTCAGACTCCCAAGTGGCCAGTGACCATGAAACAAAATGGCACTTTGAAATGCACAATCGATGGGAATATGGACTGCAGGGGTTTTTTGCCAGGAAAAGACGGAGTGAAGAGAACGATGTGTCTCAGCCTTGATGACAGCTGCAACATTAACCAATAACCTTGGCTGAATGTGCTTTTGTTTCCAATAGTTTGTTGTTGTCTTTGCTACACATGCAATCACAACACAGAGCGGCCTTCTTCTGGCAGATGAACCACTGCGATCCTGGACCATTTGAGGCTTGATCCTGTAGATTTAGAGTAATTGGACAGACTTAATCATTATGGTGTGGATGTATTTAGGACTGAGCATGGACTACATGTACAGAGATCCACTCTTTAAACTATATGCAACTAAAGAAAGACGGGTAGCATTAGGTCATGAGAAGAGGTTAGATTTACCTACAAAGTATATGTACTGTCAATACTTCACACAGCTGTTTTCGGTATGGAATATTTGAATACATCCATGGCACAGCAATTTAAACTGTTCGCAACTACAAGTGTCTCGTTTTGATATATTCTTCAGTAAAGATGCATTGAACTATACAATTCTCCCTGTGTGCTGTTTGAAAGTAAACATGTTTATTTTCTCTGGATATTGACATGTTGATGCGGGTACATCTTATATAAAGAACTAAAGCCTGCTTTTTATTTTAGCAATGTACCAGCCAGGACTTGTTAACTGATCATAGACATTTACAAACTTTAACAGCAGCCATTTACTACCATTGTTTGGGTTGATTTGGTAACCATAAATTACAGCTGTTCTATTTTTAAATAATACTATTTTAAATAATGAATATACTAATACATGTCAAGGTTTTAGAATACAAGGATTTTCTTTCCCTTCTGTAATGCACCTTGTTAAACTGAGTTCCTGATTTTAAATTTTTTATTTTTTTATTTCACCTTTATTTAACCAGGTAGGCTAGTTGAGAACAAGTTCTCATTTGCAACTGCGACCTGGCCAAGATAAAGCATAGCAGCATGAACAGACAACACAGAGTTACACATGGAGTAAACAATTAACAAGTCAATAACACAGTAAGAAAAAAAAGGGGGAGTCTATATACATTGTGTGCAGAAGGCATGAGGTAGGCGAATAATTACAATTTTGCAGATTAACACTGAAGTGATAAATGGTCATGTACAGGTAGAGATATTGGTGTGCAAAAGAGCAGAAAAGTAAATAAATAAAACCAGTATGGGGATGAGGTAGGTAAAAATGGGTGGGCTATTTGCCGATAGACTATGTACAGCTATCTTGTCTTAACTTCAGTGGGTTCAGAATTAAGACAAATCCATTTTTAAATAATTCCTGTAATCTAGTTCAAAATGATAAGCCTTTCAATTAATGATTATTTGAGTCCTGTCCAATTCAGGCTGTGCTGGTTGTTTTGAGTTCACCTTTGTCACTATGCTGTAAGTGTCTACTTTAAACAATTGCTGCTATGAGCACTGGTACTTTGAGCAAATGATTGGGAATAATGTCTTCAGTACAAATGTGCTGGCGTGATCAAGTTCTATAACTCTGCTGACATACCGTATGTATTGTAACGCATCAACTCTGAACTAAGGCAAAATCTCATGAGCTTGTGTATCCCTTTTCAGTGTCCTTTAATTTTGAACTGTAGTATTAGATCTGAACAACTTGGTACTTAGTGACAGAGCTCTCTAATGCCTTCTCTCCCTGTAGCCTGTCACAATTACTTGATTTTTGTTCCATTTGGAATCAATTGTTTTGTTATTGAGAAAATCTAAGGTCTTGGATATTAGTCTTGATTCCGTAAAGAAGAAAAATCCATTCTACGCTTGAAGGGAGCCAGTCTTTTTGTTATACTTGTCGGCAAAAGCCTGTTACTGACCATTTGTCCAAAATGTTACATTCTGTTTGTAACATCAAAACTGCCGCAATGCACTACACAACAGCACCTATTTCCTCATATGTTGTGGTATTGGTTTCATGTCATGGATTGTCCCATCATAAGACTGTACCTTGTGCCTAAACGTATCACTGTAACAAGAGAGTGATTTCATTGATTCTGTCTCTGATTACAGGATGTTATCTGAGAGGCATTTATTTACATTGATATAAGGCCCTGTGTTTTGGAACTAGCAAATATTAATTGATAAGTCATGTAACAAATGTATTTGCTTAGCAAAGAAATATATATACATCAGCTTTCACATTGTTTTTTCAGTTGCCTATCTACAGTACTACTGTAGGACATTGCTATGTCAGTGTTTTTTCATAGCAACCACCACTAGTGGGCACTGTCATTAAACTTTAGAAAACTGCAATAGATATTTGTCCAGACTCCAGCTCTGAAAGGAACTGATGTCTATCAGCTTTCAACCACAATAGTAAATAGTTGTAAATTGTCCTGGCAATGTAAAAGGTGCAGTCTACTTATCATCCTCTGCAGAAAGGGTAAGTCGCTTACATGAACATGTGTAATGGCAGTGGTGTAAAGTACTCTAGTAAAAATACTTTAAAGTACTACTTAAGTAGTTTTTTTTGAGTATCTCTACTTTACCATTTATGTTTGACTACTTCTACTCCACTACATTCCGAGAGAAAATAATGTAATTGTTACGCCATACTTTCCCCCCGACATCCAAAGTACTTGTTACATTTCAAATGCTTAGCAGGACAGGAAAATGTTCAAATTCACACTTATCAAGTGTAGGCCGTCATTGTAAATAAGAATTTGTTCTTAACCGACTTGCCTAGTTAAATGTTAGTTTTTCTTTAAAAATACCCCTGGTCATCCCCACTGCCTCTGATCTGGTGGGCTCACTGAACACATGTTTTGTTTGTAAATTGTCTTAGCCAGGGGCACACTCCAACAGTATCTTTTAAATCAAAAAAGAAAACCATGCTATCTGGTTTGCTTATTTATTACAAGGAATGTGAAGTGATTGGTACTGTAAGTATCAAAAATAAAAGTATTAGTCAAAAGTTTGGACATCTACTCATTAATGTTTTTCTTTTTACTATTTTCTACATTGTAGAATAATAGTGAAGACATAAACTATGAAATAACAGATGGAATCATGTAGTAACCAAAAAAATGTTTAAAAAAAATCTAAATCTATTTTATATTTTTAAAATTAGTCACCCTTTGCCTTGACAGCTTTGCACATTCTTGGCATTCTCTCAACCAACT
Organism: Oncorhynchus nerka; assembly: GCF_034236695.1. Taxonomy (NCBI): domain Eukaryota; kingdom Metazoa; phylum Chordata; class Actinopteri; order Salmoniformes; family Salmonidae; genus Oncorhynchus; species Oncorhynchus nerka. The sequence goes on from NC_088399.1 coordinate 41,257,437, forward strand.
TTGAGGTAGTTACCTGGAATGCATTTCAATTAACAGGTGTGGCATTTTTGGAATTTCTTTCCTTCTTAATGTGTTTGAGCCAATCAGTTGTGTTGTGACAAGGTAGGTGGAGGTATACAGAAGATAGCCCTATTTGGTAAAAGACCAAGTCCATATTATGGCAAGAACAGCTCAAATAAGCAATGAGAAACGATAGTCCATCATTACTGTTGGAAAAGCATTCCAGGTAAAGCTGGTTGAGAGAATGCCAAGAGTGTACAAAGCTGTCATCAAGGCAAAGGGTGGCACCTTTGAAGATTCGAAAATGTATTTTGATTTTGTTTAACACTTTTTTTGGTTACTACATAATTCCATGTGTTACTTCATAGTTTTGATGTTGAAATAGTACAAATATAGAAAAAAAAACATACATTTTTGACTGGTACTGTAAATATATTTAAAAACAAATGCTTTTAGACTAACTCAAGTAGTATTTTACTGGGTGACTTCCATTTTTACTTGAGTCATTTTCTGTTTGGGTATTTTTTACTTTTACTCAAGTATGACAACTGGGTACTTCTTCCACCACTGTGTAATGGGCAAACTATTCCTTGAGTGGGTATTTATTTATAGACGACTTCGTGAAACAAATCTTGCCAGGTGATAAAGTGATCAGTAGAACCAAGCTCTTCCTGGAAATTGAATTGCTAAAGAAAATGACATTCAACCTCTCAATGATGGATGGTGAGACAAGTTTAAAATGTTAAGTCCCTTATTTAGGGGACTATGAGCAGTTCTTGGACCGGTTCCGACTGACATTTGTGTGTACGGGCGCTCTGTGAACTGCGGATATGCAACATGTACAGGCAGAATTGACTTGTTCATGTAAGCCAATGATGAGATCATAGAGATCCTATTAAATTCAAATTCTATGGCTGAGATGCAGTAGGTGTAATCTGACACTTCATTTGCATAGAGAGCACAAGTCACATTTTCTGGCCTATCCAGACAAGGGATCGATTTCCTCTGCCTGTGAACCTCGCAGCTCAGCTCACAATATGGCATATGAGACGGGAAAGCAACTGCGGCAAAAGCAGTGTCATCTTGCTGTGATGTTCTCAGATGGATTTAGAGACCAACATGAAAAAACGTAGAATTCAAACAAGAGCACTTTTTCTTGGTCACAGGGGGACTAAATCACTTTGTGCTTAAAGCTGAAGTTGTAACGAGTTAGCAGGCATTTGAATGGCGTCTCTGGGCAGAAATGGTACCAATTTTGTACTGCCAGTAAGTACAGTTGAAGTCGGAGGTTTACATACACTTAGGTTGGAGTCATTAAAACTCGTTTTTTAACCACTCCACAAATTTCTTGTTAAGAAACTATAGTTTTGGCAAGTCGATTAGGACATCTACTTTGTGCATGACACAAGTAATTTTTCCAAAAATTGTTTACAGATTATTTAACTTATAATTCACTGTAACACAATTCCAGTGGGTCAGAAGTTTACATACACTAAGTTGCCTGTGCCTTTAAACAGCTTGGAAAATTCCAGAAAATTATGTCATGGCTTTAGAAGCTTCTGATAGGCTAATTGACATAATTTGAAACAATTGGAGGTGTACCTGTGGATGTATTTTAAGGCCTACCTTCAAACTCAGTGCCTCTTTGCTTGACATCATGGGAAAATCTAAAAATCAGCCAAGTCTACAAAAAATTGTAGACCTCCACAAGTCTGGTTCAATTTCCAAATGCCTGAAGGTACCACGTTCATCTGTACAAACAATACGCAAGTATAAACGCAGCTGTCATACCGCTCAGGAAGGATATGCGTTCTGTCTCCTAGAGATGAACATACTTTGGTGTGAAAAGTGCAAATCAATCCCAGAACAACAGCCAAGGACCTTGTGAAGATGCTGGAGGAAACAGGTACAAAAGTATCTATATCCACAGTAAAACGAGTCCTATATCGACATAACCTGAAAGGCCGCTCAGCAAGGTAGAAACGAATTGTTCCTAAACCGCCATAAAAAAGCCAGACTACAGTTTGTAACTGCACATGGGGACAAAGATCGTACTTTTTTCAGAAATATCCTCTGGTCTGATGAAACAAAATAAAACTGTTTGGCCATAATGACCATCGTTATGTTTGGAGGAAAAAGGGGGAGGCTTGCAAGCCGAAGAACACTATCCCAACCGTGAAGCACGGGGGTGGCAGCATCATGTTGTGGGGGTGCTTTGCTGCAGGAGGGACTGGTGCACTTCACAAAATAGATGACATCATGAGGGAGGACAATTATGTGGATATATTGAAGCAACATCTCAGGACATCAGTCAGGAAGTTAAAGCTTGGTCACAAATGGGTCTTCCAAATGGACAATGTCCCCAAGCATACTTACAAAGTTGTGGCAAAATGGCTTAAGGACAACAAAGTCAAGGTATTGGAGTGGCCATCACAAAAATTTTCGGCAGAACTGAAAACGCGTGTGCGAGCAAGGAGTCCTACAAAACTGACTCCGTTACACCAGCTCTGTCAGAAGGAATGGGCCAAAATTCACCCAACTTATTGTGAGAAGCTTGTGGAAGGCTACCTGAATCAAAGTCAAACAATTTAAAGGCAATGCTACCAAATACTAATTGAGTGTATGTAAACTTCTGACCCACTGGGAAAGAAATAAAAGCTGAAATAAATCATTCTCTCAACAGTTATTCTGACATTTCACATTCTTAAAATAAAGTGGTGATCCTAACTGAGCTAAAACAGGGATTTTTTACTATGATTAAATGTCAGGAATTGTGAAAAACTGAGTTTAAATGTATTTGGCTAAGGTGTATGTAAACTTCTGACTTCAACTGTATGATCATATTTATTTTCTATTTGGAAGGTGAAATATTATAGTAAGTTAGTAAGTTATAATTTGATTGTTATTATATTTAGAAAGCATATCAACCATTTCCAGCCCTATTCATCCGCTTTTGTTGAACAATCTCCGGGTTGGAGCGAGCGGTCCATCCGAGCGCTTCGGTCTGCAGGTAGTATAACTTTTCATTACATTTCATTATAGTACAACGGTTTGATTTGTCTAATCTTAGCAATTTCTTCTTAGCTAGCTACATAGCCGTCTTTGTATCAAAGATAATTGCGTAATTATCGTATTTCGTCGTCCTAACGTAGTCTACACTGCTATCTGCCCAGCAGCTAGCCAGCTAGCCAGCTAGCAAACGTCCACCGTCTTCCGAATAGCAGCACTGTAAAAACTATTACACTCAACTGAACGACTTGATTAGGGTAGTGTTAGCTAGCTACATAGTTGTCCTTGCTGTCTTCGTATCCAAGATAATTGTGTAGTTTAGATAGAGTGTGTAGTCTTAGAGTGATTATCTTAATTTACCGAGGTTAGCTAGCCAGCTATTTGTCGTCCTTAACGTAGGAGACACTGCTAGCTAGCCAACAGCTAGCCAACGTCGACTGAATAGAACTTCCTCACTCAACAACCCGGTCGCATTCGCTCCACAGGTAGTATCACATTTTCATTTCATTTCATTACAGTACAACGGTTTGATTTGTTTGATCGTAGCTAGCTACATAGCTAACTACATAGCTGTCTTTGTATCAAAGATAATTGTGTAGTCTAGAGCGATTTTCTAGGTTAGCTAGCCAGCTATTGTCGTTCTTTTAACGCAACGTAACGTAATCAACACTGCTAGCTAGCCAGCTAGCCCCCGAATAGCAGCACTGTTGAAACTATCACACTCAACGGAACGACTTGATTAGTGTAGTGCCAACAACGCAGCCACTGCCAGCTAGCCTACAAAGTCAACAACGCAGCCACTGCCAGCTAGCTTACCTCAGCAGTACTGTATCATTTTAATCATTTTAGTCAATAAGATTCTTGCTTTGTAAGCTTAACTTTCTGAACATTCGAGAAGTGTAGTCCACTTGTCATTCCAATCTCCTTTGCATTAGCGTAGCCTCTTCTGTAGCCTGTCAACTATGTGTCTGTCTATCCCTGTTCTCTCCTCTCTGCACAGACCATACAAACGCTCCACACCGCGTGGCCGCGGCCACCCTAATCTGGTGGTCCCAGCGCGCACGACCCACGTGGAGTTCCAGGTCTCCGGTAGCCTCTGGAACTGCCGATCTGCGGCCAACAAGGCAGAGTTCATCTCAGCCTATGCCTCCCTCCAGTCCCTCGACTTCTTGGCACTGACGGAAACATGGATCACCACAGATAACACTGCTACTCCTACTGCTCTCTCTTCGTCCGCCCACGTGTTCTCGCACACCCCGAGAGCTTCTGGTCAGCGGGGTGGTGGCACCGGGATCCTCATCTCTCCCAAGTGGTCATTCTCTCTTTCTCCCCTTACCCATCTGTCTATCGCCTCCTTTGAATTCCATGCTGTCACAGTTACCAGCCCTTTCAAGCTTAACATCCTTATCATTTATCGCCCTCCAGGTTCCTTCGGAGAGTTCATCAATGAGCTTGATGCCTTGATAAGCTCCTTTCCTGAGGACGGCTCACCTCTCACAGTTCTGGGCGACTTTAACCTCCCCACGTCTACCTTTGACTCATTCCTCTCTGCCTCCTTCTTTCCACTCCTCTCCTCTTTTGACCTCACCCTCTCACCTTCCCCCTACTCACAAGGCAGGCAATACGCTCGACCTCATCTTTACTAGATGCTGTTCTTCCACTAACCTCACTGCAACTCCCCTCCAAGTCTCCACTACCTTGTATCCTTTTCCCTCTCGCTCTCATCCAACACTTCCCTCACTGCCCCTACTCGGATGGTATCGCGCCGTCCCAACCTTCGCTCTCTCTCCCCCGCTACTCTCTCCTCTTCCATCCTATCATCTCTTCCCTCTGCTCAAACCTTCTCCAACCTATCTCCTGATTCTGCCTCCTCAACCCTCCTCTCCTCCCTTTCTGCATCCTTTGACTCTCTATGTCCCCTATCCTCCAGGCCGGCTCGGTCCTCCCCTCCCGCTCCGTGGCTCGACGACTCATTGCGAGCTCACAGAACAGGGCTCCGGGCAGCCGAGGCGGAAATGGAGGAAAACTCCCGCCTCCCTGCGGACCTGGCATCCTTTCACTCCCTCCTCTCTACATTTTCCTCTTCTGTCTCTGCTGCTAAAGCCACTTTCTACCACTCTAAATTCCAAGCATCTGCCTCTAACCCTAGGAAGCTCTTTGCCACCTTCTCCTCCCTCCTGAATCCTCCTCCCCCTCCCCCTCCTCCCTCTCTGCAGATGACTTCGTCAACCATTTTGAAAAGAAGGTCGACGACATCCGATCCTCGTTTGCTAAGTCAAACGACACCGCTGGTTCTGCTCACACTGCCCTACCCTGTGCTCTGACCTCTTTCTCCCCTCTCTCTCCAGATGAAATCTCGCGTCTTGTGACGGCCGGCCGCCCAACAACCTGCCCGCTTGACCCTATCCCCTCCTCTCTTCTCCAGACCATTTCCGGAGACCTTCTCCCTTACCTCGCTCATCAACTCATCCCTGACCGCTGGCTACGTCCCTTCCGTCTTCAAGAGAGCGAGAGTTGCACCCCTTCTGAAAAAACCTACACTCGATCCCTCCGATGTCAACAACTACAGACCAGTATCCCTTCTTTCTTTTCTCTCCAAAACTCTTGAACGTGCCGTCCTTGGCCAGCTCTCCCGCTATCTCTCTCAGAATGACCTTCTTGATCCAAATCAGTCAGGCTTCAAGACTAGTCATTCAACTGAGACTGCTCTTCTCTGTATCACGGAGGCGCTCCGCACTGCTAAAGCTAACTCTCTCTCCTCTGCTCTCATCCTTCTAGACCTATCGGCTGCCTTCGATACTGTGAACCATCAGATCCTCCTCTCCACCCTCTCCGAGTTGGGCATCTCCGGCGCGGCCCACGCTTGGATTGCGTCCTACCTGACAGGTCGCTCCTACCAGGTGGCGTGGCGAGAATCTGTCTCCTCACCACGCGCTCTCACCACTGGCGTCCCCCAGGGCTCTGTTCTAGGCCCTCTCCTATCATTGCTATGCAGACGACACACAATTAATCTTCTCCTTTCCCCCTTCTGATGACCAGGTGGCGAATCGCATCTCTGCATGTCTGGCAGACATATCAGTGTGGATGACGGATCACCACCTCAAGCTGAACCTCGGCAAGACGGAGCTGCTCTTCCTCCCGGGGAAGGACTGCCCGTTCCATGATCTCGCCATCACGGTTGACAACTCCATTGTGTCCTCCTCCCAGAGCGCTAAGAACCTTGGCGTGATCCTGGACAACACCCTGTCGTTCTCAACTAACATCAAGGCGGTGGCCCGTTCCTGTAGGTTCATGCTCTACAACATCCGCAGAGTACGACCCTGCCTCACACAGGAAGCGGCGCAGGTCCTAATCCAGGCACTTGTCATCTCCCGTCTGGATTACTGCAACTCGCTGTTGGCTGGGCTCCCTGCCTGTGCCATTAAACCCCTACAACTCATCCAGAACGCCGCAGCCCGTCTGGTGTTCAACCTTCCCAAGTTCTCTCACGTCACCCCGCTCCTCCGCTCTCTCCACTGGCTTCCAGTTGAAGCTCGCATCCGCTACAAGACCATGGTGCTTGCCTACGGAGCTGTGAGGGGAACGGCACCTCAGTACCTCCAGGCTCTGATCAGGCCCTACACCCAAACAAGGGCACTGCGTTCATCCACCTCTGGCCTGCTCGCCTCCCTACCACTGAGGAAATACAGTTCCCGCGCAGCCCAGTCAAAACTGTTCCCTGCTCTGGCCCCCCAATGGTGGAACAAACTCCCTCACGACGCCAGGACAGCGGACTCAATCACCACCTTCCGGAGACACCTGAAACCCCACCTCTTTCAGGAATACCTAGGATAGGATAAAGTAATCCTTCTCACCCCCCCTTAAAAGATTTAGATGCACTATTGTAAAGTGGCTGTTCCACTGGATGTCTTAAGGTGAACGCACCAATTTGTAAGTCGCTCTGGATAAGAGCGTCTGCTAAATGACTTAAATGTAATGTAAATGTAATAGGGGAAAAATCCTATGATTTGTCATATTTCTATCATATTTGTACTGTGTACATGAGCTTGTGTCCTCAAAAGTGATTACAACTCAGCAATTTCTAACTATTTTTACCGGAAAGGTGAGATTTGAATCTTTCTGGCAGTATAAGCACTACTTGGTATTGTTTATGGTCCTCTCATGACAAATAATTACTTTTGCTATGTCTATTCAGGCAGAAATCTACATTTTGATATTACATTTAACCGGTTAAAAATAAACTAATATATCACAGACCAGCAATGGGTACAACAAATTATTTATAAAAGTAAAAATAGCAATTCAGTCACTGATAAAAATGATATTTGACTATATTTGACTATATTACACAATCTCAATCTACTTTATCATATTCCCACTTATACTTTGGCCTAACGTGGAAACAAAACCACTCTGGAATCCCAGGATAGACCTTGCGCCCACAGAACTAGCAGGATTACCATCTCGACCCTAGCAGACATTAGTTCAGTGTTGAATATCATTGTCCAGATTCCATGAAATTGAATTAGGTTGACCCAGGATGTGACAAGCAGTTGTTTATAATAGACAAGCAGCAGATGGTGTAGATTTGACATGTAAGACCAGGGGACAGGGTGTCCTGTTGTGTCAATTGACTTCAAGCCTCTGTCCTTTCACTAAGAGGTCACAGGACGACACAATGCCTCTTCCTCGCACGGTGTTTTGCTCTGCGGCTGGATGCCAGGGCTTTTTTAGTGGCCTCTCTGAAAATGTCCTCCACGTTTTCACGATATTTGGCTGAACACTCCAGATAAAGCTCAGCACTCATGTGCCGCCTGGTCTCCTCACCCTGTGAAACCAAACAAAGAGTATTCATTGGAAGACAGGGGAGTACTGGATCAGAATTGGAAACTGACACACAGGGCCAATCAGGTGGACTAGGATCAAACATTTGAGAAGCAATTGAAGGCCATCATCCATAATTCAAATGAAATGGTTAAAGTCAAAGCTGCACACCGTAAGTTATGTGTATAAACCCTTTCATCAGGAGGACAGGTTGATCCTCACCTGTGTGTAAGTAATGGGAGCCTGGTCCATGGCTTTGAGCCTTCTGGTACGTTCCTTATCCTTTCTCAGGTCAGTCTTACAGCCAATCAGAATGACAGGAACATCGCGACAGAAGTGGTTCACTTCCGGGTACCACTGTGTGAGTCAGCAGAACACAAAAGTTAATATAGGGGTCAGAGGTCAAGGTAGGAAGGAAGGTGGTCAAAATACCACATTGGGATTGCAAAAAACACTCCAGACAGGTTGTTTGGTTTGGCTCTACGCCCATTGCGTCACACACCCAGGTATCGGTTCTACAAATAGGTGTGTTTTCTTTTGTGTTTACCACCCCCCTCCCTTGCTGTAGTGTTTTACGCGTACGTCTCACTCTGACTGCATTCCCCATGTCTTTATCACACTGTTTGCATTCATGGCTCTGTATTGACATTTCCCTGCTCATTGAGGGAGGCTTCCAGCACAGTCCCAGTTTGTGCTGTGGTTGATTCACATGTAGCGAGGGGATATAGTGATACCACTATATCAAAGTCAATCATTTTCAATCATTCATCAAATTCCTACCTAGACATGACGTCTAACCACTGATAAGAGGTGAACTCACACAATCCTTTTCTACCTCTCTGTAGTGACTAATGTTGGGTTTGTTTACCAAACCACACTCAGTTAATGTTAGGTTCATTATGCACTGTACTGGGATCCTAGCAAAACACACCGGCCTGTCCAATTCTCTCTGTGGTGAGCTGCATTAGCGTTGGATATTGTTGGGCAGAATATGAATGTCATTGGCTGTCACTGCATAATGGAATATCGTTGATGAATCATGGTCAGTGAGCTTACTTTGATTAAGACATTTTCAAAACTGGTGGGGTTGGTTACGTCATAACAGACTAACACCAGGTTGGCATTCTGATAGGAGAGTGGCCTCAAACGATCGTAGTCATCTTGGCCTGAAAAAGGTACACAGAAATACACAATGTTAAGTGTTTGATGACATTTTTTAAAGAAAATAGAGACAATGGCAAACAAGGATCTGATCCATTGGGCTTATCCTTGCAGTCCAAGAATGAAAAATAATGGCACATTCATAAAATAAAAATGTTAAAAGTATGTCAAATTAAAATGTTCGACTTTTATCTAAAAAAATAAACTAGTATGGAACAAGTTGATACAGAACCATGCTGGGGGTGAGTTATAAAACCACATCCTGGTTTCAACTTCCATTTCCTGTAAAATAAAGTGGCTGGTGCAGAGGTGATGACTCACAGTAAACAATGTGCTGGGACGTGATACTATGTTCCAGGAACAACCTAAGTAGATAACTCTGCCACTTATTAGTCAATACGTGTCATGTGCATATCTAGAGGGGAGTTGAATATCCAGTATTGATAGAGAACAAGTATAAAGTCATTTCTGAAACTAATTTCTCAGGAAGCCAAGTATCCTACGAGTCTGGATAAAAAAAACAAATCCATAACAAGGAGCTGAAAGACTAGAAATCAAGTTTGACATGATCCTAATCAAATAAAAAACTTTAACAGAGTAAGGCATTATTTTGAAACAACTTTGCAAGTAAGTAACAATAAAACAAAGATTTTCAATTCAATATCTAGCCATTTCAGCTGATAATCTGAGGTTTCGTTGACAATGTCTAGTTAAAAGTTTCAAAGACCAGTCAGATGACAAACACAGATAGAAACAGCATTTCTGTCTATAGATGAGCCTAGGCCACATCCTGTCACAACAGCTTTCTACAAAACGGCTGCTTATCAGTGCTGCAGGAGGGCAAGGTGTAATGCTCAGTGAGATGTCGTGTCATACTCATAGTTTACCAAAAATGTTTTATTAACTACAAAGTCAGACAGTATTCTACAATAATCCATTATGACATTTCAACACAACACCTTGTTCGGGAAAAAGGAGCCAATCAGAGAAAGGCATTAGACATGTTCAGTGCTCGTCCTAGTCAATGTTAGTTTTTACTGCTTATTCTCCAGAAAACAAGAGTATCTTTTTAAAACGGGTGGCTATATTAGTTTCTAATTGAAACCCTTTCATAATCTCTGTTTTGAACCCATTGTTTTGAATGCATTGACGTCTGACACAATTCTATCCTTCTCTAGCATTATGTTCCACCTAGCTGATCAAAGATCTGCTATCAGAATACCTCTGCTCAAACAGGACAGGCAAGGTGACTCCACATTCACACCGTGCATATCTGCCCACGTGCAGAAACGTAACACTCTTGTAGATATATAGATACTTAATAATACTTACCAGCTGTGTCATAGAGGTTGAGTCTAATCTCTTTCCCTCCATACTTGACTGTGGTGACATATTTCTCAAACACAGACGGAGCATACTTCTGTTAAACAGAAATGACAAAGGGAGAAAGAAATTCCGTATTTCAATCCTTTTGCATTTCCTCCATGGGATAATATTAAAGCACATAATTGAGACATAATAAAACCAAAACTGGATACAGTGCGATAGAACACTACATGTATTCAAAATCTGTCTAGGACAATACCCTAATTATCTTTGGAGATGGAAGCCTATATTTAGAATAGTATTATTTTTTAAATTATTTTTAAATTATTTTTCTGTTCTCAAATACCATGATTTTGTTAAGGAGTGTTAATCCAGTGTAAAAGGAATATATTTGCCTTCATTATTTGAAAGGTTCATGTTTATGCTGGACCTTTGGCATTACACACACTTCAGTCTGAACTTGTATAATGAACTTAACATAAATCTGCTGACCAAAATTAAATAATGGAGATGTCAATAGAATAATTGTTTTATTTGTATTAAGACATTTTAGTAAGATGAAATATTTAAACAATGTACTTTTATATTAATTTCATGATAGAGAAGTGGAGATAATCATTAGGCTACTCATAACATTTTAGTTTCACAGCCAACCTCTGAGTTTGGCTTGGTGATGACACCGTCAACAGGGTACAAATGAATCATGACTGCATAATTCAATATATTTTTAAAGGGTGATTATCTTACACATTTACACATTTTCCTTCTTATACTCTTATATTTAAAGAGATGCCATGCTGTCCTTACCTCTGGAAAGTCTCCTTTAGCATAGACCATTAGAAGGGATGTTTTCCCACAACCCCCATCACCCACAATAACAATTTTGAGCTCTTCTCCCTTCTTAGCGGTGCCATTGCTTGTCATAGTACCTTTCTGTGTCATATCTCTTCTGTACGGTCCAACAGGTCGCCGTCAGACATAAGTCAGGGTAATGTCAGTTCCTCCAAACTGAGTCTAAACACATGTCAGTGTTGTACGATAAGTTAATTTAAAGAAACAGAGCTTGGCTAAGTGAGAAGAATAAGTGAGTAAAAACGGGAAAGGAAGAAACCAAGTTCAGGCTCATCTTAACCAGGTCTTTCCCTCTGCTCTGCTCACCACTTCTTGTTCCTGTCCAAACACTTCTCACCCACATCAATTTGTTCACCGGAAGAGTCTCTGTGGTAAGAGCTGTCATGCAATAGTCAACAGCAGTGCTCTCTCACCTTCCCGCACTGTAGTCATCTGGCCTGTCCCTTAACATCACTAGGTGGGGCTGAGGCTCACACAGAGGCATTGTCTATACTCAAAAAGGTGTATTGAGTGTGCTTCAGCAAAGTTCTGAGTAGTTCACTCTCCTCTGTGCCGCCCTCCTCCCTCTCAGAGAAGGAATCAATAATGATCAGTGGCATCTGAGAAGTATTGGTGCTATGTGATATAGAGGGCTATTATTGCAAGGACACTGATGAAGAGTGGGGTTAGATGGGGTCAGGGATCACACAGGCCTAGTAACCTTTGACTCGATGGATCTGTGCCACCTTGAATTCTGGAGCTCTCTTATTTTACTTAAGAGTTAGGGATATAACCACTATGGATGAAAAGGCTATTCTATGTCACCCTGTGTGCCTTCACTGGGCCTCTGAAATTATACTGAAAATGTGACCACTAAACCACAATAAATGTAAGTTGGCAGTTTAGTACTAAAGATACTTTTTTCTTAGTGTAAAGATGCAATTTTCTTTAAGAAATCATCATCTCTGAGATGTCTTCTTCATTTTGACAGTTGTCAGTATTTTAAACCACCAACAATTTCAAAAGTGCAAAGACAACACAAGACAGACATCTTATTGATTTATATTTATTTACAATTCAAAATTATATTTTTTAAACAATTTCTTACAAAAGTAACATGATATTTTGATTAACATTTTATACGAGAAAGTACATTTGAAAGACCATTGGGTAAACTGTTAAACATGTTTTTATGTTTAAATGCATACGTTTATGTAACTCTTTTCAACCTAGTGCTTCATTGCCACCTACAGGAATGCCACCAAAAGGGATATTTCATTTTGCCTTCTGACAGGCAGTATGTGTGTGAAAAACAATAAGGAGAGATATATTTGGTTTAGATAGCATACAGTTTGTGGCAAAATAAATAGACCCAAAGAAAAATAAAGGCAATTTCAATATACACACAATATCTACATTTATATCAGTGGATTTTGTCAAGTTTTTCTAATCTAAATTGTGGGATTTATGTGAAGTGATATGTTATATGAATAATAACGTTGGCTATATTCTGTTATTATTGCACCAATAACAGTTAATCAATTCCTCTTAAGATTGATTTCAGCCCTTTGGAGAACAGGCAGCTGCCCTTTTGAAGGGCTAGGCCTATAAACACTCCTATGCTCTCAAGCGGTCATGGAGCAGGGAAAAGACTATTCAGAAAAGAGAGTGAACGCATATGAATAATGTAGACCCTATGTTTAAACACATGCATAAACATTCAATAACCGCATTAAATTTGAGTAAAATATAGTTTTGACTAGCGGTACTAAAATGGCCGCTCTCTCCCTCTTCTGTCCATTTCGTACTGTGCGCAAATGGTGACGCTGGAGTCGAGGCCAAACTCGAGGAAATCTTGACAGACTCCACATAATGTATTCGCCTCCAACACTATCCAAATCAAAACGATCCATGGGAGGGATTCATTTGGATTTGGATAGTGTTGTAGGCGAATACATCTTTTAAGCAACATTTGTGTTTAAATCTTACGATTATATCTTTATTTTCCTGTGACATAGGCCTACTGAATTAACACAATTTATGAGCTAAAATACCATCGTGCACGCAACATAAATCAACGGGAGTAGCCCAATTTGATCACTGTAAAACCCTCCTCCCTATAATCGATTATTTCTGTGGGACTGCAATCCAGATTAGAATGGTCAAAATGTGATTCGAAAAAGTGACGTGTTGAATGTAGTCTATGTTAAACGTTTATAACGGTAAATATACATTTTGTAACTTTTAACAGTGTTTAGTCATTTGGCAAATTATCTAAATTACCCTGGGTCTATTTATTTTGAAGACAATTTGATGATGTCTATAGGCTCCAGGCGATGAATGCTGGTTGAATACATTCAAATGTATTATTCTAAATGAAATGCAAAAAAAAATGGTGCAGTAACCTGTGTCCAGCTCTCCAAATACATTCCAAAACATTTTATACAACTATCGAAAGCAACATTATCCCCAAAATATATAAACATGAATTGAGTTATGCTATCATTTGAACTATTAACAGATTGACATAAAGGCCTAAATAGATACCCATCTTGCCTGCATAGAACAGCTTGACGTGCAACGGTCCGAGTATTAGGCTCTGTATTTACGAATGTGCAAAGAGAAATAGTGTAGCCTACTGTACTGCGAGCAGTCGTTGGTCTTCTGCACAGGAGGCCCATTCCCTTCCCCCCCCTGGGTGTGCTTTTGTGTTCCTTCTATGCTTACGTAATGCTAACATTGCACAAAACAGCTGTCCGGTTTTGCCATACAAAAAACTTTACTATGATTCAGTCGGATTTTTAATAGAGGTCTGCCGGTCATAGAAAGACATTTGGCCAACAATAAAACATTTTTTTTACATTTTACCTTCTACTCTAGTTGCTTCTATAATAGTAAAAAAACACGCCCTGCAATAATTTGAGCACTGAGGAACGAATGGAATGTTCTGCATGGTTATATTCTATATGTTATATTCTCTACGAGAAAGGCCCATCAATTGCTGGTATCTGGTATGCCCAACGCATCAATTTTGTTTTCAGAGGGTGTAAAACACGTCGTTGGATGGCTGGTTTAGGCTAGTTTAGCCTCGTGACCTTATGGTTCGACGATCCTTTTAACCTTGGCCAATTACGCAGCAATTGTGCATTGAGTATTGAACCCTTCCTGGAAAACCCAGCTCCTCTACAGTTGACTCTAAAACAGTTCCGACATGTAGACTATGTTCTCTGTTTTTGACAGTGAGGTTATTCAACCGCTGTGTTGATCAAGAGACTAAGATTGATCAGCATTATGCATGGCATAGACTACTGTACGCATAGCAACTGTAGCCAGACGAGCACACCTGGAGACCCTTACTCAGGAAAACAACCTCACCACACACACACACACACACAGCTTTGTTCCTAATTGTTCTGCTTTACCTATAGGATGGATTACATCTTGCTTGTCTGACATGTAACATCTTCTGAGTAGCTGATCAACACCTCGAAATACAACATCGAACCATTATCTTGAAGGGGAAATAGAGAGAGCACGAAGAAGTCTGAAATCCCCTTTGAGTATCCTGAACGAAATACAGCACTATGTTCGAAATCGTTTCTTCTGACCTTATATGGCTGTGTGTGAGTGCAGTTCTCTCAGACGCGTGGCAACCGGCCAGATTCTCAGATTACTGTCGTTCGCCAAAACCGGTTTAGATCTACCAGCAACTAGACTGATTGTGCCATGTTTCTCCGCTCTGTCGTTTGAATTCTGCTGTAGACTACACTCTTTTACACACAGATACACACACACCCGTTGAAGTCATATTTCTTGCGCACCATTGATATGCTACATTTCCAGTGAGCAAACAGAGACCTGTGTGGGAGACTCAGTTATTTTTTGCGACTGACTATTTCGCCCAGCAATGGCGCAGCAACATAACCAGCACATAGTGATCTCGTTTGTCTGTGAAGAAGCCATTTTGAAATTGAGAACAGAACAGCAGAGAGAAGCCATTAAACAACAGTACATATAAAAAGGTCGTTTTTGGACAAGTGGGAGCAATGAGATGTCTACAAGATTAATGACCCCTTAAAGCATTTCAGTGCTCCCAATAAGACATCTTTCTATTGGATTACATGTTTAATTAACTGTAAGTGTATGATTAGTATTTAATTCCAACAATATAATTTCACTTATTTCAATATAATACTTGTTAAGATAAACTTGGATAAATACATCCTTGGTGAACCTGCTTCTTAAAACAATCAACTTTCCCATTATTGTTGTTTAGAACTATAGCCTATGCTTTGAGACAGCTCAAAATCCATTACCTTTAAAATGACAAGATTTCCATAGCAGTATGTTATGTCGTGTAGCTTCACTTTTAACATCTTCAAATTCGAGGGTGAGGGATTTGACTGCAATTCTGTCTTCAGGAAGAGAGAAGGGAGTTGGTTTGCATACTGCTCTCACTGATGCTGATGGAAGATTTTCAGCATTTGTTATTCGTTGGTCAAATGGCAGTGAAGACAAAGTTAAAAGCTTCAAGTGAAATAGTTTTGGGCTAATTGTTTTCTTCCTTTTTTAGGTGTTGCATTCCCACCCTTCCCTTAAGCCAATATTAGAGGATCCGAAGATGGGAATGAAAACGTTCCATTTCCCCCTGCATTTAGGCCTGATAAATGTATTTCATCACAATGTTAAGGTAAATATTTTCATTAGTTTCATTTTTCATCTGCTTCCTGTTGGATTCAGTATCTATGTGCTTAGCCTTTGGGGATACTAATAAGTAGGATTGAGTCTGGAATTCTACAGAAATAAAAATATGCCCTTGAAACAAGGTCAGGTAAATGTTACCCTCACATTCGTTCTGTCTAATGTCCCAAAATAATGTAGGCCTATAGCCTTATCCTTACTATGAACCTTTATCATTTCACACATTTAGTGCATGAGCCATCATTTGAAGGAAGAATACTTACTGACTTTCAGGGCATTAAAGGTATCTGTTGTGTAACTAGATGCTGTAGCCTACCATGTGAAAGATGAGAAGCAACCACTCTTTAATGTAGAAAAAGGGGGTTAGCTGAGAACAAACAGCCAACTTCAAGATTCAGCATTTTTGAGAGAGGCCATTTGCTCTCTGGCCTGTTTTGTGCTGACAGAGCAGCAAATATACTTAGCCTCTGATGGATATAGTTAAAACAGCATGCAAATTAATGTATTGAAAAGAGATGGCAATTCTACTGACACCATTACTCATAAATGATCAATGTATGATAGAAGTCAATGAATAAACAGAATTGTGATATTTTAATAACAGTAACTGCACATTTCCTACATTTAAAAATGTACAAAAGTTAATAAAATGTCATTTACAAATGCTATCATACATGGCCATTTACAGTGCAAAATGCCATTACAATGTCATTATACTTTTTCTCTTCATAGCAATTACAAGCTGTTTATTCACTATTTTTTACTTTAGAATCACAAATACTTTTATGGGTGTGCCATGACCTAGTTAGGACAAAGATGGATTCCAAGCAGAGGAGAAAAAAAGGTTAAAAATGTCAAAGGGATAACATCCAGTATTTTATCTTCCTTCTTCTCAATCCTGTCAATGAGGAATCATTGTAATTTATCATAGTCCATAAAGAGATGAGGAAATCAAGTATAAGATCCCTTTTGGAACAAAGGAAACCCATATTGGCCATTGAGTCCCATTTCAGGAAAATGGCTGCTGAGCGCGCGCTCAGCCCCCTCTCTGCTCACTGTTAAAGGATTCCTCAGCCGTGCCTCTAATAGCAGAAGCTAAAATGGAGCTTCGCTCTGATTGGCCAGTGGAACTGCTACTGTTAACCAGCCAATTGCTCAAGCACTGCAAAATATCATGCAATGGATGGTACATCTCCTTAGCATACTTAACACAAAAGCTCAAAAGGACAATTGAACAGATTAATAATGCAAAACGTGTCGGCTAAGATAAATTGTTACTTTAAAATCTCCCCATATTTGGCTTTTGGATATTATAAGGGTATTACAGACTAAGTGCATAGGTTATAATGTCTGCAGTCGCAAACTGTTTTTGAGTAATGTTTTATTTACGTAATATATTGTAAACAGACCCAACAGTTTTCATGAGAAGCACCATTAACACAGCTCTAGGGTCAGGTTTTAAAATTCATTTGCCTAACCTTTTCAAGCAGGAATTAAAACGTAATACTGACCCTAGATCTGTGCTTAGACAGAACTTGCGTCTGCCTTCTATGTCCATCTTGTTTCCCGTATGAGTAAATGTAGGCGGTAGATTCAACACTTATTACATGCCCAATGTGCGAGCTATAGTTACTATATAATTACTTTTAATATTTGCATTAAAATGAATACATATCTTGATTTATTAGTGTGATTTTGTGTTTAAAATTGTCCCATAATATTCCAAAATATACGCATACGTAAAGAACCTCGAATCGAAAGTGCGAATGGTATGAGGGAAGGGAAGCTCAATAGTGGTGTATTGTGGGAGAGACCGAAACCCCAGACTGGAGGCACAATATGTGTTGGCTCGCAAAAAGGAGGCAGTATCCTTTAAATCATGTAGTGTAATCAGTGGGAGGTAAACGATCTCGCCGTTTGATTATTAAAATATCGTTCGATCGGATAAATCATGTCCAAGCCAGGGGACAGAAACAGGCTAAACGAAGACCATGGCAGAAAGCAGAGTTCAAGTAAGCCTGCTCTTTTTTTTCTTCTTTCCTCTGTAATGTCTGTTTCGGTTACTGGGATACTCTTCTGACCCCCATTTTCTTCCTCAGTATTTGCAAATTCAAGCATCTACTACTGTAGGCTATCGCTACAATGTAACGAGTGTTCGTGCGTGAGTCTGTTGCTCTCATCTTCTTGAAATTTCTACACAGGTTTGGCGAACGGCATGGACAACCACCATCCCGTTTGCAGTTCGGGAGAGAAACGAAGTCACCATTGGAGAAGTTTCAAGTTGATTATTGACCCAGCGTTGAAAAAGGGATCGCACAAACTGTATCGTTACGATGGAACTTCATTTAACATGCCCGTAAGTGTTACATCCGTATTAGAAAAGAGAAACCCCTTCACTACATTGTTGCATAGTGTTCGCCTCAAAGATTGACACAATGTACATTGTTAGTGGGCAGGACACGTTACTTTCTGCACCTGACACAGTGCATCAAAAGTGTCACTATCCCGGCGCTACAAACGCAGTCAAGGGTTTATGTAAAAAAAAAAAAAAAAAAATCAAATCAACTTGATTGATCGGCAATCGGCCTGTTATAACACTCCAGCTTGTCAGAACTTTGAATGGTTAGGCTACATTTTATCATTCATTCTACAGAACCCTGGGATGCCACCCGTCGATATCGTCCGAGACCCAAGAATCGGTCGTCTCTGGACAAAGTACAAGGAGACCGATCTGCCGGTTCCAAAGTTTAAGGTAGGCTAATGAGTTAAACACTAAGATCTTAAACGAATGTGCAATGATTTAGACATTTTCGGTCTGTTACAGCCTTCTAAAGTTCCGAAGTTTTAGGTATGCAGACACACCCCCTCGCTGATGTTGATTGTGTCATGTTTTTTTATTTAGGATGTAGTGCGCCAGGCAGGCAACACATGCTACTGTCCCTTTATAGAATACACATTTTGCATGTTGTAGCCTATGTCAACACCATTCTATAGTGGTTATTTGGTTTTTAAAAATGTGAACAGCAGCTGTCCTAAAAGGATTATATTTAATCAGATATACATGCATTTTATTTTTGTTTGTAACATTGAAGCCTGTAACTCAGGTTTCAATGGCTAATGGATACATATGCTGTAGCCTAAATAAATGTAACATTCATAATGTAATGCAACTATTTTATTTCTCCAGATTGATGAATGTTACATCGGCCGTGTTCCACCCAAGGAGGTAACATTTGCCAGGCTGAATGATAACATCAGAGAAGGTTTTTTGACTGACATGTGCAAGAAATTTGGAGACATAGAAGAGGTGGAAATTCTCTACAATCCGAAGAACAAAAAGCATTTAGGAATAGCTAAAGTTATTTTTGGAACTGTAAAAGCAGCCAAGGATGCTGTCCAGACTCTACACAACACGTCTGTCATGGGCAACATCATCCACGTGGAGCTGGATCCCAAAGGTAAGCAATCTTTGCATGGGCTAAATATATGAGAGTATTTATAAATAATGTGCAATTAATTCTGTTGTAGGAACTACATTTACACATATGTGATAACATGATCCTTTATTTATAAGGTGTCACTAATTCAACTTTTGGAGGAGAACATTTAGTCACGTGTATACATTTACTCTGGTTGCTTGGTTACCAGAGTAATTGCATCTCAATGTCAGTACGATTTACATGGGATTCAGCCCACGAGCATCAAAACGGTGTACAAACTGCAGAACGGTCTTTTTTAGACTAGAATACAAACACAAATGAAACACTGTTAGGCCTATATCGGTTTGGACTTGTTTATTTGATTTATATCTGATTATTGCAGTAATCATTGAATTAGTTATACTTGTAGTTTGTTTCTTTCTGTGCACAGGGATGGCCTATAATCAAACAATTAGGCTTGAAATATGTTAAACTATAGCCAAAATATAGTTGCTTAATTTCAGCCTATAATTAAACAATATTTTACCGGTTCATGCTAGCTGCATTTTACAATCTTAATATCTTTGGCTGTAGCCATTAATATTGGTAATGTATCTTTATTTAAAGTTGACACATCAAGAACCTGCAATAGTTTCATTCTCTTAAAGAGACAGTGGTTCCTCTCATGTCAGCAGAAGGTGCTCAGTGATGCATTTGGTTTATAGACCTACTGGTAGCCTATATAGAAAGGCTGGAGATCATGCATGAAATCTTAGGCCTACTGAGTACTGTCAATTTGTTATTATATTTTCACCTGCCAGCAGTAGTAGGCATATATCCCTGAAAATGATTTTTCAACTAGGCTAATGATCTCCATGTGTAGCTGCTGATTTTAAAACGTCCATGAAATGTCACGAGAAAATGTCTTGTTATAAATCATGCAGAAACTCCTCCAAACCATCATTTTCTGTTTTATAAAATAAATTGAATAATAATGCCTTCAGAAAGTATTCATACCCCTTGATTTATTCCACATTTGGTTGTGTTTCAGCCTGAATTCATGTTGGATGAAAAAATGTATAATTCTCATCTACACGCCACATAATGACAAAGTGAAAACATGTTTTTTGAAATGTTTGCAAATCTATCTCATTTACATAAACATTCATACACCTGAGTCAGTAGAAGCACCTTTGGTGCTCTAAGAGCTTTCTAAGAGCTTTCCACACCTGGATTGTGCAACATTTGTCCATTTATTCTTTTCAAAACTCTTCAAGCTCTCTCAAATTGGTTGTTGATCATTGCCAGACAACCATTTTCAGGCCCTGCCATGTATTTTTTTTGGTTGTTTTTTTGGTTGAATTTTACCCCTTTTTCTCCCCAATTTCATGGTATCCAATTGTTGTAGTAGCTACTATCTTGTCTCATCGCTACAACTCCTGTACGGGCTCAGGAGAGACGAAGGTTGAAAGTCATGCGTCCTCCGATACACAACCCAACCAGCCGTACTGCTTCTTAACACAGCGCGCATCCAACCCGGAAGCCAGCCGCACCAATGTGTCGGAGGGTATACCTACCGTGCACCTGGCAACCTTGGTCAGCGCGCACTGCGCCCGGCCCGCCACAGGAGTCGCTGGTGCGCGATGAGACAAGGACATCCCTACCGACCAAGTCCTCCCTAACCCGGACGACGCTAGGCCAATTGTGCGTCGCCCCACGGACCTCCCGGTCGCGGCCGGTTACGACAGAGCCTGGGCGCGAACCCAGGGACTCTGATGGCACAGCTGGCGCTGCAGTACAGCGCCCTTAGCCACTGCGCCACCCGGGAGGCCTCTGCCATGTATTTTCAAGTAGATTTAAGTCAAATGTTATTCGGACACTCATGAACATTCACTGTGTTCTTGGTAAGCAACTCCAGTACAGATTTGGCCTTGTGTTTTAGGTTATTGTCCTGCTGAAAGGTGAATTCTTCTTCCAGTGTGTGGTGGAAAGCAGACTGAACCAGGCTTTCCCACTAGGATTTTGCCTGTGCTTAGCGGCATTTGGTTTATTTATTTTTACCCTGAAAAACTCCCCCTTCATTAAAGATTACAAGCATACCTATAACATGATGCAGCCACCACTATGCTTGAACATATGGAGAATGGTACACAGTAATGTGTTGTATTGGATTTGCCCCAACATAATTTTGTACTCAGGACAAAAAGTGTATTGCTTTGCCACATTTGTTGCAGTATTTCTTTAGTGCTGAAGCAAACATGATGCATGTTTTGGAATATTTGTATTCTGTAGAGGCTTCCTTCTTTTCACTCTGTCAATTAGGTTAGTATTGTGGAGTAACTAAAATGTTGTTGATCCATCTTCAGTTTTCTCCTATCACAACCATTAAACAATGTTTTAAAGTCACCATTGGCCTCATTGTGAAATCCCTGAAAGGTTTCCTTCCACTCTGGCAACTGAGTTAAGAAGGGCACTTGTTTTCTTGTTGTGACTGGGTGTATTGATAAACCATCCAAAGTGTAATAATTCAATTCACCATGCTCAAAGGGATATTCAATGTCAATTTTTTTATTTGTACCCATCTACCAATAGGTGTCATTATTTGAGAGGCATTGGAAAACCTCCCTGGTCTTTGTGGTTGAATCTGTGTTTGAAATTCACTGCAGGACTGTGGGACCTTACATTTATCTGTATGTGTGGAGTACAGAGCTTGAAGTAGACATTCAAAACTCATGTTAAACACTGTTATTGCACATAGAATCCATGCAACATTATTTTAATTGTTAGGCATATTTTTACTCCTGAATTGTATGCTTTCCATATCAAAGGGGTTGAATACTTATTGACTCAAGACATTTCAGCTTTTCATATTTTATTTTTTGGAAAAATTTCAAGCAACATAATTCCACTATAACATGATGGGGATTTTGGGTAGGCCAGTGACAACTCAATTGAATCAATGTTAAATTCAAAATGTGGAAAAAGTCAAGGGGTGTAAAGGCACTATATATCACATATTATTGCATATACATTATTTTGTATTTATTGCTGTGCATGATGTTATTTTTACTCACCTCCTAAGGTGTCAACTAAAGGGTAACTGAGAAATATAATTTTCTATTTCAGTAAGGTGCCACCAAACCTTTATTGTACCATATCTTAACCTTATCCATTTAGGAGAGAATCGCCTTCGATACTTCCAGCTACTTCTGAATGGCACCTTCACCCCTCGGACACTTCCGGTGGGAGGAGAAGTGTCCCCTCATAGCCTGGCAGAGGCTCTTCTGGTAAGACCACCCTTTTTGTGTTGATGTTTAGCAGCACTTATGTTGTATTTGAGAAAATGTGCACGTGTTCCATAACAGGCTCACAGGAAAGGTCAGCATGTTTAATTTGTCTGAACATTCTATTTGATGTACCTTTTGTAGCAGTGCCCACTGATAGACAAGGCCCTAGTCCCTTGAATTGGTTGTAAAGTTCTGAGCATAATCCTGAGTCTCCCAACTTTCAAGGAAAACTCCAACCAAAAATGATATTTTGGTGTTTGTCAATTGTTGACTTAGTTTTCAAGATATGTAATTTTCAAAATGCAGAAATCCTCCCTGTATGTTCCATTGTCAATGTATACTGCAGAATAGCCAGTGTATCTCACCTGAAATGTATTTAAGTTGAAGGCCTAGTTAAGTAATTACTGTCAGTAGTTTTTCCAGCTTCAAAGGTTTGTTTGGTGAATCATTTTGCTCTATGCCTGATTCATTTACCCATTTCAGACAGATGTGGTTTATTACATCTAATAAAGAATATATATATAGATTAATAGAGAGAGAGAGATGGATATATAGCAATGTTTATATAACCTCCTTTCATACAGCCCCTTTACCATGTTCTTGCAAATTGTAACTTGCAAATTGTGATGGGTGGGGTGTGTTATAAAACTATGGGGGCTGTTGGCATTTCAAATTAGGGAGGTGTTACATTTTATTTGACCTTTATTTAACTAAGCAAGTCAGTTAAGAACAAATTCTTATTTTCAATGACAGCATAGGAAGAGTGGGTTAACTGCCTTGTTCAGGGGCAGAACGACAGATTTTTACCTTGTTAGCTCGGGGATTCGATCTTGCAACGTTTCGGTTTCTAGTCCAAAGCTCTAACCACTAGGCTACCTGCCGACATGTTAATGAATTTACCTACAAAAAAAGCACAGAACTATTTACACAGACACAATACCTGTATTTTGGTTACATGGTCTGTGAAAATGCAGGAATCATGTCTAGGTCTTTATGCGGCTTTTCATTTGCTATGTTGTTGTTTTTACCCCCTACCCCTTTCAGATCTAACATAAAGCATGTAAAAAGAAGTAGGCATGGTAAATTAGTGGGATTTTGGTCTGTGTATGAAAGGGATAATTGTTACTGCCCTGTACTCAAGTGAGTCCCAGTGAACCCCTAGCCAATCTAAGCTGACACCCTTATCTCTAATCTCTATCAGTGCAGCAGGTGGTAAAATGGGGCCCAGGAAGGAATGTTGTCAAGAACGTCTGCCTGCCTGCAGAGAAAAGGGGCTGCCTGTACTTTGAACCGTAGCCCTACTGCCCAGTTGCTCCTGCAAGCACTGCTAGGCTGTTTTTAGCTGTTTTAATTAATACATATTGGGAAGTGTTGAAAAAAACTCAAATTTGACCATACATCTTTAGATATAACTGTTGGCCTGTTAAGTGAAATCATAACTCTGGTGCTGATAATCTGATGTTATATACAGTCAGGCCCGAAGTTATTGCCACCCTTGATTAGCAATTATAAATAATACAAATACTGCGCTGTATTGCATGCAACATTTTTTTTTTACAACAAATATTTTATTTTAATGGGAGTCAAAATCAATGGCACCTCTGTTTTTCAATACCTCACCATGTGCGGATAATGACACTGAGCCTTTAAATTATATATATAGATATTATTATTTTTTAGTTTGGAGAACACACTGGGTGGGATCTTGGACCATTCCTCTGTACAGAATCTTTCCAGATCCTTGATATCCTTTGTCTGCGCTTATGGCAGGGACGTCATTTCAGCTAAACCTAGGGTATGGCAAAGTGACGGGGGGATTCAACCCGCTAATACTGCTAAACTGCATTTGCCTTTTAATCGGTATTAGAATGATTTAGTAGCCTATTTTACATTGTTGGTGTTGAGCTAGGGTATGACGACTGTCCTCTTCTATTCAAACCACAGGTTTTCAATGGGGTTCAAGCCGAAGACTGAGATAGCTATTGCAAAATGTTGATTTTTTTGGTGGATTTTTAATGTGTGCTTGGTTATTGTCTTGCTGGAAGATCCACTTGTGGCCAAGTTTCAGCCTCATGGTAGAGGAAACCAGTTTTTGTTTTTGCTAAAATGCCTTAGTACTGGGTAAAGTTCATGATGCTGTTGACCTTAACAAGGGCCCCAGGACCAGTGGAAGCAAAATAGTCCCATAAAATAAAATATCCACCACCATATTTTACAGTAGGTATGGGGTTCTTTTCTTCATATGCATTTTTCTTGTGACGCCAAACCTACCACTGGTGTGCGTGGCCAAAGAGCTCTATTTTCATGTCATCCAATAAATGTAAAAGCCTGGAGATTGCTAAACGGGATAGACACTTGGATTTGAACCTGTGCAATGTTCAGATTACATGGACGTGGATCTCTATGGCCACACAAACCATGTTTCCATCCACAGTTTTTATGCAAATAAACTCGTATCGTATTTTAAAAAATTAAAAAAATTATCTGTGATGGAAACAGGTGATTTCGGTACAATTTTCTAAATGCCGACCGATTAATTGTTTGTTCGACATGGGATCCCTTTGTGTCTGTAAAATTAGTTATGCGAGAAATGGCAGTGGAAATGCCTTTGCACAAATATTTCAATAATAACCATCATATCGAGGTAAACTTGGAGTCACGCGATGATATGGTGTGTGTGGTCTTCCCACTACGACTCGAGAAACCAAGCAGCTTAATAGACTACAGATCAAATTTAAGTTATGATGAACTTCACAGGGTGGTGAAAGTGCATGTTGATGAGCTTGATGCTCCTTTCCAATAAATATTAAGGGTCATATTCTGATGACATGATGCTTCACTGCCATTTGATAAATACAAATATTCTTGCTCTTATCCATAATAATCTCATGCAGACAAGCCTACCCTCACCGTGTCTGCTAGTTATTGGCTAGAGCACCCTTGCCAAGACCAGACATTAGTTATTTAATGCAACAGTTTTTGTTAAACTAGTTGAAATTTGTTGACATGCGATGGAAACACATTGACCTTTTATATTTTTATTCAGTACATGAAAACGTAAGCGATAAAAATGACATTTTCTGTGCACTACATCGTCATCACTTTTTAATTTTAATTTTTTTTTATCCGCAAGTCAGTTGCGTGGAAACACATCACTGGTGGGTAAATGCATACATTTTCTTTATGCAGATTTGAGAATATTTGCATGCAAATATGTCACCCATTGGATGGAAACCTAGCTACAGAGGGCAGTCCATACGCGCAGACTTAAGGATATCAAGGCTCTAGAATGGATTATGTATGGAGGAATGGTATAAGATCCCTGTGTTCTCCAATCTCATTAAACCTTTTTATAAAAAGGCTGTGGCGTTATCCTTGCGAGGTGAGATATTCAAAACAGGGGGTGCCAATACTTTTGACCTATCTTTTTGAGAAAAATATGTATTGCTTGTTAAAATATATTTCTCTGAGCAATTGTATTAGTATAAAATAATATGTTTACCCAATTTTCTTTTTAGCATACTGCACAATAAAGCTCAGTATTTGTATTTATACGGTTCTTTTTTTGCTCCTCTTTATCAAGGGTGGTAATAATTTAATTAATTTGACCCGACTGTGTTTCATCACTGCCTTCTGTGAGTGGATTTCCTAAGCAGATTTTGGTGTGTCCCTCCCCAGGCCTGTGAACCCTTGCGCCGGCTCTCTGAGAGCAGCTCATCTGCTGCAGTGGGAGGCACAGTGACCCCCAGCGGCACCGGCACCAACACCACCCCACTGTCCCAGGACACGGCTTACTCTAGCCTAAGGCAAGACACGCCGCAGTCCCAGGGCACCCCTCATACCCCTCGCCAGACCAGCACCCCCTTCTCTCAGGACTCCAGCTATTCCAGCAGACAGGGAACCCCAGCCTACCAGTCTAGCCGGGCCGAAGGCTCCGGAAGCTACAAGTCTCGCAGACACGAGAGCAAGTTCCAGGATGCCTACAACCGGAGACCGGAGAGGCGCTACGTCCATGGCGCTGGGGGATCGGGATCCTCCTCATCCTCCTCCTCTTACCGAGGAAATTTTGAACAGTCTGCCTTTAAGCAGCACCAACCTGCCCCACCTGAACCCCCTCCATCTGCCTCATCCTTTGCCCACACACCACCTCCCCCTACCAGTGCCAGCTTTAAGTCAGCCTTCTCCCCCTA
Source organism: Oncorhynchus nerka (assembly GCF_034236695.1). NCBI lineage: Eukaryota > Metazoa > Chordata > Actinopteri > Salmoniformes > Salmonidae > Oncorhynchus > Oncorhynchus nerka. The sequence continues at coordinate 41,284,185 of NC_088399.1, forward strand.
CCAGCAGGCCCCCATGCCCCCGGCGTTCCCCCCCTCAGAACCTCCGATCCACCAGCCCGTCCAGCGGGAAGCGGAGTACCGGAGACCACCCCAGCCCCCCATGGCCCCTGCCACTGACTTCATGCCAGTCAAGGATAAGCCAGGTACTCCACCCATTCCAGAACCCCCACCTGAACCCAAGGCCCACCCCAGCACCCCCTTGCCCGGAAACCAGAGCCCTGCCCACCTTCTCCCGGCACCCCGACGCTGGAGTCAGAGCGAAATAGCCTGGACTCCCGTATCGAGATGCTGCTCAAGGAGAAAAGGACAAAGCTTCCCTTCCTTCCTGGAGGCGACTCATCAGACACGGAGGTGCGTATGGAGGGGAGCCCCATCTCCTCCTCTTCCTCTCAGCTGTCACCCATCCCTCCTTATGGGGGCACCCACACCTCTCGGCCCTCTAGCACAGGCCTGGAGGATGTCAGCCCTACGCCCCTGCCTGACTCCGATGATGAGGAGCCCATCCCTGGAACAGGCTTGCTCCTCGAGAGGGTCATCTCCCCAGACCATCTCCATGGGATGAACACCAGTGACCCGAAGGATGGTCGCCTCGGAAACCACACACCCACAGACAAATTGGAGGTAAGAACGAACAGTATCATCCTAACTTTGGATAGATGCACTGTTTTTTAGAAAGTTAGGGATGAGAAGGGGGAATAGAGGGTCCATTCCATACATGACATGTTATTTGCCAGAGTAGTAGTTTTGCTATGGCGATGTCTGCTTGCAGCCTGATCTATTTGGCAGTTATAGGGGGGGGCACAGGAAGTAAACATAGGCCTGCACTTTGTCTTGTTTCATTCTTGTGCTACCAGAGGAAATGGTTTATACTGGTTTCACAGCAAACGGTGACTGTTATTATATGGGTTTCTTCCAAACTTGGTATGCTGTGAAGTTATCAACAACATACTGTGATACAGAACGTTTGAGTAGTGTGTTTTCTCCTGCCGTCAGAACTCTCAAAGAAATACACTTCACACACTCTTCATGTACTCTGACAATCTGTTTCCATGGTCTTTCTGTTTGTTTGGCTGTGTGTTTTAAAAAGCATGTATTAATCATTTTGCAAAAAATGCAAAGCTCCTACAGTTGCTAGTTAATTCTCTACATAGCACAATTGAACATTGCAGCCAGCCTTCCAAAGTGTGGACATGTATCAGGGAAACATCAAACAAAGGCTTTAAAACCTGGTCGGTTCCAGAGCAATTTGACAGGAAAAGTAAGTGGCATTACAGTAGCGGTACAATTTTATGGCCAAACAGGGTACCTCTATCGGTTCAACTAGTCTTTGATAGCTAAAGAAACACACTTTAGGAAGTAATTATTCTCTTGATGAGTACACAGTTATTTTCCTCATGTTTGATACTCACTGTTTGTAACTAGCTTGTGCCCTGGTAGTAGTAGACCCACGCCAAGTGATGTGACTGGGAAAGAGAAACCGGACTCCTGCTGTTGGGGAATAGAAAACACTTTCACTTCCTCATTTTAAAACTCATGGGACACATCGTCAGGGGAGAGGAGTAGCCTACAGGGCCCGCTGGCCGTTGACCCCATTCTACACTCATCACTTACTGGTTCTGTTGAGCCTGACATTCAGGATTGGCCACATAGCCCTGTATGTTTCATGTTATCACAAAGAAAACATTTCAATAATATGACTAGTTTGGCACACACACACCACTCCCCAGGCTTTTTAAGTCTTTGTGAGTTTGTTTGTTTCATGAATCATGATTTCATTGCCACCCAGATATGGTTTGTTTAACAATGATGGCTATTATTAATGGGTTGGGGGAAACATTTTGTCATTTTATTCATGCTTGTGTACAGAATCCATTTAAGTTACTAGGGTGATTTCAGTGTTTTTGTGCATTGCATTTTTCACACAAAATCACTACTTTAATGTCTCACAGAATGGACAAGCAAAATGTACATGAAACTTTTGATTTGTGCGTCAATAGTAGCCCTTGGGGGAGTGTATACCCCAAAAAGTGGCCTTGTAAATATTGACATGTTGGCGAAATAAAGCAATTAAGAAGTGCGTTATGGATGTTACGTGAAATGGACAAGCGTTTTGGGGAGACTGAACATATTAGCAAAGTTCGGAGTTGGTAAGTCTTAGGTCAAACAGAACAGATGGCAATAAAACAATACCATAGAGGCTCAGAATAAGTTAGAGGAAAAAACAAAAAGAAATTGAGGAACTTATTCGACAAAGATCAAGTGTAATATATTATAATAATAAAGCATACTGGATGGGAAATGGGGAAAAATTCAATAAAAAAAATATATATATTACATTTTCATCGTAAAAATGCTACCAAAAATAATTGACTAAAACTTCTTACAAATGACGGGGTCACCTATGATTCACCAAATTATATTTTGAAAGAGGAAGCAAAGTACTTAAAGCATATGTTTTTGTTTGTTGCCTCCATCTATTAATAATGTAATATTAACAGCCATACAGAAATACTCATGTGAACGTGAAATTACAGAGGAGGAACTTCTTGATGCAATTTAAAGCCTTTAAGTCCAGTAAAACTCCAGGGCTGGATGGCCTACCAGTTGAGGTATACCAAACCTCTTTTGATATACTCAGAGGACCGTTATTAGCATGTTTTAACCACTCCTATAAAAATGGTAGATTATCAGACACTCAAGGTCTGATTTCATTATTACTGAAACAGGATACAAGTGGGAAATAGAAAGATCCAGTCCATAAAAAAAAAATGGGAGGCCTTCAGTGTTGTGCTGCAAAATGTATAGCGCATAGGTATTGTCGGACATTATTAATTCTAATCAGACAGGTTTTTTACATGGACGATACATTGGAAAAAAATATAAGGCAAGTACTGTAAATAATAGAACACTATGAAAAATCTGTGAAACCAGGCCTGCTATTCATAGCAGACCTTGAAAAGGCTTTTGATAAAGTACGACTGGTGTTTCTATATAAATGTCTGGAACATTTTGATTTTGGAGAACCTCTTGTAAAATGGGTTAAAGTTATGTATAGTAACCCTAGGTGTAAAATAGTAAATAATGGCTACTTATCAGAAAATGTTAAACTGTCAAGAGGAGTAAACCAAGGTTGTCCACTATCAGCATATCTATTTATTATAGCCATCAAAATGTTAGCTATTAAACTCAGATCCAACAATAATATCAAGGAATTAGAAATACAGGGCTGTCATTGTACGCTGATGATTCATGTTCTTTTAAATCCACAATTTGGATCCCTCCACAGCCTCATAGAGGATATAGATACTTTTTCGAACCTCTCTGGATTTCAACCAAATTATGATGTGTGTTACGTATTAGACCTCTCACTAAAGGCTTCAGTCATGCAAAAGCTATGCTTAAATCCAAAATTAGTAAAAATGTCTCCCCCTATGTTCACGAAAGGCCTTTTTCCCTTGATTCAGATTACAACCTCTCACTTTCAGTTATTTTAAAAGTAAATCATCTCTCAAATATCATTATTTTTAAAACAAGCCATAGAAAGTTGGTTGCAATTTCAATTTAATCCACCAGAAAAGACAGAGCAAGTACTATTGTGGTCAAACTCAAATATACTAATTGATTTTTTTTTAAATTGCAAACATTTCTAAAAACCTGTTTTTGCTTTGACGTTATGGGGTATTGTGTGTAGAATGGGGGTGGGGGGGCACTATTTAATCAATTTTAGAGTAAGGCTGTAACGTAACAAAATGTGGAAAATACTTTCTGAATGCACTGTAATAATGGGTGGCCACCTGATGAATGACATAGGCGTAATTGGGCCTCAACCCCATTGAACACCTTTGGGATGAATTGGAATGCTGACTGCGAGCCAGGCCTAATCGCCCAATTTCAGTGCCCGACCTCACTAATGCTCTTGTGGCTGAATGGAAGCAAGTCCCCGCAGCAATGTTCCAACATCTAGTGGAAAGTCTTCCCAGAAGAGTGGAGGCTGTTGTGGCAGCAAAGGGGGGGATCAACTCCATATTAATGCAGATCATTTTTGGAATGAGATGTTCGACTAGCAGGTGTCCATATACTTTTGCTAATGTGGTGTATCTGCAATGTTGTAGACGATAACCATCTGATGAAGTGTTTGTTAAGCTGCATTTGAAGTGGCATGTGATTTGCATCCACTGCTTGGTAAACAAAGATATTTCTGATGTCAAACTGCACATGCAACTTTTCATGACACGGCTCGGGTAACGGGTCTGTAGGGATGAGTAGAGAAGCTGGGACCTGTGCTCATTGTGTGGAGGCTTCCTATTTGACTCTATCAGGTCATGTACTGTATAGAGATGTCCTGACACCTTGTCCTTTCCCTCTCCCACAGAGCCATCAGTCTTCTGGGGAAGACATGGAGATCTCGGATGAGGACGACATGCCAGGCACGCCCACGCACAGTGGCGACTGTGCCAAAGGCATTGTGGTCCACTCTGCCGTGTCCCCCATGCAGTCAATGCCCCTCCCACCCCCCGGCTTCCATCCTCTACCCCCTCAAGCGGGCTTCGGTCTTCCACACCACCTCTCTGCCGTCCCGGGCCCACACCTGGCACCTGGAGTGCCCCACCCCATGCTGCCTCACCTCTACCCCCATGGCATGGTGCCCATGATGCAGATGGAGCTGATGAGCTGCCTGCCTCAATGGGGCAGTGTTCACATGTCCTTCCAGATGCAGACCCAAATGCTGAGTCGCATGGCCCAGACCCGGGGGCCCTACCCCTACCCACACTTCATGAACACAGGAGGGACGGCTTCAGCTGGGTCAGCAGCCATGCAGTTTGGGGGTCCCTACCTACCCTTGTCCATGAGTAGCACCCCAGCTGCCAGTGCAGGGGGCCACGGGCAGCAACCTTGGCCCCATCCTAGCATTCCCAAGTTCAACCCTGCTGTTCCTCCACCGGGCTACGAGGCTAAGAAGGAGGATCCTCACAAGGCCACTGTGGAAGGGGTGCTGCTGGTCATCGTCAAGGAGCTGAAGGCCATCATGAAGAGGGACCTCAACCGTAAGATGGTGGAGGTGGTGGCCTTTAGGGCCTTTGACGAGTGGTGGGATAAGAAAGAACACTCAGCCAAGGTGAGTGATACTTCAAATCCAGCTCCTGTCTAGTCTCACTTCAGTCTTGCATGAACAGTCAATTCTGAGATTATGTGGAATTTTTTATTATTATATATTTGATTTAACTACGCCCTGGCCTGTCATTGTTGCTTTAGCTCAAATATATATCCCTCAGTCTTTTTGTGGCCATTGTTGCTTGGATACAAAATGAATGTTTTTAGGAAAACCTCATTTAGAACTCCTGGAATGTTTTGTATCAGAAAAGCTCAACTAACCTCATATTTTTGCGAAGTCGAGGTTATGAGTGAGAATTTATTTGAATGCGTTGAAATGATGGACTTTGCTATTTCACAAACTCTAGCTACCATTTAATTGTAATGACATGACTATTCAAGCCAGGTATTCTCCTGCGTTAACTAGCCAGATAGCAAACAGGCTTTCATGTCAGTACCATGTTGTTGTTCGTCCCCCAGGCGTCCCTGACCCCGGTGAAGGCTGGCGAGGAGGAGAAGGAGAAGCCCAAGCCCAAAGAGACCATGGGCTCCAGTCTACTGGAGAACTGGAACAAGGGAGAAGGCCTAGGCTATGAGGGTATGGGCCTGGGCATCGGCCTCCGAGGAGCCATCCGCCTGCCCTCCTTCAAGGTACCACCAGCCACTTTTAGGATTGATTAAGAATATGTCTAAAGGGCTCTGGTGCTTTGTAAAATCGTTCAACAATTGTATTTGTCAGAGATGATTAATGTGTGTGTGTGTGTCTTCAGGTGAAGAGGAAGGACCCTCCTGATGCCACCTCCACCGGGGACACTAAGCGAGCGCGACCCTCCACGCCTGTGGACGATGAGCTGGAGGACATAGCGGAACTTCCAGAAGACGGGTCCAGGATGGACGAGGACAGTGCGGCATTACGGAGGCGACATGCGCGGCCGCTGGAGCTGGACAGTGAGGGCGAGGAGGAAGAAGAGACTTCAGGGAAAGAGGAGTCTCTGTCCGATAGGGAGGAGGAGCCTGACGAGACAGAGGCTTCTGAGAGGTTGTCATCGGGCAAGGTGAGCTGTCAATCAAATGACCACATGTCCTAGAATGGTAGATGAACTGTTGACCATCACAACCTTCAACAGGTGCTTCAGCTCATTGGGAGAAGGCAACCTGAGGCATCATACTGTAGACCAATTTTTTAAATAAAAGCTTTTAACCTCTGTGATTGGACCTTTCAGGAGAGTGGAGAGGAAGAGGATGAGGAAGAAGATGAGGCGGCCTCAACCAGTGATGGTGAATCATCGGAGTCGTCGGATGAGGGTAAATCCACGCTTATGTCAATGACCATAGTTATTTGGTACTGTGTGTAAACTCTGCCTCTGTAACTTGTCCTATTCTCTCTCCTCCTCGCTCCCACAGACGTTGCCAGTTCAGCATCCTCGAAAGTTGTCTCTGACTCCTCTGCGAGTGGGGACTCCTCTGACTATGATTCCAGTTCAGAGGAGGAGGCAGAAGAAGAGGAGGAGGAAGAGGAGGAGGAGGAGGCGGCGGTAGACGTGGAGAGTCTACCGGATAAAGACGAGGACCGGGTTCGGACATCTTCGTCCTCATCCTCCTCTTCGTCTTCCTCATCTGAGGAGGAGGTGGAGCCCAAGGCGCCCAGCACGCCCTTAGGTCCTCCCCCAGAGGATGAGCCCTCCGAGCTGGCTGGTTTAGAGGAAGACCAGAGGCCTAGGGAGGGGCTGAAGCTCAAGCCCAACCACAGATCCCTCAGCGAGTTCACAGGAGCAGCGGAGCCTGGCCAGACCAGCCTGGAGGACCTCAGGCCCCCTTCACCCAAAGGAGTCCCAGGTCTTAACCCTCTCCTGTTACCTAACCACACAAGCTTTGTGTTTCAGATGTCATTTCAGATGTTACACTCTGCATATTGCTTTTAACTGATAGATTGTCATGACATGTTGGTTGTCTTTCAGCTGAGGAGTCAGACCTTGACCTGGAAGTCACCATCCCTGTATTGAAGACAGAGCCCCAGGATGATGTTACTAACCTGCGGCCGCCCACCCCGACGGGCTCCCTGGCTGACAGCGACCAGGACTCTCGACCCAAGGCCCACACAGAGGACAAGGATCTGCCCTGTACGCCAGGTAGAGGGGCTTCCACATCCCTGGACCCCGACGCAGTCCTCCTTAGATCCCTAGTAGTCCCACCTATGCACCTCCCCCTCCCCCCTTCCCCAGCCATGGGAGGCCACTCCCTCCTGCTACCGCCTCCCGGCCCCATGCCGGACCTCCCCCTCCCCTTTAGGGCCAGGCTGTCCACAGACGAGGATGTTCCCCGCACCCCTGGCAGGGACCTGATGTACCGGGCAAGGGACCTGGGCAAGTCCCAGAACAGCACCGAGAACGTGCCCGTCACACCTGGCAGCGATGCCCCTCTGACTGGCAGCAGCCTGGTCAGCCTCAGCTCCCCCCACATATCCGGCAGCCCCTTCTCCTACCCTGCACAGTCCCCCGTCCTGAGTGCAGGTATCCCCCGAACCCCCGGCAGAGATTTGACCTTTACCCCTGTCTTCCCAGACCCCACAGCCCTTGCTGCTGGCCTTCCCATCCACCGGAAAGCCTCTTCAGAAAGTCCGCTGTTCAAGGAGCCTCCACTCAGCACCTTGGCCAGCCAGACCCTGCCCCTTGTCTCCCTCCAGGGACAGGCCTTAACCAGCGTGCCAAAAGACCTGCCTGCTGTCCCGGCCTTAGACCTCCCAGTGCCCCCGGACATAACCCCGCCTAAGAGGAAGCCTGGGCGACCCAAGAGTAAAAAGGCTGCAGCTCTGGCAGCTCTGGCAGCACTGACTTCTCCTAAGACTGAGCCTATGGAGCTCTCGGTGACTCCCACCTCCATGCCCCCCTCTTTGCCTCACGATGCCCAGCTCCGAGAACTCTCTGCAGACACGGCTGCTGCAGCCATTCTTCCTGGAATCCCCAGCTACGTTGGGCTAGACTCCTCCACAGTGGGCCTGGACTTCCGGGAAGGGGAGCCAGAGCCGCATACGGTTCTGCCCCTTGACGACCGGTTCCTCCCCTATGAAGAAGAGGAGCGCGTGCAGAAGCCTGCCCGTAAGGTGCGGCGAGGGTGGGAAGAGCTGCTGCTGGCTAGCCACTCCCCCGCGTTCACGCCGCCGCGGCCCCACCTCGCTCCACGCTCTGAGTTTGAGGAGATGACCATCCTGTACGACATCTGGAACGACGGCATCGATGAGGAGGACATCCGGCACCTGCAGGTCACCTACGACAAGATGCTGCAGCAGGACAATGGCAACGACTGGCTCAACGACACACTGTGGGTCCAGCACCCTCATATCCTTTACTACTCTCCGCTGATAATATTACTGCCCATTTATTGCTAGTACATTTATATTTGCCTTTAACTGTATAGCAATGATAGGGCCCTCTGCTGCCTCTCTACTCGAATACAAACAAGTTGGTCTGTTTTTGTCCGAAAGTGTTGTTCCTTTATTGTCCTTTTTTTCCCTGTTCTTTTTTTGCTTAGTCATCAAGCAATTTATATAGGTGTACATTTAGAAATGCTTGGTCATGGTTCGACCAACCCAAGGTTTAGCCTTCTCCAAAAGCCTTTTAGAATGATTTCCCTTGACTCCCCTGTACCTACCAACATCCCAGCGGTGAAGAGGAAGAGGAGGGACGATGGCATGAGGGATCACATGACTGGCTGTGCCCGTAGCGAGGGCTACTACAAGATCGACAAGAAGGACAAGATCAAATACCTCAACAGCAACAAGCACCTGCTGGAGGAGGGGCCTATAGACATGCAGGTGGGTTTCAGCAGAGAGTGGGCTGATGGGCTTGAGTTCACAACAGCAAGGGTGTCTGTTCATCTGTGCGTTTGTGCGTCCGTCTGCCTTGAGTAGGAGCTCATTGTGTTTTCCTTCTTAATTTCCCCTCTTGTCACTCAATCTCCTTCTCTCCCTTCCTCCGTCTCTCTCTGCAGGGCAAGAGCATTCCCGCGCAGCCCCTCGTCTCCACCAGAGCTGGCTCTGAGCGTCGGTCCGAACAGCGCCGCCTGCTGTCCTCTTTCAGCTGTGACAGCGACCTGCTCAAGTTCAACCAGCTGAAGGTACCAAAGGCCAAACACAACCCACACACAACCACTGTTATTTTACTCTGTGAATGTGTCAATGCAATACTGTCACTTCAATTTGTCTTGTTTTTTTTTTTTTACTCTTTCCCCAGTTCCGTAAGAAGAAGATTCGGTTCTGTAAGTCGCATATCCACGACTGGGGTTTGTTTGCTATGGAGCCAATTGCTGCTGACGAGATGGTGATTGAGTACGTGGGTCAGAACATCAGGCAGGTGAGTAGAACACAACTGTCTTCTCAGTCTGGGGGAGGTGATGCGCAGACGGGAAGCATTCCAGAGATTATCCGACAACACAAACGTGTACTTTGTGCCGGCTGCAAATCGTCATGTCCTACAGGTGAGTGTTAAGCAGGCTAAGTGTAAAACCATCCAATCCTGTGACCAGGTGATTGCTGACATGAGGGAGAAGCGCTATGAGGACGAGGGCATCGGGAGCAGCTACATGTTCCGCGTGGACCACGACACCATCATAGACGCCACCAAGTGTGGCAACTTCGCCCGCTTCATCAACCACAGCTGCAATGTAAGTGTCTCCTCTCAATCAAAACTGAACCTAGTCAATTCGTTGACCCAATTTCACATTGCTACGCTAGCAAACACGCTGACGCTAACACCTCTGTTTTGTTCGTCTTCTCAGCCCAACTGCTACGCCAAGGTGATCACAGTGGAGTCCCAAAAGAAGATCGTCATCTACTCCCGACAACCCATCAACGTCAACGAGGAGATCACCTACGACTACAAGTTCCCCATCGAGGACGAGAAGATCCCCTGCTTGTGTGGGGCAGAGAACTGTAGGGGAACGTTGAACTAACGTTAATCTCTGGCCAAGGGGAAACTCCCGGAAAACAACAAGCACTGTTACCAACTAACGTTGTCCCCCATTCCCTGGACACGCACACAGAGACATCATGCTAAAAACACAAGGACAAAAGAGGAGGGGTGGAAGAACTAGGAGATGGGTAAACAACCCATCATCTGGATACAGTGCAGCTACCTGTCTGGGACTCTTTTTATACATGCAGATATTTACTCAAGATTGTTTACGATTCCAGGTGCTCTTTAAAATGGACATAAACATGAGTTTTCTACTACTCTGCCAGTGACCTTTTTGAATTTCCACAATGCTGTACACCATCTGGCTTCCTGGTGCAGCACCCTTAATTGTTTTGTGTTCTATTCAGCATGGTTCCCCCCAGGTCTGGTCTTGGCTTGTACAGTTTTACCTACTCCAGCTTTTCTCATAAGCTTTACAGAGACCACGTGGAACGGAGCCCTCCATTTTCTATGTACACATACACACACACACTTCTAGCTCTAGCTGCTCATTAATACTGTTGACACGCACAATGAAAACACTTGGCCGTGAGAAGGACACCGCTTCCCCCGCGGGAGATGACACTATTCTCACCATTTTGGTGGCCAGTAGGTTTGTGGTCTTGAGAACTGGGTTTGTCACCCAAGGAGAAGCCTGCGGGGATGCCTCCATTTGCTTAACCCCCCCCCCCCCTTTGTTTTCCATAGTAAATGTAGAAAACTGATGTAATTGAAGCTACAGAATGAGTCATTGTGTCATCAAGTCACTCACTGGAGTGCAGATGAATCCATGCCTGCTCATTCCAGCAAAGAATATAGAGTATGCTGCTGTCTGTTACTTTATTTAAACATGAAGGAATACGTTGTCAGAGATTTATAAAATGTTATTCCAATGGTTTTGCCATCCTTTGTTGTCGTTCAGAAATGACCCTTCGTACCGTTTTGTCTTCCCCCAAAAACACTATTGTATTTTGCGTGCAATGAGTGAAAGTACTGCCCTCTGTAGGCCATATGAATGGGAAAATAATGCAAGATGGGTTCCTTAAAAAGTGAACACAATCGAACCTCGACACCATAGTGTTGTGTTTCCAAAAGCAACCATAGGCGCATCATTCCTTCCATAGCAAACTTTGTTATCCCTGCACAGTGAGACTGCTGATGCAGATTGTATTGAAATGTCATGATGCCTGCTCACCTCCAACATGACATCCATCCATGTCAATCTGGTTGCTGAGGTTACCATGTTTATAGAGGTGATTGACCATTTAAAAGACTGTTCTAAGGAAGGGTTCCGATCCGTACAGCTGATGAGTGAATAGCAATTTGAACTAGTATTATTAGGTTTAGGCTTTTCGTCATGCTTAGATTTCTTCCTAAAGCTTGTCCAATGCTGTCTGGAAGCCATACAGATGTCCATTACATTTCCAGTGTTAAATCTTGAGAGAAGCATTTATTCAATGCTCTATAAAGTTGACAACAGGAAAATGATAGTAAAAATAGGTGAAACCTACGTAAATGTAATTCCAATGTTCTCACATGACTGCAGTTACGAGGAACTTTTTACATTATAATTACCTTGGGGGGGGGGGGGGGGGGCTAGAAAAGAAGGCAGTTTATAAACGTAAGTTAAATCACAAGTGTCATACATGTCTACGCTTCTGGGGTTTCCATGACTACAGGGCAAAAAGTGTTTCTGAAATCTGCCGCTTGCAACTGTGTTAATGCGCATGCACTATTATGAAATGCTGTCGACATTGTCTTTATTTTACTGTCTGGTGGTGTGTTGGTGATGACTGGTTTAGGTGTTCTCACCCCATGGTGCTTCTTTGTAACATGTCTGGTCCCTCACAGTACAAGTTAGTTCAGTGTTCTACTCGGTATACACAAGTGTTTCTAATCTCAAACAACCCAAATAGACCTTGCACTATCACCGCCACACTAAGAACCCCGAGCTTCAGTCTTCTGTTTGTTTGTGTTTGTCGCGTGGGTTTCGTCTCTTGTCATTCAGTTTCGTGAATCATTGCCGTTTTTGAATGCACTGGAGGCTTGCACTTCTGCTTACGCCCTCCTAGCCAATCAGAAGTCTGACGACCAAGTCATTCATTGCTTCTCATTCAGTTGGATAGCTCAGTGTTTTTGCTTCTTTTTCTTTTTTTACAACTGTGATGTTTATATTGTACAGGATCACTTGTATAGAAAAATACCTGAAGCTTTTTATTTTATCTATCGTCATGGGGAATACATAAAATGATGCATCTTTTTTTTAATCAAAAAGGTGAGTATTTGAAGTGGTCTTTTCAGGGATCAGTAAAAAAAAATATATATATCTTTAAAAAAAACATGGGTTTAATTGTTTATCTAAAGGAAAGGTGCATCTTGTACAGAAAAAAAATCTCCACTTCCCTTTGAAAGATTGTTTCTTGTAGAAACGTCTTCATTTTTTTCTGCCCATTTCCTTTGTAATCTTAAAATGAATAAATACTTTAACTGTGAATATATATATATATTTTTGTTCCGGGGGATTTGCTACAGCAATACAGCTGAGAGATCTGTGTCAGACAGAGCTGGTGAAGCTGGTGGCAGTATTTTCAGCTTGTGTCAAGCTTTATTTAGTCGTTTTTGTTGTAAATTCTATGAAAACCTGTTTGCAGTGTGGAGAAAGGAAAAAAAACATGGTGCAGAAATGACATGGGAATTGGGGTGGAATCATCAGCCTGTTTCTCATGTCTATTTATTACACAAATGTATGACAAATAAAATCATAGAAAATAAAGGCTTTTTTTTCAAATGATTGAGTTAATTGAATGAATACATTACATTTGTGTTCAGACAGCGATTGTTTATGTACAGTAAACCATTAGTATCAACTGACACACAGGACGTTTGATAAATAATATTTCCTTTATGTTGAAAATGTCAATGGAGAATACCTGCATACCTTCACCCATAATAAGCAACATGAATAAACCAACATTCAGAAATGGAGAGATGTCCGTTTCATAAAACAATGCCCTACTGTCTGTAGGCTAGTTTTAGTTCAGGACCAAATCATGTGATTTCTGCTCCATGTCAGGCAGTGTCAATTCTAGTGATCATATGGACTCCCAACAGTATTAAATCAGTATACCAATAGCATCAATCTCCAATCATAGCAATAGCATCAACCACTTAACAGGTATGGTCAGTAAAGAAATATAATTAAACTACCTGTGATTGAGGCCCCCCGTGATGCCAGTGATCTCATTCTCACCCAGCCAAGTCCTGATAGTCACACTCAACCATCCGGACTGACAGACAGTGGCCTCTGTGTGTCTGCCCTCTGCCACCCCAAGTCAGTGACAGGAGGTGGATGGTGTGACCATCAGTAGGGGAACAATACAGTCAGCATGGATACACAGGTCAGGCTGTCAGGCTTCCCGGGATCACCATTCTCTTTATCGTATTGGATTTGGTCAACCGCCAGAACTGGACAAAGTGTGAGATGTTGTAATGCCACTACTTGATCAATCCACATCTCACTCATACAACCCCCCCAGTATAAGCATGTCACACCAGTCATTCAGAGTGAGTCACGCCTGGTAGCTGCAGAGTAGTGGTGTGACGTGGGGAATATCTTCTGATGACAGTTTCAAGTGGATCAAATTCATACAAAATAAAGGGAGGGAAGGCAGGCAGGGAAATAATAGCTCTGCTACCTGCCCATAGCAGTTGCTGAGGGAATATACATCAATGTCATATGGCCACCAGGGGGAATGTAAACACAGTGAGTTCAAATTCAATTATTTGTTTAATTAACATTAATATAGTAGGTTAGGTAGTGATTGAATGCAGTACAATCAGAGATGCATACACGGTAGCATTGATGAACAACATTTTAGTACTGTTACCAGTACTAGATCTAGTCTACACAATGTTATGAGTTGCACTGTTAAACATGTAATGAAACAAACCATTTCTAATTGAACGCAATGACAGTAATATGATGAAAAGATAAGAGGTCAATCACAGTAAACAGTACTCTTATTTTTCACAGTATTTTATGTATCCTCTGCATAAAAAGAAATTCCCCACAAAAAATCTATGGTATTGGCAACTCCAGAGTTTCTCGGCTATGATGCTGTCCCACAAGTAGAGAGTGTAAAGCTAGCATCAACAAAACAGCCCTGAGCAAAGAGCTAGAGCCCATAGATAAGCCCAACAGTTAAAGTCAATTGAAGGAGAAGTATTGAGAGTGCTGGGCTATAGAGGTGATTGGCCGTCGCTGTAAGCAGCTTGGCATCTTTGGAGGCGTAGACGCTGCGACTGAAGGTGGGATGGATGTGTCGGAAGTTATCATGGAGATGTGCTACAAATTCTTCATCCTCTTCTGTGGAGAAAATCCCAGTGACAAACTGTTCAAACTAGGAAAGAAAAAACACATTTACAGGGTGGTTATTTATAAACTGTGATGTAATTAAGCCTGATCATTCTTTAGATTCATCAGATCATTCATGGTATTGTTTTCCATCACTAGTAACAATCCTAGTATAGCTGTTCGCCCCAGGGTTGTTCCATGGTGACAGTATCCTGGTGGAACACAATGATCAGGCTGGTTCTACCAGGCTATGGTGAAAGCATAGATTCAGGATTTTTCACTAGAACAGACTGGAATATGTTTACCACATCAGTCACCGGCTTCATTAATAAGTGCATCAACAATGTCGTCACCACAGTGACGTACGTACATATCCCAAACAGAAGTCCTGGATTACAGGCAACATCCGCACTGAGCTAAAAGCTAGAGCTGATGCTTTCAAGGAGCGGGACACTAATCCGAACACTTATAAGAAATCCTGCTACGCCCTCAGACGAACCATCAAACAGGCAAAGTGTCAATACAGGACCTATATCTAATCATGCTACATTGGCTCTGACATTCGTCCGATGTGGCAAGGCTTGAAAGCTATCACAGATTACAGCACAGCTCTGCGTTCAACACCATTGTGCCCTCCAAGTTCATCACTAAGCTGACCCTAGGATTAAACACCTCCCTCTGTAACTGGATCCTGGACTTCCTGATGGGCCGCCCCCCCAGGTGGTGAGAGTAGGCAACAACAAATCCGCCCTTTGACCCTCAACACGGAGGCCCCTCAGGGATGCGTGCTTAGCCCCCTCCTGTACTCCCTGTTCACCCACAACTGCGTAGACGCACAACTTCAACACCATCATTCAATTTTCTGCCTACACAAAGGTGGTAGGCCTGATCACCGACAACGATGAAACAGCCTACAGGGAGGTAGTCATAGACCTGGCAGTGTAGCACAAGAACAGCAACCTCACCCTCAACGTCAGCAAGACAATGGAGCTGATCGTGGACTACAGGAAATGGAGGGCCGAGCACGCGCCCATCCACATCGACGGGGCTGTTGTGGAGCAGGTTGAGAGCTTTAAGTTCCTCGGTATCCACATCACTAAGAAACTATCATGGCCCACAAACATCAGCGCAGTTGTGAAGAGGGAATGACAATGCCTCTTCTTGCTCAGGAGGCTGAAAAGATTCAACATGGGACCTCAGATCCTCAAAAGGTTTGACAGCTTCATCATTGAGAGCATCTTGATTGGTTGCATCACCGCTTGGTATGGCAACCGCTTGGCATCCGACCGCAAAGCGCTACAGAGGGTAGTGCGTACGGCCAAGAACATGGGGCCAAGCCTTCCTTTTATCCAGGACCTCTATACCAGGCAGTGTCAGAGGAAGTCCCTATAAATTGTCAAAGACTACAGGCACCCAAGTCATAGACTGTTCTCTGCTCCCGCACGGCAAGTCTGGAACCAACAGGACCCTGAACAGCTTCACCCCCAAGCTATAAGACTGCTAAAATATTTAGTTAAATAGTTAACCAATAACACCCTGGAATATCTGCATTGACCCTTTTTAACTCATCACATACGCTGCTGTTACTGTTTATCATCTATCCCATTGCCTTGTCACTTTATCCCTACCTATATGTTCACATCTACCTCAATTACCTCGTACCTCTGCACATCGATGCGGTACTGGTACCCCGTGTGTCTAGCCAAGTTCTCATTACACATTGTGTATTTATTCTTTGTGTGATTATTTTTATACTATTCTACTGTAAGCAAGCATTTCACTGTTGTTCACAAAGCATGTAAAAAATACAATTTGATTTGACTTGAGATTAAACCCATTCCATGTGTGTGCTTGCTTACCTGTGACCATGAGATATAGGTGGGGACTTCATACATGGTCCATATAACGGCTTGAGAACAAGGTGGAGTGGTGAGGCTACCATGGTAGCGGTAGTACTGGGACAAATGGCTCTCGGGGAGAAGGCCGATCAATGGGAATGGCTTGACTGTAGCCGTTTGACCTAGGAGAGGGAGAAAGACTTTTATTAAACATGTATTAAACCCTCCATGGGACTGAAGCATGTTCACAGTCACCACACTATATCTATACTGAACAAAAATATAAAACGCAACATGCAAAAATGTCAACGATTTTACTGAGTTACAGTTCATATAAGGAAATCAGTCATTAGGCCCTAAACTATGGATTTCACATGACTGGGCAGGGGGGCAGGGGCGCAGGCCCACCCTCTTGGGAGCCAGGCCTACCCACTAGGGAGCCAGGCCCAGCCAATCAGAATGAGTTTTTCCCCACAAAAAGGGCTTTATTACAGACAGAAATAATCCTCAGTTTCATCAGCTGTCCGGCTGGCTAGTCTCAGACGATCCCGCAGGTGAAGAAGCTGGATGAGGTGGTCTTGGGCTGGCGTGGTTACACATGGTCTGCAGTTCTGAGGCCAGTTGGTCGTACTTCCAAATTCTCTAAAATGACGTTGGAGGTGGCTTATGGTAGAGAAACTAACATTCAATTATCTGACAATAGCTCTGGTGGACATTCCTGCAGTCATCATACCAACCAAGTTCCCTCAAAACTTGTGACATCTGTGGCATTGCATTGTGTGACAAACCTGCACATTTTAGAGTGGCCTTTTATTGTCCCCAGCACAACATGCACCTGTGTAATGATCGCTCCTATTTAATCAGCTTCTTGATATGCCACACCTGTCAGGTGGATGGATTATCTTGGCAAAGGAGAAATGCTCACTAACAGGGATGTCAACAAATTTGTGTTTGTTGCTGATGTGAAATATCTGGGATCTTTTATTTCAGCTAATGAAATATGGGATCAACATTTTACAAGTTGCGTTGATATTTTTGTTCAGTGTACATTAGAATACTTGTGTTTCTACAGACCTTTGTAGGCAATGGAGGGAAGTAGTCGTGATATGCGTCCAAAGTGTACATTTTCAATGTAATAAAGCTGCAAGAAGTTAGAGGTTTAGAATATATGACTTCATCATGACAAAATAAACAGATATTTTTTATAAATATGCTCTAAAATGAACTACATAAAGTATTTAACTATACTTTACATCAATAAAGAACGCAAGAACTGCAAGGCCAGTTGGGTCATCCAAGGCAGATGTCAAATTGGGATGACTTGACTTCATGTTGACTATGTGCATCTGCAAAAGAAAATGCACTGTCAATTAAATATTAAACCAGAATGCAGGCACTGACTGGTGCTATTTATTTTGTTCACCAAAGATATCCACCCTCTTCAGTGTAAAGTTGACTGGATGTAGAGGACCATCACCCACACTTACCTCCATTGGATACCTGTGCCTGTCCACAGTGTGCTCTGAGCCATTGGTGTAGAGGCTTCCCCAGTGAAAGTGGAGCTGGACGGTGTGGTACGTCCCTGGAAGACCTCCACCACTCACAGAAATCCCATTCCCAACCTCCAACACAACTGCATACAAACACACAGAGCACGTATAAACGTCTACACAAAATGCACAACCCATTCACACACACGCATTCTCACAAGCACACACGTAGTTGTCCTGTGATGTAATAAGAAACGGGACACATAGGCTAAAGTCTCTAAGTAGAAAATAACTACTCAGTAGATACACCTCCTCACAAATCCATTTCTATGGTAATGATACAGGATATTCACCAGAGTGGCCATTGTTTTTCAGCTTCCAGTGTCCTGTATGAACAGCATGAAAACCATCCAGATGTAAAGCCTCCAGTGACTCATTTCTGGTCATATGATGATCCAGGTTGATTGGAGAGTGATGTTCTTCAAGTATTGGGTGGCAGGATGGGAACGCATCTCCCCATGCATATGGATCTGAGGACACAAAAACACACGCTGCTGACATTCAACGTGTAAGTCTACAGACACCAGAGTTAACACGATAAGAATATTACAAAAATGTTGTTACAATATCGATTTAAAATCTACCAAAAATAATTTGAGAAAAAAACAAACATTTAAAAGTGCATCGTCTCTACTTTTGATACATTGAATAAACATAGACACTTACCACAATGACTCTCATCATAACAGAAGTCCACTGAAATAGTAAAACAAGGAGGATATCAACTGTAAAGCATTCTTACCCGTGACGGAATACACACTCAAACAGCTGCCTACCTTGGATAATATCAAGGACAAGCCGGATACTCACCGGTGTGTGAACCTGTAATAAACATCATTAGGAAAGTTATGATTGCCAAAATCATTTTTGCACCAATAAATGAGCACAGCATTTCAATAGGTCTAGTTAATGTCTAAATAAAAATCACAGAGGCAGGCCTAATCGGTGCTTAAGGATCTGTGCAAATGCCTAGCTTAAATAGGACTGGGAAAGTGAATGCTGAGCGCTTTTTTTTTCTTTCTTTCTCTGTTTGGTCAGTGGAGTGTGTCATTGCCAGTGGTCTTTACTGATGAATGTCACATAACGGGACATTGATGCGAGGAAAGCTTGCCAACTCTCGGCTGAGCACCGATGCCCCCAAGCGGTAAGGTCAATTGTTTTTTTATAAAAACGATTAAGTAGCAGGTTGGAATATGTTAAATGTTAGCACTGTTTATTTTGTCAATGTATCTCCTAGTGGTCTGCCGATAAGGGTGCCTGTCGAAGGAACGGACAGGTATAGGTGTATAGGCCTAAGATCAGGTGAAAACATATGCTGCAATAGGCTACTGATGCTTGACACTGTCTGAATAATAAATCTTACATCTTTTGGTTTCAGCCTCACTGCGAAGATAAGTTGCCTTATTGGAGCGAAGACGGATAAGCCCATCTCCTATAGCCTGGGAGAATTAATTAACTTACAGGGCTTCCCTTATTCCCTGCTCCGTCAGCAACACACAACTAACCGTTTAGGGATTTCCCACTTCTCATCTTAATCCCCCTGACATTTGGTTACAGCGGCTGAGGGATTTCCTTGACAAATCAAGAGAACTCAGTGAAATGCCAAAACTGATGAAACACATACAGTGCCTTCGGAAAGTATGTAGACCCATAGCAAAGGGCAAACTTTTTCCACATTTTCTTACATTACAGCCTTATTCTAAAATGGATTAAATAAATAACATCCTTAGCAATCTACACACAATACCCGATAATGGAAGAAGCAAAAACCGTTGTGTTCAAATTAATTAAAAAAATAAATAAAAACAGAAATACCTTATTTACATAAGTATTCAGACCTTTTGCTATGAGACTCGAAATTGAGCTCAGGTGCATCCTGTTTCCAATGATTGTCCGTGATGTTTCTAAAACTTGAATGGAGTCAACTTGTGGTAAATTCAATTGATTGGACATGATTTAGAAAAGGCACACATTTGTCTATATAAAGGTCCCACGGTTGACAGTGCATGTTAGAGCAAAAACCAAGCCATGAGGTCGAAGGAATTGTCCGTAGAGCTCAGAGACAGGATTGTGTCAAGGCACAGATCTGGGGAAGGGTCCCAAAATAATTATGCAGCATTGAAGGTCACCAAGAACACAGTTGCCTCCAACATTCTTAAATGGAAGAGAAAGGCCTTGGTCAGGGAGGTGACCAATAACCGATGGTCACTTGAGCTCTAGAGTTCCTCTGTGGAGATGGGAGAACCTTCCAGAAGGACAACCATCTCTGCAGCACTCCACCAATCAGGCTTTATGGTAGAGTAGCCAGACGGAAGTCACTCCGGAGCCAGGACATTAATCCAATCACCATCTCTGGAGACCTGAAAATAGCTGGGCAGCAACGCTCCCCATTCAACCTGAAAGACCTTGAGAGGATCTGCAGAGAAGAATGGGAGAAACTCCCCAAATACAGGTTTGTCAAGCTTGTAGCATCATACCCAAGAAAACTCAAGGCTGTAATCAATGCCAAAGGTGCTTCAACAAAGTACTGAGTAAAGGATCTGAATACTTATGTAAATGCGATAGAAAAACATATAAATCCTGTTTTTGCTTTGCCATTATGGGGTATCGTATGTAGATTGATTCAATTGTCCCCCCACCCCCTCAATTTTAGAATAAGGTTGTAACAAAATGTGGAAAAAGTCAAGGGGTCTGAAAATTTTCCAAAGGCACTATATAGCGTAGGCAGAAGCAGGTAGCCCTATTCACCCACTGCGGTCAAGTGCGCAGTCAACCATCTATGGTCTCAAGTTCTCTGCTAAAACTACAGGCTTAACCTTCTCAGAGTCCTTACCCAAATTGAGACAACAGGCATCTGTCCTTCATGATACAATTTATTTGGCATTTGGTTAGATGTACATCCACCCCAGAAAAAAATACATAAAAGCCCCCTGCAAAAGAAGCAACAAAAATGTTACAATTTAAAAGCTATGAAATTAAAGAGAATACAATTAAATGTATCAACGGTTGCATTTGACATGTTCTAACTCACTGAACATGTCGATAACAAAATCAACTACAGTTTAAATCCAGCAGTTGGGGATGGAGTAGGGGTTCCAATGCATTTATCTATATCAACCTGTAGGCAAGCCTCTGAGCTAAGCCTGGGCAAAGATGAGCAGAACTTTGATTAAACGATAAAATCTGTTGGAAACCTCAGCATGCCTAAAGACTAAAACATGCACTATAGGCCCTAAAACAAGCTGAAAATACACCCAAACCAAATATTGAGATCTGACCCCCGAACACGCATGCACACACCAAAGTTTAAGATTTTTTTTTTTAAACAATTCAAGACATTATTTTCTTGGATAATCCACAAAAGGATTGTCTATGCTAAAAAAAATAAAATGAATGTAATACAAAACTTGAGACCTAACAAAGAGAAGAAGAAAAAAATGCTACATACAACCATACATAAAACACATAGTACACACAAAGCTGCAATTCTCAAGATATCTTCAACCATTTCATTGCTGCTGGTGATAGACTAAAGCCATATAGATGACCATGCTATGCAGATCCTGGCTGGTAAGGGCTTGGACTAAAATGACTCCAAAACCCTCATAGGGGCCTTTGTGCTTTCATAGGCCTGGCATTGTAGCCTTCCAACTCCTATGACCATTCAACGCCACAGGTGAACAAGCAACAGGGCTCTCACAGGTCTACAGTATATACACATCAGGAGTGTAAAGAATGATTGTCATAATGGGGACAAGTTGTGGTTTTCCTAGTAGCTTTTTCACTACCGCGTTAGACTTTCCTGTCTGTCATCATGAAACAGGAGAAAGGTGGTCGACCACTCAATCCCATATAGGCTACTATTAAAACCTAAACAGGTAAATCCCCAATGTCATGTTATAGTCTGAATCTTAACTACACTGACATGACAATGTACATTGGTAAGAAAAGAAATACAGCAGATCCAATGGCTTTGGAAAAATGAGAATTGATGTGTACATAAACCCTCACACATACATACAGACAGTTGAAGACAGAATTCATTTAGTATTCATTGTTATTATCATTTCACGAGAACACTTTTTTAGCTTAAGAAGTTCACTTCTACAAATTTCATGAGGGGGTATAAAACAGTAAGTTACCCTTACACACCCCTAGGAGCTACAACTGAAAAGCTAACCTTCATTCACCATTCATTGACATTCTCATTCATGAGGTGAACTCATTGACTACGGTGGGGGGACCCATCAATGTTCAGATCCCACAACAAGCAAGTCACAGCCTACTTCTTACCCAAGAAAAGGGCACAATACTCAACCTACTTCAATTAGAACTCATAAAATGAAATTCAATACTGTAGCAAGATTATTTGAAAAGTTGTAGCATTTTTACCTCAGAAAACACAGTAATAGCAGTGTGTTAGTTGGAGCTAAACACTAACCGTACCTAAATATTTTTGCAAGGTTAAAAAAACCTTTTGTAGCAGAACCTTTCATTTTTCTATTCAAATTTGTGCCATCAATCTGGAAGACGTCTTAGCATATCAGATTGATTGGAGAGTGCAGAAATCCCAGTTCGGAGGCAGTGCTTGTGATGGAAAAATAATGCATTTCATTCATGGAGGAGACTTGGAGATCTAGTAGGGAGGGAGAGCAGAAGCACTCAATGCTTCGAGTTGTGTGTGATGCTCTCTAAGTCCAACAACTGACAATCCAAGCTCTGCCTCCAGGATATAAGCAAAAAGACGCAAGCCATCTACCCCCTCCATTATTACCTGGTGTAATGCCCGAGGGAGTACTTACATCAGGGGCAATCTGGAGCATCAAGCTCAAACAATACAATTGAAAAGCTTTGTCCAATGAAAAATGGAAGCAGAAACTCAACCTCCTCGGCCCGGTGTAGTGCGGTTAGTTCTCTGTACAGAATAATCAGTCTTCATCAGTCTTACAGATCCTTCTTCACCCGTAGGAAAGTGGTCTGCTTCACAACATTTTCTCCAAGTTCAACTGACAGACACCCAACCGGTTTCAGTTCACCTGTTTAAGAAACATACCAGTCCGATTCTCCTCACCGCTGCACACCTCAAGGAGTAGACTGGTCCCTCAATCCATCCTGATAGTCTCTACCCTCTAATGCCATTCCAGTCTCTTCTCACCCTCTCCTCTAACTAATGGACCAGTCCGCTCCAGTCCACCCTCCATATGATGGACCCGTCTGACACTGTCCACCTCTCTCAATCTGAGGGTCCAGACCGTAGCAGTTCCCCTCCCCTCATCTCAGTCCTATACCATGGTGCTGAGGGAGGAGCTGCTGCTGCAGTCTGCAGGCATGGAGTCAGGGGCGTGGCCGTCAGTGGAGGTGTCAGGCTCCACCAGGAGGGTACTGCTGTCGATGGAGTCCTCCCGCTCCTGGGAGGACATTGGCACAGAGTCTGGCTCGGGGACAGGTGGTGGGGCATCTGTCATGGCATCTACCACATCCCTCATCTGACTTGGGATCATCTGAACTCCATGACGTGCTGTGGAGAGCAGTGAGGACAGGGTTCAGAAACAGCTAGATACTTAACATTATTATTAGATACAGTCACAACTGTTCTATCACAGAAAGTGAGTAAATCATGGTAACAACACAGGGTGGTCCATAAGTTATTTTAGGCCTACCCAGGTCCATATAGAGAAAGCTGTCGGGGTTGATGGAGGCTTCGTAGGGAGGAGGGGGGTCGTCTGGGTGCTGGATGTCTGGGTATTTGTAGGCAGCGTAGGGTGGGGGAGGTTCCTGGAAATGAAATGCACCTCCCTCTCCATCATCAGAGAGGTGCAGGGGAGTGAGACCAGTGCCAAAAGCATCTGGGCCATAGTCAAAGCCTGGGACTCGCCGCCCAAGGTTGAAATGATGCACTGAAGATAGAGAGAAGGAGACAACATTTCCACTAATTGAAACCAATGTAGACGGATACTCACAAATAAAATGTGAATACACTGAAGTACCGGAGACTAATACAGGCTAGCTAGGAGAGGTGTTCCGGGTTTGTTAAAAAGGCCAAAAAGGGCTGTTTTTTCAAGGGATGGCAGTGAGCTTGGTGACATACATTGTTCGTATGAGTGTGATAAAATACGCTGCTTACGGTTTCCTCCAATGAGTGTTTCAATGCGCTCGCGTCTGCGTTGCCGGAGCCTGTGCACCATGAACAGCAGCAGAGAGAGGATGAGGAAGGAGGAGACACAGCTGACGATCAGACGCATCCCACTGGCCATGGAGTCAAACAGGTTGCTGCCTTCTGAAAGACAGTGTCCAGATTTTAATACAATTCATATGTTTAAATTTTTTAAATAATTTTATACAACCGTTTCTCAACTTTTGTCCTTTTACTTCCATCTTCTGAAACTACAGGGACAAACATTAAGGCACATGACAAGTGAGATGTGTTAAGAGCGCCACCTTGTGGGACATTCAAACACCCATAGTTTCTATTTTTATTATTTTTTTTAAATAGGGAATTGTGTGAGTGTTTAGGCAGTACCTGGGTCCAGGCAGGTGAACTTGCAGCACTCCTTGGGGTCCTTACCGAAGTGCTTGCAGCCCTCCGGCCGATTACACAGTGCAGCCACACACATCTCTGGCTCGCCGTCATGACATGTGCAGCTCAGGCACGGGTCTTCCCCCTTAGGCGTGAAGTAGTACCCCTCAGTCACCACCTGGTCCTTTATGTCCACACATGTCTGCCCTGTTAAAGAAAATCAAAGGTTTACAACCCGAACCAAACAAAAACTACACCTAAACTAACTGAGGATGCTGGACTTCCCTAATTTACATACGCATTACAGCACCCAATATATTTTATGAAGAATTATGACTCAAAACAACCAGATTTCCACTGAGCATCTACACTTGTTACAATCAAGCTACTTTGATCTCCTGTGAAGCTACATAGGTCATTGGGTTTTAATAAGAGCAGACATACTCCTCTTGCACAGGAAAGGGAACTTCTTGTAGCAGTTCTCGGCATGCCAGCTGTGAAGGCCGCGCTCGTTCATGCTCTTGATCTGAAAGCGCTGCAGCTGGGCACAGAATACGTTGTCCTGGGTCGGAGATGCCTCTCCAAATTTAGTCAGGCCCTCCGGGGGGAGGAACACCTGCATTGACCCTGAAGAGAAACAGAGAAGGGAACAAGATTAACCTAAACCAAATACAGGTTTATTGCTTTGGTTGTTTGAGCATGACAATGAATGCTCCTTGAGTTCAACTGCTCCCTTTGGCCTATTTTCATTCATATTAACTGCACCCACCTTTATAAGCCACCTCCCAACGGCCCTCCAGTGAATGGTTCCGATTGGTTATGACATACTGGTAACCCACCCAGAACCTGAATCAGAGAGAAATTGGATGAAATAATGACTATGGGACAGTAAAGCACCAGCCTTCAGATCAACACTATATCACATCATGTAACCCATCCTCAGCAAACACATACTCACTTGCACTGGTCTCTGCGCTCGCACACTTTCTCGTCGAAATCCACCTCGATCTTGAGGATGAACTGCAGTTCCTCGTTGGTAACGAAAGTTGCCAATGAGCCATTGACTTTCTGGCATGTGTCCACAGCTTGCCAGTAGTTCTCGTTCCTCAGGTATACCTTGTAGCAGCTGGCTGTCTTCTCGTAGTGATGCCACCCACTTGGGCACTTCTCTGTGGAGGGGAAAGGTGCTTTAGTGCTCCTACAGTGTCCAGTAACAAAAGCTTTCCATCTGTTCTTTTAGCAACACTTCTAGTAGTTTAGATACTGTTTTAAAATCTCTCTAGCGCATCTTAGATGAGTACTGAGTGAATGACTGATGGAGGTAGTTAGGTGGGGTCTTACTGTTAAAGCGCATCGGCTGGGCCACGCCGATGACATCTTCCACTTGGTCAAACTCATTGGCAAAGTGAAACGTCTCATCCTTCATGGCTGTAAGGGAGGATCCGAGACAGAGATACCAGAGTAAGCAGTGTTTCAATAAAAGGAATGTAGTGGATACTGGCTGAAGATTATAAAAAAACCTTCTGAAGACAACTTTGTTTGGACTCAAGGAACTTCTTATTAGGGGATGGAGAAACTGCCTTTTTAACCCAGTCACAAGTCATCAACATTAGTTATTTCTCATGACAAGAAATAGTCCAATGTTGACTGCTTTTGCTACAATTGATCAAATAATGTAATTTGCACACAGTCCAGATGAAACAAGATGGCCGTGTTATGGAGGTCAGATGCTGTGTGTGTACCCAATCCTTTCCAGAATTCCTATAATGCAGCCAGCGATCAGCGCTAGTTCAGGAATTAAGTAGCGGAAACAATAGGATTTCCTTCTATCGCTTACTACTGCAATATCTAACCACATTAAAGTTCTACAGCTGCACCATTGAGAGCATCTTGGCTTGCTGTATCACAGCTTGGTATGGCGCCTGCATAGTCCTCGATCGCAAGGCGTTACAGAGGGTGGTGCGGACGGCCCAGTACATCACTGGGGCCGAGCTCCCTACCATCCAGGACCTCTATCCCAGGCTGTGACAGAGGAAGGCCCGGAAAAATTGGCAAAGAGCCCTGCCACCCAAGCCATAGACTGTTCTCTCTGCTACCACACAAAAAGCTGTACCGGAGCACCAAGTCTAGGACCACAAGTCACCTGAATAGCTTCAACCCCCAAGCCATAAGACTTCTGAACAGTTAATCAAAATGGTTAACCAGACTTAATACCCCTTTTTGCACCAACTCTTACACGGACTAAGCACACTCACTGGACCCTACCCACATGCTCACTCTCCACATAAACAGAGTAACAGAAGTGTATCTATCCCGATTGCATAGTCACTTTAACCCCTACCTACATGCTCTATTTTTAATTAATCTTTTAAAAACGTGTTTTGCATTGTTGGGAAAGGGCTCGTAAGTAAGCATTTCACAGTAGTCTACACCTTTTGTATTTAGCGCATGTGACAAAACTGATCAAAAAAACAAAGCTATAAATGAAAGATGTTAACAAAACATATGCACGTATGAGTTCGTTGGTTCCCATGACATTTAGAAAGTTGTTTTCTAAGAAATCTAGAGCTGCTCTGACTGCTGTTTCAGATGAGCCTTATAGTATTGTGGGGAATGTAAGAAATATCTGTCCTTCACTTTGGAGCATGCAACACAATATAAATGGACATAGAGTATCATGATTGTTAGGAAGGGGGACTAGAGTTCAGGATGAGGTCTAGGTACAGGGTTGAAGAGGTGTTACTCACGGGGGCAGTCCAACTCATCGCTCTTGTCCTCACAAGCAGTCCAGCCGTCACACTGCCAGGACAAGGGGATGCATTGCATCTTCCCACTGAGGCAGGCAAACTGCCCAGGGCTGCAGCGCAGCTCTGAAAGACAGCACAGAGGGAGGCTAACATCACACAGCGCCCCCAGTAGTTTTGACATGGCCACTGCAACACAGCTCCTGGTCTCTCAGTTGAGTACCAACTATAAAAACACGAGTCTATGGAAGATTGAGCATTTCCAGCTTTAAGGATCATTACTTAGACACTTGCCCCTGTCTTGTGATAAATAAGAAATAAGGTTTTCACCATTTATCATAAACATTACATTAATGCAACCGATGCTTAAAATAATGAACGTTTTCTGGGAAACAAAAAAGAAAGCATCAAGGGAAAAACACAAAATATTTATTGGAATTCAGTTATGCAGCAATCTCTCTCAAGTATTCTGACAGAGTTCAATTCAGGTCTGGTGGTTATAATAAAATCAGAGTAGATACTAGCTATTAAACAAGACAAAAATCCTTATAACTAGAAACAAACAGTGGTCATCATTGTGAGTGCTATTGAGAACTGCGCTTAGAAACAAAAATTAGGAGAAACCGGCGAAATGAGGGACACGTATCAGGGCATAACAATTATCTAAAATAGGCCGCGATAAACAAATGTATATAAACATTTTTTTTTTTAAAGAAGAAGGGGTCATGACAGGCTAAGACAAGACATAAGCCTACTATATACCATTATTTTAGTGTCTAGCCATAAATGTAAGTGCCAAAATAAAATAATGTATGAGGGATACAAAGTATTTTGAAAGCAGGTGATTCCACACAGGTGTGGTTCCTGAGTTAATTAAGCAATTAACATGCCATCATTCTTAGGGTCATGTATAAGAATGCCCAGTTGCCCATTAAATTTGGCTACAATGGCCAGAAGAGAGGGATCTCAAAGGAGCATAGGGGGTTTAAAGGGTGTGTGTCTCAGTCATCAGATCTCAACCCAATTTAACACTTCTGGGAGATTCTGGAGCATCTGGGACCGTTTTCCAACATCAATTAAACACCAAATTATTGTGGAAGTATGGTGTTGCATTCCTCAAATAGAGTTCCACACTTCAAATCTGTGCCATGGCACACTGAAATGGTTCTGGTGGCTCAACGCCCTACACTTGTTGGCGTTGCCTTTATTTTGGCAGTTCTGTATATTCCTTAGTAACAGAGAAGCAGAGTTAAGTGGGTCAGCGTCTCGGTGTCATGTGTGATTAACATGAGACGTGCCACAGCATCAGGGGTTCTCCTGTGAGAAGGCCTAGCTTTCTAAAGCAGTTAGAACTCTTCTCACTATGGCCCTGAGCAGATATAGGCCTGGCGTCTAGACAATCACACTGGATACTTTGAAGGTAGTTCAAAATTGTTAAAGGAGTTGAATGCATTAAAAAAAAAACTGTTTAAGAGTAAATATCTGAGTTCAATGGAAAAACAAAGCACTGCTGTGAATGGGAAAATTCAACAGAGGCACAAGCTGAGGATAGAGATGAGTAACCCAAATAGCTGGAGCCTGGCATACCTATACATCCACTGCACTAAGAGGAGATGCTGCTTACCTGACAATAATCTTGCCAGTGCTAGCCGTGGACCTGAAACAAAACAAAAAAGCAATTTCTGATGAACTAACCCTTTGAATCTCAAATTCCAGTTTGGAATGTTCCACCACAAAGGGAAGGGAAAAGTTTGAAGGGAACTGTATGATGGCAGAGAAATGACATGTGAAAAAATGTTTTACCGAAAATGTCATTCGTATTTCATGTCGCACTCACTAGATACCATTTCTGAGCAAAGTTCAATGTAACTGAGGAAAGTATGGGTATTTAACGATCTGTTATTTTTGATGTTTGAGTTGACCCAAAAGTCACCAGGACCACCCACTCTTCCAATAAATGTTTTTGAAATAACATCCCATTTACATGGACGCATAGAATGTATCCAAGGTTGGAGCCATACATTGTGTGTGTGTGTATGAATATATAAGAATGTAGCCTAGGCTATTCACAACAATTAACAAGTCAATAACACAGTAGAGAAAAAAAAGGGGAGTCTATATACAATGTGTGCAAAAGGCATGAGGTAGGCGAATAATTACAATATTGCAGATTAACACTGGAGTGATAAATGATCAGATGATCATGTACAGGTAGAGATATTTGCGTGCAAAAGAGCAGAAAGGTAAATAAATAAAAACTGTGGGGATGAGGTAGGTGAAAATGGGTGGGCTATTTACCAATAGATTATGTACAGCTGCAGCGATCGGTTAGCTGCTCAGATAGCTGATGTTTGAAGTTGGTGAGGGAGATAAAAGTCTCCAACTTCAGCGATTTTTGCAAATCGTTCCAGTCACAGGCAGCAGAGTACTGGAACGAAAGGCGGCCGAATGAGGTGTTGGCTTTGGGGATGTTGCGGAATAGCTTTGTTGCGGAATAGAAAGCTGACTCTTGATTTGATTTTCGATTGGAGATGTTTGATATGGGTCTGGAAGGAGAGTTTGCAGTCTAGCCAGACACCTAGGTACTTATAGGTGTCCACATATTCAAGGTCGGAACCATCCAGTGTGGTGATGCTAGTCGGGCAAGCGGGTGCAGGCAGCGATCGGTTGAAAAGCATGCATTTGGTTTTACTAGCGTTTAAGAGCAGTTGGAGGCCACGGAAGGAGTGTTGTATGGCATTGAAGCTCGATTGGAGGTTAGATAGCACAGTGTCCAATGACGGGCCGAAAGTGTATAGAATGGTGTCGTCTGCGTAGAGGTGGATCAGGGAATCGCCCGCAGCAAGAGCAACATCATTGATATACACAGAGAAAAGAGTCGGCCCGAGAATTGAACCCTGTGGCACCCCCATAGAGACTGCCAGAGGACCGGACAACATGCCCTCCGATTTGACACACTGAACTCTGTCTGCAAAGTAATTGGTGAACCAGGCAAGGCAGTCATCCGAAAAGCCGAGGCTACTGAGTCTGCCGATAAGAATATGGTGATTGACAGAGTCGAAAGCCTTGGCAAGGTCGATGAAGACGGCTGCACAGTACTGTCTTTTATCGATGGCGGTTATGATGTCATTTAGTACCTTGAGTGTGGCTGAGGTGCACCCGTGACCGGCTCGGAAACCAGATTGCATAGCGGAGAAGGTACGGTGGGATTCGAGATGGTCAGTGACCTGTTTGTTGACTTGGCTTTCGAAGACCTTAGGCAGGGCAGGATGGATATAGGTCTGTAACAGTTTGGGTCCAGGGTGTCTCCCCCTTTGAAGAGGGGGATGACTGCGGCAGCTTTCCAATCCTTGGGGATCTCAGACGATATGAAAGAGAGGTTGAACAGGCTGGTAATAGGGGTTGCGACAATGGCGGCGGATAGTTTCAGAAATAGAGGGTCCAGATTGTCAAGCCCAGCAGATTTATACGGGTCCAGGTTTTGCAGCTCTTTCAGAACATCTGCTATCTGGATTTGGGTAAAGGAGAATCTGGAGAGGCTTGGGCGAGGAGCTGCGGGGGGGCCGGAGCTGTTGGCCGAGGTAGGAGTAGCCAGGCGGAAGGCATGGCCAGCCGTTGAGAAATGCTTGTTGAAGTTTTCGATAATCATGGATTTGTCGGTGGTGACCGTGTTCCCTAGCCTCAGTGCAGTGGGCAGCTGGGAGGAGGTGCTCTTGTTCTCCATGGACTTCACAGTGTCCCAGAACTTTTTGGAGTTGGAGCTACAGGATGCAAACTTCTGCCTGAAGAAGCTGGCCTTAGCTTTCCTGACTGACTGCGTGTATTGGTTCCTGACTTCTCTGAACAGTTGCATATCGCGGGGACTGTTCGATGCTATTGCAGTCCGCCACAGGATGTTTTTGTGCTGGTCGAGGGCAGTCAGGTCTGGAGTGAACCAAGGGCTGTATCTGTTCTTAGTTCTGCATTTTTTGAACGGAGCATGCTTATCTAATATGGTGAGGAAGTTACTCTTAAAGAATGACCAGGCATCCTCAACTGACGGGATGAGGTCAATGTCCTTCCAGGATACCCGGGCCAGGTCGATTAGAAAGGCCTGCTCACAGAAGTGTTTTAGGGAGCGTTTGACAGTGATGAGGGGTGGTCGTTTGACTGCGGCACCGTAGCGGATACAGGCAATGAGGCAGTGGTCGCTGAGATCCTGGTTGAGACAGCGGAGGTGTATTTGGAGGGCCAGTTGGTCAGGATGACGTCTATGAGGGTGCCCTTGCTTACAGAGTTAGGGTTGTACCTGGTGGGTTCCTTGATGATTTGTGTGAGATTGAGGGCATCTAGCTTAGATTGTAGGACTGCCGGGGTGTTAAGCATATCCCAGTTTAGGTCACCTAACAGAACAAACTCAGAAGCTAGATGGGGGGCAATCAATTCACAAATGGTGTCCAGGGCACAGCTGGGAGCTGAGGGGGGTCGGTAGCAGGCGGCAACAGTGAGAGACTTATTTCTGGAGAAAGTAATTTTCAGAATTAGTAGTTCGAACTGTTTGGGTATGGACCTGGAAAGTATGACATTACTTTGCAGGCTATCTCTGCAGTAGACTGCGACTCCTCCCCCTTTGGCAGTTCTATCTTGACGGAAGATGTTATAGTTGGGTATGGAAATCTCTGAATTTTTGGTGGCCTTCCTGAGCCAGGATTCAGACACGGCAAGGACATCAGGGTTAGCAGAGTGTGCTAAGGCAGTGAGTAAAACAAACTTAGGGAGGAGGCTTCTAATGTTGACATGCATGAAACCAAGGCTTTTTCGATCACAGAAGTCAACAAATGAGGGTGCCTGGGGACATGCAGGGCCCGGGTTTGCCTCCACATCACCCGCGGAACAGAGAAGGAGATGATTGATAACGTTGTAAAAGCAGTACTGAAGTCTAACAAAACAGCTCCGACAATCTTTATCAATTTCGCTCAGCCAATCAGTTATTTATGTAAGTGCCATGCTTGTTGAATGTCCTTCCCTATCAAGCTCTCACCCAGCCCCTGAATGAAAACCTTGAGGTTAAGTCAATAATAGGTTCTTCCACCACTTGCAGTTTAACAGGTGATGGTTTATGAGGTTAGACAAATACACTACTTGGACAAAAGTGTTTGAACACCTGATATTCCAAAATCATGGGCATTAATATGAAGTTGGTCCCCCCATTTGCTGTTATAACAGCTTCCACTCTTCTGGGAAGGCTTACCACTAGATGTTGGAACATTGCTGCGGGGACATGCTTCCATTCAGCCACAAGAGCATTAGTGAGGTCGGGCACTGAAGATGAGCAATTAAGCCTGGCTCGCAGTCAACGTTAAAATTCATCACAAAGGTGTTCGAAGGGGTTGAGGTCAGGGCTCTGCAGGCCAATCAAGTTCTTCCACACCATCAACAAACCATTTCTGTATGGACCTTACTTTGTGCAAGGGGGCATTGTCATGCTGAAACAGGAAAAGGCCGTCCCCAAACAGTTGCCACAAAGTTGGAAGCACAGAACTGTCTACAATGTCATTGTATGCTGTCGTGTTAAGATTTCCCTGCACTGGAACTAAGGGGCCTAGCCTGAACCATGAACAGCAGCCCCAGACCATTCTTCCTCCTCCATCAAACTTTACAGTTGGCACCGAAACCATCAAAACACATTTCATGAAGCTCCCGATGAACAGGGACAGTTTGGAACTGGGTAGTGAGTTTTGCAACAGGGGACAGACAATTTTTACGCAGTACGTGCTTCAGAACTCAGTGGTCCCATTCTGTGAGCTTGTGTGACCTACCACTTCGTGGCTGAGCCATTGTTGCTCCTAGATGTTTCCACTTCCCAATAACACCACTTACAGTTGACCGGGCCAGCTCTAGCAGGGCAGATGTTTGACTAACTGACTTGTTGGAAAATTGGCATTCTATGACAGTGCCACGTTAAAAGTCTCTGAGCTCTTCAGTAAGGCCATTCTACTGCTGATGTTGGTCTATGGAGATTGCATGGTGGTGTCCTTGATTTTATACACCGGTCAGCAACGGAAGTGGCTGAAATAGCAAATCCACTAATTTGAAGGGATGTCCACATACTTTTGACCAAAAATAATGTTTCAAGGCAACAATCAACAATAGCTAGTCTAAATGATCTTTAAGTTAGCCATTGTTTTATTGTCCCAATAAGTAACAAAAAACAGCAGATGGCCCAGTCTTGTGTTGCTCCTACGACATAGCAATCTAAGGTTTGCTAGCTGAAATATTTGCTAGCTGAAATGCAGCTTGCGAATTACACTGAACAAAAATAAAAACGCAACAATTAAGATTTTACTGAGTTACAGTTCATAAGGTAATCAGTCAATTGAAATAAATGCATTAGGCTCCAATCTATGGATTTCACATGACTGGGAATACAGACATGCAACTGTTGGTCACAGATACCTTAAATAAAAAAGGTAGGGGCATGGATAAGAAAACCATTCCGTATCTGATGTGATCACCATCTGCCTCATGTAGCACGACACAGCTCTTTTGCATAGAGTTGATCAGGCTGTTGATTGTAGCCTGTGGAATGTTGTCCCACTCCTCTTCAATGGCTGTGTGAAGTTGCTGGATATTGCCGGGAACTGGAACACGCAGTCATGCACGTTGATCCAGAGCATCCCAAACATGCTCAAAGGGTGACATGTCTGGTGAGTATGCAGGCCATGGAAGAACTGGGACATTTTCAGCTTCCAGGAATTGTGTTCAGATCCTTGCAACCTGGGGCTGTACATTATGCTGAAACATGAGGTGACGGTAGTGGATGAATGGCCCAGAAATGGGCCTCAGGATCTCGTCATAGTATCTCGGTGCATTCAACAAACAAAAAAAGATTTATCAGCTGTCCTGTTGGCTGGTCTCAAGACGATTCCGCAGGTGAAGAAGCCGGATGTGGAAGTCCTGGGCTGGCATGGTTACACGTGGTCTGCGGTTGTGAGGCCGGTTGGACGTACAGCCAAATTCTAAAACGACATTGGAGGTGGCTTACGGTAGAAAAACAAACATTCAACTGCACGCTCCCTCAAAACATCTGTGGAATTGTGTTGTGTGACAAACTGACAAATGTGTGGCCTTTTTATCCCCAGCACAAGGTGCACCTGTGTAATGAGCATGCTTTTTAAGCAGCTTTTTAAAAAATATATATGCCACACCTGTTAGGTGGATGGATTATATTGGCAAATGGGAGAAATGCTCACCAACAGGGATGTAAACAAACTTGTGCTCAACATTTGAGAGAAATAAGCTTTTTGTGTGTATGGAACATTTCTGGGATCTTATTTTAGCTCATGAAACCAACACTTTACATGTTGCGATTATATTTTTGTTCAGAATTAGCTAGCTAGTAGTGTTGCACGGTATACCGAAACTTCTCTACTTTTCAATACTAGATGATGAAAATGTGTTACTTTCAGTACTTGTGTCAAATGTCTCACAGATCAAGCCCCATTTATCAGCGCTGTCGACCCTTTATTATAGGTCCATACTCCACTTACTCATTGCTAGCTGTAGCCGGTCCTGAGGAACCGCTTCACTCACTGGGAGTCTGGGATGCATCATGTCAGCTCCTCACTCATGCTACACAGAAGTTAACACACTTGAATAATGCGACACGGCGTGTAAAAATACTGAAACTGTTAATTAAACAATATCCACACAGACTAGAACACTAAAATGCAAACTGATACCGGTAGATTCCAGCTTTGTATGCCAACTTTCCTTGTTAGCTGGCAGCTAAAAATCAATTCACTACCTTATCACTTTGCGATAATATGCAAACCATAGCACAAAATATGCTGATTGATTTCAAAGCTGACAATAAAAAAAAAACATTAATTCACAATTCAGTCTCTCTCCCTCTCACGTTTCTCCCAAAGATTATCACCGAGCCCCTCTTGCCTAGAGAAAAACAATTAATTGTCCCAATGGAAGGAAAACTGATTGTCATCTGTAGCCCCATGTAATCAGCCAAAACAAGCTCAATAAGCCAGTGCATGCATGCATTCCTATTGAATATGCATTCAACTGTATTGTGGATAGGCTACATCTTGTTAATCAATAGAGATTTACCATTCAAATAAATGCTTACCATATTGTTGTCGTTAAATTGTTTTTACCAAAGTCAGATTGATTGTATGCTTGCATAATTGATGCATTAATGCATAAATGGCTGTCTCTGAAAATGACGTAAAAATGAATGTCCAATGTAATAATATTGAACTCAAAAGATGTCCAACAATTGAATAGGGCCCAGTTTCCCGATAGAGATGGAATTCAGGCTTACGATTGTTTTAACGATGCCTCGTTCCAACGATGGCCAAAGACTTAACATGCATTTGCCAAAACACCAAGCAGGGAGAACATTCACTAAATGTGTCATTGAGGCATACAGTCAATACTGATAGGAACGAAAGAAAGTCAGCGCTGCTCTCAGATCAGCTTTATCCATTCAAATCTTACCTTGACATTATAATTATTCCACAATACTGACGATGGGTCTGCTCCTAGAAAGATATTACCACGGCTGCAAATTTTGAGGCGGCTTATTCTAATGCTTAGTTTACCCAATAATAATGCACTAAATAAAGATTTGGCACATCATTGCACACGTGTTGTTACACATCATAAAACAGAGGTACAAATGACAGACAGAAGGCAGCCTACAATTAGCTAAACAGATCTCAATTGAATGAAAATGAAATTGATTTCAATATTGTTGAATTATATATGCTTATGTAACCTTTCTGAATGCAGTCATCTCAGTTCTCATTTGAAGCATATTTTTATCATTTATTTGCAGTGCAGTGACTAACTGAAATGTCAGCTATTTTGGTTTTTTTAAACCAATTATTTGATTTCCCTTTAGTTTGTTATTCTTTCCCCCTGTGAGGCCAATTTCTCTAAAAGTCAGACCTAGCCTGAACTGTGGGATATTGTAGGGAGTTTCCAACATGCCCATATTCGACATAGTTTTGCGCATAAACCGTGGTAATTAACTGTAATGACAATAATCCATTGAGCATCTACTTGTCCAGTCTGTTTTTCTTTTACGACTGCTACTGAAGAGACAAGAATGTGCGATTGTGAGAGGATATAGAGAGCAGCTGTTGCTTCGCCAGGTATCTCTACCTGAAATATACAGTATCAATATGATAGATAGATAGTTGGTATTCAGCAGTCATACAAGTATGCCTTAGTTACTTTGAAGAACTACAAAATAGTGATTGTCAGACAGCAGCTCTATAGAAATCAGATGACTTGGAATGAAATAAAGTCATCAAATAAAACAAACGTAATATACAAAACTGAAATATTTTATTAATGTAAAGTAATGTAATGTAATGAAATGGTTAATAGGTGATAAGCAATAATGGGCAGTCACTACAATCATTGGACTTAATTGTTTTAAACTCAATCGAAACTGAACACGTGATTAATTTTTAATAATCGAAACGAACTGATTTAAAAAAATAAATTAAAAAAACACTAACCGCTCAGCACTATTCCCTTGTTTGTAACAATTGCAAAGTCATTGGCAACTGTCTTTGTAGTCAACTTCTTAAAATGATCAGCGGTCAGAGACAGAAAAACATATTGATTATATGTTTAGCAGAGATCTGTGGTGACCCTTTGGGGAAGCGTCTATGGACGCGCGTTACTAGTTATTCTACTGGCGGTCGGTAAATAACGAGGGTTTTCATGTGCAACTTTAGAAACTCAACGATGGGTTTGGGAAACAGCTCGGAGATCTAGCGATAATCGGGCCCAGAGCAGTAAGGTTAGCTAATTTACAACCTGGGTTTGTCTAGATCAAGTGCGATTCAGTGACTAATATGTGTTGCCGTGGTATCGAGTATTGCTATACTAAACCTGTTATCGAAGTCAAAATGCTAGTATGGTGACAAGACTAGTTAATACTAGGTTCTGGAAATAAAGTGCAGCAGCTAAAGCTAACGACGTTAGCTAACTAAAGCTGCTAACTAGTAACGTTAATGCTAAACTTTCATCGGGCTAGCTATAACTTGTAAACGTTCTCTCCAGCAAAGTGTAAACCATACCGACGATGGAACTGCAAAATGGATCTAACTAGTTACAACTCAATATTGATTAATGTCCCCATATAACTAATTTGAAAACAAAATGGATTTACGTTGGATAACTACGCAGTAAGTGGGCTAGTGAACCAACACCGCGCGCTGTTCATCAAAGGCAGCGGCAAAAATTGAGACCAGTGGATAAGCTAACTAGAAACGCCATTTACACTAGCTAAATTCCCGTAGAATTAGGCCTACCATAGCTCACGGGTATAACGTTACATACATGAGCAAGTTAGCTGACAACCAATTGCATTTCACCGGTCTTACCTGTTCGTGGTGGGTCTGTTAAAGTGAGGACGAAGAGCAAAGAGAGAAGGACGTAACTGCTGCTGTCAGCCTTTGGCAACATTTATCCTCCATTCATAGTAACTCCTCTATTTAGAAATAAAATAAACCGAGATCCAACGTTTGCTTCCGACCTATTAGCGCTAAATATAGTTCCTAGCCATTCAAAAATATGAAAATATATGGTAGATAACGAGCTACATCCTTATTATTAAGCCCTGTTTTTCATTCGGCCTGTCCAACAATGTATTCCAGAACGGAAATAAAACAAGATGGCTCCGTCCTTCCATCACAACAATCCCAAACGGCCACAAAGCCTATCAGCTGGTGGGTTGGAGGCGGAGTTTTCGAAAGTTATTGTCATGCAGTCATTGGTTATTGTATACGAAATGTGTTACGGTCAATGACTGTATATATGAACGTTACAGTAACCTAATTGTGTCCAGAGTGGTACAGTATTAATTTTCTATTAATCGGTTTGTTTTGAGTCATTGCAAATAATGCTACACCTTAACCTAATGGACAGCAGCATTTTTCTTTTTTAAAACGTTTATTTTATCAGGGAGTCATACATAGACCAAGGTCTCTTTTACAGATGAGCTCTTAACTACATAAAATAGAGACATCAAAGTATAAATATAAATGCCAGCAGAAAGAAAACACGATAATAAAAAACAAACACATCGATCAGTAATAAGGTCCTCAATCAGCTTTCTGAATTGCTAGAGGCACCAGAACATCAAATGTGATAACTTTCAAAAAAGATTGTTCCACAAATAAGGTGCAAGACCAAAGGAATTTCAAGAGTTGGCTATCCCTGATACCAGATGTGGTAACTCGTATGTCTAAAGTTTAGTAATGATGTTAGGGTACCGTGGGACTGGTACAGGGATCTATATATGAAAACATAGCAATGTACCAACCTACGTGACATCAGAGGCCAACCAACTTTCTGTTAGAAAATGCAGTGAATGAGTCCTACAATTACCGTCTTTATAAGTATTGTAAACATATTTAGCATGGCTATTAAAATGTAATTGATCATTATGAAAATGGATGACGCCCGAGTTTCAGATTAGTAATTCCAAATTGGATGATCGTTCAAAAAAAATGTCCCAGTCTGAGCTCATTTTCCCCCCACCGAGTTGTGGCGTACATAAATGGCGCTGCTTTTGAGGAATTAAACGTTCCATTTTGACACAAATTGATGTCATAGAAACAAACTTCATACGTAATTGCCCACGTTTATGATGATAAAATATTGAATGTTAGTAACATTGACCCCATGTGTATCTTTGATATTCAACTATGAACGGAGTTCAACATGGTGTCGATAATGGTGTAATAATTTAGGTCTGACTAGCCATGGATGACTCACTGGTGCTGAAGAAACGGGGATATACACTGGGCATCAGTTTAGGCGAGGGGTCATACGCAAAAGTAAAATCCGCGTATTCTGAGCGTCTGAAGACCAATGTTGCTATCAAAATTATTAACAGAAGAAAGGCGCCGGCGGATTTTTTGGAGAAGTTCTTACCCCGGGAACTGGAGATCCTTGCATCCCTAAATCACCGAAACATCGTCAAGACCTTCGAGATATTCGAGACTTCAGAAGGGAAGGTGTACATGATTATGGAGCTTGGTGTGCAAGGGGACCTACTAGAGTTCATCAAATTCAGGGGTGCTTTGCCCGAGGATTTCACCAGAAAACTGTTCAAACAACTGTCACTTGCAATACAATTTGCACACGACCTAGATGTTGTTCACAGGGACCTGAAATGTGAAAACCTGCTATTGGACAAAGACTTCAACCTCAAAGTGTCAGATTTTGGATTTGCCAGGAGGATCAATTATGATGATGCTGGACAAATGATTCTCAGCAAAACATTCTGTGGCTCTGCAGCCTATGCAGCACCAGAGGTATTACAGGGGCTCCCATACAATGCCAAAGTGTATGACGTTTGGAGTATGGGGGTCGTTCTATTCATCATGCTCTGTGGGTCTATGCCATATGATGACTCCAACATTAAGAAGATGCTGAAGATTCAGAAAGAGCATCGCGTTGACTTCCCACGCAGCAAAACTGTCCCTACGGAGTGCAAAGACCTGATGTATCGCATGCTTAATCCAGATGTAGCCCAGAGGATAGAGATCGATGATATCCTTGAACATGTATGGGTGCAGTCAAAATCCAAATCACATGATGGTTCTAAGAGACGAGAAGATGGACCTTCATCTGAAGCTGCTTGCTCCAAAAAAGAAAGGAAGGGTGAAAGTAGTAAGCATCCTCATGGCAATGAGAACAAGAAAGGGGAAAAAGTGGAGGTTGAGGCAGAATTGGGCCCTAAACTTTCTGTGGAGGGCAAAAAGGCAGCTGAACCATCTAAGCACACCAAGAAAGAATCATCCCCAGATGCAAGGAATGACATCCCTGCTGATTCATGTTGAAATGCTGGATTCTTTTCCACCAAATTAGTTACAAATAAATTAAGCATACATCTTTGTTAAGATTAACCATATAGACTTAGTTACATTTCTTCAGATGTTGAGTTTGCTATGATAAAAGGTGAGCGTCAACATTTCAGGTTTACAAACAAATCACTCGAAGGCATTTTTTAGGTTGAAAACTGAAATATCATATTGCAGAAAGAGGCATACAAAATAGAGGCTTACATGAACATTATATTTACAAAAATCATTGAAGCCTCATCGTAACATTCACTAAAATTCTAATCCTTTTAGTCTATGTACAATTATGGGATCTCTCTGGAAGCCACAGATTTCAGTAATCCAGTCTTGGAACGTTTCAAACACAGTACATGCTATGCCTTTCTTTCCAACACCCTAAGAAGAGTAATGACCTGAGCTTTGCAACTATCCTTGAATTCAGAGTTTACATTTCGACTCTTTGCCCTTTGTGCACAGACTGTTCCAGTCATAAAAGTCCATAAAATCCAGAGGGAGGGCATGGGTTGGGGTAGAGAGAAACACCCCATGGCCAGTAATTTGCTTGAGTTCACTTCCTCAAGATAACTGTTCTTTCTCGATTTTGCTTTACCACGGTCAGAAGAAGTCAGAGGCTTTCCTCCTCTTGGGGAGCTGCAGTAGGTCGTCTGTGATGGACGCTGGGTCCTGGGAGGCGGGGGTCCTGGCTTTGCTTGGTGTCGGAGTGCCTGAGGGAGTGGCTGGACCACCCAGGGGGGTTTTGGAGCCTGCTCCTCTGTGTGTGGGAGATGGTGTGTAGCTTGCCCTTAGAGCTTTATCTGTGTATTTGCTGGAGGTCCGGTTTACAAGCCTCTGAAGGGCAGGGGTCAATGCTGGGCTCAAGCCTTTTGGTGTGAGACTGCAAGACAGAAATGAGGTCAAAAATAATTAATACAATCATTTAAAAATGACTAAGAATTGTGTATAACCAGTGGTGGAAAAAGTACCCAACTGGCATACTTAAGTAAAAGTAAAAGATACAGTAATAGAAAATGAGTCACCCAGTAAAATACTACTTGAGTAAAAGACTAAAAGTATTTGGTTTAAAATATACTTAAGTATCAAAAGTAAATGTAATTGCTAAAATATACTTAAGTATCAAAATTAAAAGTATAAATAATTTCAAATTCCTTATATTAAGCAAACCTGCACTATTTTTTTTATTTTTGGATAGCCACAGACACTCCAACACTGAGATAATTTACAAATGAAGCATTTGTGTTTAGTGAGTCCGCCAGATCAGATGCAGTAGGGATGACCTGGGATTTTCCCTTTAAGAGTGTGAATTGGACAATTTTCCTGTCCTGCTAAGCAGTCAGAATGTAGCAGTACTTTTGGGTGTCAGGGGAAATGTATGGAATAGAAAGTACATTATTTTCTTTAGGAATATAGTGAAGTAAAAGTAAAATGTAAAAAATATGAATAGTAAAAATACCCCAAAAGTACTTTACACCACTATGTATAACAAGAGGTCATAGAAATGAGCTGTGGAGGATTTTTTTGATAAAAATAAAAAAAATCAGCTTTTGCTAAATACAAATTACCAAAGCAATGCACTTGTGTAAATCATCCATCAGTTTTTACCTTGCAAGATTTTCTGTGACCTTTCGCAATGCTTCTTTCTTCTTTGCCCGGTTTTTGGCTGCAGCCTCATTGGCCATTTTCAAACCCAACCGCTCTCTTCTTCCTGGTTCTGGAATCTGTGTGTGAAATTCTCTCAGGTTAATCAATTATTCCAAAACAAACCATTTTGGGGAGAAATTTCAGCAAAACAAAAATAAAGAACTGTTAAGTCATACCTTGAACGATGGGCCAATATTCCGCTCTTGAAACGGTGAGTCAGACCCATCCAAGCGAAAGGGGGTGCTCTCTATCTCTCCCCAGGTCATCAAGGGGGACTCAGCCATACCTGATAGGACAATATCAGGTTAGAGGAGTTTGGTTTTTATGCAGTTGAGTGTTTTATGGAAGCCTCTAACATCACCAAATGCTGGAAAAACATACATTACCCAAAATATAAGTATTTCTGATATATATATTTCTGAGTATTTTCTAGTTGATAATATTGAAAATGATCTATACTTGGACATAACATAAATACTTACCTGGGGAAGGGCAGGGAGTTCCTTCAAACCCATATCCGTTAACATTAGGGGAATCCTGGGCATTAAGCTCTTTGCCATCTGGGCCTACTTTACCCTGTTTGAACTGGAGAAACACTAGCAATGTCAGATAAATCATTCAGGATCAATCCACTTCGTTAGATCTTTAGATACCCTGATCTTAACATTTCTCAACTTTAAATCCCTTCATTAAAAATAGAATAAAAACATTTACTTAAAACCAATAACTTGTAAGACGAGGACTTTACCTGTGCATTAAGGGCTGCAGCCTGCTGAAGCTGGCATTTGTTAAGGGCTTTGCTGAAGGGGTCTCCCACAAAACGAGTGTTCTTGTGAATCACCTCCCTAGGCTTCTTGAAGAGGGTGTCATCATCCTTGACACCTTATTAAAAAAGATAAAACTCAAGTAATTCAACCTCAAACACAATTAATTCAATCATGTAAGTACTAGCTTATCTTACACATGCAGTGCATTCGGAAAGTATTCAGACTGCTTCACTTTTACACATTGTGTGACGTTACAGCCTCATTCTAAAATGGATTAAACACATATTTCCTCAATCTGCACACAATATCCCATAATGACAAAGCGAAAACAGGTATTTTGAATATTTGCAAATGTATTAAAATACATAAGTATTCAGACCCGTTACTCAGTTTAAGTTTTTTTGGAAGGCACTGCAGGGTGTTGGTAGGTGTGACTCCACGGCTTCATGCACCTCATACAGAGCACATTAAATTCAAACAAGATAACAGGAACATTTCTCATGCAGGAAAACATCAATCCTCACCCTCTGGATAGTACATAAGGGCATTCTTTGCTTTGTACTCCCAGGTCTCTAGTCCTGCCTTTACACACTCAAGGGCTTGCTTCTCTGATGACGGCAGGGCAAGGTTTTCTTCATGCCGCTAAAAACAATAATCTCTGTTAATTGAAGGCAAAAAATAACATTGCTTTCAAATCAAGACATAACACTCCATGAGCATTACATACTTACACATTTGAGTAGTGTGCAATTCACATCAACAAAACGAGAGTTCAAACTATCAAAGGAGCGATTACGCCAAGTGTACCTGTTTAAATTCAGCCTCCGCCTCATATAACCACGAATGCCTCAACTTCTCCTTGTCTTCTGCTAGAACCATGATCTGTTCAAAGGATGCATTATCCTCGCTTGTGTTCTTAGCCAGGAAACGATCAAGACATGGCAGCTCTTTCTCCTCATCTCCTTCCTTATTCACTACAAAATACACAATATCAACAAACACAGGGATTAAGTTTTATTGCTGTAATTACATTTGTTACATAGATAGGAGGGGTTGAGTTGAAGGGTGGGATTAAAAACAACAAGATAACTAATGTAAAATATACCATGTCTGTAAAATATATTTAGGTTCAGAACTTTTGTGAAGCAGCACTGTTTAAAATATATGGCAAAACAAATCAAAGTGGATGGTCTTCAGAGATAGACGAGAGGGGTTGATGGTAGCTGAAGGATGGGATTAAAAAACAAACAAAAGGTAACTATTGTAAAATACATTGTGTCCGTAAAATGTATATAGTATATATAAACTGGTTGTAGAAGCCAAAGTGTTGTTGTCCATTAGTTTACTCCAATTAGGGGAGAGGTGGTAGGGTTAGGAGAAAATATATATATTTTTAAATATGGGGGATTGGAAGTGATGCAGACAATTACATTGATGGAAGCTACAATCAGCGGTATTAAAGCTGATCCAGACCCTAAAAATGTGTGTGTGTGTGTGTGTCTCTGTGTGATATATATATATATATATATATATCACACAGAGACACACACACACATTTTTAGGGTCTGGATATATATATATATATATATATATATATATATATATATATATATATATATATATATATATATATATATAAAGACCAATAGAAAAAAGTTTTTTTTACATAGTACTATATATTAAATCAACTTTACATAGTACCATGTCCCGTGTTGCTCAGTTGGTAGAGCATGGCACTTGCAATGCCAGAGTTGTGGGTTTGATTCCCATGGGGGACCAGTACGAAAAAGTATGCCCTAACTACTGTAAGTTGCTCTGGATAAGAACATCTGCTAAATTACTAAAATGTATTATATAA
Organism: Oncorhynchus nerka; assembly: GCF_034236695.1. Lineage (NCBI taxonomy): Eukaryota > Metazoa > Chordata > Actinopteri > Salmoniformes > Salmonidae > Oncorhynchus > Oncorhynchus nerka. The sequence continues at coordinate 41,328,375 of NC_088399.1, forward strand.
TAAATCAACAATCCAATGACTACTAGATCATAACAGTAGGAAGAGCTACTTTCTACATAGTCTTGAGAGCTAATGTAATGGTTTTCATAGTTAAAGTTCAGTGTCCTCAGACTGACTAGTGCTGTGAGTTGTGCCATTCTCAGTCACTATAGTGAACAATAACTTACCACAGTCTGCTCCTTTCTTGGTTTTGCCCAGTACAGAAGAGGGCGATCCAGGACGACCCTCTGGTGTCTCAAAAGAAGCTGGAGTAACATCTAAACAATCAAGTGGGGGGGGGGATATTAGTATAACACCACTGCTGCATTCATAGACAACAAGTGCATTATGTGAAAAAGAGTATAGTGGACAGTTCACTTCTCTTACTCACATGGGGCATTAGAGAGTGGTGTGGACTTGGCTAAAGATGACCCATATTTAATGGATATCTCCCTCATCTTCCCAAGATCCCCATTTTCCTCAGCTTCAAGGTAGTCCTTCTGCGCTTGTAACTTTGTCACATCTGGAAAAAAGTCCCTCTGGATGATCTTCTCTAAATTCTGTTGAAAGTCATAAACAAGTTAGGAAGAAATTGGCAAATGTCAAAATTATGTGGACACCTGCTCGTCAAACATCTCATTCCAAAATCATGGGCATTCATATGGAGTTGGTCCACCCCCCTTTGCTGCTGTAACATCCTCCACTCTTCTGGGAAGGCTTTCCACTAGCTGATGGAACATTGCTGCGGGGACTTCAAGAGCATTAGTGAGGTCGAGCACTGATGTTGGGCGATTAGACCTGGCTCGCAATCAGTGTTCCAATTCATTCTAAAGGTGTTCGATGGAGTTGAGGTCAGGACTCTGTGCAGGCCAGTCAAGTTCTTCCACACCAATCTCAACAAACCATTTCCGTATTGACCTCGCTTTGTACAAGGGGGCATTGTCATGCTGAAACAGGAAAGGGCCTTCCCCAAACAGTTGCCACTAAGTTGGAAGCACAGAATTGTCTAGAATGTCATTGTATGCTGTAGTGTTAAGATTTCCCTTCACTGGCACTAAGGGGCCTAGCCCGAACCATGAAAAACATCCCCAGACCATTCTTTCTCCTCCACCAAACTTTACAGTTGGCATGCATTGGGGCAGGTAGCATTCTCCTGGCATCTGCCAAACCCTGATTCATCCATCGGACTGCCGGATAGTAAAGCGTGATTCATCACTCCAGAGAACGATATTCCACTGTTTCAGAGTCCAATGGCGGCAAGCTATACAACACTCCAACCGGCACTTGATATTGCGCATGGTAATCTTAGGCTTGTGTGCAGCTGCTCGGCCATGGAAACCCATTTCATGAAGCGTCCAGCAAACAGTTCTTGCTGATTTTGCTTCCAGGGGCTGTTTGGAACTCCGTAGTGAGTGTTGCAACGGACAGACAGACAATTTTTACGTGCTACGCGCTTCTGCACTCGGCGGTCCAGTTCTGTGAGCTTGTGTGGCCTACCACTTCATGGCTGGGCCGTTGTTGCTTCACAATGACAGCACCTACAGTTGACCGGGGCAGCTCTAGCAGGGCAGAAATTTGATTAACTTGTTTGAAAGGTTGCATCTTATGATGGTGCCAAGTTGAAAGTCACTGAGCTCTTCAGTAAGACCATTCTACTGCCAATGTTTCCTATGGAGATTGCATGGCTGTGTGTTCGGTTTTATATACATGTCAGCAACGGGTATGGCTGAAATTGCCGAATCCTCTCGTTTGAAGGGGTGTCTACATACTTGTGTATAACATCACCAGTATATGTGTTTAATCATATTTACCTGTATTGACCTTTAAAAAAAAAAAAATATTTGCACTAACACTATAGGCTTACTGCATTATAAACCAGCTGCAGGTAACGTTAGGATATAATCTGCACTGGCTAGCTAACGTTACCTACTGTAATATAACTCAGCTGTCTGTTCCACAACGGTAGGTTACCTCTATGTAGTTCTCTTCATCGAGCACCTTTCGATTTGTTTTCTTTGTTTCCTCGGGTGGCTGTCGAAGAGCAACTGTTGTTACAGGATTAGCTGGGACAAGGGTTCCAGACATCAGCGCCTTTCCAAATCCTTCCATTGTCGGTGGCTACTAGATGCTAGAGAAATGCTCTGGGGCCTTGGCTTCTGTTTGTTAGCTAACGTCAGCTAGCTAGACCAAACCTCGCTGGACAAACAAGGATTATTTAAAAAAAAAAATCCGGTTATAAACTCTAAAGAGCCCCTGGAAATAGACGTCTGTGAATACCTTACTTTAATTCGCGTAGTAAAATTACCAAGAGTTCTTAGCTAATGTTTCGCTAATCAAGGAACCTCATGCGAACAACGTACACAACTCGACTGCGTGACTTCATCCGAAATTCTTCTTCTTCGATTATATTTAAGGCTGGTTGGCCTCCAATAAATATTGCATTACCGCCACCTACTAGACTGGAGTTGGTGGCAGCATATAAATAAATTCCATAAATAAATAGCACACCACTATTTAAATCTATTTAGTCCTACTTCAGGCCAACAGCCTGAAAGGATGGGACACCACCACTTAGCACTCTGTAACTCTTCTAATATCAAATCTTGCACAGCCAAATACCTCTCTGCAGCCTCCACCACAACCTGTATTTTCTGCGATTTATGTACCATCCCTGCAGTACAGTTGATAACCATTGTTTAAATGCCAAGTCCAATCTTACTGAAACATACAGTACCAGTCAAAGGTTTGGACACACCTACTCATTCAAGGGTTTTTCTTTATTTTTTACTATTTTCAACATTGTAGAATAATAGTGAAGACACCAAAACTATGAAATCACGTAGTGACCCAAAAAGTGGTAAACAAATCTAAATATATTTTATATAAGGTGCCACCCCTTGCCTTGATGACAGCTTTGCACACTCTTGGCATTCTCTCAACCAGCTTCACCTGGAATGCTTTTCCAACAGTCTTGAAGGAGTTCCTACATATGCCGAGCACTTGTTTGCTGCTTTTCCTTCTTTCTGAGGTCCAATTCATCCCAAGCCATCTCAAATGGGTTGAGGTCAGGTGGTTGTGGAGGCCAGTATCTCTGATGCAGCACTACATCACTCTCCTTCTTGGTCATAGCCCTTACACAGCCTGGAGGTGTATTGGGTCACTGTCCTGTTGAAAAACAAATGATAGCGCAAACCAGGTGGGGTGGCATATCGCTGCAGAATGTTGTGGTAGCCATGCTGATTAAGAGTGCCTTGAATTCGAAATAAATCACTGATAGTGTCACCAGAAAAGCATCCGCACACCATCACACCTCCTCTTCCATGCTTCACGGTGGGAACCACACATGCGGAGATCATCCGTTCACCTACTTTGCGTCTCACATAGACACGGCGGTTTGAGCCAAAAATCTCAAATTTGGACTTATCAGACAAAGGACAGATTTCCACCGGTCTATGTCCATTGCTCTTGTTTCTTGGCCCAATCAAGTCTCTTCTTATTATTGGTGTCCTTTAGCAGTGGTTTCTTTGCAGCAATTTGACAATGAAGGCCTGATTCACGCAGTCTCCTCTGAACAATTGATGTTGAGATGTGTCTCTTACTTGAACTCTGTGAAGCATTTATTTAGGCTGCATTTTCTTAGGCTGGTAACTGTAATGAACATATCCTCTGCAGCAGAGTTAACTCTGGATCTTCTTTTCCTCCTCATGAGAGCCAGTTTCATCATAGCGCTTGATGGTTTTTGCGACTGCACTTAAAAGAAACTTTCAAAGTTCTTGAAATTTTCCGCATTGACTGACCTTCATGTCTTAATGTAATGATGGATTGTAATTTTTCTTTGCTTATTTTAGCTGTTCTTGCCATAATATGGACTTGGTCTTTTACCAAATAGGGCTATCTTCTGTATACCACCCCTACCTTGTCAAAACACAACTGATTGGCACAAACGCATTAAGAAGGAAAGAAATTCCACAAATTAGGTTTTAACAAGCCACACCTGTTAATTGAAATGCATTCCAGGTGACTACCTCATGAAGCTGGTTGAGAGAATGCCAAGCGTGTGCATAGCTGTCATCAAGGCAAAGTGTGGCTTCTTTGAAGAATCTCAAATATAAAATATGATTCCATTTCTTATTTCATAGTTTTAATGTATTCATTGAGTAGGTGTGTCCAAACCTTTGACTGGTACTGTATATAAACATATATTTTAATTACCCTATCAACTAACTCTATACTCATTAAAACCCATCACCTTATTCCACTACTTTAATAACCCTATCTGATCCTACCCCAGGCCAACGGCCTGAGAGGACAGGACACTACCACTACGCTGTAACTCTTCTGAAGTCAAAACTCATACCCCCAAGTACTTCTCCGTAGCTGCCACCACAACATCTATTTTCAGTGATTTACGTTCCATTTCTGGGGCACAGTTGATAACCATTGCTATGAACTCATAGAAGCCAATCTTACTGAAGCATATAATCACTCATTGGCCTATCCTTCTGTGTTGGCACAGATCTACTATTCACAGGATCCCTCACCCTTGACCCATCCTCCTCTACTTTCTTCACTGCCTCAGCATATGACACCTTCTGCACTACTCTGATTCTAGCCACCTCAACCTGCCTCTCTCGCACCGGATACTTCCGATCCCCAGCAGCATGGGAACCCCTACAGTTGACACACAAACTTTATCCACCGAAACTACACAATCCTCTATCCAATGCCCTCCGGCACACTTCCCACATCTTAGAATCTCCCTCCTACACACAGCTGCTAGATGACCATAGGCATTGCAAATAAAGATTCTTACTCAAAATTCAAAAGGACTGACGGTGACTCATCTGTTTCACCATACTCAGCACTGGGTCTGCGTTACACCAAACGACAGGCGTCAAATTCAATTGCTCCATCCTCACACGTAACACTACCCCAGAAACCACTCCTTTCAATGGTGCCCTGTTCCTAGGAGCAAAGCAGGAAACAGATCTTGACCCAAGTTGCGTGACATGGAGCGCCCGCTCCCTCTGGTCAGAAGAAACACAAACACATATCACAAGCCAGCAGGTTACCTTCACTGATTCAACTGCACCCAACTCCTTTCCCACCATGTCTTGTTTTGCAAAAAATAATCAAATTAAGTCCGACAGGATCTTTCTGAACGTAGCTCTTTATTAGCTAGCTATAACTGGCATGTTCATGTGTCTCCGGCCATGATCAACTGAAAATGACTACCGTCGTATCGGAGCGCAGTATGATATGACGGTAGATTGCAACCAATTACAATTCAGTATGTTGATACATGAATATTACATCCCCCTTCTATAAAAAAGAAAAATGTTCGACATATGTTCTCTGTAGTTTGAACTCAAGGTAAGTAACCATTTAAACTGCATAATGGACCAACTGCATCAGCATAACAGACTCTGAAACAATGATTCAGCATACTGTTACTTTTAGAACAAAGATTTCTCAGCAACTCAGCTTTTCACTGTATCAATGACATCAACATTTCAAACAAATACAACACCAAAGCATTTCAACTATACCCTTTGACATTTCACAGGTATAGGACAGCTCTAGGCTTGACCTCTCTTCCTGACCTTGTGTGATATGATGCTGAGCAAGCTTCTATGTCAGTCAACCATTCTTGTGGTATTGCAGGTAAGTATGGTTTATGTTGTGTGTGTGTTTAGTCCATCACATTCTCTTTCATGGAAACAGTTAATCTCGTCAGTGTGTTGTTCTTTTGCGGTCAGTAGGTGATGACGATTACGGTGGTACACCGCTCCTTCTGCGGTGCGGACGTGATATGAATGTTCAGTGTCAGCTGGCTGGATGACGACTGCTGGCTTCTAGTGGCCATGCTCCAGGATTCTGACTGACTCTCCGTTGTTCAGTGGTGGCAGTGGTCTAGCTGACCTGACGTAGTATCACTTCTGGTGTTGTTGTCTCTGTGCACAGTTTGCATGCATTTCCTTGTAGCTGACGACCTCAGGTTGGAGCTGCTGGTTGGTGCTGGATTGAGCAAAGCGGCTCATCAACTCATCTGCGGCTCATCAACAGCTGGGCTGGTGATTTGAAGTTGTCAACTGGAGTGTTGCGGTATTCAAGGAGACTGAGGTAGGGGTCTCTCTTGTCTGTTTTTGCTTTGTCCATGAGTGATTTAGCAATCTGCACAGATTTTTCAGCAATGCCATTACTTTGAAGGTAATGTGGGCTTGTGGTGGGTGACGTGTTTGAACTCCCATGCTTTTTTGAAGGATTCAAACTCCTTTGATTTGTCAGCTATTAAAGTCTCTACAATGCCACGTCTGGCAAAGGCTGCTTTCAGCTTGTGGTTCACAGCTGCAGGTGTGGTGCTGTGAAGCTTGTCGAGTTCGAAGTATCTGCACTGTTACGATGTAGTCCTCGTTGTTCCAGGTGAACACACCGGTTGCCACAACCTTGTAGGTAAGAAACTTCCTGGAGAGTGTCTGCAACAGGGATGTCTTTGCCTGGCATGGTGAGTGATTGTGAAGTCGTAATTTTGTAGTTGAAGAATCATTCTCTGTAGCCTTGGCTGGGCTAGCGGTTTCCTTATGAGTGACTCAGGGGGCTTGTGGTTGGATTCCACAATGACTTGTCGTCCATAGACGTCCTGATGGAAACGCTTAGATCCTAACAGAATGGCATACAGCTCCTTTTCGATTTGAAAGTAGTTGATTTCACTACTCTCAAAGAGATTTGGAAGAATAGCCGATGTGCTTTCCTTCTTGCAGTAGCACTGCACCTAGTCCATACTTCAACACATCCACTTGGAGTCTGAGCTCTTTGTTAGGGTCGTCGTAGGCGAGGATTGGTCTTGGTTCTCTTGGGATCAAGTCTTTCCCTTTCCGGAAAGCAATGTTGTGTTGCTTGTCCCAGAGGAACTCACTGGACTGCTTTAGCAGCTGACACAGGGGTGCATTAGCATTGGCGAAGCTGTGTGCGAACTTTGCTAAGTAGTTGACCATGCCAAGCACTGTTTCCAGCTCTGCACGGTTCTTTGGTGGCCCCATTTCCTTTATGGCTGAGATCTTCTGTGGGTCTGGCTTGATTCCATTCGCTGTGAGATGTCCGAAGTAGCTGACCTCTGTAGCGCCGACTAAGTGTCCATGTGTTGTAACTGTCTCCTTTTTCACCGATCCACAGGAGCAGGTAGCTTCACTTCTCCTCTTTCCTTCAGAGGACCAGTGAACATTATCTACACATGCTGTTTGAACCTACCCACTGCATGGCGGAAGTTTGTAGACCGCCAGTCCATTCGAGGTGAAGGAACTCCAGCAAAATCCATATTTTCGTCCTTTTACTCTGACACCATGTCTTGTTTTGCACACTTTGTACAAAATAATACAATGTAGTACGACAGGATTTTTCTCAACGTAGCTCTTTATTAGCTAGCTATAACTGGCACGTTCATGTGTTGCCGGCCATGATCAACTGAACATGACCTCACGACCTGGACAGTATTAACCAATCATAGTGCAGTATGATACAACCGTAGAAAACAATTAAAATACAATATGTTGACATATGACTGTTACACCACCCACCCTGAATCCAAAAATGTCACTTCTACTGGACCAAACATTTCTTTATCATAACCATGTTTATCAATACAAGCTCCTTACAACACCTTCTATCCCTTCCATTTCACCTCCAGATCTAGAGCTGGCGTCCAGCTCACTCTGTTTGAATTTGACACCAATCTTCCTCAACATACCTTCCTTCTTTTTGCTAGCTTCAACAGATTCAAACCAATCCTCCGTCTCCCTTAGTCTTTTCAACCTCCTCTCTTTCCCTCCAATTCTCTTCCCGACTCCTGAAAATGTGTAACTCTTCCAAGCCAAAATCTACTTTTAGCCTCCACAAGAGACATGCAAAGCCCTGTACTCCCTCTACTTCAAACTCGAGCCTCCTTTCTACTCCCATTATCCAGCGACCATTTCTCCGTCACCGGAAATGTCAGTCAGTGACGCTTTTAGAATTATTCTAGCCTTCATCATTGCATTGGATAAAGTATCCAAAAATGTCTAGAAAATATCTACAAGTGTATAATACGGTACACCATTTTCTAGTCTTCCAGGTCTTGCACACCAAATGCTGTTCTTTTTTGTCGCCTCCACTTCGCTCTTCGGTTTTTAAACCATACCTATCGAAATAAAAGTAAATTAGGCTACATTGACAAACCGTTTTAAAACGTAATGAAACAAAAAATATTTAGAAACTGACAAACACAAGGCGCTTACCTCTACTCGCTCTTCGCGTAAATGAGTGCGTTGTGCCAGTTTTTCCCTCGCGTTAACATCTGGATACTGGTTCTGAAGGAATAGCTCCTCCAGAGCATCCAACTGGTCCTCAGTGAATATGGTGCGGTGTCGCCGTGTTCGCCTCTGGACCTGACTGAAGGACTGCTCCTCTCTGTTAGTGTTTCCGCCTGGCCTGCATGGCTCTGGAAACATTCTTCTGGACCATGCATACTGCCAAGCTGAATTAAAATAACTTTACATGTAAGTGTTTGGCACACTGATTTCAGGTCAACGCATAAACGTCTATACACCTACCTGGCTAATGGTAAAAACAACTGATCTGCTAGACATAATCATCAAACAAACATGTCATAGGTTTAGGTCTTACTTTCAGGAGGATAGTCAGCCTGGAACACCTCTCCACAGTGGGAGCAGTAGCAGCAGCATGAGCAGTTGTGCTGTGGAGGTTCTATGTGGCTCCCAGCAGGAATACTCTCTGATCTTACTCCATCCTCACCTGGTACAGTGTTGTGGGTCGCACCAGACTGCCTGCTCTCCTCATTGTTAATTGGAAATCTGTTCAGTATATTGTCAATGGTGAATGGAAACTTCTGTCTCTCCATCCTACTTGACCCCTCCATGACAAGATTTCTGCCCAAAGAATTCACTTCAAATTCAACCTAGTGTTTAAAGTGCCAGCCAAGGCAGTCAGTTAATGCTTTTGGGTGAAGCATATACCTTAGTGTGGCTCATTCTCCACTGTGCTGAACCACAGACACACTCGTTCTGATTTTATAACAGAAATTTAGGAAGAAAAAAAAGGACATAATCCCCCTATGGACTAGACAAATACAAAATGGTTTAAACTTAATTCCCAGCTAATCTGGGCAGTTTTGTGAGGGGGTTAGGGAGGATGGGACTTCAGCTAATCTGGCCCCATTGCTTTGCTTTCTGAAAAAGAAATCAGATTTATCTGTATTAAATTAGGGGTAGAGAGCTTCTAAGATCCTTATTGTTGTGGTTTTAGAGAAAAATAGATTGCTTGGTATTAGAAACCTGGTCTTAAAGATGAACCCTTTGGTGTAACCAAGGACCTATTGGGGATTAGCCCCTGAATTTGAACACTTGCAGTCCTCGTTGATTTGTGCTCAGAGTTTATTCCTAGACACGAGGCTACACGTCTGGTTTTCAATCAATCTGAATCGTACAGTAGCAATACAAATGTTTACAATCTTTATTTATCCATTAAATAGAGACAATGGAATTTGGTGATGTTTGTTTGTTGCTGTCACAGTACCAATCCTCACCACACAACACACATGGCAGGCAGGGAGCAGCAAATGGTCAGCTGTAGAGCAGCGTGTGTTCATCATGTTTGAGCATTACAGCCATTCACAAAGGGAGCATATTCAGAGGTGAAATATAATTCAGAATGTACAGGTATGGATAGCCAAGGCTTCTGACAATCTCTCTCTGTTAGTATTCACAGCATGAGAACTAGACCTTATCTATGAAGTGCAGTCATTCAGCCTGACTTTTCTGACAATGTGCACGGCTGAGGTAAAGCTATTACAGGTTGTATTTATTCTCCAACAAATCCTTTGATTTCATATAAGGCAACACAACACCTTTTTATCAAGGAATTAATGGATTTTCAAAATCTGTCCTAAGCTCCTCAGATAAGGGTTTTTTGAAAGCAGATAACAATAAACATCACCTCATCCCTTTCACTGGGGTTTAATGGCCAGCAGATTGTTGATGTATAGTTTTTAGAGCTGTTGAGATAGCTATCTCTGGTCTTTGTGATTTTTTTCAATGAAAGACATTGTATCACATCCACATAGGTTTAATGGTGTTAAATTCATTACTGGGGATTAGTATGATAGAAGCCCCTTATATTGTTGTTGTCAAAGGCAATTGGTTTGTAAAAACTTTGAATCCTCTTGTGGAAAATATAAAATAAACATAAAACAACACATCCTTGCCCAACGGCACAACCTAATGGTGTAAGAACTAGCCGGAAGATTGGTTTGACAAATATTATTTTCTAGACTGCAAGAGGATCAAATATGTTAAACATAACTTCTGAACTAAATAGCTGAGAAATGACATGGATGTAAATTAAATAATACTCCGTGTTTGCAGTTACCAGCAGCCAATTATTAGGCGGAACAGGGTTCTTTATAAACCCTGAATGTGGTGCCAAATTATTGAAATTGTCACATATTTTCAAGTGAATGTGGAATGGTTTGCATACGGTTCAGTAAGCCTAGCCTGTAATAAAACAGTGTGAGGGCAGATTACGAAATTGCTGCAATGCCACCTAAGCGCTATTGAATGAGTTGGATAATACGTTCTTTAACCCGAACATGAAAATCAAAACAAGTTTTGGCCAAACACATGTCCTGAGGTGTGGAATGTGATTGAGTACAAGGATTTGACATTGCTGTGTGGAATGTGTTCAACGTTCCTTCCCCTATGCTGAGGGGAAAAATTACTATTCTGCTCTCTGGAGATGCTCAAGCCATGGGACTGATTTCTTAAACATGTTATAGAATAGAAAGGGAAATAGGGTGGCTATATGTGAGGCTATACACTATGTAGTCCTAGTGGTGCCTTTAGTGAAAATTGGGGAATTAAACAACGGTAGACTGTAAAAAGTCATTTGTTCCGCTAACTCCATTTTTTTTGTGGAAACCCGTTGCCTAGAACTATTCAAGCAACCCAACTGAAGGTACGCAGTGTTCAGTACTTAAAGTGACATCGTATTTGTCAGTTCCCCAGCTATGTTCCCAGCTTCTGCATTAATGTTTGTATGTTGTTGTTACCCGTGTGCTGACGCTGTTCCTGTCTTGTTACCTGTCTGTTCCACATTAAACGTTCAGCTCCCGTACCTGCTTCTCATCTCCAGCGTCGTTTCAATCAAATATGTTTTATTGCCTCACAGGTGATATGGATAATTACATTTATTTCAGGGTCTTTGTTAAACTCTCTGTAATCTTAACTTTCTAAACTGACAAACTTTCATGTTGTCTGTTGTGTACCTCCGTTAGGATGCCTTCTTTTCAGTGGGGCCCAATACAATGGAGAGCTGCAGGTGACACGTCAGTGGCCAGAGGTGCCTGAACTGGCTGAAAGCAGCCAGAGGTCTTAATTCAACAGTTCACTTTGGCATTGAAGAGGGTCAAACTTTTTCAGTGTTTTTAGATTTTTATTTTTCAAAACATTTGAATATCTGTTTTTTTATTTATTATTATAGGTCAGTAGTCCAACAGGTTTTTATTTAGTACCCTGCCCACAAATACATGATATCAAGCCATTTGCAGTTTCAACTGTAAACAATACAATCTTTGAATAGATGGAATGTAAAGGGAAGGTGTGATCTGCAGAAATGATGCCTCTCTACACTGCTTAATGTCCACATTTTGTGTCCCTTGCTTGTTGGGGCTACTTTGCTTTTTTTTTAGGAGGCCCTTGGGATCACAATTATTACCCCAACCCAGAAGACTCAGAGAGCCTATGGTGCTTTGTTATTGCCAAGAGGACTATACAAAGACAAACTTCTGCCAGCGACCTCTGCCAATGTATTTTTGATTATCTACACTCAGATTCTGGGGCCTGGTGTGAAGAGCGCTCTCTAATGATAACTTGATTGTTTTCAACCCTATTATTTGAGGTCCATCAGTTGGTCATCAACTTGGTCTCATGTGTTTTGGTGGGAAAGCTTTTCACGTACCACCACAATTTCTAATCTCACAAAACAAAGTGACGGCATTGACTTATACACAACACACGTGCATGTTTTTAGAAATAAAGCTAATAATTCCCCACAGTGGGACAGCATTATCAGTGGCATACCGACATTTCACAGTTTCACATGTTCAAGGTAATTTCATGCAATTCTGCATACATTGCCATAGGGCAGAGGAAAAGTTGTAGTTTTATAGCTTATCTCATGCTATTCTACACATTTTGCAATGAGAATGTGATCAAATGTTGCAGTTGTACAGCTTTTGCCATGACATGCTCATATGCTATCTGGGGAGGCGCCCCATTCTAATTAAGTGTCTGCTTGTCTATTTATGATCGTATTTCATCACAGCATTTTATATAACAGGGGTTACACATTTCTTATACAATGATTCAATTGTTATCATTCTAATTAGTTAGGAGTGTGATTGGCAGTGGACAACAGTTTGGAAACAAATGAAGCAAAATGAGATGATCTATTATTTTTTATTTCACCTTTATTTAACCAGGTAGGCTAGTTGAGAACAAGTTCTTATTTTCCACCATAATTTGCAAATAAATTCATTAAAAATCCTACAATGTGATTTTCTGGATTTTGTTTCTCATTTTGTCTGTCATAGTTGAAGTGTACCTATGATGAAAATTACAGGCCTCATATTTTTAAGTGGGAGAACTTGCACAATTGGTGGCTGCCTAAATACTTTTTTGCCCCACTGTGTGTGTGTGTGTGTGTGTGAATATATATGAATGTGCAAGTAGAGATACTGGGGAGCAAAGGAGCAAGATAAATAAATAAATACAGTATGGGGATGAGGTAGTTGGATGGGCTATTTACAGATGGGCTATGTACAGGTGCAGTGATATGTGAGCTGCTCTGACAGCTGGTGGTTAAAGCTATGCAGCAGTTATGTGAATGGATATTAAACAGGGACCTGCTTGGGTCTTTATACCCACAAGCCAGAAGCTCAGGAGCCAGCAGGAACAAAAGGCAAGTAAGCGGGGGCTGCAGTGGATCAACTTGCCTCTCTCTGCCTTCTGCAACCTGACATGTGAAATGGTGGATGAGAATACGGTGGCAGTCTGTGTCCAACAGACACCTGCTGAAGAGGACAGAGTGCGGGGGGAAGGGGAGGGTAACGGAAGGTGAAAAGAGTGGGTGGGGAAAGGGAAGGTGGAAAGAGTGGGTGGGGAAAGGGAGGTGGAGGGTGGGGACCCACTAATGAACCAGGCTGGTACTCCTGAGGTGTGAGAGGAGCTGGGTGGATAGATGTGTTGTGGAATGATGCAATTTCTCTCTATTTTTCAAATGCTGTTTTTGAACACCGCATGTAACAACTGAAATGCCATATGTGAACGGTCAATTAATGGGAATGGTACAGAGGTTTTGGACTGCTTGGACTGACTACACACAATGAAGACTTTAGAGTTGTATGAGCAAATTAGTAATTATGTTTCTCCAGTGGTAAAGGCTTGTACTGTGTGTTGAAATAAATGCTAGTAGAGGCCTACAGTACTTATACTAAACAAAAATATCAACCCAACATGCAACAATTTCAACAATTTTACTGAGTTACAGCTCATATAAGGAAATCAGTCAATTAAAATAAATAAATTAGGCCCTAATCTGTGGATTTCACATGACTAGGCAGGGGCACAGCCATGGGTGGGCCTGGGAGGGCATAGTCCCAGCCAATCAGAATAAAAGGCACAAAAGGGCTTTATTACAGACAGAAATACTTGTCAGTTTCATCAGCTGTCCGACTGGTTGGTCTCAGACGATCCCGCAGGTGAAGAAGCCGGATGTGGAGGTCCTGGCGTGTTTACATGTGGTCTGCGGTTGTTAGGCCAGTTGGACATACAGCAAAATTCTCTAAAACAACGTTGGAGGCGGTTTATAGTAGAGAAATTAACATTACACTCTCTGGCAACAGCTCTGGTGGACTTTCCTGTAGCTCCACTAATGTCTGGGCTGATATGCCAGTTGTCATATGACACAATCAGATTTATTTTTATTTTTATGGAAATAATAGGCTACTGCTGCATGAAATGAGACAAAGCATGAGCACCGATTTTCCGCTAGCCTGTTTGCACTTCATCTAATATAATAATTTGCTTAGCTATAGCCTAGGACTAATGTCTGGTCAATTATTTATATTTGAGAGTTAGGTTGACACTGATGAGCCCACCTTCAGGACAGGTGTCCCAGAGATGGTATATCATGCTGCCAAATCCTTTGGTTGTGTCCTCTCTAAGTATTCAGAACACGAGATTGTACTGCCCTCTTGTGATGAGTAGGCATATGACAGATAAAGGGAGACAGGTAGCGCAGGGACACGCATGCGGCAGCGGATCGGCTGGCGATATTCTGTACAGTACATACCGCTTTGACGTAACCACGCGCCACACAGGCGGAAAGGCGGGAGACCGTCGCTTCCGCGTATGTCAAGAAGTCAAGATGGACGAAAAGTTGATATTGTCTGTTTTTAATTTTCCTGAGCTGTATAATACAACTTTGCCAGATTACCGCAATGGTGACACAAGATCACTTGCTTGGGGGAAAATAAGCTCATTGACAGCTCTTCCAGGTGAGCTTTGGTAGCTTATTTCTACAAATTATCAAGTCACATTAATGCAAATGTTTTAGCTAGCTAACATTAGTTGTAAGCAAGCGGACTTTAAAAAAAAAGTTTGTTTATATTATATGTTTTAAATCACGTGAGTAGCATATGAGTACGGTGAGTTGTAACAGCACCTCACTGCAAGAACCACATTGTAGTCAATGGGGAGGCAGCGGCGACGAATTCGTGAGATCAGCGCAGACGGCAGTCACTGCCGCACAGGGAGGGATTTTTCTTCTCCGTTCCCCACCGCGCGATGAGACACAAGTAGCGTCACTTGAGGCATCGCATTTTCCGTGCATGAATGACATTAGCTACCAATTAATCACTGATAGAACAAATGTCAAGTAGCCAGCCTGTCGACATTTTGACATGAAATGGAGAGCACTGCAAATTAGTACCAACTCCAATGGTAGATCCTTCTATTTACAGTTTATAAGTAGGAACCCGATGAGGCTCCATCGATGGGATAGAGACAATCACCTCTAACGTTATCTGAAGAAAACATATATATAAATAGTTATATTCATACTACTTTAGAAAGCTTCATGTTCAATATCCAATGCATAAAACAATATATTATTTTGAGTATGATTATTCTATATTTATTTATCCCTTTAGCTGAAGAGTGCAAAAGGAAATGGAAGAATCTGAGAGACCGATACTTCAAGGAAGTAAGACAGGAGAAGAGGAGTAAGGAGGAGACAGGGGAGCTCGCTCCAAGCCGATGGAAATACAGACAACGTCTGATCTTTCTTCAACCATACATTAAACCAAGAAACAGCAATGTGGCCCCTGCCAACCTGGAAAGCCCTGATACAATCAATAAAAGCGCACAGAGTGAAATAATACCTGTCAAAACACTCAACACAGCCCTGGTGAACGACATGAAAACCCCTAGCACCCAGGTTGGCACCATGTCACAGCTAGCTTTTGTGACCCAGCTGTCCCCAGGGCAACAAAGCGCCCAACTGTCTTTTCTGGGCAAGTGTCCACCAGGCGCCCAGACGTCCCCAGCACCCCAGACATCCGCAGTGCTCCAGTCATCAATTTACGCAACCAAGGAGAGGCCTCAGACAAGACAACCTGCTTCACCATGTTCCTCAAGCACTCCCTCTAAGCGCTCCGCTAAGAACAGGATGCTGCTGGCCAAAGAGAAAGATCACAGATCAGATTCCACGATCCCTATCTGGCAGTGTGACGAGGATGAGATGTTACTCCTCAGCTTCGTTCCTGCTTTGAAGAGGCTAACCCCACAAAAAAGATGTGAGACCAAAATTAAGATCCAACAGATTATGTATGAGGCCGAGTTTAGTATGGATCAGCCAGTGACTGTCAATGAACCACCGGTGACGGTGTCCAAAGAACTGCCAGATCAAGAGACGTCATAACTCATTCATATTGTAGGGTTGTTCTCAGGTTTATATGTTTTTTTATTTTGACCGAAACAATCTTTTTCTAAAATATATATTTTTAAATCTCTCTCCTAATGCACATGAATAGGCAAGTTATTCATGTTCTGTTTTTGGAATATCACATTTTTGGTGGTATCATAGAGAGGTGCAAAAAAATAACTTTTTACATTTTTATAGATGATCTTCTGATTTTGCTGTTGTGAATGCAAGTTCTTAACCCAATTGAAAATAAAAATGGGCTGTTATTCTGTTTCTAATTTTGAATGTTTGTCTGGAATTGAGTGATCAAAGCCTGATGAGAAACACATTGACAACCGATATAAAAGGTGAAATTAATGTTTAGGTAAAGATCTCTCAGTAGGATATAGTACAAAGTCTTTATTACAGATGCTAATGCTATTCTAACCATCCATTGTTATTATAATAATCCACTCTATATCTTTTACAATAAATTAGTAAAAGTTATAAACAAGACAAAAAATGAAATAGAAATTAGAGGAATTACTCAAATAACTGCATCAGTTACTCATGCATATTATCATGACCGTCATCTTGTTAGTTGTGTCAGGTTGAAGAAAACTATATCCATTTTATACCGTTTGCATATTTTTTCCCAAGCTCTTTACTATGTATGCTATAGAAGCGTTTGCATTAGAATTCTACATTTTTCAGACTAAATAATAGTCTTACAAGTGGCAGACAATGACAGTATCATTAAATAAAAAAATAACTCCTTTAAATTGTCTCAACTTTCATCCTTCAAATATTGTAATCTTAAGAATTGATTCACTTATTTTCTGAAACATAAGAAATAGTCTTACCAAATCGCTCCTAGCGCAACTGAGGACATACTGGTATAGTATGTCATTAAATAACTTAAAACCGCACCAATACGGCTCTTCACGACTATTCCCCTGCTAACACCACACATAAAAATGCACCACTGTATTGTTTATATGGCTTCATACTGGTAGTGGTACCCAAAAGGCAATTGTTGTGTCAATTTTAAAGTATCACCAATGATACGCCTCTTCCTGAATTTATATATCATATTTAGTTTAGAAACAGGACATACCACTTGTAATCTATATCCATAGAAGCACAGAGGATACATCTGGTAGCTTACATGTACCATCTTTCTTTTAGTATCTGGTTCTATATTGCCAACCTGGTACACTTAAAATGTCTAATAAAAACACAATAACCTTGATGGAAATGAGAGGCAGGGCCATTGTATGAACAAAAAAAACGATTTCAGACATCTGTAGGATTCATAGTACAGGTGTAATCAAACAGTAGTGATATTGATTACTGAAATTAAATCAATAGCTTGTCAAGTCTAGAGGACAATACTTAAATGTGGAAAAGGACAAAAATCAAACAAGTATCTGCAAACAACTGTCCAACTTGAGCCTTGGTCCTGGCTGCTCAGACATTTATGCGATTAGCAGCCAAAACATGATCACCAGAGCAACAAATAGAAAGAGTCGAGACAGGAACTGTTCATCCATGTGCTGAGGGGTTCCAGGGGCAGCTATGTGTGTGGGGTGGGGGGGGGAGACACGTTGAGAGAGATTACTTTAACAGGTGAACAACTGCTTTTCAAGGTAGAGGGGGCCATTCACAATAATCACATTTTGATCAAACATTGTTACAATACACAATGCAGAACTAAAGTACCTGGGGGTGGTCTTCCATCATTGATGTTAAAAGCTGTAGCAAAAATGCCAAATGGAAAGGCACCAATGCCAAAAGACATCTGGAATCCTCCATCTCCAAAACCAAAACCCTGAAATCCCTGTAATGGGAAGAAAGAGAACTTTACAATAACATTGCATTGATAGGGTTATAACATTACTATTCAATATGTACAAAAAAAAACTTGATTTAACAGGTGTTTTGAGGGAGAGGTGACGCAATCGCTAGTGCCGTGTTGTCATTCTCAAGGGGTCAAATAAAGAGCCTCTCTCTCTTACTCATCAGATAGAGCTTAATAGGTCCCAGTGGAAAAGGTAATTCTGCTAATGAATTAGGCTATGGGCAGGTTTGCACTACAGCAACTACACAATACCATGTAATAGTTTCATCATGAATGGGTAGTGCAATACAGCAGTCAACATTGCAAACAGGTGGTACACAGTAGAACAATCTGGATTGAACTTTGCTCACATTCTTGCAAAAATAATTACAGTCTGAAAACTTACACCACGATTTTCAGGCTCTGGCCTCTGTCCCTGTGGTCGAGGAGGCGTTCGCTCCCTATAACAATGAGAGATTAGTTGTTTACAGCAGTAGTTTGGGATGTGGAATTCAGAGTAGATAACTGAGGAATGTATGAAAACTGTGCGTCTTGCTTTCATTTATTGAGTGCATCAACCCACCTTGGGTCCTGTTGGCCCGTACTTCCCCTGCCATATAGTGGGATGACTTTCTCTCGACTGATGCCTGCTTTGCATACTGGACACACTTGTCTGTTAGGTCTGGTCTCCAACCACTGCATAAACATGGGGGGGGGGGGGGGGGGGCAATTCAGACCTCTCTGGTTAAGATCACATGATACATTCAGAGAAGCAGTAAAGTATCCCTTGGGATAGGGTCAAGTGACAGCTGATCATGATAGTGGTTGTGTAAAAGAAATTAGGTATCAACTGCCTTACCTGATGTAAGCAGGGCCAACTAGATGTGCAAGGGGACAGGGAAGTTAAGGGATGGGGGATAGAATAATTAGATGACAGTCAAGTCATAGTATCTCATCTCATCATTCATCCTGACATCTGAGGATTGCACTACGAAAGCTAAAAATGGCATCAATAACATTTCCCCATATACAATAACGTGACATGTGGAATAATTACTCTATTTAATTGTGAACGAGACCCTTTACCGAGTACAGGCGACCAGATAATAAGGATGAATGTCCCTCAATCTCAAATACAGAACAGTGTCAAGACAAGATGGTGCTTACCAAAAGAGATGCCCACACAGACTGATCACTGCATCCTTGGAGGTGTCCAGGCAGATGTTGCATTCGAATGTGCTGTCCTGGTTACCACCCTCCCCCGCTGTCGAGCTGCTGGAGCCGGGGATGGGGTTCTCAGTGGCAGTCGAAGCAGCTGCTGGTGGAGGGGCAGCGCTAGCCATTGTTTCAGGATGTAGAGTGAGGTGACGAAAGTAGCCGACCCCCTTGCCTGTAAATTAGCATGTGATAATGAATCCAAACATATGACAATCGATAGTTCCGTAGTTGAATTAGGTTACAATAGCGAAATGTTCAGAGAACTGTTACTCAACATTTCTCCAGCGACGTTAGTAACGTTACCAAATAGACTGACGCAGCAGATAGATCCAGTGGCTAGCTAGTTTAGCAAAACATGTATGCTAAAGCTAGATAGAAGAATGTGCTATTGGTTTAGCTAACGTTACATAGCTAGCTATATCAACATACAAATACAATTGACTACCTCCTTGCTTTCATCAAACAAATCCTCTGTGTCGTGGGTAGAGTTATCTACCTAGCTATGTAGAACGCCACCTATTTACTCAAGTTGCCAAGTTAAATTCCACTTTTAGTTTCAGATGATTGCGTCACTGTATTATCCGGAAGTTGTGTGGTGATTAGGGATACAGATTGGTTGCCCTAGCCCCAGGTCGTCACCACAGCCACCCTTTCTACAATTTTTCTTAAAATCGGATTTGAAACCTTACCCTAACCTTAAATTTAAGGTAAAAAAAATAAATCATAAATGTGTACGTTATAGCCTAATGCTGGTGTCGTCAATAGTTACCACAGCCATCAGGGACTACTGATTTAAGTGCATTCAAAACATCTGTGAATTAAAAATAAAATAAAAAAACGAGTTCCGACAGGGAAAAACAATTTTTAACGGTCATCCAATTCGGAATTCGAAGTCGGAAACTCGGGACATCGTTTTTCTAGTAGAGCAATAGATCAAAACATAATTTAATACTTAGCCTAGATAATTGTTTGTACAGTGTGTCGACTTGTTTATTTCAGACCTTATGGCAATTAAGGATGAGCGTAAGTGTATTAAAAGGGGAAAAGACCACTATAGTCTGAACATGTGGAAAAGTGCAGCTATAGCGAGGGGCAATTTACCAATTTGGTCAGGGCCAGCATGAGGGATAAAGTTTATCCTGTGTCGGTGAGTGAAGCTATTAAGTTAAGTTTGAGCATCTTGTAAATACAGTGTGTTCTATAAAGCTGTCATTCTACAAGAGCCACTTAATGATATAATCATTAACCAGATTATCCTGAATATCAGATTTAGATGATTTATATAATGTTGTCATTGATGAGAATGAATCTAAAAATCTATTGATATTCAGAATTGACTGTTAAGACATCAAGCCTGTATTGTAGTTTCATGACCAGAGACAAATCTTCAAAGGCACAGTATTTATTTTTTCGGTGTGGTACATGCATTCAGCCTTGATTTATAGGATCTTTCCCACTATATGATTGATATGTCAAGTGATAAAATCCCAAGCAATCAATGAAAAGTTAATGAAAAAACTGCACTTGTCCTCATGTGAAAAATACAGTTGATTAAATATTCTACAGCTGTAATGTCATCAATCAAATCAAACTTTATTTATATAGTGTAGCACTCAAAAAGATGACAATCTTTCCAAAATCATTTCCAACGTGTGTTGCAGGGTGACACACATGGAGCTCATAAGTGTAGCCATGCAGCCTATTTTGGTGGTCCACAATATTGTCCGTACCAACCAGGTTCAGTCAGTGGAGTACCTGTACCCGGCCGAAGACTACAACGCTATATCCCGAGTGCCCACACAGGAGGATCTTCAGTGACTAAGGAACCATCTCCAGGGCAGGTTCAGTGGAATGACAGGGCTCCTGAACCTGAGCCAGAACAACCACTACCTTCTCTGTCATCACTGGACATTGTTAAAAAAACAAGGACACCTGGGGCATGCAGGCATCCTGGCTGGCATGGCGCTGTCGGTGGAGCAGCAGGAGGCTATACGGCAAGCAACAGTAGGACAGTGCATCAACCCCAACTGGCACACCATGAAGAGAGGGAGGTTGACAGCCAGCAGTTATGGAGCAGTGGTTAGGGCCAAGTTCATTACTCCGTCTCTGCTAAAAAGGGTCCTCAGATCACAGTCGTTGGATGGGGGTGTTGTCTGTAAAGTGGGGCACATATAATGAAGAGGAGGGCATCAAGGCATTCAAAACAGCTACATTGATGGATGTGCTGGAGTCAGGGCTTTGGGTCACAGCATCTGGGATCCTGGGTGCCTCACCGGATGGTCTGGTGGGCACCATAGCAGTGGTGGAGGTCAAGTGTCCCTATGGTGCAAGGGAACTTATTTTTTTAAATGTATTATTTAACCTTAATTTAACTAGGCAAGTCAGTTAAAGAACACATTCTCATTTACAGTGACGGCCCTCCCA
The DNA here is from genome assembly GCF_034236695.1 of Oncorhynchus nerka. Classification (NCBI taxonomy): domain Eukaryota; kingdom Metazoa; phylum Chordata; class Actinopteri; order Salmoniformes; family Salmonidae; genus Oncorhynchus; species Oncorhynchus nerka. The sequence continues at coordinate 41,349,847 of NC_088399.1, forward strand.
CTCTTGTCTGCCGTAGTCTGTCTTTGTTCTTGTTTCCTTATTAGGATGCCGGTGGGCGGAGTGCAGAGGGTCGTCAGCTACATGGGAAACACCTGGGCCAGGTGACTCCCAGGATAAATAGACCTCTTCCACATTCATGGAGGAGACTCTCTCCATGCAGACACCTTTGTAGATTGTGTTGTGGTTCTTGGTGGCCTTTTGTTTGTTTGCTTTGGCACCTTTCAACACCCTGCTTTATCACATTCATGCATGCAAAACACTCACTTACACTACTGATTACTGATTACACACACCATTGTAAATTATACTTAGTTATTTAGTTAATAAATATATGTTTTGCTACTCCTTATCTCCACGTTGTCTCCCTTTGTTACGGGCTTTGAGCCGGTTCGTGACAAGTGGGGGCTCGTCCGGGATATTTGAACTATTGTTTTGGGAGACCGTGAAGGTACGTGTTTGGTTTGCATATTTTGTTTGAGTTTGATAGGCCCAGTATTGGTTGCCTTTGTTGTTTGGTTTGTGTGCTGTGTTGGAGAGTATAATGGTTAGTTTCCAGGCCCTGCCTAGCCTGAACTCTTGTTCTACTTTCTGTTGGGATGTCAGTCTGAGGTGAGTAATCTGCTGTGTACCTCGGTGGGAGATTTGGGTAGGGTAGTGGAACTTGCTACCCGGAGCTATAGCCTTTTTCCCCTGATAGGTTTAGCGACGTGTTTCATTTTTTGGAATATGTTGGGCATGGTTAATGTTTGTTATTTTTGTGTGGTGTCTGTGGACTGAGCAGTTGTCTCGGGGGCACATCTGTGGCTTGGTGGAATTTGCCAGCATGCTGGGGAGTTCTATTTCCTTGCCAGCGGGCTACAGTGCGTAAATTCCCACCGCAAATCTGCACGAAGACTAGGGTTGAGTTATTGTAGGTTTTGGGGAAGCTCCGTATCTCATCTCTCTTCTGTGGTGCTCAGGGTGATTGTCAATTCTCGGGTTGTGGTCTGGTGTGCTCAGCTGAAGGGAAGAGCGAGAATTTTTTTTGTGTGTGATTATGGCGTCTTATGTAGATAAGTTTATTCGCTCTCCATCAGAGGAATTGTTAGATTTAGGTACGAAAGAACAGCTGTTAAAGGTCGCGGAACACTACAAGGTTGAGATTAGTGATAAACGTCTAAAGAATTATATTAGGTTGATATTGAAGGCCAATCTGATGGAGAGTGGTATTCTTGAAGTTACCACCGGGCCAGCCTCTGCTGAAGATTTGTCATCTCCCCATAATGTTACAATGGCCATTCCATCGGTTAGTGCTAGTAGCCTTCTTTTTGAACAGCAGAAAGAACTGCTTTTGTTACAGCTGGAGCATGATCGTGAGAAGAGGGAGCATGATCGTGAGAAGCTAGAGCATGATCGTGTAAAATATGAAAAGGAATTGGCATTTAAACAAGATATGGAGCGTGCTAAAATCAAGTTGCAACAAGAACGTATAGAGTTGGTTAGGGAAGGAAAGATCTCAGGGGAGAGTTTGTTTTGGGAAGGTGACCCAGATTTACCTAGGGGTAGTTCCGCTTTTGGTCGTGCCCCAGAGACATTTGATATTGTTGGGAATTTACGGTTATTGCCTCGGTTTAATGAAAGGGACCCCGAGACATTCTTTTCGTTGTTTGAGCGGGTTGCTGACGCTAGGAGTTGGCCTGATTCTGACCGCACTTTAATGTTGCAGTGTGTGCTGACTGGTAAAGCGCAGGAAGCATATTCAGCTCTTAGTGTACACGACAGTGCCAGTTATGATAAAGTTAAAACAGCTGTGTTACAGATTTATGAATTGGTCCCTGAGGCTTACCGCCAACGATTTAGAACTTTAAAAAGGGATGATAACCAGACTCATGTTGAGTTTGCGCGACAGTTATCTTTACAGTTTAATCGCTGGTGTTCCGCCTCTGCAGTTGTGACTTTCCAAGGGCTGTGTGATCTGATTATGTTAGAGCAATTTAAGGACACAATTCCTGATCGTATTGCCACGTATATTAATGAACAGAAAGTAAAGAAGGTTGCTGAAGCTGCGGTTTTGGCGGACGAGTATGTGTTGACTCACAAAAGTGTCTTTGCAGAGCCCCGTATTCGGAAAGAGTGGGGGCGTTCGGATAGATTTGGGCTTCGCTCACCGAGATACGTATCTCGGGCAGAGTTCTATTCAACTAGGGTTGAACCTGACTCCCATGGTAAAGCTGACTTTGGGCAGGAGTGTCACTACTGTCAAGGTTCAGGTCATTGGAAAAACGAATGTCCACTTCTCAGGTCAAGGGGTGCTTACGCTAAATCTAAGCCTACTGCGTTAGCTGCACCTGTTCCACATCAGTTTATTCATGACTCATTACCTCAGGCCCAGGAGAATGTGAAAGTCCATATTGATCCAGACTATTTACCTTTCATTACGGAAGGTTTTGTGTCTATGTTAGGAAGTAAAGACCTTGTGCCAGTGAAGATCCTGAGAGACACAGGTGCCTCTGAATCATTTGTGTTGGAGTCTGTGTTACCCTTTTCTGCTGAGACTGATTCGGGAATAGTGTTCTAATTAGGGAATAGGTTTGAACACTCTGTCAGTTCCATTGCATAAACTGATGTTGGATTGTGGGCTGGTGAAGGGTGAAGTTGTTGTGGGTGTGCGGCCTTCGTTGCCTATTGAGGGTATCGATGTTATCCTTGGGAATAACTTGGCTGGTGAGCGTGTATGGCCTGTCGTGTTTCCATCTCCAGTGGTTTCCACTAAGCCGTCATTTGTTGGGATTCCTGATGAGAGTGTACAGAGTTTCCCAGAGGTGTTCTCTGCGTGTGCAGTGACACGTTCTATGAGCCGTGGCGAACTGGTCACTGCGCCGACTAATGATAATAATACAAAGTATGTCACTGTTTTCCCTGTTATCCCGTTATCTGTAACCCGCTCAGATCTAATCAATGCGCAACGGGATGACCCCACGTTGGAAGAGTTGCGTGATCAAATTGTGCCTATAGAACAGTTGGGAGATGTCGCCCATGGCTATTTTCTCCAAGAGGATGTCCTGATGAGAAAGTGGGTGTCTCATGATAGTGTTTTTCTGGGGAGGCAATTAGTCAGGTTGTTGTACCAGTTAAGCTTCATGAGTTGGTGTTGGAAACTTCTCACAGCGACGTTGCTGGACATATGGGGGTGAGGAAAACCTACAATCGCATATTAAGACATTTCTTTTGGCCTAGATTAAAGAGGGATGTTTCTGATTTTATCAAAACTTGTCACACCTGTCAATTAACTGGTAAGCCTAATCAAGCTATTAAAACAGTACCATTGTTTCCTATTCCTGTACTAAGCCAACCTTTTGAGTATCTGATTATTGACTGTGTGGGTCCTCTGCCTCGTTCTAAAAAGGGTAGCAGTTACCTGTTCACTGTGATGTGTCAGACCACTAGGTTTCCTGCTGCCTATCCTCTCCGATCTATCACGACTAAATCGGTGTTAAAAGCTTTGACTCAGTTTCTCTCATTGTTTGGAATCCCAAAGGTCATTCAGAGTGATCAAGGATCTAATTTTACCTCTAATCTGTTTGGTCAGGTTCTTCAACAGCTCCATATTAAACACAATTTGTCTAGCGCCTATCACGCGCAAAGTCAAGGAGCACTGAACGTTTCCATCAAACACTTAAGTCTTTGTTGAGAGCTTATTGTACTGAGATGGATAAGGATTGGGAGGAGGGGTTGCCTTGTTTACTGTTAGCCGCTAGGGAAGTTTCACAGGAGAGCACAGGTTTCAGTCCAAATGACCTTGTGTTTGGACATAGGGTGCGTGGACTTTTATCTGTTCTCCAGGATGACTGGAAGTTTCCCGAGCCTCCTCAGTCCCTGTTATCATATGTGTGTGATTTCCGCGACGGCTGTACGCCGCTGGTGAAATGGCTAAAGAGAAGTTATCATCTTCACAGGAGAGGATGAAGGGCATATTTGATCGCCGAACTGAGCCTCGTCACTTTAGTCCAGGTGACCAGGTTCTTGCTCTGCTGCCAATTGTTGGTTCTCCTTTTCAAGCCAAGTTTCAAGGTCCATATACAGTGGTGCGCCAGTACACTGAGCAAAATTATCTAGTTGCCACTCCAGAAGGGAGGAAAGCACACCAGCTGTGCCATGTAAATCTGTTAAAACCCTATTATGCACGTTCCTCTGAGACTGAACAGTGGGATTCTACAGAGGACGGTAAAACCTGTTCTTTTGGCTGATACCGTTGTTTCCTTGGGTTCTTGTCGTGCTAGATCTGTGCATGAGGAGGAAGATGTTCCTGGTCCTGACGATTGTATATTGCAGGGTAGATTGTCTAAAATATCCAGTGTTTCTGAATTTTTCAGTCTTCTCACTCACCTACCTGTTGATGGGCGGAAAGAGATGGTTGGTCTGATTCAGAGATTTCCAGGTTTGTTTTCTGATACACCTACACGTACAAACTTAATAGAACATGATATTGACATTGGAGGTGCTGACCCCATCCGTCAGCGGTTCTATAGAGTTTCTTCAGAGAAACTACGTTGTCTGGATGCTGAGGTCAAGTACATGCTGGAGAGTAAGATAGCAGAGCCTTCTTTCTCCAGTTGGGCTTCTCCCTGTATCTTGATCAGGAAACCGGATGGAACAAACCGTTTTTGTACGGACTACCGTAAGGTAAACAGTGTCACAAAGCCAGATTCATTTCCTCTTCCTCGGATGGAGGACTGTGTTGATCAAGTCGGTGCAGCTAAGTTTGTGAGCAAATTTGACCTGTTAAAAGGCTATTGGCAGGTGCCACTGACGAGTAGGGCACGTGAAATCTATGAATCGTTGGAAGTGACTATGAATCGTTGTGAGTTGTAAAAATTAAGAAGGACCCTGATGTTCTTTTCGTTGTAGCTGTTGGTCTTTTGTGCCATGTTCCTGAATGTTTACGTGACTGACCATTGTTTCGGGTTGTCATGTTCTATCTTTCCTGTCTGTTCCCTCCTGGTCTTGTGTTCTTCTTTCCTCTTAAAATATTGCTTCCTATGCATAAAGGTTGCTGAGGTCTGGGGAGGAGGAGGAGGTTGGTTGGTGCAGGTGGAGGTGTGAACACATAACCCCTCGTCAATTTGGGACGCAGAGGCCTGTGTCAATTTGGGACGCAGGGGCCTGTGTCAATTTGGGACGCGGGAGGCTGGTATGTTCCGGGGTCCTTGTTGGTCCCCGGTTTTATGGGGGGGAATGTGACGACCCTCCCACTCTTGTCTGTCTTTGTTCTTGTTTCCTTATTAGGATGCCGGTGGGCGGAGTGCAGAGGGTCGTCAGCTACATGGGAAACACCTGGGCCAGGTGACTCCCAGGATAAATAGACCTCTTCCACATTCATGGAGGAGACTCTCTCCATGCAGACACCTTTGTAGATTGTGTTGTGGTTCTTGGTGGCCTTTTGTTTGTTTGCTTTGGCACCTTTCAACACCCTGCTTTATTACATTCATGCATGCAAAACACTCACTTACACTACTGATTACTGATTACACACACCATTGTAAATTATACTTAGTTATTTAGTTAATAAATATATGTTTTGCTACTCCTTATCTCCACGTTGTCTCCCTTTGTTACGGGCTTTGAGCCGGTTCGTGACACGGCCTACCTTACCATTGATGAGGCAGTCAAGTTGAAGGATTTCTATATCAAGGAGGTAGGGTCTTATCGCCTCCGGGAAGACCATCCCCACTGGCACCAGGTCCAAAGTCAGCTCCACATTACTGGAAGGAACACCTGCTTCTTCGTTTATGTGGACCACCAAAGCCTCCATTGCCATTCAGAGTGACGACCTGACAGACTCATATTGCACCTCCTGTTAGTACCTGTTTTCAGGGAAGTGTCCAAAAATATTCCACAGTTCACACACTAGGCTCTCAGAATACGATATATTACATACTCGTTTTGCAGAAGAAGTGAACAATTAATAAAGGTCATACACAAACAATAGGCTCCTAGAATAGGTTATATTACATTCACGTTTTGGTGAAATCAGCCAACTGAAATCGGCCAACTACTGAAGTAGTTAACGTAATTTTGGTAGGATGTGTTTATAGACCTCCTAGCTCTAAGGTGTCCTATCTGGATGACTTATGCACTGGGTTTGACCAGTGATTTTAATATAAATTGGAAGGATCATAATAATTAGAATAGAACTAAATTGATGAGATATGCGGAGAACTGTGGTTTGAAACAAATGGTTAATGACACTACTAGATCATCAACTAAGTTGGCTCATCATTCAGACACATGCATTGATCTGATCTTCTGTAATATACCATTGCAATGCTTAAAAGCCAGATCAATGCTAGTGGGCTGGACAGACCATAATATTGTGGCCATTACCATGAACACCAATGTTCCAAAGAAACCCCAAAGGATTGTGGTCATGATACATTTTTTAAAATGTAATCATGAGCTATTTCAAAATGATTTGGCTGCTGTACCCTGGGCGCTGATTTATCTAGAGGATGATTTAAATCACGCTACAGAACGTTTTATTGATTTGCTCACTGAGGTAATGGACCATCATGCACCAGTAAGAAAGAGTACAGTTGGGGTTCGTCAATCTCCATGGATTGATGATGAACTGGGTGAGGCATTTTCTCAAAGAAATATGGCAAAAGTCTTAGCAGCCAAATCTGAACTAGAAATTGATGAATCGTAAGAAAAAAAAATGTTATTTTACAACAATGCTTTTAATGATTGTATGGGAGAATCAAAAGAAATCAGCCAAGACCTCAGAAAAAAATTGTAGACCGCCACAAGTCTGGTTCATCCTTAAAAGCAATTTCCAAATGCCTGAAGGTACCACGTTCATCTGTACAAACAATAGTACGCAAGTATAAACACCGTGGGACCACGCAGCCATCATACCGCTCAGGAAGGAGATGCGTTCTGTCTCCTAGAGATGAATGTACTTTGGTGTGAAAAGTGCAAATCAATCCCAGAACAACAGCAAAGGACCTTGTGAAGATGCTGGATGAAACCGGTACAAAAGTATCTATATCCACAGTAAAACAAGTCCTATATCGACATAACCTGAAAGGCCGCTCAGCAAGGAAGAAGCCACTGCTCCAAAACTGGCATAAAAAAAGCCAGACTGCGGTTTGCAACTGCACATGGGGACAAAGATTATACTTTTTGGAGAAATGTTCTCTGGTCTGGTGAAACAAAAATATAATTGTTTGGCCATAATATCCATTGTTATGTTTGGAGGAAAAAGGGGTGTGCTTGCAAGTAGAAGAACACCATTCCAACCGTGAAGCACGGAGGTAGCAGCATTATGTTGTGAGGGTGCTTTGCTGCAGGAGGGACTGGTGCACTTCACAAAATAGATGGCTTCACGAGGAATGAAAATTATGTGGATATATTGAAGCAACATCTCAAGATGTCAGTCAGGAAGTTAAAGCTTGGTCGCAATTGGGTCTTCCAAATGGACAATAACCCCAAGCATACTTACAAAGTTGTGGCAAAATGGCTTAAGGACAAGGTATTATTGGAGTGGTCATCACAAAGCTCTGACCTCAATCCCATAGAAAATGTGTGGGCAGAACTGAAAAGGCGTGTGTGAGCAAGGTCTATAAACCTGACTCAGTTACACCAGCTCTGTCAGGAGGAATGGGCCAAAATTCACCCAACTTATTGTGGGAAGGTTGTGGAAGGCTACCTGAAACATTTGACCCAAGTTAAACAATTTAAAGGCAATGCTACCAAATACTAATTGAGTGTATGTAAACTTCTGACCCGCTGGGAATGTGATGAAAGAAATAAAAGCTCAAATAAATAATTCTCTCTACTATTATTCTGACATTTTGTCATTTGAATTTGGTGCGCTCCAATTTCTCCGGATGTTGTCGAAAAGTGTCCCGCTAGCGGTTCGCGATCCCTAAGAGTGGTGATCCTAACTGACCTAAGACTGGGAATTTTTACTAGGATTAAATGTCAGGAATTGTGAAAAACTGAGTGTAAATGTATTTGGCAAAGGTATATGTAAACTTCCGACTTCAACTGTATATACTGTACTGGTACCCCCTTTATATAGCCTCACTATTGTTATTTTACTGCTGCTCTTTAATTATGTTACTTTTTTTCTTACTTTTTTAAGGTATTTTTCTTAAAACTGCATTGTTGGTTAAGGGCTTGTATGTAAGTAAGCGTTTCACAGTAACGTCTACACATGTTGTATTCGGTGATTTGATTTGACAACCACATATCACAGGCATAGTAAGTACACGTTTCCTCAATAAAGTAGTTATCAGTTAAGTCAGAGCCAGAAAGGGTGCAAGTGTTTATTATTGTATTCTTATTATTTTGTTTGGGGGGGTTGAGATAGCCAACACTCCACTCAGCAAACTGGATGTAGTCTATCACAGTGCCATCCGTTTTATCACCAAAGCCCCATATAACACCCACCACTGTGACCTGTATGCTCTCGTTGGCTGGCCCTCACTACATATACGTCCCCAAACCCACTGGCTCCAGGTCATCTATAAGTCTTTGCTAGGTAAAGCTCCACCTTAACTCAGCTCACTGGTCACCATAGCAACACCCACCCATAGCACGCGCTCCAGCAGGTATATTTCACTGGTCATCCCCAAAGCCAACAGCCCCTTTGGCCGCCTCTCCTTCCAGTTCTCCACTGCCAATGATTGGAACGAACAGCAAAAATCACTGAAGCTGGAGTCTTATATCTCCCTCTCTAACTTTAAGCATCAGCTGTCAGAGCAGTTTACCGATCACTGTACCTGTACACAGCCAATCTGTAAATAGCACATCCAACTACCTCATCCCCATTTTGTTATTTATCTTTTTGCTCTTTTGCACCCCAGTATCTCTACTTGCACATTATCATCTGCACATCTATCACTCCAGTATTAATGCTAAATTGTAATTAGCTTTTGCCTCTATGGCCTATTTATTACCTACCTCCCTACTCTTCTACATTTGCACACACTGTACATAGATTTTTATATTTTTCATTTATTTTGTGTTATTGACTGTACTTTTGTTAATGTGTAACTCTGTGTTGTTGTTTTTGTCGCACTGATTTGCTTTATCTTTGCCAGGTCGCAGTTGTAAATGAACTTGTTCTCAACTGGCCTACCTGGTTAAATAAAGGTGAAATAAAAAAAAAGGTAAGGAGGGGGATTATTTAAGATTCTCTTTGAAGATGTAGGGTTTCAGATGCTTTTGGAAGATGTGCAGCGACTCTTCTGTCCTAGCTTCAGGGGGAAACTGGTTCGATCATTGGGGTACCAGGCCAGAGAAGAGCTTGTACTGGCCGGAGCGGGAGCTGCCTTCCCATAGGGGTGAGATGGCCAAGAGACCAAAGTGGCTTAAAGGAGTGCTCGAGTTGGGGTGTAGGGTTTCATCATAGCCTGAAGGTAGGGAACGGCAGTTCCTCTTGCTGGCAAGCACCATGGTATTGTAGTGGATGCGAGCTTCAACTGGAAGCCAGTGGAGTGTGCGGAGGAGCGGGGTGGCATTGGAGAACTTGGGAAGGTTGAAAACCAGGCGAGCTGCAGCCTTCTGGATAAGTTGCAGGGGTTTGTTGGAACAAGCAGGGAGCCCAGCCAACAGCGAGTTGCATTAGCCGAGACGGGAGATGACAAGTGCCTGGATTAGGACCTGCGCCACTTGCTGTGTGAGGTAGGGTCGTACACAACGTATGTTGTAGAGCATGAACCTGCAGAGAACAATAGGGTATTGTCCAAGGTAATGCCAAGGTTCTTTGCACTCTGGGAGGGCGACACTGTGGAGTTGTCAACCACGATGTACAGGTCTTTGAGCAGGTAGGCCTTTCCCGGGAGGAACAGCGGCCTCGTCTTGTCGAGGTTGAGCTTGGGGGGGGGGGGGGGGGCGACGACATCCAAGCTGAGATATTTGCCATGCACGCAGAGATGTGTGTCGCCACCTGTGTGTTAGAAGGTGGGAAGGAGAAAAGTAGTTGAGTGTCATCTGCATAGCGATGATAAGAGAGACCATGTGAGGATATGATAGAGCCAGTGACGTGGTGCATAGAGAGAAGAGGAGAGGGCCTAGAACGAATCCCTGGGGGACACCAATAGTGAGAGTATGTGGTGCAGACACAGGTCCTCTACACGTCACCTGGTAGGAGCGGCCTGAGTGTGTACAGAGCCTGTGACGCCCAGCCCTGAGAGGGTGGAGAGGAGGGTATGATGGTTCATGGTGTCAAAGGCAGCAGATAGATCTAGGAGGATGAGAACAGAGGAGAGAGAGTCAGCTTTGGCAATGCAGAGAGTCTCCGTGACACAGAGAAGAGAAGTCTTGGTTGAGTGACCCACCAGCCTGTCTGGTTAGAGACAAGAAGATTGTTCTGAGAGAGATAACGAGAGAGTTGATCAGAGACAGCTCTCTCTCTCTCTCCCGCACCTGCTGTCTCGACCTCTTAATGCTTGGCTATGAAAAGCCAACTGACATTTATTCCTGAGGTGCTGACCATCTATACCCACTGTGATTAGTCTTTGACCCTGCTGGTCATCTATGAACGCTTGAACGATATCTTGAAGAACGATATGGCCTTAATGCCCATGTACTTTTATAATCTCCACCAGGCACAGCCAGAAGAGGACTGGTCAACCCTTAGAGCCTGGTTCCTCTCTAGGTTTCTTCCTAGGTTCCCTCCGCCTTTCTAGGGAGTTTTTGTAGAAGAGTGGAGGCTGTTACAGCAGCAAAGGGGGGACCAACTCCATATTCATGCCCATGATGTTGGAATGAGATGTTCGACGAGCAGGTGTCCAAATACTTTTGGTTATGTAGTGTACCTTGGTGAGTGTCAGACCAAAGGAGAAGGACGGGTTATCCTAGGGGAAATACACAACCTCAGTTTTTGTGTTGACAAGTATTTGTTTTTTTAGATGATCTCCTGCTGTCCATCCTCCTGGTTGCTACATTGACAATTCACAGAAGAGGACCCTTAGAGGGGTGTCTTTCTTCGATGACAAGAAAATAGCAGTCCTCCAATGTCAGAACAACTGTGCTGGAAGGTACAGTAGGTCACTGTCTTTCCAGTGGTAAGGAGGGAGAAATAAACAGAAATCCCACGTGCTCAGTCACTCACTGACTCACTCACCCACACTCAGTCACTCACTCAATAATACAACTGATGCATTCACATTTTCCATAGGGTTGTGCTCTACTACTACTACCTCATCACCAAGTAACAACTATTCAATGGTTCCCTACTTGTATTGATGGCCTCTCCGTGATTTCAATGCCTTTTTTAAGCTCTCTTGTCAGTATACCCAGGGGTAAAAGTAATGCATGCTGGTGTCCTCTGCATCAGAGGCTACCTGTATGCAGGGCTGGAATTTGGAGCTGAGTGTTATTGTGGCCTTAAGGTCCAGGCCCCTAATGCCTCAGAGACAACTGTAACATGGACTGCGAGGGGGACCAGAGCATCATCTGTAGAGGACCCGATTGGCTCTCCATCGTCTTCTTAGAACCAGCTCCGGACACTGTTGGACACAGTGAATTGTTTATTTTTTCTGCGCATATTGTTGATAATGTTAATCCACTAGTTAACCCATTCTCTCTTTACACAGACAAATAGAGACATTTTTAAAGTGGGCTTCAAGAAGCCAGTGAACGTAACAGAGGCTGTTGACATCCTGAATTTGGGGATTTCTGCACTGATCACGTCAGGAAACCTCTATCTTCATTCTATTTAAAATGGAAAATGAATTCAGTTAACGGAAAACATCAAATCTTGTCACTCAGTTAAACCTGAAGTTTGTATCCTCCTCTAGGTGTTGTCTCTGGCTGTTCTTGGGGGTCAGTGGTGCCTTTGTGGTTACCCTACATTCCTGTTCCCCTGCATGAGCAGGAGGATGAAGAGATGTGTCTGCAGAGTTGCCCTGGAGAAGAGCTGGAGCACTGTGGCACTCAGGGCTACTTCATGGTGTAAGACTCGAATCAAGGGTGAGCATTCAAGTAGGGTCGTACAAAATATATATATATTATACGCAACATCAGTTCCAAGCTGTCATTTTCACTTTGCACAACATCACGCCATTATTATACAAGCTTGCTTGCTGAGTGGTGGTGAGTGACTTGTGATGTTTATTTAGGGACTTTCGTTTCCCCCAAAAGCCCCCACGCACTGCATCATTGGTGGGAACAGGGTACTGACTTCCTCTTAGGTATTTGTTTTGTTGTTCTGCAGATGCCCCATGTTTCAATATGTAGTTAGGTCGTCATCTCTGTGCTGATTTCTACTTCTGCTTTACACTGGTCGAATATTACACTTTAGCTAATCTGCAATCCAGGACCAAAGCTTGTCTGTTCCTGTTCAAGCAGCTGCTGCATGGACAGGTGTTTCCTGCTCCGTCGGTCAAAAATGGCATTAGCCAGCTTCCCAGGGACAGGAAACACCTAGGCACATCACCTGATAGAATTGGCCACAGTATTCTACACTGGCAGCTACTACTTTGATGGTCCCCTCTACGGCAAAAGTAAAAACCCAACGAGCAGGCTTATTAAATTGACCTATGAACACCCCACCACACCAGTTGAGTCAATGGCGGACTGTCCATTTTGTGACTAACTTTAAGTTTAAGTTGTAACATACAGAAAGGTCCCCTTTAACATGTTTCAAATGAGAGAGAGATTATTGTTGCAATGGCAGAACTATCTGCATAAAGACCCATGAGTGGCAGGGAGGCGATTCATGCCTTGACTCCAGTGTTCTAATGATCCGCAACCCCTACAAAGCCCTGATGCTTGAGTTCTATCGCAGGTATGGAGGCCATGTTGGATTTAACCCCCTCGCTTTGTGGAGAGGAAAAGGTGAAAAGGATGCCTAGGATAAATCTATTTGAACGTTATTAACCTCAACCTTTTCCTACGAATCATGACATTATTTTCAGTCATTGCACAACCCCAGTTCTTGAACTATCACGTGTTGTAGCACACAGTTGCTTAATTGTGGAATGGTTCTTTCTTTTGTTACCCAAAGATACTGAACATAACTATAAACGCAACATGCAACAATTTCAATGATTTTACTGAGTTACAGTTCATATAAGGAAATCAGTCAATTGAAATAAATAAATGAGGCCCTCCATAATCTATTGATTTCACATGACTGGGCAGGGGCACAGCCAAGGGTGGGCCTGGAAGGGCATAGATACACCCACTGGAGAGCCAGGCCCAGCCATTCAGAATGAGTTTTTCCCCACAAAAGGGCTTTATTAAAGACAGAAATACTCCTCAGTTTCATCAGCTGGCCAAGTGGCTGGTCTCAGACGATCCCACAGGTGAAGAAGCCGGATGTGGAGGTCCTAGGCTGGCGTGGTTACACGTGGTCTGCGGTTTTGAGGCCGGTTGGACATACTGGAAAAATTCTCTAAAACAATGTTGGAGGCAGCTTATGGTAGAGAAATTAACATGACATTTTCTGACAACAGCTCTGGTGGACATTCCTGTAGTCAGCATGTCAATTGCACGCTCCCTCTAAATGTAAGGAATCTGTGGCATGGTGTTATGTGACAAAATGAAACATTTTAAAGTGTCATTTTATTATCCCCAGCACAAGGTGTACCTGTGTAATGATCATACTGTATAATCAGCTTCTTGATATGCCACACCATTCAGGTGGATGGATTATCTTAGTAAAGGAGAAATGCTTACTAACATGGTTGTAAACTAATTTGTGCACAACATTTGAGAGAAATACGCTTTTTATGCTTAATGGAACATTTCTGGGATCTTTTATTTCAGCTCATGAAACATGGGTCCAACACTTTACATGTTGCGTTTTATATTTCTTGTTCAGTAGATACTTTAAGAAAACATAAGAGTCCATAACTTTAACAACTAATTGTATAGAACTAGTGTAACAGATTTTAATCAGACGCGCCTTTTGATATCCATTGAAACTCATATTTATACAGTAACACTTTGAATTAATACATTACAAATCAAATAACATCTATAGAAGCAGTGCAAAAAAGGTACCATCGTCACAAACAACCTCAATAAAATGACACAATCTTAAACCTCAGACGTGTGTGAAAGCTTTACTCTCAAAAGACCCAGACTTTGAGAGGTTACGTCCACCTGTACGCCCATCTTCTGCCATTGCATTTTCTATCTTCCACAGAACAGACCTCTTTAGGGTTTGCCGAAAGTCATGCCCCATTAACACATACAGTATGGGGTTCAGGAAACTGTTTGCTGCAGCCATTGTGCTGCCCACCTTCAGCCAAGTGTAGAGCATCTCAAGGCTGTGATTCCCCAAGTTCAACTCCAACAGGACAAACGTGTGATAGGGCACCCAGCAAACGAAGAAGGACACAATGAGGACAGTCATTACCTTGACAGGTTTAGTGGATTTCATGGGGCGACTCCTGAGCTGCACAAAGATAACTGAGTAGCAGAAGACTATAATCAAAAGAGGAATCACAAAGCCACAGACAAATCGACTCAGAGCCACTGCCTTGTGTCCAGACTGATAATCAGTATAGCACAGTGTATCAGCCCCGTGTGTTTTGGTCTGGCGGTAGACCAGTGAGGGTACAGTCAGGGCAGCAGAGAGGGCCCACACGAGGACGACCACTCCGGATGCTCTGGGTATGGTCCGGTTGTTCTGAGCCCAGACAGGAAAAGTGATTGACACGCAGCGGTCAACACTGATCAGAACCAGCAGGAAGACGCTGCTGAACATGTTGAGGAACATAGCGGAGGAGGTCAGCTTACACATGACCAGCCCAAAGGGCCAGTGTGAGGTGACCATGTATACAATGTTAAAGGGCAGACAGACACAGAACAGAAAGTCTGAGATGGCCAGACTGAAGTACCAAGTGGTGTTGACCGATGTCCTCATCTTGAAGCCAGAGATCCAAATTACTATAGCATTTCCACTGAGACCCAGTAGTGATATAAGGATATTGATTACTGTTTCCACTGAAAAGGACCTGGGATGGTTGAAAGTCACTGAGCCACTCACAGAGGTGTTTTCATATGTTTCATTGTAGGCAGTATAATCTTCTCCATATTCTGTATAGTCAAAATCCTCCATGTTACTGTAAGACTTTTCTAGTCAAAGACTCCTAAAACGTCCTGTTGATATACGCACAAATGATCAGCCAACACATTGAAAGCATACAATTACAGCTAGTCATGTGCTCAAATAACTTCTCATTATGTGCCTTTTGTCAGACTTCAGAACTGAGCACTATGACATAAAAAGGTGTAAAGTAAAAGACTCACCTTGTGTCAGTGTGAAATGACAACAGCTATTACAGCCTACTGACAGTGTTCTCTGAGTTTAAATACCCCTGCGGCTAGAGCAATGGCTCACTTCTTCTTTCATTTTAAGTCACAACAACATAAAGGAATGAGGAACCTAGATGGGTTCTGAGTTTGAAGTTCCACATCACACCAGAGTATGTGAGCAGAGCGAGGAGCAGAGCGTGCCCAATTTGACTGGAGCGTGGATCGAGATTCCCAAAGGCTGGAGCGTCGGCCTGCTCCCCAGCTCCAATTTCCCTTCAGTAGCGTTTCAAGTAGCAATCACTTCACGAGCTCAGGGCATGCCCGCCTCAGCACGCGTTTGTAGTAATCTTGTGTTCAGCTATACAGTCGTGGCCAAAAGTTTTGAGAATGACACAAATATTCATTTTCAAAAAGTCTGCTGCCTCAGTTTGTATGATGGCAATTTGCATATACTCCAGAATGTTATGAAGAGTGATCAGATGAATTGCAATTAATTGCAAAGTCCCTCTTTGCCATGCAAATGTACTGAATCCCCCCAAAAACATTTCCACTGCATTTCAGCCCTGCCACAAAAGGACCAGCTGACATCATGTCAGGGATTCTCTCATTAACACAGGTGTGTGTTGATGAGGACAAGGCTGGAGGTCACTCTGTCATGCTGATTGAGTTCAAATAACAGACTGGAAGCTTCAAAAGGAGGGTGGTGCTTGGAATCATTGTTCTTTCTCTGTCAACCATGGTTACCTGCAAGGAAACACGTGCCGTCATCATTGCTTTGCACAAAAAGGGCTTCACAGGCAAGGATATTGCTGCCAGTAAGATTTCACCTAAATCAACCATTTATCGGATCATTAAGAACTTCAAGGAGAGCGGTTCAATTGTTGTGAAGAAGGCTTCAGGGCGCCCAAGAAAGTCCAGCAAGCGCCAGGACTGTCTCCTAAAGTTGATTCAGCTGCGGGATCGGGGCACCACCAGTACAGAGCTTGCTCAGGAATGGCAGCAGGCAGGTTTGAGTGCATCTGCACGCACAGTGAGGTGAAGACTTTTGGAGGATGGCCTGGTGTCAAAGAAGGGCAGCAAAGAAGCCACTTCTCTCAAGGAAAAACATCAGGGACAGACTGATATTCTGCAAAAGGTACAGGGATTGGAATGCTGAGGACTGGGGTAAAGTCATATTCTCTGATGAATCCCCTTTCCGATTGTTTGGGGCATCCGGAAAAAAGCTTGTCCGGAGAAGACAAGGTGAGCGCTACCATCAGTCCTTTGTCATGCCAACAGTAAGGCATCCTGAGACCATTCATGTGTGGGGTTGCTTCTCAACCAAGGGAATGGGCTCACTCACAATTTTGCCTAAGAACACAGCCATGAATAAAGAATGGTACCAACACATCCTCCGAGAGCAACTTCTCCCAACCATCCAGGAACAGTTTGGTGACAAACAATGCCTTTTCCAACCATAAGGCAAAAGTCATAACTAAGTGGCTCGGGGAACAAAACATTGATATTTTGAGTCCATGGCCAGGAAACTCCCCAGACCTTAATCCCATTGAGAACTTGTGGTCAATCCTCAAAAGGCGGGTGGACAAACAAAAACCCACAAATTCTGACAAACTCCAAGCATTGATTATGCAAGAATGGGCTGCCATCAGTGTGTGGCCCAGAAGTTCATTGACAGCATGCCAGGGCGGATTGCAGAGGTCTTGAAAAAGAAGGGTCAACACTGCAAATATTGACTCTTTGCATCAACTTCATTTAATTGTCAATACAATCCTTTGACACTTATGAAATGCTTGTAACTATACTTCAGTATTCCATAGTAACATCTGACAAAAATATCTAAAGACACTGAAGCAGCAAACTTTGTGAAAATTAATATTTGTGTCATTCTCAAAACTTTTGACCACGACTGTAGCCCCTTGCGTTAACTACTGTCACGAAGTTCGCAAAATATTTTCATAAAGAAGCTGATAAAACTCACAGGTGTTAAGTCAAGGTGACTTACAATGATGAGGACCAAGCGCAGAGGGAGTTGCGGAATCTAAACAATCATTGTGGAATCTGAAAATACACTTGTCCCAAAAGCATGATGATGTACTTACTAGGTGCTTAAATAAAGGAATGAGGTGGGTAGATAACTAAGTATGTCATTGTAGCTGGATTTTCAACCACTCAACTCAGCCCACGTGCTCTGCATCACAAACTTGGCTTGTTCAGCACCACGGAGAGCACTATTTCTATCACTCTATTTTCAGACAGCTGGGGAGCTATAGTTAAAAGTTGACCAATATCGCCTTCTTGTGTTAAACTTAGGAAATTAAATAAATCTGAACGTTTGGTTTTATTTTTTTTTAGATTGCTGAGAGGAAAGGTCAACGATACCTCTCTTCACAACGACCATGCACACTCTTGTTACGTAAGTGTGAAAATACATATTCCTTACATACAAATCAAATGTTATTTGTCATGTGCTCCGAATACAACAGGTGTAGACCTTACTGTGAAATGCTTACTTACGAGCCCTTTTAACTAAAAATGTAGTTTTAAAAAAATAAGTAAGAAAAATGTGCTAAAGAAAAAAATAGCAACACACTATATACAAGGGGTACCGGTACCGGGTCAATGTGCAGGGGTACAGGGTAGTTGAGGTAATTGAGTTAATATGTACATAACAAGTCAAAAGTTTGGACACACCTACTCATTCCAGGGTTTTTCTTTATTTTTACTATTTTCTACATTGTTGAATAATAGTGAAGACAAACCATGAAATAACACAAATGGAGTCATGTAGTAACCAAAAACGTGTTAAACAAATCAAAATAAATTGTATATTTGAGATTCTTCAAAGTAGCCACCTTGCTGACATATTTGCACACTCTTGGCATTCTCTCAACCAGCTTAATGAGGTAATCACCTGGAATGATTTTCAATTAACAGGTGTGGCTTGTTAAAAGTACATTTGTGGAATTTCTTTCCTTCTTAATGTTTGAGCCAATCAGTTGTGTTGTGAAAATGTAGGGGTGGTATACCAAAAAGATAGCTCTATTTGGCAAAAGATCAAGTCCATATTATAGCAAGAACAGCTTAAATAAGCAAAGAGAAATGACAGTCCATCATTACTTTACGACATGAAGGTCAGTCAATCTGGCAAATTTCAAGAACTTCGAAAGTTTCTTCAAGTGCAGTCGCAAAAACCATCAATGATCAGCTCATTTGTCTTGCTCACGTTGAGGGAGAGGTTGTTTTCCTGGCACAACACTGCCAAGTCTCTGACTTCCTCCCTATATGCTCTCCTCGTCTTTTGTGATCAGGCCTACCACCGTTGTGTTGTTGGCAAACTTAATGATGGTGTTGGAGTCGTGCGTGGCCACACAGTCGTGGGTGAACAGGGAGTACAGCAGGAGACTAAGCACACACCCCAGAGGGACCCCCGTGTTGAGGGTCAATGTGGCTGATGTGTTGTTGCCTTCCCTCACCACCTGGAGGCGGCCCATCAGGAATTCTAGGATCCGGTTGCAGAGGGAGGTGTTCAGTCCCAGGGTTCTTAGCTTAGTGATGAGCTTGGAGGGCATTATGGTGTTGTTCAATTAACAGCATTCTCAAGTAGGTGTTCCTTTTGCCCATGTGGGAAAAGGGCAGTGTGGAGTGCAATAAAGATTGCATCGTCAGTGGATCTGTTGGGGCAGTATGTGAATTAGAGTGGGTCCAGTGTTTCTGAGATGATGGTGTTGACATGAGCTATGACCAACCTTTCAAAGCATTTCATGGCTACAGATGTGAGTTCTACAGGTGGTAGGCATTTAGGCAGCTTACCTTGGTGTTCTTGGGCACAGGGACTATGGTGGTCTGCTTGAAACATGTAGGTATTACAGACTGGGCCAGGGAGAGGTTGAAAATGTCAGTTGAAGACATTTGCCAGCTGGTCAGCTCATGCTCTGAGTACGCGTCCTGGCTTCCTCGGACCACTTCCGTATTGAGCACGTCACTGGTACTTCCTTTTAGAGTTTTTGCTTGTAATCAGGAATCAGGAGGATTTAGTTATGGTCGGATTTGCCAAATGGAGGGCGAGCTTTGTATGCGTCTCTGTGTGTGGAGTAAAGGTGATCTAGAGTTTTTTTCCTCTAGTTGCACGTGACAAAAATTTGGTAAAACGGAT
This sequence comes from Oncorhynchus nerka, assembly GCF_034236695.1. NCBI lineage: Eukaryota > Metazoa > Chordata > Actinopteri > Salmoniformes > Salmonidae > Oncorhynchus > Oncorhynchus nerka. The sequence continues at coordinate 41,369,258 of NC_088399.1, forward strand.
TTCAGTTTTCTTGCATTAAAGTTCCCGGCAATTATGAGCGTTGCCTTTGGATGAGCATTTTCTTGTTTGCTTATGACCTTATATACAGCTTGTTGAGTGCGGCCTTAGTGCTAGCATCGGTTTGTGGTGGTATTATAGACAGCTACGAAGAATATAGATGAAAACTCTCTCGGTAAATAGTGTGGTCTACAGCTCATCATGAGGTACTCTAACTCAGGAGAGCAAAACCTTTGAGACTTCCTTACTATTAGAGATCGGGCACCAGCTGTTGTTAATGAAGAGACATAGACCCTTGCCCCACCTCCCCGATTTTACCGGAGGCTGCTGTTCTGTATTGCCGATTCACAGAAAACACAGCCAACTGTATATTATCCATGTCCTTATTCAGCCACAACTCGTGAAAAATAGGAAATTAAAGTTTTTAATGTCCCGTTGATAGGATAGTCTCGAACGAAGCTCATCCGATTATCGATTCCTAGATGCAGTCTCACCAGGTATCCGTCTCGCCGACCACTGTAGCGGCTCATTTAGTTAGGCCTCTATGTGTAACATTTTTACATAGCTTCTGCCACAGTCACTCCATGGTCAGTCACTCCATTGGAGCCACTCCTCTGGTACTGGTCCTCCATTGACAGGAATGTAATACACAAATGGGTGATGCCACAGCTGCTGAAAAGCACACGAAAAGCCATCATCTCTTAGCAGTGGTTCGGAGCATTCTTCCTTTGCTACCTCTGGACACAGCATGCAGTCATTGGTGTAATACTTCCAAGCTGATTTAACAACAATATAGCTATCAAGCCAAAATATAAACTTTTCATCACGATCTTACAACTGAGAGTCAAGACCACATGATAGTGATCAAACCCTAGAGCATTCAAAACCCCCAAAAATAAAATTAAAAAATGCAACAAAAAACACTTAAAAATAAAATACAAATATATTACAATATTAACAGATTATATTTTCACCTGTTCAGTAAGGTAAGGTGGTAGCTGGGTCTGAGCTTTTGAGTGATCCCCAGGACTCACATACTGTAGCTCAGAGAGCAGCTGGCCGGTGAATTGGGGACCACGGTTGGACACAAGAAATCGGGGGACCCCCAACTAGATAAAGATCTCCTTTTTCAAGATCTTGGTGATATGGTGTGTTTTGCTGTCCCCCAGAGGGAACATATCAAACCACTTGATGCTATAACCAGCAGGTATACATTTCTGTTCTTCTTACTGGGTGGAAACGGTTCCATCGGCTCCAAGTGTGTTTCCTGGTTTGTTGTTGTCTGCTTTATACTGTTGGCAGATGGTGCAGGACTTTATGTGCTCCCATACTTCTTTACGGATAGTGGGAAACCAGGCAACTTCTAAAACATGTAGTAAGGTATTCAGTTTTCCTAGAGGACCCCCTAGAAGGTTGTCATGAAAGTAGTGTAGGAAACTGGAGATCAGTGCTTGGGAACAACCAACGGGTACTTTTCCCCATCATCCTTCAAGGGAACTCTACAATAGAGGGTGCCTCGCTGGTCTTTAAACCTGATGTGTTCTGATCTGCTGTCAATATTGGTGTTATTTTGAGCTGTTGTCAAGGAAGATGTCAAGGAAGTGAGTTTGTGTTTATACAGGACCTCCCGCCCCCACCTACCGTTAACCAATCATGTCAATGCGGAGCTTACAGAGCCCCCCGCTTTGCTACAAAATTTGGGAGGCACACGGCGATGCAGTATGGAGCTCAATTTGGCCTCTGCATACCTCCTCTCTCCGGGTAAGGAGAGGGTCGGCTGAACCAACACAACTGGGTCTTGCAAGGCACCCTTCAGAGCATCCACACTGGCCTGTCTTTGCTCTGTCCACTTCCATTCTACGCCATTCAGCTGGTTTAAAGGTGCTTCCAGGTCAGCAAAGAGTGGGATAAACTTGGGATACCAGCCAGCTAACACCAAAAACCTCTGGAGAGACTTTGTCTTTGGGGGTTGGATAGTCTTTCATTGCCTGTGTCTTGTCTTGGTCGATCTCAACGCCTTTCCCTTACACTGCTGTGATGTGGTGAGGTTGGACCCAGGTGCAGAGAAGAGACCAGACGAGGAATCAGTGGTTAAGGATAAACAGAAATACTTTACTGATAAACAGTAGCCGCAGGATCACAGTACACTGGAAATAACAACAAACACTAAGTCTCAAACTCACTCAGGAAACAATCTTCGCACTCTGATTCAGGTAAGGCGACATCGTCGAATGAACACCTCGGCTGATGGCACCCCAGCTTCGGCCTCTTGTTCAGGAAACAAGGGGGTGCGAACCCGAACTGACACTCGAATGGCGACACAGTGGACGAGTTCGGCAGTGTGTTATGAGCATTTATTCCTCCCAGGCGAGGAACTTGCTCCAGTTGCTGGGCTGAGTGGAGATGAAACAGCAGAGGAGCTTCTCCAGCTCCTGGTTGGCCCGCTCAGTTTGCCCATTAGACTGTGGGTGGAACCCAGAGGAGAGACTCACAATACCCCAACAGGGAGCAGAAGGCCTTCCAATAGCGTGTGATGAACTGGGGCCCACGATCTGAGACAATGTCATGGGGAAGTCTGTGTAGTCAAAAGACATGGGTAATCATTAGATCAGCGGTCTCCTTCGCTGAGGTCAACTTGGGTAAGGAGATGAAATGGACTGCCTTAGAGAACCGATCTACGACCACCAGGATAGTGGTAAGCCCTTGGGATGGAGGTAACCCTGTGATAAAGTCTATGGACAGGTGGGACCAAGAGTCACGAGGACTTGCTTTGGGCACAGGTGGAACAGGCCGCAACAAAGGATCTCACATCCTCGAACATGTTGGGCCCCCAGAATTTCCGCCGCAGGAACTCCAGTCTCCGATTAACCCCTGGATGCCCAGTTAATTTAGAGGAGTGTCCCCATTGTTGCACTCGAATGGGCTGATCATGGAACATCAAGTCTGTTAGTGGGACCCCCGCTGGGGTCAGGTTCTTGGGTCTGGGCTTGTTGTACCATGGTCTCAATACTCCATATCACAAAGGCCACAATGCGAGCTGGGGATGATGAGCTCGGAGTCCCTCTCCTCGTTAGAGATCATGTTGGCAGGACAGGGCATCTGCTTTCTGATTCTTGGATCCCGGACGATATGCTAGTGTGAAATCAAACCTGTTAAAAAAATAGAGCCCACCTAATCTGGCGAGCATTCAACCTCTTGGCTTCTTGAATGGAGACCAAGTACTTATAGCCTGTCCAGATCACAAAAGGATGAGGTTCCCCCTCCAACCAGTGTCTCCACCCCTCAAGGGCCGACTTAAGTGCCAAGAGCTCCCGGTTGCCTACATTGTAGTTGTGTTCCACTGGCAAGAACTGCTTGGAGAGAAAGGCACATGGGTGCAGTTTCTTTACCGCCACTGCTTCGGTGTCCGAGGCATCCACCTCTACCACAAAGGGACGAGTAGGACATTTTACTCAGGGGATTTGTAATTCTCTGGTGAAGTCTTGATCAATGAAATTCTCTGCGGTCCACGAAAGCTTGAATCTGGTGCTGACAGTTGTCCTAGTTGAGGGTTGCGGGTAGTGACAGACAGTGACTGGGTAGCCAGGGGTTAACTGCAGAGCTCCTCAGGGTCTCCCCTTGCTCCTCTTGTCCTGGCGAGCCCCGGCGTTTCCCATCAGCTCTGGGCATGTAGCTCGGAGATGGCCAAGACCTCTGCAGTAGAGGCTGCAGCCTTCACCTGCGCCTGTCACGCTCCTGTGGGCTCAGACGTGTGCGTGAGGAACCCCTTGCATCCTCCCGGGTGGCCGTTATACCGTTTGAGGGCTGGGATCTTGGGTTCCCAGTGCAGGTTCCCTGGAGGAACTACGGCAATGGCTGTAGCACTGGGCAATGAGACTTGGTCATTGGCTCCTCCTGGGTTGAGGTTGGACTGTGGTTGGAGGGAGTCGGTAAGTGCCCTGAGGGTCTCTGATATTTGGGAGAGTTGTTCTTGCTGCCGCCCCTGCTCCTTGGTGGGTTACAACATTCTTGATCTGGGTGATCTCTGCTGGGTTCATGTTTGGGCAGAAGCTTGCTGTGACATGGTGAGGTTAAACCCAGGTGCAAAGAAGACACCAGACGAAGAATCAGTGGTTAAGGATAAACAAATACTTTACTGATAAACAGTAGCCTCAGGATCACAGTACACTGGAAAAAACAACAAACACTAAGGCTGCAGACCAAACACTTAAAAGACACACCCTATCCCCTCAGCCCTCAAATTAAGTGGACACTTCTGATGACGTATCATGACGTCTGACGAGTATACACTTGCATGGCAAGAGTCAAGGGAGGAAGGAATGATTTTTAAATGGACCGCTCTTGCCCGGAAACTCGTTCATCCCACGATAAATGTGTTTTCAGCTACCGGTAGCTTGTGTGTACTCCCGAGTGGCGCAGCGGTCTAAATCAAATCAAATCAAATCTCAGTGCAAGAGGCATCACTGCAGTCCCTGGTTCGAATCCAGGCTGCATCACATCCGGCTGTGATTGGGAGTCCCATAGGGCGGCGCACAATTGGCCCAGCGTTGTCCGGGTTTGGCCTGGGTAGGCCGTCATTGTAAATAAGAATTTGTAATTAAATATGCTCTACAGTCAATTATGATTACATGTCTACTTATATTAATTATTAATATATACCTACTGTATGATAGCTAGCAAATTAATTTGCTAACGTTAGCCTGCCTGGCTGGAACTTCTGAAGAAGGAAATTGTTTTATTTCTACAATTTCCAAAAAATAACCAAACAAAAACATATTGACTTTTTACGAGACGTGTTTGTGCCGTCACGTGCATTAGTAGCACAATTTCTAACTTATTCACATTTGTTTTTACTTACACTTTTATGTTGACATCTCCATTGATGTTGTTTTTTTAGTTTTGGCGGACTAATCTTAGCAGATGTACAATTGTCGCAAATTTAATTTTGGGGAGTTTCAGGCCCTGGAGTGAAATAATTGTACACTCACAAACTCGACTAAAAACCATGGCTGAGGGGCTTACCTTGCAAACTTTCCTTTCTTGGCTACTCATTTGGACCGCCTTCCAAGATGGTGACGGGGATTCCCCCAAGGGCATAAGGCGAGGGTAAGTGGACGAGGGTGTGTCTTTTATGAGTTTGACCCGCAGCCTGGAAACCAGAAAACACACCTCTTTTAACAGGGAAATAATAATGAGTAATAGGACACACTTGAGTGTCATTAATGTCTCTAGGACGGTCTCTGCCGCCCTCTGGTGACAGGTGGAACCTTGACAACTACATGTCCAAGGAACTTGAGTTGAGACTTGCAGAAGTGAAAAATTCTTTATATACAATTCCTGGTCTACCCTTTTAACCTTTAGTTAGATGGCCATGTATGTTTTTCACTTTAGGCTAATTTAGAAAGGCCTATATATGTAACAGTTGTTACAACTGTGTTATTGGTTAGATTTGTTAAGAGACAAATTGCTGATGAATTTGTTTTTTTCACAACGCCCCTCATTTTTAAGTCACACAAAGGAAGGAAGTTTCAGACTGAATGTATTCAGTGATGATAGAGCAGCTTAATTAAATTCAGGTTGAGTAATCAGGCAGGAATTATACTACCCTGTGTTTGTCTTGAGGGCTCATTCCTAACGTTTGGAAATATTGGCTGAATATTGCTAGAATAAAAAGTTATATCAAAGGAAAGCCATGTACTTTCCTGTCATTCACTGGGATTAGTCTAAAAGCTCCTCCTACACTGTCACGCACATGATAATGCTACGTTCATCTCCCGACTTCTGATTTCAGTGTGTTCAAGACAACTGGGAACTCTGAAAAAAAAAACATCCCAGACTGGGAAAAATAATTTTGGACGGTCATTCAACTCGGAAGTCCAACTTCTAGAGCTCCGACTTTTCAACCTGAAGATCACAGACGTTTTGCTCTCGTGAAAGCCCGGGTTTTCTGCACATTAACACAACTTTATTTAACTAGGCAAGTCAGTTAAGAACAAATTCTTATTTACAATGACGGCCTAGGAACAGTGGGTTAACTGCCTTGTTCAGGGGCAGAACAACCTTGTCAGCTTGGAGATTTGATCTAGCAACCTTTCGGTTACTGGCCCAACGCTCTAACCACTAGACTACCTGCCTAGAAGCTTATTGCCTAAAATGTTTCAATTGAAAGTGTGGTTTCACAGCTCCAATCTAGATGTGTTGGTCATTACTGAGACGTGGTTAAGAATGTGTTTTGAACACTGAACACTGACGTTAACCTTTCTGGTTATAACCTTTTTCGGCAAGACAGATCTTCCAAAGGTGGTGGAGTGGCAATCTTTACCAAGGAACACTTCAGTGCTTGGTTGTCTCCACCAAGTCTGTCCCCAAACAATTTGTTTTGCTGGTTTTACGCATTAAACTTTCAAATAACTCTTTGTTGAATGTTGCAGGGTGTTATCGGCCGCCATAAGCACCGGCCTGTACCCTAAATGCCCTAGGCTCTCTCCTGGCACCTTACACTAAATCTGAATTTGTCCTGTTAGGTGACCTAAACTGGGACATGCTTAAACCATCTGACCAAGTCCTAAAGCAATTGGACTCCCTAAATCTTTCTCAGATTATTACCAATCCCACAAGTTATGACTCCAAACACCCAGAAAAGGCTACACTCCTTGGTGTTATCCTTACAAATAATCCTGATAGGTATCAGTCTGGTGTTTTCTGCTCAGTGAAAAAACCTGTCCTAACTTATCATAGACACTTGCTAAAAAACTTTAATGAGCAAGCCTTCCTTCTTGATCTGGCTTCTATAGATTGGTATAGAATCAGCTTGATCCCCCCTGTTGAAGATATTTTCAGTGGTATCCTTATCAAATATGCACCCATAAAGAAAATGAGAATAAAAAACAGGTTCAGCCCCTGGTTCGACCGTGATCTGGCAGAGTTACTCCACCTCAAGAATTCCATTTGGCAAATGGCTTGGCACACACATACTCAGGCTGACTGGCTCTCATTCATGCAAATTAGAAATAAGTGCACTCAGGCTATCCGGAAGGTCAAAGTTAGTTACTTTAAGGAGCAGTTCTCTCTCTGTGGGTCTAACCCCAAGAAGTTCTGGAAAACGGTTAAAGACCTGGAGAATAAACCCTCCTCCTCACAGCTGCCCATGTGCCTTAATGTTGATGATGTGGTTGTTACTGACAAGGAGCAAATGGCTGAGCTCTTTAATCACCAGTTCATTAAGTCAGGATTATTATTTTACTCATCTCCTACCCCTTCTAATGTGACTGTCCCCGATGCTCCTACCGCTGCATGGGGTCACTGAGTCCGAGGTGCTAAAGGAGCGCCTTAAACTTGACCACAAAAAAACTTCTGGGTCAGATGGTTTAGACCCTTTCTTCTTTAAGGTTGCTGCACCTAACATTGCCAATCCTATCTCTGACCTTTTTAACCTGTCTCTCCTCTCTGGGGAGGTTCCCATTGCTTAGAAGGTAGCCATGGTGCATCCTTTATTTAAAGGGCGAAATCAAGCAGATCCTAACTGTTATAGGCCAATTTCTATTTTGCCCTGTTTATCAAAAGTGTTGGAAAAACTTGTCAATAATCAACTGACTGGCTTTCTTGATGTATATAGTATTCTCTTGGGTTTCCACTCAGGTTATGGGTGTGTCACTGCAACCTTAAAGGTCCTAAATGATGTCACCATTGCACTTGATTCTAACCAATGTTGTGCTGCTATTTTTATTGACTTGGCCAAAGCTTTTGATACGGTAGACCATTCCATTATTGTGGGCCAGCTAAGGATTATAGGTGTTTCTAAGGGGTCTTTGGCCTGGTTTGCTAACCATCTCTCTCAAAGAGTGCAGTGTCAAGTCAGAACATCTGCTGTCTCAGCCACTGCCTGTCACCAAGGGAGGTCCCCAAGGCTCGATCCTAGGCCCCACACTCTTCTCAATTTACATCAACAACATAGTTGAAGCAGTAGGAAGCTCTCTCATTCATTTATATGCAGATGATACAGTCTTATACTCAGCTGGCCCCTCCCTGGATTTTGTGTTAAACGCTCTACAACAAAGCTTTCTTAGTGTCCAACAAGCTTTCTCTGCCCTTAACCTAGTCTTGAACACCTCCAAAACAAGGGTAATGTGGTTTGGTAAGAAGAATGCCCTTCTCCCACCAGTGTGATTACTACCTTTGAGGGTTTAGAGCTCATAAAAGTACTTGTGAGTATGGCTAGACGGTCCTTCTCTCAGCACATATCAAAGCTGCAGGCTAAGGTTAAATCTAGACTTGGTTTCCTCTATCGTAATCGATCCTCGTTCACCACAGCTGTCAAACTAACCCTGATTCAGATGACCATCCGAACAATGCTAGATTAGGGAGGCGTAATTTATAGATCGACAGGTAAGGGTGCTCTCAAATGGCTAGATGTTCTTTACCATTTGGCCATCAAATTTGCCACCAATGCTCCTTATATGACACATCACTGCACTCTATAATCTCTGTAAACTAGTAATCTCTGTTTACCCTTTGCAAGACCCACTGGTTGATGCTTATTTACAAAACCATTTTAGGCCTCACTCCCCCCTATCTGAGATACCTACTGCAGCCCACATCCTCCACATACAATACCCGTTCTGCCAGTCACATTCTGTTAATGGTCTCCAAAGCACACACAAAGCTAGATAGCTGCAAAAAAAACACTCAAACTGGACCGTTTTGTCTCCATCTCTACATCCAATGCCCTTTGTGTTGTTAACTGTGCCCAATACTGTTTGTACCATGTTTTGTGCTGCTACCATGTTGTTGTCATGTTGTGATGCTACCATGCTGTGTTTTCATGTGTTGCTGCCATACTATGTTGTCGTTTTTAGGTCTCTCTTCACCTAGTGTTGTGGTGTCTCTTGTCCTGATGTGTGTTTTGTCCTATAATCGTATTTTATTTGTAATCCCAGCTCCCGTTGCCGCAGGAGCTCTTTTGACTTCTGGTAAATAGGAGTTTTTTCTGAACGGATTTGCCTAGTTAAATTAATAATACAAATAAAACCAAAAGACGTCATGACTTGACCTCGTATTTTTCAGAGTTCACAGTTGTCTTGAAAGCACCATAAAGGTAGGCGCTCGCATGGTTTCAGACTGCGTCATTTCAGACAAACCGTGAACATGGCGGGTCTAGTAGCAGCAAAGAAGTCCATCACCCCTCTTGTTGTGATCAAAAGGCTTTCTTCCCCGGAATATAAAGCCCAAGCCGCCTACCACAAGAAGGTAAAAAATAACTAGCTGTGTTTGATAGCTGATAAATTCAACCATGTTTCACTGTTGCGGTCGTAAACTCTTCCAACAACATGAATGGCTTGGCGCAGTAACGTTGGGCAACTAGGTTAACTCCCTATATTAGGTAACTGAACTTGCCCAGAAGCAAAGGTAGCATTTATGATCTGTTATGTATTTGTCATACAGTGATGTTAGCTAGTTGAAATATATTCATTAAAGAAAGCGGTAGCTTAGGTAACATGCGTCACATGTCTTGCCTAGTATTAATTTAGAGTACTCTAAAGGTAGCTAGTTAACTGTAATTTAACATGTTCGTTTTTTTATGTTCACTTTTTTTCCTGCCAATGTAATTTTCATGTACAGTAGCATGTCGAGTGAGACAAGTGTTACTTGACGGTTAATCTGTTCCGCCCTGAGCTGTTATCTAATTCCACAGCTATTTTGGTAACTGGTACCTATCTTAAATAAATTAGCTAGTTAGGTGACACGCAGTGACGCGGCATGTACAGTGGTAGCCCTGGCAATACGTAGTTTAATTGATTTTGGCTCTTTATTAGACTCGGAAATAACATTTACACAGTAACTCGGTTTCTGTTGAACCAACATTAGATGTGTGTCCCTTGATCATTATTCAGTTCCATTACACAAGTTATTGGACGAAGGTCTCTTCTGTGTGGTGGCGTTTTAAGCGCTCGGTCTGAACATTGAAACCCAAATGAGTGTTTTTTTATTTTATTTTTACGAGCGTGTATGCGCTTCAAATTAGAAAGGATGTCTATTTTTCTCGCGTCTACGCGAAAGTGAGCGGGTAAATTGGCAGAAAATAGACTGTTTGTGCATTGTTACATATGGATTTGTGACATTCAAGTGTTTTTGTAGCAATAAAACACGAGGGGCAGAGTTATGGACTCGAGCAACATGACTTGGACTCTAGCCCTCACCCTCCGATCCAACAGGTCCCAGTCATGCTCAATGGGATTGAGATCTGGGCTCTTCGCTGGCCATGGCAGAACACTGACAGTCCTGTCCTGCAGGAAATCACACACAGAACAAGCAGTATGGCTGGTGGCATTGTCATGCAGGAAGGGTACCACATGAGGGAGGAAGGAGAATGTCTTCCCTGTAACGCACAGCATTGAGATTGCCTGCAATAAGTTCAGTTCGACACTGCTGTGACGCACCGCCCCAGACCATGACTGACCCTCCACCTCCAAATCGATCCCGCTCCAGAGTACAGGCCTCGGTAACGCTCATTCCTTCGACGATAAATGCAAAACCGACCATCACCCCTGGTGAGACAAAATTGCAACTTCAGTGAAGAGCACTTTTTGCCAGTCCTGTCTGGTCCAGCCATGGTGGGTTTGTGCACATAGGTGACGTCATTGCCGGCGATGTCTGGTGAGGACCTGCCTTACAGCAGGCCTACAAGTCCTCAGTCCAGCCTCTCTCAGCCTATTCCGGACAGTCTGAGCACTGATGGAGGGATTGTGCGTTCCTGGTGCAACTCGGGCAGTTGTTGTTGCCATCCTGTACCTGTCCCGCAGGTGTGATATTTGCATGTACCAATCCTGTGCAGGTGTTACATGTGGTCTGCCACTGCGAGGACGATCAGCTGTCCATCCTGTCTCCCTGTAGCGCTGTCTTAGGCGTCTCACAGTACGAACATTGCCATTTATTGCCCTGGCTACATCAGCAGTCCTCATGTCTCCTTGCAGCATGCCTAAGGCACGTTCACACAGATGAGCAGGGACCCTGTGCATCTTTCTTTTGGTGTTTTTCAGAGTCTGTAGAAAGGCCTCTTTAGTGTCCTAAGTTTTCATAACTGTGACCTTAATTGCCTACCGTCTGTAAGCTGTGGTGTCTAACGACTGTTCCACATGTTCATTAATTGTTATGGTTCATTGAACAAGCATGGGGAAACAGTGTTTAAACCCTTTACAATAAAGATCTGTGAAGTTAATTTGTAAAAATCCAAATAACTCTTTGAAAGACAGGGTCCTGAAAAAGGGATGCATCTTTTTTTGAGTTTGCCACCTATGGATGCAAATTGAGGTGGCTCATTCTAAATGCTTACCCTATAATGCACTAAATAAAAAAATTGAGCACATGTTTCACATTAAATGCATTGAAGCAAAATTTGACAGTAGCCTAGAATATTATATTATTAAATTGAATGAACATAGGCCTGTATTTCTCAAATAAAAGTTATGTTCTTTTTCAGCCATGGTTTTCATTTGAAGCATTGTCTTATCCTTCGCTTATTTGTTACAGTTGCAAAGACATGTTTGTAGTCAACTTCATTCTGAAGTTATCGGCAGTTCCAGAGAGACCCATCAGAGTTGAGTCTTTGTTTAGCGGTGCTCTTCTGTGTATAAAGTGACGGAATGGCAAAAACAAGCATCTAATGACACACTTAGCTATTCTGAGTGGTGTGAGGTAAATAAGGGTTTTCAAGTGCAACTTCAGTAACTATGGTTTTGAGAAACGGCTCGGCTACTAAAGATGCATCTTAAGATGGTTCTAACAATGATCTTAATGCTACTCAGGCTCTGGGAAACGAGGCCCTGATATTTTAGGATATTCAGACAATCCTCGTAATGATCTCATCAAAAGCTTTGTTCCCAGCATTGTTTAATAGTGTAGAGCATGACTCCGCATCTTGGCTAGTACATCTGGGGGGAGGGAGGTTGCAACAGGAACTACTGTTGTGTGCAGTGGAGCCCTGTCCTAATCTGTTTATTTTAATTTGCCTTACGTAATGTCAACTTGTTACATAACAGCAATGCAAGAGGCCTCAGCCTTGAGCCTGTTTTTTTGGGAGACCGTTGGAATGTGATTACGGATGCTGTTATGTGAATGTTTGTGACAGCAGCAGGGCATGTTCCCAAGAGAGGGTAATCATTGTGAATTAAGTGGAATCAACAATATGATGACTAACCATGACATTTCCTTCCCTTTTCCAATTTTTAGGTAGTGGACCACTATGAGAACCCAAGGAACGTTGGGTCCCTGGACAAGACCTCCAAGAATGTGGGTACAGGCTTGGTGGGTGCCCCAGCTTGTGGAGATGTGATGAAACTGCAGGTACGTTGGTCCCCTGGAGCATTTGCAGAGAAGCGGCATGTTCTATTTAGTTACCAAGCATGTGTTTAGTAACGTGACTCCATTGTTTATGAATTCATTTGTGGACAAAAGTCACCATTGAATAAAGTGACTCCTTTCCTTTCTGCAGATTGAGGTAGACGATCGTGGGAAGATTGTGGACGCCAGGTTCAAGACGTTTGGCTGCGGCTCCGCTATCGCCTCCAGCTCCCTGGTAACAGAGTGGGTGAAGGGCAAATCTGTGAGTGAACGTTCTGCACCCATGACACTTCCTCTGCTTCCTCTTTCACTGTTCTGTCTGAATGTTTCATTTCTCAATTCAAGTCTTTTCTTCCACGCTGCTTGTTTGTTCCTTTTGTTACATAACATGGTTGGGTGGAGTTTATTTCTTGGTTGATGGAATGTTGCTCGCTTGGCTTTCAGATTGACGAAGCACTGACCATACAGAACACGGATATTGCCAAAGAGCTCTGTCTTCCACCGGTCAAACTTCACTGCTCTAGTAAGCTCTTATTTCAGTCTAATATCTAAGGCTGTTCTTTCCAAACTGTTTAACAAGTTGTGAAATTCTAAACCATTTTTTTAAACCTAATTTTAAAACCATTTGAAATTCCTGGCTGTGCCCTTTTCTCCAGTGCTGGCTGAGGATGCCATCAAAGCTGCCCTCCATGACTACCGTCTCAAACAACAGGATGGCAAGATTGAGGCGGTTAACACCAGCAACTGAGGGCGTTTGCCAATGTCTGAACACCAGTGTCCTGCACCCTACTACCAAGGGGACACTCAAAGTATATTCCTGGATCCCCACTCCACCATTCTTCTATATATGGGGCACCTTAAATTAGTTAATGTTATGTCCACCCATACAACGTACATAGATTGCACAGTGTACACACCAAGCCCCTGTGGCATTATGGTTTTTTGATCTTTACTCCAGCCTGTCACATTAACGCACATTTTAAGGGCACTGATCGGGGGATTGGTACAAAGTAAGCCTTATTTTCATGTGAAGTGAGTCGAGTGTACAGGAGTTTGCTTGCTTTGTGCTTGAGTATTTTGTCATAGTATGGGTGTGTTCCATTGGGAAGTGATTCTGGATGCAGTGGTGGAAGTATTGAATAAGCCTTAGAAGTTTGTCTTAGTATTCCATCAACACTCCTGTACTAATGGCTTGATGGCAATGATGAAATGTAATGCGGAAGATGTAAAATGGTAGCAAACTATCAAGGTATCTATTTTGCTTGTTTAGTGACATTTCAGACATAATTCCTGGTTTTAATGGAAAGTAATAAAGTAATGCGTAAGGAGTATTGCATGTCTGTTTTAGTCATTTAGTCAACCAGCTTTTCGGTATTACCTGGTATTTGTCAGATGTAGTGTATACTACCAGATAAATTGAAGTGCTGTATTTCTCCACTAGATGGCAGCGTACAGCCATGTTAAATATGTGACTTCATACATTCAGCTAAATGGTTCTGCTTTTATCGTTACCTACCCAAATAAAGAACACATTTTAGAATGCTGCTGTTTCTTACTGTCTTCATAAAATCTACTTTATTCAACCAAAGTACAATTATGGAAGGAAAGTCGGCACCTCTACAAACATTTTGGAGTGTGCATGTTTTCAACCACACCGGACTAACCAGCCTGTATTGTACAAGTCGAACAGACACTTGGATGCTTTCCCAACTTCTGACCTGGGTCTGCAGCTATAAGTTTGTTTTACTTCAATGTTTCTGAACAAAGTGTAAACAAACACTATAGCTTCAAAACATGGTTCACAATCAGTGTGATCTCATGGATGCTCAGTCCTTGCATCCATAGCTCTATGACTTTGAGAGTTGTTTCTTAAGCCCCATCCCTCAGCTGTTTACTGAAACAAGTGGCTGGGTGCCTGCTTTGTTATTGTTGGAACTCCGGATTGACCCTTTAATGGAAATGTTTAAAGCGAAGGGTTAAACATTTGACTAACCAAACGATAAACAGGTTTTATAATGCAAAAATACTTCCCTTAATGTAGGAAAATGCTAAGTTAAAGTTGTTGCAGATGCTGCACCATGATGTGCTCATGGTGAATTTCCCCTCTACTTATCCATATTTGTTCTTCAAGGGGCAGCAGGTAGCCTAGTGGTTGGAGCGTTGGGCCAGTAACTGAAAGATTGCTAGGTCGAATCCCTGACCTGACAAGGTAAAAATCTGTCGTTCTGCCCCTGAACAAGGCAGTTAACCCACTGTTCCTAGGCCGTCATTGTAAATACGAATTTGTTCTTAACTGACTTGCCTAGTTAAATAAAAAGGGAAAGCAATCTCATGTTGCCCTAAAAAATGATCTCTACCAATGAGTGGAAGAGAGAAATAAAAGGCAGTACCATTAATTTGGCCATTGTACAAATACAAACAACACTAGACTACAGCGTCTATGGGTTGTATGCTCAAGTTACATCATATACCCTTTAGGGAGTGACATGGAAAGATGGCTACTGGGAAACAAAATAATATGATTACATACAACTGAATAGACATAATTTGGTATGGCTTTGCCTTAAAGATGTCACTCATGCAAAAGCGTCCAAACCATTGAGCTCAAACATATTGTCCAATGCAGTGGAGGCTGGTGGGATGAGATATAGGAGGATGGGCTCATTGTAATGGCTGGACTGGAATAAATGGAACGAGATCAAACATATGTAAACCACATATTTGACTCTGTTCCGTTGATTCCATTCCAGCCATAACAATGAGCCTGTCCTGCTATAGCTCCTCCTTCCACCAGCCTCCACTGGTCCACTGTCCAACATAGTTAAAATGCTGTTTTCTCCCCAGTGATCAACGGAATAGACTGC
Source organism: Oncorhynchus nerka (assembly GCF_034236695.1). Taxonomy (NCBI): domain Eukaryota; kingdom Metazoa; phylum Chordata; class Actinopteri; order Salmoniformes; family Salmonidae; genus Oncorhynchus; species Oncorhynchus nerka. The sequence goes on from NC_088399.1 coordinate 41,384,455, forward strand.
GTAACAGTGGAGTTCTCCTGCCTATCCCCTTCCTGCTTGGCTTGTGAGTGCCCTTGGCCAGATGGAAGCTCAGCTCTTGTGAGTGACTCATCATCCTCTGTTAGACCTATCTGTCCTGGAAGGATCTCTGGCTGCTTGGGGCAGCTGCGGTGTTGGGCCTCACTGTCTGAGAGCTGGCATACCTCCTCCTCGCTCTGCTCAGGTGCATTTGATGGCTCGTTGTCTTTCTCTATGATTTCTCCCTCAGCCTGAACATTCACATCAGGACTTTTCTCTGCAGCTGCTGCTATCTGTGTGGGGTTGTTTCCCTCTTGCTCACCCAGGGGAGGTTTGGAGGGAGTGCGGAGGTTCTTGGCTGCCCTCATGATGTCTTGTTGGAGCTGCTTGCTTGAGTCAACTGGTTCAGCCTGCTGCCCATTGGAGGGTTTCTCTGGCACCTCGTTGAAGAGCTTGGTACCTCCGGTCTTGTCCCTCTGGTCCACGTACATCTTAGAGGGGAAGGACGAGGGGTAGTAGGCATTGACCTTCCGCTTGCGGCTCATGATGCAAGCACAGCAGAGGATGAGGAAGATGGTGATGAAGAGGATTGAGGCAACAAGGATGAGGAGCATGTTCTCCTGCAGGAAGTGAACCATCTGGCTGAGCAGGAAGTGCTCTATGTGAGTGGAGCCATCTGAGGTGGTTGGGGACTCTGAGGCTGGGCCACTGGTGGTAGGTGAGGAAGGGGTGGGGATGAGGCTGCCCAGCTCCTCCCCCTCTGCACTGCCCTCCAAGGAAATGTTGAAAGGGAGGGGTGTGGCCAGACTGGGACTGCTGGACCAGAGCATCACAGAAAGACTAATCAGATGAAGTGCCATGAGGAACGTCATCTCCTGTAGGACCTGCAGAAAACAACAAGAACAGTGTCAGTGCTGCTGCAGTAACTGTTGTCAATTTGCATTTCCACTTATTGAATTAAACAGATTTTGATCAACAGAGGTGTTTGCAATTAATGTAGCTGTTCTTGTGTCTAACAGTGACAGCTAACATCTACTGCTTTGTGTGTTTCACAAAACATTGTAAAGGCCTCACCCATCTACAATGAATGAACATATCTTCTGAGTAATTTCTATTCTTGATAGAATGTCTATAGCTGTAGAGCCCTAAATGTAATTTTAAGACCAAGACAGCAGCTGAGAACTGATGAGAGGCAGGCAGGATTTAAAGTCTGGATTCAAATCATAGCATGTCACATGCAGACACACACAATGGCAATGCACACAGACAGATACAGTAGATGTACACAAATGCCTAGATTCAATCAGATTGGCCTTAACCCACAATAACTGAAAACTGTACAGCAGATCATTGTTGAGTCGATGTCGGAGGTGTCAAATTGGTGAGCGGCTGCTCTTGTGGTCATTGTCACGAAGCCACACACATCCTACCCACGTTCAAAGTTCAGAATGAAAAAGTATAGAAATACTGACATCATTAGACTAAATAATACAAATTCATATGAGCCTAATCGAGTTGTAGATTACAACACACATTCCAATGTTAAACTTGTAACAAGGCTGCATGGGATTTCTACTAATGAGACTTGGTGGAAATGTCTGTGATAGGTATAACGCCGCGAGTCGCTTGCTGATATGACAGCTTCAATGCAGTTACACCTCCGTGGGTTAAAGCGGAACTGATCGAATCTAGGTCAAACTCCTGACCAGTCAATGATATTTGGTTACATGACTAAAACGTTAATCCCATTTTGTCAATCTGCTTTTGGTCAATGTGAGAGTCACGTCATCTGATGTTAATGTCATTGCTTCTTGTCCCGATCTTTTAATAACTATTTTGGATATTTATTTAAACAACAGCTCCTTTTCATGCTGCTTCACAGAAATAAATCATGGACCGCTCATTTCCCTGAAATTGAATTTGGCTTAAAACAATTTTCTACGGTAACGTGGGTTAACCAGCTCCCTCAGGTAATTCTCACATAAACCACTGTCACCTATTTTCCCTGGCTGCCACTACTCTTGCTCAACTAAAAATGTTACCCCGGTATTTGGGAAAAATGCCCCTTTACAACAACAAAAATTATTAAATAACTAAAAAAGTGTAAACTGTAGCCACTTATTTCCCTTCATAGTTTGTTTGCCTAGCATGACCATCATTGACATACCACATTTTTACCAAACTTTGCATTTTTGTGTCAGCAGTTGGACATTGTTCTTAGAGGGGGCTGGTTACCCCACGTTACCCTAGCAATAACAAGAAGAACTAACTCTTACTTTCACAATGACTGAGAAAAACCAACTGATCATTGCCGATAGAAATGTAATTAATAGAGTTGTCATGATTCCTTACTCAACATGTCAGAAGCATGTATTTTCTACACAATATATTTCTATCTGAATGTTCCACAGTTGTGCTCTGCTGAATGTAGCCCTGGACTAGAATGCTGGCCTGGTCCATATAAACCAACCAACCCCCTCCTTTACCCCCTTTTCCCACTCCATCTGTGTGCAAGCTGGGCCACATGAGGCATTGCACTTATCAGGGAAGGGGGGATGGGAGCGCATCTACAGTTTATCGCCCATTCCCCCTCAATGTATACTTTCACACACATGCAGATATGCGAACACACACAAAGGATACAGATGTATTAGTCTCTATTGAAGTGTTCAAGATACCATTAGATGGAGACGATCAGACATTTTTCAACAGTCATACATTTAGCACTGCCTTTGTGTGGGAAATAATGACATACAAACATTTTAATACGATTGAATAATTCAAAAAATAAAAGCTCTATTCACCGCACGTTTATCTGCACAATGTCTCATGCAAATATGGGAAACCCATTGGTCTCAGAGAACATCCTGTTGGGGAACTCTATTGAACTAGCCTGATTCCCTGCTGGTGGGCTGCTTGCCTGGAGACATGTCATGATGCTGTCACTGTACCTGAACTGCACTGCAATGGTCATGTGAGGTCATACCTGTCCACTAAAGTTAACTCATATTTGATAAGAATGTTATCAGCTAGTATTTCATTTGTTTCCCTATGTGGTAAAATGTACAGTGAAAGTAAATGAATAGAAGTGGCTCTACTCACCTCCTACAGAAGTGGTCACACAGAAAAGGCTCCTCTGGAACTGTGGATGCTTGAGGAAAATGGACTGAGAGAACAAGAGGGAAAACGTGCCTGCCTCAACTCCTCCAGTAACTTCTACAGTTTCAGATTTTAGACTGGAGGTTTCTCTGACCGGCACAGAAGGAAAAAAAAGTTTTTTGCCATTAGGACACATCCCTCCTTCCCCCTTTCTTCTCCTTTCCTCCCCTTCCTCTCTTCTCCTTCCCTCCCCTCCTCCCGCTTTTCTCCTTCCCTCCCCTCCTCCCTCTCTGGCTGCCTTGCTTCCCAGAAAATGACTGGGCTCATGGGCTCTACACAGATTGTTCTTGTTAGGCAGTAGTCTAATGTGATGTGGGGGCAGGGGGCTCGGCTCTCCTGTCCCAGATCTAGATGCTCAAGGCCAGAGTCAACAACACTGCAGCAAACTGGCTGGAGCTCAGAGTGAGTGGGGGAAAAAAACAAGCGTTCAGGGTTTTAACTGGGGAATAGACAGAGACTCAACTAACTGCAGACATTTTATTGGATGAATTGTTTGTCGCTTGGCTTACTCCCTTTGTCTTCTTACATGCACTTAGCAATCTTAATGCATTTTGGGCCTCCTAAACAAAAACTATCAAGGCCTTTTGGATTGCTGAATTCCCTTGCACTTACCCTCTCACTTACTTTCCTCACTCTGCCAGATACACACATCTCCCACACTAGCTAGAGTGGAAGTCTCACGAGGTTATAGTTATGGCTAAAGGGTTTTTTGGCCCCACACTGTCCCTCTGACACCCTGGTGACTTACAGCAGACCAGCCACGTTAACAGACATGCAGCGCCACAGTTTGATCGTCTCTCACAGGAAAGGGTTCATGTTTCTTGTGTGGACAGCCTGGTCTCATAGACTTGACGTAACATAGTAAACGTAAATCCAGGACGCTGCAATTAGTATGTGGACACCTCTTCAAATTAGTGGATTTGGATATTTTAGCCACGCCCGTTGCTGACAGGTGTGTAAAATCGAGCACACAGCCATGCAATCTCCATAGACAAACAATAGCAGTAGAATGGCCCTACTGAAGAGCTCAATGACTCAACGTGGCACCGTCATTGGATGCAACCTATCCAACAAGTCAGTTCATCATTCCTGATAGAGCTGTCCCGGTCAACTGTAAGTGTTGTTATTGTGAAGTGGAAATGTCTAGGAGCAACAACGGCCCAGACGCGAAGTGGGAGGTCACACAAGCTCACAGAACAGGACCGTAGAGTACTGAAACGCGTAGCACGTAAAACTGGTGTTGTAAACTTAGGTGGAGGAGGACTGTAAAGTTTGGTGGAGGAGGAATAATGGTCTGGGCTGTTCATGGTTCGGGTTAGGCTCCTTAGTTCCAAGGAAGTGAAATCTAGTGTGCTACGTTTGGTATGGTTAATTAAAACAGAAGGTTACTTAAGGCAAAAATTAGGGTGGATGGGTGGGCGTATAACACAAATGTCTATGCAACTACTTAGCATGTTAGCTAACCCTTCCCATAACCCTTAATCTTAACCCTAACCTTAACCCAACCACCTAGCTAACATTAGTATTAGCCACAACAAACTGGAATTCGTAACATACTGTAAAAAATTGCAATTTGTATGAATTGCAATTTGTAACATACCATATGAAATGGATGATGGACATCGACAAATTAATACATACCATACTAATTGGAGTGTCCCGGATTTATTTTTAGTATGTTACGTCTACCAATGAGTCCAGGTTGGTGTGGATATAAGTAGGGGGTTGGGTCATGTGCTGAGGGCCTTGCTAGAAACAATGAGCAGGGTGTTCTATGGAGTATAGTTAAACATGCACAATGTGTAGCCACAATTAAGAGAGAAAAATAACCAGCAAGCCAGAATGTGTGTGTGTGTGTGTGTGCATGCATATGTGTGTGTATATAGAGTAAACACAGCTATAGGTCAGAATGTGTGTATGTTTGGCCGGCCAGCTGGTTGACTATGTTTGAAATTCATCCAGACTGGCCAACCGTTCTTTGGTCATCATGACAGTGAGGTGGTTACAGAGTGCATGCCCTAGTAGTGTCTAGTGGAGTCAATCACCACCTTCCGGAGACACCTGAAACCCCACCTCTTTAAGGAATACCTAGGATAGGATAAAGTAATCCTTCTCACCCCCCCCCCCCCCCCCCCCTTAAAAGATTTAGATGCACTATTGTAAAGTGGCTGCTCCACTGGATGTCATAAGGTGAATGCACCAATTTGTAAGTCGCTCTGGATAAGAGCGTCTGCTAAATGACTTAAATGTAAATGTAAATGTCTATGATTCAATTTGTCTTATAAGCTCTGTCTACATCCCTCAGCGTCAGCTTTCCCTGGCATGAAAATTCCGACTTTGATTCCGGTTTCATAATATTGTGTTGATGTGTATGAAGCATGTGGACTGAGATGTCAATCTCAGCTTCTGCAAAGAAAGAACTTTGATATTGACGCCAGAAAAGTGGCCTTGAATGCATGTGAAAAATACATGTTTGTGTTATTTATTATGAGTACATAGTACAACAAAAGGAAGTATCAGTGCATATTACAAACCACAGGGCATAGTTTTACAGTGACAAGTCTAGAGGGTCCATATTTGGAAAACTGAAGTAACGCCTGGCTTCAATCACCACAGACACAGTCATTAGCCATCTGCCCTTTGTTTAATAGCCCTTTGTCATTTATTTACAGTTTTGTTATGATTTATTCATCTGTTCCAGTCCTTTGTGATCACCTTCCAGTGGGCACACCACGGCATTTCAACTTGGAAATTTGGGTATTACTTGGTTGAGACGTGGATCAATGAGATTTCATCCTTTATTCACCCACTCAAAAAGACAATGTGCTATCACTATGCTTTCAACCATCTAAAAGCACAACCACATTCCAATGGAAAAACAATGTCGGATTTTTTGGTGAGTTAACATCTAAATGTGTTATCACTGCATTTTCTACCATTTAAAAGCACAACAAAGTTCAAATGGGGATACAATATAGTCAGATATTTTGGATTGATACAATAAATAACTTAGTGTTATCATCTAATATCACAACCAATTGACCTGGATTGCAGTTGAGAATACATTAAAAGTACATAGTGCAAGTGATCAATGCTGTTCAAGATTTTGTGAAGATTATTACAGCAATTGTAAAGTTCTCCACTGACCTGTGACCTTTGCTATCTTGAACATACATGCTTTCTATGATTACATCAGACGTTTATAGTTACTGTAGGCTAACCTCAAAATGTGGCCATGGATGTGTTACCATTTTAAGGTTGAAGAACTACTATGACATTAGTTTGTGACTTTTGTTGTATTACAAAAAGTTTATTGAATTGTGTTTGGTTGACAACGCAACCAAATATCAATATGTAAATAATTTAATGCTTGAATAATTTCATCTGAGCCACTGGCTTAATCCTATTCTTTAACTTTTATTGTTGGATTAGAGACGTGAATCCAGCATAGAGTATTGTTAACTTGTCGACAAGTTAATAGGCTATTTACTGTATCGCAAAAGTGATATTGAATTGTGTTTGGGTGTCAAAAAACTGGTTACCATGGTGACATAATCCTGTGGTTGAAATTTCAATCTCAAAACAGTTGGTTACTTTTTGCAACTACAATCTATTTTAAAAACAGATTCCACATCACAATACGTTGACAAATAACATTGAAACAATGTTGATTGAATCAGTTTTTGCCCGGTGGATTTCCTATACACTATTTGACTGGACTCGGAGACAAACAGTCCTTTGGCGTCTCTAGGAAACCTGTCCTTTCTTTCACATGGAGGGAAAGGATATCTTTTTAAGCATTTAATAAACGGACAAACATCTGAGGGCTTGAGAGGTTTAAAGGGGGTTAGGTTTAGCAATGAGATCTTTGTATTATGACTTTTTAATGGAAATACAAGGACACAAGAAACATATGCCGAACGTCTGTGACATTCTACACAGACACTCTACAGAAGACCCCTTGACCTTTTCCACATTTTGTTACGTTACAGCCTTATTCTAAATTGATTAAATCGTTTTTTTTCCTCATCAATCTACACACAATACCCCGTAATAATGCAAAAACAGGTTTTATAAATTTGTGCAGATTTATATTTAAAAAAATTAAAATATTACGTTTAGATAAGTATTCAACCCTTTACTCAGTACCTTGTTGAAGCACCTTTGGCAGTGATTACAGCCTCGAGTCTTGGGTATGATGCTACAAGTTTGGCATACCTGTATTTGGGGAGTTTCTCCCATTCTTCTCTGCAGATCCTCTCAAGCTCTGTCAGGTTGGATTGGGAGAGTTGCTGCACAGCTATTTTCAGGTCTCTTCAGGGATGTTCGATCGGGTTCAAGTCCGGGCTCTGGCTGGGCCACTTAAAGACATTTAGAGACTTGTCCCGAAGCCACTTCTGCATTGTCTTGGCTGTGTGCTTAGGGTTGTTGTCCTGTTGGAAGGTGAACCTTTGAGTCTGAGGTCCTGAGCACTCTGGAGCAGGTTTTCATCAAAGCTCTGTCCTTTTCTCCGGTCATCTTTCCCTCGATTCTGACTAGTCTCCCAGTCCCTGCGGCTGAAAAACATCCACACAGCATGATGCTGTCACCACCATGCTTCCCCATAGGGATGGTGCCAGGTTTCCTCCAGACGTGACGCTTCGCATTCAGGCTAAAGAGTTCAATCTTGGTTTCATCAGACCATACAATCTTGTTTCTTATGGTCTGAGAGTCCTTTAGGTGCCTTTTGGCAAACTAAGCAGGCTTTCATGTGCCTTTTTCTGAGGAGTGGCTTCCGTCTGGCCAACCTACCATAAAGGCCTGATTGGTGGAGTGCTGCAGAGATTGTTGTCCTTCTGGAAGGTTCTCCACAGAGAGACTCTAGAGCTCTGTCAAAGTGACTATCGGGTTCTTGGTCAGCTCCCTTACCAAGGCCCTTCTCCTCTAGTTTGACTGGGCGGCCAGCTCTAGGAAGAGTCTTGGTGGTCCCAAACTTCTTCCATTTAAGAATGATGGAGGCAACCTTGTTCTTGGGGACCTTCAATGCTGCAGAAATGTTTTGGTACCCTTCCCCAGATCTGTACCTCGACACAATCAACACAATTCCTTCGACATGGCTTGGTTTTTGCCCTGACATGCACAGCGAACTGTGGGACCTTATATAGACAGGTGTGTGCCTTTCCAAATCATGTCCAATCAATTTAATTTACCACAGCTGGACTTCAATCAAGTTGTAAAAACATCTCAAGGATGATTCATGAACACAGGATGCACCTGAGCTCAATTTCGAGTCACATAGTAAATTCTTAGTACATTCTTAAGTCTCATGAATTCTTATGTAATTAAGGTATTACTATTGTTTTACATTTTTTATACATTTGCAAAATATTCTTAAAACCTGTTTTCGCTTTGTCATGATGGGGTATTTTATTTAATCCATTTTAGAATAAGGCTGTAACGTGACAAAATATGGAAAAAAGTTAAGGGGTCTGAATCTTTTCCGAATGCACTGTATCTAACACCTTGTAAAGGACATTTCATCACATATATTTCCTTGGATTCTCCTGACAGTGACTGAATTTAGATATTCTTCATACAGTTGGGTCATTGTACATCAAGGTAGATTGTTTCATTATCAAGACCTCAGAAGATCAAGCTTTTCGGCTGAAAACAAATAAAGAAATAATATTGAAGTCTGTAACATTCTAGCCACATAAAACCCAAAACAGCCCATTGACAAAACAAACATTCGTCATAAGCGATCATAATCCAAGTCCAGGTTTTCTTCTAGCTCTGGAAGTGTGTATGTGCGGGAATTCTTCTCTAAAAAATAACTCTAGAAATCCATTGTAGATCTTAAATCTCTCCAGTAAACTGTCCATGTAAAATGAAGAGCCCTTGTGAAAACATGCCTCTCTGTCTCCTGTTGTTAAGTGAAATACCATCAGGGTTTGGTTCGGGAAGGTTTCCAAAGACAAGCAAACCCTTTTACCATCACTCATCCTGTTCTATGAGAACTTCACTATCAACTGTCTTACAGATTCATGTTTGGGTACAACGATGCATTTGTTTGTACTCAATCTCACTCATAACTACTCAGAGGCTGCATTGGGTTGCATTACGTTTGAGAACGATTGATCACCTGACTTCTCCGAACTTGGTCACTGTTCGTGGTAAACATGTCACGATAAAATAACATATCATTGGTTCTCCATTTGTGGTTTCTACGTCTCTTCCTCTACTGCAGTGATTCCCGAACTCGGGCCTGGGGTGCACGTTTTGGTTTTTGCCCTGACACACCACAGCCGATTCAAATGATCAAAGCTTGATGATTAGTTGATTATTTGAGTCAGCTGTGTAGTGCTAGGGCAAAATAACAAAACATGCACCCCTTGGAGGCCCCAGGACTGGGTCTACTACCTGTGTGAGACAGATGTGCAGCGAGGCCCAACCAACAACTTTAAAGAGGAAGCTGGAATCTATTCTAAGAGCAACAGTATACATATTCACAGCAGTCGACCACTCAGATCTGCAATTCAAAGTCAAACTCAAATGAAAAAAGTCCTCCTCTAACCCAGAGTAAAGTGTAAAACAACAAAGGTTTTATTCACTCCCATAGTCTCTGTTTTTAATCCTTTCCCTTGATAAACTTTATGATGGCTTGGATAAACTGAACAAGACCATCAGCCACCAGGCTTGGAGGAGTTGTGTACCTTGTGTAATTGGACCATATAGCACGTCACACAGTGTAATACAGTCAGACGCCGTCACAGCATTTGACGTGCTGTATAGGGCCATAAAGCACACAAGAAAATGCTTATCTTAGGTGGCGCTCCTGGTGGCCGGTGATTTTTAATGCAGGAAAAATGAAATCCGTTTAACCTAATTTCTACCAGCATGTCACCTGCGCAACTGGAGGGAAAATAACTCTAGATCAACTTCACTCCACACAAAGACACGCATACAAAGCTCTCCCTCGCCTGACCACGACCCTATCCTCCTGATTCCTGCTTACAAGCAAAAACTCAAACAGGAAGTACCAGTGACATGCTCAGTATGGAAGTCTGATGAAGCAGATGCTAAGCTACAGGACCTTTTCGCTAGCACAGACTGGAATGTGTTACACGATTCATCCGTTGGCATTGAGAAAATTTACCACATTAGCTTCATAAAATAAGTGCATCAATGACGTCGTTCCCACAGTGACCGTACGTAATATCCCAGTGACCGTACGTATATATCCCAACCAGAAGCCATGGATTGCAGGCAACATCCATACTGAGCTAAAGGCTGGAGCTGCCCCTTTCAAGGAGTGGGACAATAATCTGGATGCATATAAAAAATCCTGATATTCTTTCCGACAAACCATCAAACAGGCAAAGCGTCTACAGGACTAAGATTGAATCATACTACACCGGCTCTGACGCTTATGGGATGTGGCAGGGCTTGCAAATTGTCACTGATTACAATGGGAAACCCAGCCGAGAGCTGCCTACTGACACGAGCTTACCAGACAAGCTAAATGCCTTAGTAAGCCTTCGATGCTCTCTTTGAGGCAAGCAACACTGAACCATATGTGAGAGCACCAGCAATTCCGGATGACTGTATGATCACACTCTCCGTAGCTGATGTGCGTAAGACCTTAGAACAGGTTAACATTCACAGACGGATTACCAGGACGCATACTCAGAGCATTGTGTCTCAAAGCAAGTGTCTTCACTGACATTTTCAACCTTTCCCTGAACCAGTCTGTAATACCTATATGTTTCAAGCAAACCACCATATTCCCTGTGCCCTAGAACGCCAAGAATAACCTGTCTAAATGACTAATGCCCCGTAGTGCACACATCTGTAGCCTTGAAATGCTTTGAAAGGCTGGTTATGGCTCACATCAACACCATCATCCCAGAAACCCTAGACCCACTCCAAGTTGCATACCGCCCCAACAGATCCACAGATTACACAATCTCTATTGCACTCCACACTGCCCTTTCCCACCTGGACAAAAGGAACATCTATGTGAGAACGCTGTTCATTGAATATAGCTTAGCGTTCAACACCATAGTGCCCTCCAAGCTTATCACTAAACTAAGGTGCCTGGGACTGAACACTTCCCTCTGCAACTGGATCCTGGAATTCCTGATGGGCCGCCCCCAGGTGGTGAGGGTAGGCAATAACACCTCTGCCACGTTGACACTCAACGCCGTATTTCTCCTGTCTTATCTGGTGTCCTGTGTGAATTTAAGTATGCTCCATCTAATTCTCTCTCTCTCTCTCCACCTCCCTCTCCCTCTCTCTCTCTCTCTCTCTCTCTCTCTCTCTCTCTCTCTAAGAGAAAGTCTTGCCTCCAGCTGTTTGCTTAGAAATTCTAGGGACAATGAGGAGGCCTGCGTCTTGTGACCGTAGAGTACGTGTAGGTATGTACGGCACGACCAAATTGGAGAGATAGGTAGGAGCAAGTCCATGTAATGCTTTGTAGGTTAGCAGTACAACCTTGAAATCAACCCTAGACTTGACAGGAAGCCAGTGTAGAGGCTAGCACTGGAGTAATATGATTTTTTTTGTTGGTTCTAGTCAAGATTCTAGCAGCCGCATTTAGTACTTTATCCAGGTAGCCAGAGAGTAGAGCATTGTGGTAGTCTAATGTAGAAGTGGCAAAAGCATGGATGATCTTTTCTGCAAAGTTTCTGGAAAAAAGGTTTCAGATTTTTTTGCAATGTTATCAAGACGGAAAAAAGCTTCCCTTGAAATATTCTTGTCGAAAGAGAGATCAGTGTCCAGAATAACGCTGAGATCCTTAACAGTTTTATTTGAGACGACTGTACGACCATCAAGATTAATTGTCAGATCCACCAGCATATCTCTTAGTTTAAATGTAAAACATTTGCCGCCATTCACTTCCTTATGTCTGAAACACAGGCTTCCAGGGTAAGCCTTTTTATTGCACCTTTAAGCGTTGTTGTGGTCTTAGAACATCCCATTTTGTTGTTTTCATTTTTTTAAAGTTTGATTTAGAGCGCGAAAACCTGAAAGAATCTGAAACCTGTGAATTTCTGACTCAGTTGACGGACTCATCTGTTTCAATTGTAGGCCTACTATAGGCTTACTTGCACAGTGCAGCTTGGGTTGGCCTGACTGTGAAAGGCCAATATGAGATTTATCATTTTAGGTCATTCAGCGTATGCCACTCTCTCATAGAAAGGTAAATGGGATTAGAGTATACCCACGTCTCTAGGCACCACTATGCCACTATGGGTAACACAGAAACATAAAGCGCTTGAGGAGCAGTATTTAGGTGGAATGGTGGTGCCTAAGGTGACCACATTTTAAAATATCCAAATGCGGGATAAAGGGATGATTTTTCGGGACAGTGCATACATTTTCTGGTTGCAGGACAAAGGGCCAAAATGCGGGACATGTGGTTACCCTCAGATATTTCCCTCTATGGTAGATGCTAGTTGTCTGGGGTCTGATGATGGAGAGCATCTGGTGCTCAGGAGAGATACAGTATAAACTACAGACCTCCTGTAACCAGGCTCATTGCTGTGTAGTGAGAGAATGGAAATGTGGCAGCAAGTATTGAAACCTGCCTCTATGGAAACCATCCCTTCCTGTTCTTGTGAGTCATTGATGAACCAGCTCCTCTCAGTGCTCATATGTTGCTCTGAGCACTCTTTCTAACACCCTTCACAGAGGTAGTTGTCTCAGAGCTAATATATTCATCATAACCACTAGTTTTGTTGCAGTCTGACACCTTTTCTTGGTGTAGACTTACTTCATCAAACTACACACAATACATAATGCGCAAAGCGAAACGTTCTTGTCTGCAGGAAGTTTTAGCACTATATTGACTAAATTGGCAGACAGACATAACAAACATGACATTTGATCCATTCAAAACAACAACAAATTATATTTCCCCTAAAGGACCTAAACTGTTAAAAATGTTACTTGGCAAAGGCTGCATGGGAACTTGAAAATACTGACATTTACATTTACATTACATTTAAGTCATTTAGCAGACGCTCTTATCCAGACATCAGAATGTTAACACATGAAGTAGCCACACACATAGCTAGAAAAGAGGACATCATTACCACATAGTGACCTTCAAACTGGCTGTTTTCCCAGCAAATGATTTTAAGAGGTGGGTGGTCAAGAAGCGAGTGCCTTGGATTCAGGATGATAGGGGAAGGGAACAATAATGAAAACAGGAGTGAAATGTCTCCTAGTGAGCCTTTTAGGAATCATCCAATAACTCATCTAAGTGCAATACCAGCAGGGATTTCCAGCAGGGATTTCCCCAAACTGTTGCCATAAATTTGAAAACACAGAATCATCTAGAATGCTATTGTATGCTGTAATGTTAAGATTTCCCTTCTCTGGAACTAAGGGGCCTAGCGCGAACCATGAAAAACAGCCCCAGACCATTATTCCTCCTCCACCAAACTTTACAGTTGGCACTATTGTGTGAGAACAATTATGCATTTACCCGATTTGTTGAATGTTAATAGTTAACAATTATATGCTTAACAATAGTAAGACATTTCTATTCTACTAATGTTGTGTTTCTGTAAGGGGATGGTTCCACTCTAGCTCCCCGCAGCTGGTTTAGACGTATAGTCAAGAACATGGGGCGGCTTGGGACAGAGATAAACTTGAGGAACAAAATAGACCTGTTACAAAATCATCTTCTGTCTCCGAGGTCACGCTGCACATAAGATAAAGAGCCTCTGAGTGACCACAGTTCTTCTGTCTATCCTGTTCTTTTCATAACCTTTCAAGGGCACAACTGTGGAGATATGAGGTGAACAGAGGCTGGCTTGAGCACTGTTAACAATTCTCTCAGCAGAAAGGAACTAATGTTATCACTTGCTTGTGCGCTATGACCCAATACACAGAGCCACAAGAAGAAGACAAGGTAACTTATGATGCCCTGATCTGCCGGGGAGGGGTGAAACCAGCCATGACTAAGCATTTTTAGTGTCAGCTATATAAGACCCATGATTCCTCATTGGGCTCTCAACGAATCACCAACAGGTGGTTCATTGACCAGCTCCATTATTGCAATCCTTAATCGATAATAAAGATTTATTGTTTGAAGAAATGACAAAGTCTCTCTCACTTGATTAGAATTTTCCACGACATTCATGGCGACGAGGATGGGATCCTTGTCTCTGTCTGCTGACCTCCCCTGAGGACCAGGGTCAACCGTGCACGGGAATCACTCTAGATTTGATTCAAGGCAACCTGCACTTCACTAAGGGAGCAGAAAGGGACCTGCCCAGGGTCCTCCAGAGGGGGCCGGCGAATGGATACAGGATCTCTAACAAAGACAAATTGAATAGGGTAAGACTAACATTTATTGGAAACAATTAATAAAAAACATATATTGTTGTTTTAGAGATTATGAGATCCTGATGCTATCGTCATAATAAAGACAAAGTCGTGATCGTACTGCCATAGAGTAAAAGACAGAGACGTGACCCTACTGCTGTACTTCAGATGCTAAGATTTTGAAGCAATCCTCATAATAGAAAGAAAGTTCGGATGATACTGTCCTAAGAGGAGAAAACACAGAGTTGTGAACGTACTGCCGTTGTAAGGAGAGGTGTGAAATGCATTATAATGCCCTGGGTTAGTATAGCAAGATGCAAATGTGCAAATTATGTAATTCCAGGAAGTAGTCCTGAAGTAGAAATGCGTAGAAGTAAGAAAATATTCCTGCAGGTTATAAAAATATGGATTAAGTATGTTTGGGAACGGTACTGTGTGAATGTGATATGAGAGTTGTGTGAGGGTGAAAATAAGTGTTAAGCTGAAGTTTGGGTATTAAGTGATGGAATTTTGGATAATTTCAAATTTGGATAATAAGACATATACATTTGTACAATAAGTTGATTGAAATTTAGATACGTTTCGATTTATAATGTTATATGGGGATTCTGTGAAGATATGAAAACATGAAAAATTGTATGTGGGTATAATATATACTAGAGATTTAATAAAGTAACAATGGGAAAAATTCTAATAATATAGAACTTCACATCCATACTTAGACCTACGTAAAGGATGTGAAAGTATTCTGAAAGGTGTCCCTTTATGGATCATTCAATAAAAATAAGGTTTTGCATTGTATATGACTGTCTAAACAGGTCTGGGAAATATGCTCAGAAAAAGATTGACGTATATCAACTTTTGGTAAAGGTACGGGACTAGACTTACCGCTAACCAATAAAAGTATAAATGCTTATGGGATTTTCTCTGTCCTGGTAATACATTTTTTTAACTTAGAAAACTGTCCACGAAACTGTCACGCAGCAAGAGAGGAGTTGCTATGTTCATCGAATAAACCCCTTTCTCGTAAAGTTAGAGCCAATTACCATGGAATATAGACATAATTTAGAACGACGTAAGAAGCCAAATGAGGTTTTCCATCAAAATAATAACTGCGGAGCAAATGTGACGTAATAAAGGAATTTCATTATGTCCCAAGAGAAAAGATCATCTGCTTTTATTAAACCCGCCAGATCTGTTCTAAATCAATGAATGTCGATTCAACTCGTTGACTGCTGAATCCCCTTTGAGCATGTGAAATCTTTGCAAAGAGACACTTGGACAAACTTTAAGGCTATTTTCTGGTAATTGTGTCGTTATTATGTGCCAGATGTTAATACGACAAACCATTCTAATTAGGTTATTTGCGGGATTTACTTGCCATTTCAATAGCATTGGTTCTATGTTACTGACTAAAATCTGGGTTTCTGATTGTAATTCAACAATTGCCATGGTTTTCTTAGCTAGATACAGCAGCCAGTATCTGTTTTAAGATGTAAACTGAACAATTTAGCAGGGCGATTTTGAGGTAATAACTTTTTGTGTTGCCCAATGGTCTGCTGGAGTAACCTACTGAGAATGGGGTCGTAATTTCAAATCAAATCAAATCAAATTGTATTTGTCACATACACATGGTTAGCAGATGTTAGTGCGAGTGTAGCGAAATGCTTGTGCTTCTAGTTCCGACAATGCAGTAATAACCAACAAGTAATCTAGCTAACAATTCCAAAACTACTACCTTATAGACACAAGTGTAAGGGGATAAAGAATATGTACATAAAGATATATGAATGAGTGATGGTACAGAGCGGCATAGGCAAGATACAGTAGATGGTATTGAGTGCAGTATATACATATGAGATGAGTATGTAAACAAAGTGGCATAGTTAAAGTGGCTAGTGATACATGTATTACATAAGGATGCAGTAGATGATATAGAGTACAGTATATACGTATACATATGAGATGAATAATGTAGGGTATGTAAACATTATATTAGGTAGCATTGTTTAAAGTGGCTAGTGATATATTTTACATCATTTCCCATCAATTCCCATTATTAAAGTGGCTGGAGTTGAGTCAGTGTGTTGGCAGCAGCCACTCAATGTTACTGGTGGCTGTTTAACAGTCTGATGGCCTTGAGATAGAAGCTGTTTTTCAGTCTCTCGGTCCCAGCTTTGATGCACCTATACTGAACTCGCCTTCTGGATGATAGCGGGGTGAACAGGCAGTGGCTCGGGTGGTTGCTGTCCTTGATGATCTTTATGGCCTTCCTGTGACATCGGGTGGTGTAGGTGTCCTGGAGGGCAGGTAGTTTGCCCCCGGTGATGCGTTGTGCAGACCTCACTACCCTCTGGAGAGCCTTACGGTTGTGGGCGGAGCAGTTGCCGTACCAGGCGGTGATACAGCCCGACAGGATGCTCTCGATTGTGCATCTGTAGAAGTTTGTGAGTGCTTTTGGCGACAAGCCGAATTTCTTCAGCCTCCTGAGGTTGAAGAGGCACTGCTGCGCCTTCTTCACGATGCTGTCTGTGTGGGTGGACCAATTCAGTTTGTCTGTGATGTGTACACCGAGGAACTTAAAACTTACTACCCTCTCCACTACTGTTCCATCGATGTGGATAGGGGGGTGTTCCCTCTGCTGTTTCCTGAAGTCCACAATCATCTCCTTAGTTTTGTTGACGTTGAGTGTGAGGTTATTTTCCTGACACCACACTCCGAGGGCCCTCACCTCCTCCCTGTAGGCCGTCTCGTCGTTGTTGGTAATCAAGCCTACCACTGTTGTGTCGTCCGCAAACTTGATGATTGAGTTGGAGGCGTGCGTGGCCACGCAGTCGTGGGTGAACAGGGAGTACAGGAGAGGGCTCAGAACGCACCCTTGTGGGGCCCCAGTGTTGAGGATCAGCGGGGTGGAGATGTTGTTGCCTACCCTCACCACCTGGGGCGGCCCGTCAGGAAGTCCAGTACCCAGTTGCACAGGGCGGGGTCGAGACCCAGGGTCTCGAGCTTGATGACGAGCTTGGAGGGCACTATGGTGTTAAATGCCGAGCTGTAGTCGATGAACAGCATTCTCACATAGGTATTCCTCTTGTCCAGATGGGTTAGGGCAGTGTGCAGTGTGGTTGAGATTGCATCGTCTGTGGACCTATTTGGGCGGTAAGCAAATTGGAGTGGGTCTAGGGTGTCAGGTAGGGTGGAGGTGATATGGTCCTTGACTAGTCTCTCAAAGCACTTCATGATGACGGAAGTGAGTGCTACGGGGCGGTAGTCGTTTAGCTCAGTTACCTTAGCTTTCTTGGGAACAGGAACAATGGTGGCCCTCTTGAAGCATGTGGGAACAACAGACTGAATCTGAATATGAACTGAATATAACTTGTCGACAACAGAAAGTGTTTGTTTCATTACTTGCACCTAAATCTAATGCATTCTAATAATAGCTGATCGGCAATTGCAATATAGCTGTGACCATGATCATAATTGATAACTAAACATGGGTATTAATTATGGCATGATTAAACAAGGTTACAACAGTAGTGATTTGAAGTTGTGGGCAGTAAGAGGCTCTACTGAGACTGACAAATAGATAAGCCGCAGGTGAAAGCGTATGGTGCACACTGGGCTAGAGCGGGCTGCAAGAGACGTTTTTTTTGACAATGTTCAATAATTATTACTTAATTTTATAGTTTGGGGTAAACACTAATGATTAGGAAAAGGTTTATAATTTAGCATTAGTCCTATGCGTGATTCGGACCATGACAAGGACAGCTACCCTTTACTGATGAAGACAGTGATGTTTGACCTGTTCCGTACGTAGAAATGCGCTTGTTGTAGACAGAGGTTTGCTTTTACAAGGTCGGCTCAGTGGGAGTGGAATATTGGATGAACGCCCAGACTCGGTGATTGCCAGGTGTTCTCTCCTATACTGGGAGCAAGCGCTTTGCTGAGAAAGGATCCACTTGGCTATCTTTGACACAGGCAGGTTAGAACTGTATATGGTATGTGTATAAGGTTAAAGGTTTTAAACTCAGTGGGACAACAGAAGCCATTTACAAAGATAATGTACCAGTGTAAGAAAGCCCTCTCCCACGTTTCATATTTTGCTTGGTTGAAATTCTGCATAGATTATGACATAATTGGCTTACATTATGAACTATTGCTTACATGCGCTGCTTTATGCATGAAATATTTTCTTGTTGATGTCTATGAAGAGATAGCATTCAATCGTAGGGACTGTATGCATCCTTAGTTAGTGCAGGTGACTGGTGGTCATGACCTCCTCCTTCTCAGACCAATTGGCAAAACGCCCAGATTATGTTTTGGAGGAGACAATGCTCAGTTTCTTGGGAGGCTGAGCGTCCGCGATGACGACCAGTAACGTGCAGGAACCGATCCAATGAATTATTGCCTTTATGTTTTATGAAGAATGTAGGAACTATGCAAATGTATATGTATTGTGTGAGGTCTTTTCATTTGGTTTTAGTGGGGGTTTCAAGGAAGGATGTACCTTAAGGGGCACACAAATGACATTTTTGGAAGTTTTTATTTTCTGAGTTTTAATTGAACACGTGAATTCTTTTGATAAGAAATGTACTGCAAAAGACAAACAATGTAGACCTCGTATACAAAATGTATGAAATGTTTGAACTGTTTTTGAATACTTGGTCTGAGGTACAGGGAAAGGAAAGGGAAATAAATACTCATTTAAAGAGGTTGAATGACCTCTGTCCTGACTTTCTAGTGTGATTTGATCACCCTCACTGGAAAGGCGAGAGACATCAGGTGATGATTTGAAGGTCATATGTAATACTTATTTAAAGGTAATATGTAGAGCGCTGCCCTTGAGTGAGGGAAGGCTGTCTCTGGTCTATTTTACTATTACGTTATGGGATACAATTATTTCTTTATAGAGTTATTAAGGATAGTGCTTCTAATTCAGTTTGTTATTTTTAGGATTTGTATTTAACCAGCAGTGTTGTTTTCTTTTGTTTTTTTACACATTTATCACAATGTGAGTCATGTGTCAAAAGGGGGGATAGCCAGTGCCCAGAAGCTTTTTGGTTAAATATGCAAATTGATTTGTTCATATGCCTACCTGTAAAAGGAAGCAGTGCATTAAAGGATATATGCAGAAGTTTGTTTGTTTTGTTTGTTCTGTTTCTGTCTTGCTTGAATATAAATCTCTCCCTAAGAAGTATCCGTCTAGTCTAACTCGCTCACCATGTAACTGCGGTGAGGTCATCGATATGATGGGGGAGTATAAGCCAATACAAATAAAAAAATTATTTCAACTATGTGTTGTTATTCTCTTTGACATGAGGAGGGAGCATGGAGACAGACCCGTTCCAAACCTCTCTCATGTTGCTGGTATACTGGTTGGGAAATGGACAAGACATAATGGACTGTAAAGGACAGTGGCGGCTCAGGCGAGAGACATTATCAAGGGCCATCCACTTTGAACATGTGTGCCATTGGGAAGACAAAATGAAAAGCTATCTGAAGAAGAAAATGAAGGGACGCCAGAAGATTGAGTGCCCGGGGAGGGAGGGGGTTGGTGAACTGTGCCCGTATTGGGGTATCAAGTTGATTGTATAGGTCTACACACTGTGAAATTTATAGTAATTTAGACGAAGAATGCATTGAGATACTGATCTGTAATTACCACCGTTATAAGAAAGTTAATGCCTGAATTATGGATAACTATACTGTATGCTAAGGTAAAGGTACATGCTGCTAGTGTCGATGTGTGCTAAATTGCGGGTTTAACTTTGAGTTATTCAACCAACGTGAATAACTGAGCAATGTCCTTCTAAATTCGGGTTTGATAATGAATGGGGTTTTCCTGACCTATTCCCTACTCCTGACTACATCTCTGATGGTGAGGACCCCAATTCTGAGCAGAAGAACCCAGATGTAGAGCTCATGTTCCACACTGTGTACAAAGTGCCCAAAGGAAGGGTTCTAAAAGAGATGGACATTTCCACCACGCTGACCCATACCACTGTGCTCGTTGTCAGTGGGATGATTGTCCCATTTGCTTTAATGAAGCTTGTGTGTGATGTTCATTTGATGGTTTTTATTATTTTAAAGATTGACTGTGTTTTGATAAAGAAGGTATTAAACTCAGCAACCCAAAGGAAGGCTGTTTAACATGGATGAAAAATCAGTCACCAGAAGGATGTATTTTGTTTATTTAAATACATGCTTCACAATAATTATGTAGTGCTTGTACCCTTACGTTTTTATAGAAGAAACTGAGTTTCTTGAGAGGGGAACATGAGAGAAAAATTATATTTACCTGATTTGTTGAATATTAATAGTTAACAATTATATGCTTAACAATAGTAAGACATTTCTATTCTACCAATGTTGTGTTTCTGTAAGGGGATGGTTCCACTCTAGCTCCCCGCAGCTGGTTTAGACGTATAGTCAAGAACATGGGGCGGCTTGGGACAGAGATAAACTTGAGGAACTAAATAGACCTGTTGCAAAATCATCTTTTTTCTCGGTCCATCCTGTTCTTTTCATAACGTTTCAAGGGCACAGCTGTGGAGATATGAGGTGGACAGAGGCTGGCTTGAGCACTGTTAACAATTCTCTCAGCAGAAAGGAACTAACGTTATCACTTGTTTGTACGCTATGACCCGATACACATAGCCACAAGAAGAAGACAAGGTAACTTATGATGCCCTGATCTGCCTGGGGAGGGGTGGAACCAGCCATGACTAAGCATTTTTAGTGTCAGCTATATAAGACCCATGATTCCTCATTGGGCTCACAACGAATCACCTACAGGTGGTTCATTGACCAGCTCCATTATTGCAATCCTTAATCGATAATAAATATTTATTGTTTGAAGAAATGACTGTCTCTCTCACTTGATTTGAATTTTCCACGACATTCATGGCGACGAGGATGGGATCCTTGTCTTTGTCTGCTGACCTCCCCTGAGGACCAGGGTCAACCGTGCACGGGAATCACTCTAGATTTGATTCAAGGCAACCCGCACTTCACTAAGGGAGCAACCCGCACTCCACTTCACTCGATGAATCACCTACGGGTGGTTCGTTGACCAGCTATTGCAATTCTTAATCGATAATAAAGACCGATTGTTTGAAGAAATTACAAAGTCTCTCTCACTTGATTAGAATTTTCTACAACACTATGGATTGGGGCAGGTAGCATTCTCCTGGCATCCAGATAGTGAAGCGTGATTCATCACTCCAGAAAATGTGTTTCCACTGCTTCAGAGTCCAATGGCGGCGAGCTTTACACCACTCCAGCAGACACTTGGCATTGCGCATGGTGATCTTAGGCTTGTGTGGGGCTGACTCATTTCATGAAGCTCCCAACGAACAGTTCTTGTGCTGACGTTGCTCCAAGAGGCAGTTTGGAACTCTGTAGTGAGTGTTACAATCGAGGACAGATTATTTTTACGCGTTACGCACTACAGCACGTCCCGTTCTGTAAGCTTGTGTTGCCAACCAATTTGCGGCTGAGCCGTTATTGCTCCTAGATGTTTCCACTTCACAATAACAGCACTTACAGTTGACCGGCGCAGCTCTAGCAGGGCAGAAATGTTACAAACTGACTTGTTGGAAAAGTGACATCCTATGACGGTGCCACGTTGAAAGTCACTGAGCTCTTCAGTAAGGCCATTCTACTGCCAATGTTTGTCTATGGCAGTGGTGTAAAGTACTTAAGTAAAAATATTTTAATGTACTACATAAGTCGTTTTTTGGGGGTATCTGTACTTTACATTGCTATTCATATTTTTGACAACTTTTACTTCTACTTCACTACATTCCTAAAGAAAATAATGTACTTTTTACTCCATACATTTTCCCTGAATGCTCAAAAGGGTCCAATTCACTCACACACTTATCAAGAGAACATCCTTGGTCATCTCTATTGCCTCTGATCTGCTTCCTTTGTAAATTATGTCAGAGTGTTTGAGTGTGCCCCTGGCGATACATACATTAAACAAGAAAATGGTGCTATCTGGTTTGCTTTATATAAATAATTTGAAATTATTTATGTTTTTACTTTTGATAATGAAGTATATTTTAAACAAAATACTTATAGACATTTAGTATTTTACTGGATGACTTTCACTGGAGTAATTTTCGAATAAGGTATCTTTACTTTTACTCCAGTATGACAATTGGGTACTTTTCCCACAACTGGTCAATGGAGATTGCAAGACCGTGTGCTCAATTTTATACACCTGTCAGCAACAGGTGTGGCTAAAAAAGATGAATCCAGTAATTTGAAGGGGCGTCCACATACTTTTGTATATACAGTGGGGCACTTAAAAAGATGAGAGGCCTGTAATTTTCATCATAGGTACACTTCAACTATGACAGACAAAATGAGGTAAAAAAATCCAGAAAAATCACATTGTAGGATTTTTAATGAATTTATTTGCAAATGATGGTGGAAAATAAGTATTTGGTCAATAACAAAAGTTTATCTCAATACTTTGTTATATACCCTTTGTTGGCAATGACAGAGGTCAAACGTTTTCTGTAAGTCTTCACAAGGTTTTCACACACTGTTGCTGGTATTTTGGCCCATTCCTCCATGCAGATCTCCTCTAGAGCAGTGATGTTTTGGGGCTGTTGCTGGGCAACACGGACTTTCAACTCCCTCCAAAGATTTTCTATAGGGTTGAGATCTGGAGACTGGCTAGGCCACTCCAGGACCTTGAAATGCTTCTTACGAAGCCACTCCTTCATTGCCCGGGTGGTGTGTTTGGGATCATTGTCATGCTGAAAGACCCAGCCACGTTTCATCTTCAATGCCCTTGCTGATGGAAGGAGGTTTTCACTCAAAATCTCACGATACATGGCCCCATTCATTCTTTCCTTTACACGGATCAGTCGTCCTGGTCCCTTTGCAGAAAAAAAGCCCCAAAGCATGATGTTTCCACCCCCATGCTTCACAGTAGGTATGGTGTTCTTTGGATGCAACTCAGAATTATTTGTCCTCCAAACACGACGAGTTGAGTTTTTACCAAAAAGTTATATTTTGGTTTCATCTGACCATATGACATTCTCCCAATCTTCTTCTGGATCATCCAAATGCTCTCTAGCAAACTTCAGATGGGCCTGGACATGTACTGGCTTAAGCAGGGGGACACGTCTGGCACTGCAGGATTGTGTGTAGTGTGTTACTGATGGTAGGCTTTGTTACTTCGGTCACAGCTCTCTGCAGGTCATTCACTAGGTCCCCCCTGGGGTCCCTCCTCTGGGATTTTTGCTCACCGTTCTTGTGATCATTGCGTGGAGCCCCAGATCGAGGGAGATTATCAGTGGTCTTGTATGTCTTCCATTTCCTAATAATTGCTTCCACAGTTGATTTCTTCAAACCAAGCTGCTTACCTATTGCAGATTCAGTCTTCCCAGCCTGGTGCAGGTCTACAATTTTGTTTCTGGTGTCCTTTGACAGCTCTTTGGTCTTGGCCATAGTGGAGTTTGGAGTGTGACTGTTTTGAGGTTGTGGACAGGTGTCTTTTATACGGATAACAAGTTCAAACAGGTGCCATTAATACAGGTAACGAGTGGAGGACAGAGGAGCCTCTTCAAGAAGTTACAGGTCTGTGAGAGCCAGAAATCTTGCTTGTTTGTACGTGACCAAATACTTATTTATCACCATAATTTGCAAATAAATTAATTAAAAATCCTACAATGTGATTTTCTGTCATAGTTGAAGTGTACCTATGATGAAAATTACAGGCCTCTCATCTTTTTAAGTGGGAGAACTTGCACAATTGGTGGCTGACTAAATACCTTTTTGCCCCACTGTATAGTAACCAAAAGTATGTGGTAGGTAACATGTCCCCAAAAAAACAAGTTCCCATCTGACTACCCAAATCCACTTCGTCCTCGAACTCCCATCCTTACGCTTTTATCCTTTCATCTAACGTACAAAGTCCCCTTAGTCCACCTTCATCCCCTCATCCACCCACTGGTTCCGTGTCTGTCTGGCTGTCAGACAAAGCCCCTCTGACCCCATTCCCTTCCCATTCTGTCTGATGAGAACAGCCCCAACCAGAACCACAGGAGATGCAGCCTGTCTGGACAGGAAGCCAGGAGAACCCCTACTCTATGCTTTTGATGTTTTTACACCGTCTCTGTTGTCGGAACAAAGGATCTTATGATTGCACTGAGACTAGTTATTGGATCTTGAATTCTGGATGTCTTGTTTAATGAGAATTTCAGTTTCTATGTCATTATCAAACAAATGTTTGATAATACCATTGTATCATTTCAGTGCCCTCCGTAATTTAGGCTCTGTACTCCAACACTTTGGATTGAAATGATACAATGCCTATGTTAAAGTGACGACCGTCACCTTTAATTTGAGGGTATTTTCATCCTTACTGGGTGAATTGTTTAGAAATTACAGCACTTTTTGTACATAGTCCCCCCCATTTTAGGGGACCAAAAGTATTGAGACAAATTCACTTCTATTTCTATTAAAGTAGGCAAAAGTCTAGTATTTGGTCCCATATTCCTAACAATGATTACATCAAGTTTGCGACTTTACACATTTGTTAGATGCATTTACTGTTTGTTTTGGTTGCGTTTCAGATTATTCTGTGTCCAATTGAAATGAATGGTAAATAATGTATTGTGTGATTTTGGAGTCACTTTCATTGTAAGAATAGAATGTTTCTCAACACTTCTACATTAACGTAGATGCTACCATGATTACGGATAGCCCTGAATGAATCGGCTAGAAGTGAGAAAGTTAAACGGACACATATCTCCCCCAAAAAAATGCTAACCTCACATTATTGAAACGGTGAGAGGTTAGCATGTCTTGGGAGTATGATATTAGCATAATGGTTTCTAAAATCCCACTTG
Source organism: Oncorhynchus nerka (assembly GCF_034236695.1). NCBI lineage: Eukaryota > Metazoa > Chordata > Actinopteri > Salmoniformes > Salmonidae > Oncorhynchus > Oncorhynchus nerka. The sequence goes on from NC_088399.1 coordinate 41,409,795, forward strand.
ATCTGTCTTGCATCAGACTCCGCACTGCTCTGCCTGTTTCAGTGTGTGGATCATTTCATTGCAGGCCAGGAAAACATACAGAGGAGAAAGGACAGAAGGAGAAGTTAGTGCAAAGAAAGAATTGAAGGGATTTATTGTGGAGAAGACATGTGCATGAGTAAAATCTTTATTGCATGCACAGAACTATATGTCAAAGGTTTGAGTGAAACAAGTGCTGAGAGTGGTCCTTTCCAAATGCCACAACATGCACCGGAGAGGGGACCTCAGATTGACCCCTAATACCAGCCACAGCGCGATGGAGGCACCACTACACTTACACAACATTTACACCAGCGAGAGCTGCAGTTTACCCCAATGCCTCCAGACACCGCCACAGTTCAAATCTATACCCAGAAGAGCAGAAGCTAAAAGTATGATCAGAAGCACTTCCTTCACATTCAGTGACCTGATGCTTAATACAAGCAGTTGGCTTGGCAAAAAAAAAAAAAGAATGCAGATTTATTTTGTCTTTCTTTTGCAACAGTAACAGCTATAGTTGGTTTGAAAATAATTATTATCTTTGACTAAATTATTCTATGATAGTATAGTCTGTAACTGGAATGCACAACAGGAGAGAAGACACAAAAATCTAAAATGTAAAAGTGGTGCATGAACCACACACACACCATTTCAATTTGGCAGCACAAAAATCAAGGGAATATGGCAATACTGATGGTTACATACAACTGTTGAGAGTATGGCATTAAGTAAAAACTTCACATAAGAATGTTCTTGACCACAATTTAAAACAATAACAAAATGGTAAGACTTTCCATTCAACAAAAAAATTGCAGATATTTAAATGCGTTTCATCCCCAGTAAAAAGTGGACTATGAATTGCAACAGTTTTTTCTCTAGTTTTTTTTTTTAGAGGAAAGTGTGAGGGTAGGCATGATGAGGAAAAAAAAAAAGTTCATCTTGGAATGCGTGCTTGGGATCGTCGCTGGGAAGATGCCAAGCGGAATTGATGAAGCCGAATTCTACAATTTTGCCAGTGGCTGGCCCCGCACACTTGATTCTCTCCCAACCAATGAATGGTCCTGAGCGGTGGTCGAGTCTTAGATGGCAACCTTGGAGATCTGGTCCTCCAGTTTGGCAATTCGGCGGTCCTGTAGGGTGACAAGGTCTCTGAGCGACTTGACTTCTCGCAGTAGCTCCTCCAGTTTCCCTTCATTTTGCTGTGATAAAGCAGAGAAAGAACTACAAGTTAAAAAATGACAAGAGACATCGTCACAAACCATCTAATGGCTAAAATGATTTAATATCGATCTTTGAGATCCAAATCTAGTCACTGATTTATTTAGTTTACCTTAATACATCTTGACTGTTGCCAGTGTTACAGTACAGTTTTATTCACTATGTTGTTGTTGTTACGGTAACTGTCCAGTCCTACTCACTGTACAGGGATGTGGAGAGGCCTTGCTCTGGGCAGGTGAGGTGTTCTCTGCTTTCTTGGCTAGCTTGCCCTCCAGGACATTGGACTTCTTGACCACCTTGAGGTCACGGTTCTTTCCGGGGACATAGCCGTTTTTCAGGGAGATCAGGATAGGCTCACCGTTCTTCCCATCAAACCAGTCCTCTGCCTCGATGGCACAGTCTGGTCCCGCTGTGTCCGGGTAAAGGTCATCCTGGAACAGGTCCGACTGTACGCATGTGCGTGGGGGATGGCGAGAGAGACGTAATGGTATCAGTTAGGATTGTACTCTAGTCAGTGGTGGACTGTAATCGATTCTTAATATTGCCCACATCTGAAAGACAATTTCACTCTTTTTTTATAGCGTCAATATCTTTCAACTTTAAAAATAATTAGTCAAAGAGTAAAAGGAAGAGACAAACCTTTCGGGGGACTGTCATGATGATTGGTTCACACTTTCTCTCATGTAGTTTATAAAACCTGCAAGGGAAATAGATCAAATATGATGAGGATGTACAGCTGTGGGAATCAAAGGCATTGGGACTGTTCTCTCAAATAGCGCAACAAGCCCTCCCTCTAGTGGACGAAAGGAGAAGGTCTCAAAGCCATCTTTCTAAGTGTATGGTTGTTACCTGGCAATCTCGCACTTATTGACGTCCAGTCCACGTTTGGGCATGTACCCCATACCCCTCTGGGGCTCCTTGCTGGAGAAGGTGTTGAGGTAGTGCACGAACGGAGCCTCGTCTGTGATCTCAAAGTACCGGATGCTACTGTCACCCTGAACAGAGACGAGAGCTTACTGAGAAAACCCGAGCGATACTTTGCCGCTGCACTTTAACAGTGTCAGGTTCATAGAAAACGACAAATCCTCCCAGAAAGACAGACGTCACACTAATCCGCCATCCAGATGGGAAACTATTGGTGCTATCGGGTCTGGGGGATGAGACAGGGATTTAGGAAATACATGACATCTAACAAGCATATCATCCTCACCTTCCCACACAGGTACACCACATTGGTGTCTGCGTCGTAGAAAGGCAGCAACACTCCATTACTGGTGTCCAGTTCATGGACTGATATTGGTTCCTCCATGCTTTTCTGTTAACACAATAAATACATTTCATGTGCTTAGTTAGATAAGTGGCTAGATAAGGATATGTGCATCTATGAGCGTATGAACGTCTATGTGTGTGTGTGTGTCTGGTTGGGAGGTGACGTACAGGGTTCCAGAGGGCTAGCTGCCGCTCGCTCATGCGGCTGAAGCCGGTGGTGAAGATGTTTCCGTCAGCCAGGAAGATGGCTCTCATAGGCCGTGCTCCATCGTGGGCCTTGTCCTTCTCCTGAAAAGACACGGCACATCTGTCAGAGAGGATCGTATGTTTGAGCACCAATAACACGTCTCGGTAGGAGGGTGTGTATGCGTTTGTGAATGAGTATGAAAGAGAAGAGCGCATATCAAGCCAACCCCCAGAGTCCCCAGCCCACACACCGCCACAATCTTCTCCTTGCGGGGATCGATTACGCGGATCTTCTTGTCCTTGCAGGCGGTGCAGATGAGGGCCCCGTTGCGGCTCCAGCAGGCGCTGAAGATGACGTCAGGGTGCATGTCCTCCAGCTGGATCATGGCCTCGCCCGTCCCCACGTTCCAGATGATGATCAGGTTGTCACAGCCTGGAAGGACAGACACAAACAAACTACAGTCAGAATCCATATGCCTCTGTCTCAGAGCAGAGTGCAGTCCTACAGTAGAGTGGAAAATATAGAAGAGGCCTTGTATTCTCAGAGCTGATGTGACAAATGTACTTCATGCTGAACATGCCACACTCCTTGTGTGAGATTAGAGTGTCAAAGCGGTCTTTACCTGCACTCATGAGGACGTTCCGGGCCGTGGGGTGCCAGGTGACGATGCCCACCCTCTTGGAGTGTCCCTCCAACACCACCACAGGCTCAGCCAGCGGGGTGACCAGCCCATTCTCTGGGATCTGCCACACCTGGAGACACAGAGATTAAGTTAGTCATGATGCCATTAGCTTCTACTTGTCTTTAGCGATTTTCTCATTTTTAACTATGGAGACAAACAGACTAAAAGGTATACTACACAGCCAACCTGACAGGTATATAAAATCAAGGACACAGCCATGCAATCAATCTCCATAAACAAACATTGGCAGTAGAATGGCCCGTACTAAAGAGTTCAGTGACTTTCAACATGGAATCGTCATAGGATGCCACTTTTCCAATAAAGTTAGTTCATCAAATTTCTGCCCTGGCCAACTGTAAGTGCTGTTATTGTGAAGTGGAAACTTATAGGAGCAACAACGGCTCAGGCGCGAAGTGGTAGGCCACACAAGCTCACAGAACGGGACCGGCGAGTGCTGTCTATCCTCGGTTGCAACACTCACTACAGAATTGCGAACTACTACTAGAAGCAACGTCAGCACAAGAACTGCTCGTCGGGAGTTTCATGAAATGGGTTACCATGGCCGAGCAGACACACAGAAGCCTAAGATCACCATGTCCAATGCCAAGCGTCAGCTGGAGTGATGTAAAACTCACCTCCATTGGACTCTGGAGCAGTGGAAACGCATACTCTAGAGTGATTCATCATGCTTCACCATCTGGCAGTCCGACTTGGCAGATGCCAGGAGAACGCTACCTGCCCGAATGCACTGTGCCAACTGTAAAGTTTGGTGGAGGAGGAAGAATGGCCTTGGACTGTTCGTGGTTTGGGTTCAGCCCCTTAATTCCAGAGAAGGGAAATCTTAACTCTATAGCATACAATGACATTCGAGATGATTCTGTGCTATCAACTTTGTGGTAACAGCTTGGGGAAGGACCTTTCCCGTTTTAATGTGACAATGCCCCTGGGCACAAAGCGAGGTTCATACAGAAATGGTTTGTCGAGATCAGTGTGGATGAATTTAATTGGCCTGCACAGAGCCCTGACCTCAACCCCATCAAACACCTTTGAGATGAATTGGAAAATCGACTGCGAGCCAGGCCTAATCACACAACATCAGTGCCCGACCTCACTAATGCTTTTGTGGCTGAATGGAAGCAAGTTCCTGCACATGAACTTGAACGCAGTTTGGCCATGACATCGTGATCTGTTTTTGTTACCAAATTTCTCTCCCCAATTTCGATCTTGTCTCATTGCTGCAACTCCCCAATGGGCTTGGGAGGCGCAGGTCAAGTAATGTGTCCTCCAAAACTCGCCAAACCTTAACACCCACTCGCCTAACCCGGGAAGCCAGCTGCACTAACGTGTTGGAGTAAACACCATTCACCTGACGACAGAGGTCAGCCTGCAGGTGCCCGGCCCACCACAAGGAGTCGCTAGAGCGCAATGAGCCAAGAAAAGACCCCCCGCACAAACCCTCCCCTAACCCATAAGACGCTGGGCCAATTGTGCGTCGCTCTACGGGACTCCCAATCACGGCCTGTTGTGATCCATCCCGGGATCGAACACGGGTCTGTAGTGACGCCTCTAGCACTGCGATACAGTGCCTCAGACCACTGCGCCACTCGGGAGGCTCCGATCAGCAATTTCTATTGGAGAATCAGTTTCTAGGCATCTTCATACAATCTTTGATGTGCTTGTCTAATGTTACCAGGATGTGCTAACAGTGTTTAGTCTAAAGGTGGCAGCAGAGAGCTGATGGGGACAACACACCCTTTGTTCAGAAACAAGGAAGGGAGAGGAATAAGGCCTACGTAACACTTCATGTTTCAGAGAGCAGACCTTTCTACAATGTTCTTGTATTCCATCTTTAAGGTCTATCGTATCATATAAAATACATTCAATTAGATCAAATATTGTACGGACCACTCAGTGGACTTATCAGTCTCTTGCTACAGGCGAGACCAAATAAGGACGCGAGACATACTGACAGGATGACCTCACCGCCCCACCATTTCCATAAGGCTGGGGTTCTGATTACGCTATGACACATGCTTTGTGTATAGAGCACACCATGGAGGTTAACGTTGCAGCACAGACAGACAGGGTTTTTGATCCCATATGAATCTCAGGTCTTTCGCAGAGATGTCACCGAGTTCCCTGCAAAATAATCTACAGGGATTGACAAGCTTGACTTCACAAGATGCACACAAGGCGTCCAAGCGTGCAGTAGGTAGGTAGGTAACATTGAACATAGTGTCACAGCGACACCATTCGGACGATGTCAGCAGTGAAAACTAGATGTACGTACCATGACCGTGCAGTCCTCGGAGCCGCTGGCGATGACATGGTCATTGTGAGGGCACCAGTCGATGTCCAGGACAGGTCCCGTATGACCACATACTGTTGGGTAGGCCTTGTCTATGCGACCCGTCTGGAGAGAGAAAGGAGGAGGTTTGGTATGATTGCTGGAGATCAGTAACAAAGGACGGGGAGAAACTGAACCCCCTCAAACCTACTGGCAAAGACCAAGGGTTGACTTGTGAAGGAGATCGAAATACAGCGTTAGGCTGAAGGACATACTCCTCTCCCTGTGAGACAGACCATTTATTGTTGTTACTGTATGTCTGGCATTTCTAAGCTATTACTTTCAGCACCATTCATCATCTTTACTATCATCAAATCCCCAAGGCAGGATTATACGTGGTCGTTTACAAACTCCGCAGGCTAACGTTCCTAAAGAAAATACCGTTCATCCAATCAGAGGGCCTCTAGATGACATGAGCAACCTGGGGGTCAGCGTATGACCTCTGCCGTCAACTGGATCAATGAGTGATGAGGACCCACTTATTTCGCTCAGCTCCTCTGTCTTTGGGTTAATCCAGGCTGACACCGACTCTGTGCATGGCAGGACTGAGGCCTCAGTGACGTCACGAAAGGGCTGTGTGAGAAACTGGTTCTCCTATTTACAACTAGCCTGGTCCTGGACTACGGCTGTTACTGACCTCAGCATTTTAAAAAAATACCACACTGATAAAGAAATTTGTCCCCACCCCCACCAAGAGTAATCGCTATGGCAAGGTATAGGGCTAGAGAGGTCTGCATTCTCGTTAATGATTCATTAAGTCTGCAGCTATGTTGATATTTTTTCAGTGTTTCTCTCAATCAGCCATTAATACTAAATAGAAATATCAGGCTCTCAAAACTCCTAATTATGAGATGCTGGAATTGGAGAAGCAATTTAATCACCGGTCTGACCCCCTGGGGCCTAACTGGCACTCCCTGTCTGCCATTACTGCTGTTGTCACGGTAACAACATGCCAGGAGGAGTGGGAACAGCAGCCAGTAAGTTCATATTCACAACATAGCCTATCATACAGATCAAGGAGGGAGGGATAGTTTGGGTTTGTTGACTGAGTATCTTCACTAATTAGACTCCCCATACACAGGCCTCTCTCTCAGGGGAAATGCAGATCAGTTCCAGAACAAGACACCGGTAACAGTCACGTTTCCAGTAGGGCTGGGAATGTCCAGGGACATCACGATACGAGGTGTATTGCGATTCTATATGTATTTTGATTCAATACTGCAATTTTATTGCAATTTGATGCTCCAAAGATATTGCTCACCATGTCTACTGCAGAGGGACAAAATAGCCATGAGTAAAACGTGTTTTGACCACACGGACATAAAATTGCTGAAAACATGTTGGCTCACCACTTAAAAAGATGGATAACAAGCTAGAGAAGAAATACCAGAGTTTTGGCGCAGGAACAGCCGACTAGGGCTAGCTAACGTTAGCGGGTTTTTTTAATAGAGAATTGATACTACTGAAGCCATAGAATTGATATATTAGTCAAATAACATTGCTATACTTTTCTGTATACATTTTCCCCCAATCACTGATTTCCAGTGTAGGTTGACATCTGACCATTATATAGGCTACTGCTACATGAGGGATAGACAGACGGGAGGTAAGTGATATTACAGCAGATGTTTGAGAACACACTCACACTCAAAGGGAGATGTATTTTATTTTACAAGACACAGCCAGGGAGTTACATATTCACTCAAACAATCATCTCCGTTCTATGGATTATACAGTCCAATTGTTGTGAATAATGGTGTTTGGAGACATGCGTTGCTGAACTCGTGAATCTGACTCTAAGTCGAAAATCTGTAATCTGTCGAAAAACTGGCTGAAATGCCAGAATCTCGTAGTGCCCCTTTAAGCAATGTAGCAGTTACCAGTCTCTTTAAGGGGGGGGGGGGGGGGTGAAGGAAATATGATAATGTAAACTAATTAACCAAGTGGACTAGAATAATTGCATTCCATCCAGTACTCTAGGGTCAGTGAGGCAAGTGTAACAAGAGGGCGTGAAAGCATGTAATGCAAATGCCTTTAGAACAACCATACTGATTCAAATAGATGTGTGATTGATTGCTTGTCTATGGTGTTTGTTACTATAAGCGGCTGGCACGGTTTCCAAATGCTAACGTTTTAGCATTTGTGGCACAAATCCCATTCAAGTCATGGGACCGATATTAGCATTTTTAGCCAATCATGTTTAATCATGCGTTACACAGGCAGCTGAATTCTGATTTTTTTCTTCACTAATTGGTCTTTTGATAAGTCAGATCAGCTCTGAAAAAGATCTGAGGTGATCGGTCAAACGACTAATTATTGGGGGAAAATATCAGAATTGGGCTGCTTGTGTATATGTAGCACAGGTGACTTTTGTGAGCTTCACAATCAATTTCAGATACTTTCTGATTTTTTGGACATGATGCGAAAAATGTGAATATTGGTCCCATGAATGGGATTTGTGCCACAAATGCTAAAACCAGGGGTAAGAAACAATCCCATGACTGAAACTTAAGTCGATCTCAGATCGATTGTCTGGGGCCAAGTTAACCTCCCCTTTAATGTAAGAAAGTTATGACCATTATGCATTTTGGGGAAGAGGATCATTTTGTACATGTATTAAACTGGGAGTTGACCAATTCACGTCCCCTGCTCAGGGGGTCCGGGATGCTCCCGGGGATCATTTTGTACATGTATTAAACTGGGAGTTGACCAATTCCAGTCCCCTGCTCAGGGGGTCCGGGATGCTCCCGGGGATCATTTTGTACATGTATTAAACTGGGAGTTGACCAATTCCAGTCCCCTGCTCAGGGGGTCCGGGATGCTCCCGGGGATCATTTTTATGTAGAAGGACTGAGTTCTGGTGAAGGTCAGTTCTGGTGAAGGTCAGTTCTGGTGAAGGTCAGTTCGGGTGAAGGTCAGTTCTGGTGAAGGTCAGTTCTGGTGACTTTTTAAGAAGGACATTCTACTCCAAAATGTATGAAAATAAAATGATGCTGATCGAAAATATAATTTCCACCTCCAGAAAAGAGCCCAATAAGATGTCGGTAAAAATTGTGTATAAATTATTAAAACATATTAGACCAGATGTCGCATAGAACACACAACAACAAGTCGACTAGGTAAACAATTCTACTATGAGGACGTCTGATTTAGTTTTAATAACATTACATGGCAAAAATAGAAACACTGGAAAGTGATAAAGTATAGGCTTTGAATTACTTTGCCAGCAGCTACAGTAGGCAACACAGCGCTGTTTGAGTTGTGCGCTGCAGTAGTGCGCATGTTACACTATTTCACCCCCCCAAGACGTTTTATTGCTGTCATACCTTGTCCATAGACTGTTTACACAGGGCAAGGGAACTAAATGTCATTTTGTAATTTGGGTGAACTGTCCCTTTAAACTCAAACATGTTTTCCTGAGCAAATACTGCAAATTGATATGTGATTACAACATCAATATGACACTCTTCAATGTAAGTGATTCTGCTTTATATATTTGAATGTAGAGTTTGCCCCTACATTTTTAACACCCATGTCCCAGAATCCTCTAGGCAACACACATTTCCATCAGCCAATCGGGAGAGAGACAGGAAATGGTCCTGTAGGCAGCCTGACATGCAAAGTGCTGGACTTCCATATATGGTCAAATCTGCTGACAGCAGCAGCAGCAAGCTCTTGGGTACTGAATAGAGGGAGGGGAGAGCAAGAGAGGAGTGGAGACAGACAATTGCTGTTGGCTGTTCACACAACTCCCCTATACACATGCACACACACCGGCTCTCTTGTCACACTGATCAATCCCGGGCATAGGAAGCTTCTTTCAAATTCAATTTTCTTTCACCAAATTTAAACCACCTAGACATTTGACCTAAAAACCATTCAGCGTGTAGCACTATTGTCCAGAAGTTGTTGGTCTTCCATAGGGTCAGAAAACCTGAAAGAGGTGGGCGAGCCATTTTGCAGTAAGATACTACAGCGCACCCTCACGTTCTGTATACATTGTTGGACCAACAGATTGGCATATACATATCCGGAATAGTAAAATATCATTGTAATCTAATTTAGTTGAAATGATAGGAATGAGCCATTTCAAGAAAGACCTCTGCAAAGACTCTCAGTAATCAAATCCTTAGGAAATAACAAATAATCCAAATCATACTGAAACAGAACGGAGCGACTGAATGTAACTAATACTGAGATAGGCCAACAGTGAGAGGAAGTGTTCCAAGAGCAATGAGACAGGAGGAGCCACGACGCTGCCTGGTTGGCCGACAGTGACACACTCACCTTAAGCAGAGGGAGGACGAGGAAGGCTCCGCCCCCACTGGCCTCGATGATGATGGCGACAAATTTGGGGTTGACGGCACAGAAGGAGCTGTCCCACGTGACCCGGGAGACGCGGATGTCGTCATAGCACTGGTCGTTCTTCACTGCCTGGCCAAAGACATGACGGAACTTACTCGCTCGCACCACTCGCCTGAACATATCTGTCATCAGGAGGAGAGACAGGGAGAGAGGGAGAGATGTCAGACAGATGCTAGAACGGGGTTACTAATTAATCTCTTATGGACAGACGCACGTTACATAAATGGTATCATAGCGTCTGTCAGACTGTGGGATGCGATGATGAACAATGAACTTTGTTCCGGTTGGGAAATTTGGCCCATAGACATGACTGAAATTTGGCTTCTGTTTAGGGGGGGGAGGACTTTGCTAGTCTCGTTAGTATCTTTCCTCAAATCTCCCCCAGAACTTAATCAAGATACTTTTGTATATATAATTATATATATAATTAGTGAATTTGTTTATTTCAGCCACGCCCGTTGCTGACAGGTGTATAAAATCTCCATAGACAAACATTGGCAGTAGAATGGCCTTACTGAAGAGCTCAGTGACTTTCAACGTGGCACCGTCATAGGATGCCACCTTTCCAACAAGTCAGTTTGTCAAATATCTGCCCTGCTAAAGCTGCAAGTGCGGTTATTGTGAAGTGGAAACGTCTAGAAGCAACAACAGCTCAGCCGCGAAGTGGTAGGCCACACAAGCTCACTACCGAATTCCAAACGGTTTCTGGAAGCAACGTTGGCACATTAACTGTTTGTCGGGAGCTTCATGAAATGGGGTTCCATGTACGAGCAGCCGCACACAAGCCGCACGTAATGCCAAGCTTTGGCTGGAGTGGTGTAAAGGTCACTGCCTTTGGACTCTGGAGCAGTGGAAACGCGTTCTCTGGAGTGACGAATCACGCTTCACCATCTGGCAGTCCGATGAACGAATCGGAGTTTCGCGGATGCCAGGAGAACGCTACCTTTCCGAATACATAGTGCCAACTGTAAAGTTTGGTGAAGGAGAAATAATGGGCTGGGGCTGTTGTTCATGGTTCAGGCTACTGTCGGCTCCTTAGTTCCAGTGAAGGGAAATCTTAACACTACAAGATAAAATGACATTCTAGATGATTCGTTTCCAACTTTGTGGCAGCAAAGGGGGGGACCAACTCCATATTAATGCCCATGATTTTGGAATGAGATGTTCGATGAACAGGTGTCCACATGCGTTTGGTCATGTAGTGAATATACAAATATAAAACTTCACATTCTCTTTAGACACACTCTACACTGAAAACAAATATTGGTGTGGTCACTGCCCAAACTAAGGCTCAGTTGATGTGAAGCCACTCCAGGACATGGTCATTGACTCGGACATAACGTTAGAGTTATCCCCATCTCTGCCTCAAATGGAAGAACACAGCTTATCTAAACTGGATCAAGCCTAAATGGCAGAGCTGGCTCCCAGTCAGAATAGAGGCAGACTTTTACATGTCTACTTTTCTGTGCATCTGATCAAATGAGGTGATGGCTGAGTTTGTGTGTATGAACTATGAACCTAGAAAGCATTAGCCTAATATGTATTTTGAGAAAACTTTGCATCTCATCCACCGCCCTTCTTATTAGCCTACTTAGGCAGCCTTTATTCACATTGCCCAATGTTCACTTTGGCAAGCTCATGTTGGTGTAAGCTGGCCACAAACAATGTCCCACGAGAGCTCTGTCTAGCTAGCGTATAGCTCTGTTTCCATAACAACAATGATAGGTTCCCATCACGCCTCACAGGGAGCAGGCTCCCATCAGAAGAGCTGACTGACCCTGCTGCAGGAAGAGCTTAATCAATTACGGGTTAGCATCAAAGGCTTCCTTGTGTCTCCCATAGCCACCAACAGAATGCGGTGCATAGCCACAGTACAGTACTGTGAAATCAGCCAGGGCTGAGCCAGGACAGGCAGTAATAGAACTGATGCTTATGGGCTATGTTCCACTCAGGGCCTTTAGCTCAGACTCCCTGAGACCTTTCACGTCATCAAGTATCACAAGCAGAGTGCACTAAAACGTTGTACTTGACACCCCCTTGACCTGGTGGATAATCTTGAGGAGATACTGTGTGCAGTTGGCATTCTTGCCAACATGCCACCTAGGCCGAAACTCACTATTGCTGGCAATTGGCATTCAATGAATTTTGATCCTCCCACCATCCTTCATATGGGATGTTGTTTTTTGATGACTGATGGTTTCCTGCTTAGTTTCCTTCACAGGAAGTGGATGCAGAAGTTGTATCTTTCCTTTAGCCCATATAGTGGTCACAATGTGCATGGTTGACAGTGATAATAGACCAGGCTATAAGAATAGGCATGCCAGTCAGTCATTCTATGTACTTGCAGTAGTAACTCATAGTCTACTACCTTCAACATCTATTCAGAATATTCACTGATGACCTCGCAATCTCGCAAGGACTGCCAGAATGTAGTAAATAGCCTATCATTTGACCTGACATAAGCACTGGACATAATCTCATAGATTGTTGTTAGGAGCTCTGGGCTCCGTATTTTGAATGGTAGGACAGACAGAAACAGTCCTGATCTTAATAACACAGAAGTCGTCCCTGTGGTGAAAGAGACGGATGAAAGTCAGTAAACTACATGCTGAGGGAGGAGATGGCCTGTCAGTCAAGGTCATTTTCATTATATAAGGAGCTGGTACATGTGTCGCTGGACCGTCCGCTCTCTCACACACACACACACACACACACACACACAGGTGTGAATGACAGCTAGAGCTACGGCGTTTACATTCTTCTTCTGACTGAGATCAACCAAGCCTGTCTAAGGTCAATGGGTTTGCATCTTTTTGATGAAATGGGGCCAGTGACAGAAACATCTGCATCTACAGTGGGCTCCAAAATTACTGGCACCCTTGACTGGCAATGCACAAACAATGCTTAAACAAATATAAACAATATAAGTATAGAGATAAACTCAAAATACCAACATGTGAGAAATACTGTACTTTATTAATGTTTCAATGGAACCAACCAAAATAATTGATTGATTTTTAATTAAAAATCAATGTCCTCCAAATCAAGGTTTCACAATTAATGGCACCCTTAAAGATTTTTATAAATAACATCTACCAAAATGAAACCACAAATTAAATTCCACTTATTTAAGTGTATCTAAGTCTTAAGGAACTATACTGAGCCATTACATCCCTTCCTGTTTCACTAGGGTATAAAAAGGAGGTAACACACATGCAATATCCCTTTGTCATCCAACACCATGAAGAAAACAAAAGAACTAGCAGTTCAAAAAGAGACAAATGGTCATAGACCTTCATAAATCTGGTAATGGCTACAAGAGGATCCACAAACGATTGAATATACCAATGAGCACAGTCAGGGCAATTATTAGAAAATTCAAAAGATATGGAAAAGTTGAAAACCTCAAGGGTAGAGGACGCAAATGCATTTTTCCCCCCAGGATAGGGAGGAGGATAGTGAGAGAAGCAACAAAATCCCCAAGAATCACTGTGAAAGAATTGCAGGCCTTGGTGCCGTCTTGGGGTCACCAGGTTTCAAAAAGTACCATCAGACACCACCTCACAGGCTCTTTGGAAGGGTTGCCAGAAGAAAGACGCATCTGTGTCTTGGGGTCAGAAGTAAGCGCTTTGAGTTTGCCAAACGTCATTTAAATTATGACTGGAAGTGCTCTGGTCATATACAGCATCGGCATGTTTGGCGTCGAAACAGAGATGCATACAAGGAGAGGCACCTCATACCCACGGTGAAATATGGAGGGGGGTCATTGATGTTTTGGGGCTGTTTTAATTCCAGAGGTCCAGGGGCACTGGCTAAGACTGATGGCATAATGAAATCCACCAAGTATCAGGTAATTTTGGCTGACAATCTGGTCGTCTCTGCCAGAAGGCTGGGACTTGGCCGTAAGTGGACTTTCCAACAAGACAATGACCTGAAACATACCTCAAGATCCACACAGAAATGGTTCTGTGACAACAAAATCAAAGTTCTGCCATGGCCATCTCAGTCGCCGGACCTCAATCCAATGGAAAACCTGTGGGCTGAGTGGAAGAGGGCAGTTGATAAGCGCAAACCCAAGAATGTGAAGGATCTGGAGAGGATCTGCATAGAGGAATGGTCCAAAATCTCTCCAAATATGTTCCTTAACCTTGTCAAACATTAAAGGAAAAAGACTCCATGCTGTTATTCTTGCCAGAGGTGGTTGCACTAAGTACTAAATGAGGAGTGACAATAATTATGAAACCTTGATTTTGGTTACATTTATTTTGTATTAAATAATTGAATGATTTTGGTTGGTTCCATTGAAACATTAATAAAGTACAGTATTTCTCACATATTGGTATTTGGAGTTTCTCTCTATAATTATATTGTTTATATTTTTTAAAAGTATTAATTGTGCATTGCCAGTCAGGGGTAGAGGTCGACCGATTTATCGGAAGTTTTCACAACAATCGGAAATCTGTATTTTTGGGCCCCGATTTTCCGATGTTAATTTTTTTACACCTTTATTTAATTAGGAAAGTCAGTTAAGAACACATTCTTATTTTCAATGACGGCCTAGGAACAGTGGGTTAACTGCCTTGTTCAGGGGCAGAGCGACAGATTTTCACCTTGTCAGCTCGGGGGATCCAATCTTGCAGCCTTAACTAGTCCAACACAATAACGACCTGCCTCTCTCTCGTTGCACTCCACAAGGAGGCTGCCTGTTACGCGAATGCAGTAAGCCAAGGTAAGTTACTAGCTAGAATTAAACTTATCTTATAAAAAACAATCAATCATAATCACTAGTTAACTACACATGGTTGATGATATTACTAGAAATGATCTAGCGTGTCCTGCGTTGCATATAATCTGACTGAGCATACAAGTATCTGACTGAGCGGTGGTAGGCAGAAGCAGGCGCGTAAACATGAATTCAAACAGCACTTTCGTGTGTTTTGCCAGCAGCTCTTCGTGGTGCGTCAAGCATTGTGCTGTTTATGACTTCAAGCCTATCAACTCCCGAGATGAGGCTCGTGTAACCGAAGTGAAATGGCTAGCTAGTTAGCGCGCGCTAATTGTCGTTGTGTTGCTGGTTCGAGCGGGACAGAAGCTATACTGTTACACTGGCAATACTAAAGTGCCTATAAGAACATCCAATAGTCAAAGGTTAATGAAATACAAATGGTATAGAGGGAAATAGTCCTATAATAACTACAACCTAAAACTTCTTACCTGGGAATATTGAAGACTTATGTTAAAAGGAACCACCAGCTTTCATATGTTCTCATGTTCTGAGCAAGGAACTGAAACGTTAGCTTTCTTACATGGCACATATTTTACATGGAACATATTGCACTTTTACTTTCTTCTCCAACACTTTGTTTTTGCATTATTTAAACCAAATTGAACATGTTTCATTATTTACTTGAGGCTAAATAGATTTTCTTGATGTATTATATTAAGTTAAAATAAGTGTTCATTCAGTATTGTTGTAATTGTCATTATTACAAATAAATAAATAAAAATCGGCCCATTAATCGGTATCGGCTTTATGGTCCTCCAATAATCGGAATCGGCGTTGAAAAATCATAAATCGGTCGACCTCTAGTCAGGGGTGCCAGTAATTTGAGCCCACTGTATAGCAACACTATATTTGCTATAAATCATATTAGCCTACACATAGGCTATCCTTAATTTGTCCTGAATGGACTCTCCTAGTCACACATCGATCTCCTTTGAAGCGGGAACAGGCATTAGCACAGCAAGGCCATCTCTCCTGGGTCAAATACTCTCCTGGGTCGAAGCCTTGGGTACAGGACATACGCTATATGACCACAGCCTGCATCACTACAACCGCACGATGCAGCCAGAGAAGGACATGCAGGGTTTGACAAACAGAACATTTCGTTCCATTACTAGTTTCAGCCCTAATGATTCATTCTGGAAAGGCTCTCCTCTCACACACATGAACCATTCAACAAGATGTGCTCCATGCCTCGCATGCCTAATTTCTCTCAACACAATGACCTACTTTACAGAGAGCAGCATGGCACAAAACGGACTGAGTCTGGGGTAGCACCACTCCAACTTAAAGATCATACCCATATGAACCTTTGGTCTACGTCCTCCTTTTACTGAGTGTATGGCATCTTTCACTGTAGTTCAATTAGAGATATGGAATCACAGTCTTCTTCTTACAGAGTTAGTTGCAGCTGTAACTGGAATGGAAGGGTCATACATAAATCCTTACTATACACAACATACAGCATTGACAGTTATGTCAGCAACTTTTAGACTCATACATACTCTGCTGCTAAACAGAAGTCAATCATATATGTCGGTCCTGTGTGGCTCAGTTGGTAGAGCATGGTGGCCATGGATCACCCTTACAAAAATAAATGCATGGATGACTGATAGATGAATGAATGTCCAACTTCACCCATAGAAACTGATCCATCAACATGCAATAACCCTGTAGCTTAAATTCCCTGCCTTCTCTGGAAAATAACTACTCCACTAGAGCAAGCAAAAGTGACATGACCAATAATGCAAACCATTTGCTATTGTAGGTGCTATGTATTGTGAGGTCGACTTCAGGACACATTATAACGAAAATATTTCATTCGTGTTCAAAAATGATTAAAATGTTGGTCAGACTAAGGTATGCCATATGCTTATTTTTCGGTTAAGAACAGTTGAGGTGCAGTAGACAGACTGATAACTATAGTCTTGGATTGAAATGTGACAACCCCACCAGTGGCATCTATAAAACGTTTATGGCCTAGCTAGCTATTAGACTAGGCATCATTGATGCCTATCATTGGACACATCATTGTCTGCCAGAGTATGTAGCTAGGTAGCTAAGCAATGTAGTTAGCTATTAGCTAGATGGCTGGGTCCTGTAGGCTGCCGTCATCTCCATGCATGTCTCCGATTAATACAGGTTATTGATGATTGATCAGAGTAGACATTTAAGTACAGTGTATTAATAAACCAACACATTTGATCATAGTCATTATATAGTAGGCTACTCTTCATTCTATAATCTAAAGGTGGACAATAGCCATGCATTGTGTGGCAGGCAAAAATGCTAGCTACTTCCTTATGTGCAATTCATTAGCAATAATTTCCAAAGGCAGCTCCCCACCCGGGAGGACAAATTTGCGGTTAATAATGACTTGCTACAGCGGTGTCTAGTAAATGAATGACAAAGATGTTTAGGAATTTACATGAAGATGCTACCGTCTAGAATTTGGAGCATAGACCACCGTCAGTGAGCTATTATGACGCAAGTGCAGATTTTATTCATGGCTCTGGCTGTTCCCATTCAAAACGGTGCACAGCCGGGTAGGCTAGCTAGCAGCAAGGATGTTTACTGCAAATACAGGACAGTCCATTTTCCTTACCTCCTAAATCTATGCGAAATTTTCCGTGAACACGAGGTAATCAATCTGAAAACATGAATATGGTAGTTTAGCCCTCGTCCGTTAAGATTTTTCCCTTGTTACACTCGTTCAGCCGTTCGAGTATTCTTTCCCTCCAGACTGCAATTCCATGAACCGGAAGCAACGCCCTGTTTCATCCCCGCCTCTTCCATATGAGGCATTATAGGAATCCCATATCGGAGAGAAATCAATTGTCTCATTTATATGATAAAGATACTCTTTTAATAAAAAAATATTTTTTTCTCCACTGAAAAGTATTAATGGGTCTATGAAAGCATCACCAACACTGCTATACAAGTAGGCCTATAATAAAAAGACAACAAGGCCTAGATCATGGTCGTTTTGGAGGAACAATGCCAATGGTCTCAGAAATGAGTGAGTATTTGCTGTAGACAACCTGTACATGCAACCAGTATGAAATGTCACACACTCAGCCTAATTAACTTTTTAATTGACACGCCCATGCAACTGCATAGCCCTGCTAGATTGGACATAGCCTACAGTTAAACTCCAAGGCACAGTCAAAACCAACAGCAAAAGAATGTGTACAATAATGTGCCAACACTCAGCTTTCTTATGTTTAGTGCGCCTGCAGGTGGTGATTCTGAGAACTGCAGGGCAGGCAGTTCCAAATGTCTCCATTCATGCTATCCTGCTTACCACATCTCTCAGATGTTTGCTCCAAGCCAACCTGTACCTTATTTATTTTCATTGTAAGAGTCAGCTACTTATTAGGCACTATTGCCAACCCTCAAACATGTGGTTCTATGTACAGTGTGGCTGAACCAAACGGCATGACTAACACATTCTAACAGTACATAGTTTCAATGGGCTAGTGTGTGTCATTGACTCAAAGGCAGACTGCAATCTGGCAAAAATGGCTTCTTTACAACTCAGGTTCCTCACGTGTGTGTGTGGCTGTGTGTGTGTGGGTGAGAGAGAGAGAGAGACACACACCAACTAGAGTGAGCGAGCAAGAGGGAGGGAGGGAGAGAGAGTACATCACTGGGGCTGAACTCCCTGCCATCCAGGACTTCTATACCAGGACGTGTCAGAGGAAGGCCCTAAAAATTGTCAAAGACTCCAGCCATCCAAGTCATAGAAGCAGTACCGATGCATCAAGTCTGGAACCAACAGTGAACAGCTTTAACCCCCAAGCATTAAATAGTTAACCAATAGCTATAGCATTGACCCTTTTGACTCACCACATACACTAACACTGCTACTACTGTTTATCTATCCTGTTTCCTAGTCACTTTATCCCTACCTACTGTGTACGTACATATTGAATCTACCTCGATTACCTCGTACCCCTGCACATCGACTCGGTACTGGTACTCCGTGCATATAGCCAAGTTATCGTTGCTCATTGTGTATTTATTCCTTGTGTTATTATTTTTCTATTTATTCTCTTTTTTTCTCTCTGCATTTCTGGGAAGGGCCCGCAATTAAGAATTTCACTGTTGGTCTATACTTGTTGTTTACAAAGCATGTTACAAATGACATTTGATATGAGGGAGACATATAAACAGAGAGAACATTGATCCAAAGCACCTTCTTACCTTTTTTGAGTTCAGGCTCTGGTGGTTTTTCAGCAGGCTTCTTAGTGACATCAAAGGCCTTCTTCATCTGTGATACTTTCAGGCTCTGGCCCTGGCCTACAGCCCCGGCAATGGACATGGCCGTGAGCGGTTTTGCCCGGTCTGCATGTCTGATCATGGACTTGGCTGCAAGGGGTTTTGTCCAGTCTGCATGCCTGATTCTCTGGTGCATCCGGTTAGTCTCCTTTATGAGCTCAGCCACAGGCCTGTATGTCTCAGTTTCATGCTCAGACACAGTATCACGATAACGCTGCTCAACAAGACCACTATGGATATCTATACGGTCACTGTGGTCAAAGTTCTTCCAACGGACATCTGTGCTGACAGTGTCAGCAGGGGGTTCAGGGTCATCATCATCATCACATTTCATTCTCTTACACAAGGCCTGCTCTAGTTCTCGTATCTCCTCGTCATCTGAAGGACAAGTTATGTCTTCTGAGATTGCAACCGTTTCTAATAGAACAAATGGCTTTTGGGGCTTTTTTGGTACAGGAGGCGGTGGACCTTTGAATTTAGCCTGCTTTTCCAAAAAAGGTTGTCCATCCAACATGTCAAGTTGTTTTGGTTCTTCCTCTTCTGCAGCACGTTTGACCATTTGTGCCCAAGCATCAAAATCTATGATATTTCTATACTTTTCCTCTCTAGTTGGTGTCCTTTGTCGTTGTGAAAAATCAAAATTATCTGGCGTGTACATGTTGGATGGTACAGTATAAGCAGCACCTGTGTTGTCCCATAACACACACATGTCCTGAGGAGCTGTGGCACAAGCATTTTCTTTGTTGACTTGATGTGAATGTCTCCTCTTCTTCTTCTTCTTCTTCTCCTCCTCCTTGTGGTAATCATCATCACATATCTTCTGCTCATCCAAGCAGCAGGTTTTTGCAGCTGGAATCTTAACGAAGGGATTTTGGGGCTTTTTTGGGACAGGTGGAGGAGGCCCCTTTGGTTTAAGCCTCTCCCCTGAAAAATAAGGATCTATAGAGGCACCTGAGGTCACTTTGTCCTCTGTCTGAGTGAAATCCATACTGTTGTTTTGTTGTGTTGGCAATGTGCTCTCCATTTCCCTCTCAGGCAGAATGTGAATGATGGGTGGTGGGGTGATGACAGCAATGTAACAGACAGGCTGGCTCTCCATCTGCATGCTAACAACCTGCCTCTGCCCATCACTGTCCTCTAAAGTTGGCACAGACAGAGGAGGTAAGGGAATCACATTGCATTGTTCTAATGAGCATGAGGACAAGGCAGTTATGAGTTGTGGCATCTTGGGGACAGAGCAGGAGAGGACATTAACTTTGACCTGTTTTTTAGACATAGAGGCAGCTGATAGGATGTTTGTTCCTCTACCAGTCGTTAAATTAACAGTCTCATCAGAAAGGGATGTTTTGGCATTCTCAGTAACACTCAGAATCTGAATTGGTGAGGGAGATATGACTGCATTCTGAAGTACTGGCTCTTTCTCTACCTTCACAGAAGAACAACTACCAGCAAGTTCTTCCTTAGCATCATGTAAAACAGCCTCAGTCTTACTCTGAGACTGTTCAGCAGCTAAATGTTCATATTTGGTGATGGAGATGCATGTATCCGTGGATGGGGATACTTCTTTTGCTTTTCCAGTAGAAGTTTCAGTTTGCTGTTGTAAGGAGACATTACCACAATGGCTCTCTACATTATCGAACTGTTGAATGGATTTCCCACTTTTGTCTGTACCTTTGGCCTTAGGCCTTGGTGGAGGCTGAGGAGGATTTGGTGTGTCAAGATGTCCTGGGACACATGCGGAAGATGCCCTGAGTACTTCAGGTTCGCACCGATTTGACTCACAAGCCTCAAACCTGTGGTCTGTGACACAGTCTCTCTTTACCTCCCTCCTCTGCATGTCTTTCACCTGTGGATGCTCATCTGTGGCTGTGGCCTTCCTCTCTTTTTCAGTTTGTGAACCACTCTTAACAGGATCTGTCGTCTCCGGCTTCGTTTTTGTGTTGAGCGTGGTTAATGCTTCTGTTTTCTCATCAAGTTCTTCCTCTATATTCCAAAGGACCAAATCCTCATGAGTGCAGTCTTTTTCTTCAGGGGATTTATTATATATATCATTTGGCTTGGAATTGGCATGGGTTAATTCAATACTCAAGAGAGCTGGTTTCTTGCCTTGAATGCCCGTTTTGAGCTCACAAGTCGCAGTCTTTCCCGCCTCATTCTCTGTCATAGCTTTGACAGCTTCAGTTCGTTCAGCCTTCTTCGGGCGACATATGATGCCTGCAGGTTCAGCCAAATGTGGATCCGCTCTTTCTGAACATTCTGTGTGTGAAGATAGGGTATGTGCATTGCAACCACTGCTACCATTACCGTAAAGAACAAAATAAGTGTTTACAGTGCTGCTCGTAACCTCATCCCGTGTTACTTGTTGCAAACTCTGTGTTTTGCTTGTTTCATCACCCAAAGATGAGGCTTTTTGTGAGGTCTTCTTACTGGATTCCTGGTGTTTTTTTCCTGAAGACCTCTGAAGTCTGTCCTCACTGAGCCTCTGATCATCCACAGCAGAAGAAACGTTCCTCTTTGGATCAGTAGGCGACGTTGTAGGGTCTTGAGGTTTATCCACAACAGCGGCAGAAGTCGTATCCTCATTCACTATTCTATTTACAGAGAGTGGTTTAATTTCCTTCTCTTTGTCCCTGATTTTAGAGGTCACGCTCCTCACATCAGACGATAACCACGATTCATCCTTCTCCAGAAGTACGAAGTCCTCCTCGGTAGCCTCTGAGATCACTAAGTCCTCTGTGTTAGACATATCTGTCGTATCCTCTGTATCTGAGTCGCTGTGCCAACCGCCAGCCAGAGATTTACTCCTCACTTGGCCTTCCATTGTATTTGCCCTTTTCTTACTACCCGCAGCTTTATTCTGTGATTTGGGCTCTGAGTGCTGTGTGCTCCTCTCAGAGTTCAGGACACTTTCTGGCTTCTCTATATCATATGTGACAGCCCTGCCTTCTCTGTCCCCTCCCTCGTTCCCTCCCCCCGCAGTCAAGGGGCTCTGTTCCTCACCTAGAGAGGTGCTCATTGGCCCCTCACTGAGGGTGTCTGTCAAGGCCGGGGTGGCAGTGAGCTCATCGCCTCCCTGCTCACTGGTCAGGCTGCTGCTGACACTCAGTCCCTCTGTTTTCCCATAGCTCCCAGTCCCACCGCTACTGCTACCACTGCCCTGTTCACCGGGCTCCGACTGCTGTCCTCCATTGGAGGCATTTGTTGAAACTCCCTCCTTTTCTGACACTTTGTTCAGTTTCTGACCCATTGGTTATTGTAGTTGTTTTCTCTCTAAAAGGAAGAGAGAGATACATGTCAAGACACAGCAGTGGTCAAGGAATTACTCAGTGTACAGTAGCATTCTGCTTGCCCATCTCTTAATTTGACATAAGGCCTAGGGCCAAGCCTCTCGATCTCTTACTATCTCACCCCCGACCTTTCTAGATTTCTATATATAGAATAGGAAATATATATATATATATATATATATATATATATATATATATATATATATATATATAACTCTCTCTTTCCCTCTGAAATCCCACCACTCTCTCCAGTGGACTCACTCTCTCCTCATTCTGTCCTGCTGGAATGTTGTGGCGCTATAATTAAAGTGGCTCTCACTGCCGCCAGTGAGTCACAGGGCCAAAAGGGAAACAGGACAACTGGGATAATAGAATCAGCCAGCAGCCAGGTGCCAAGGTCAAAGACTGAGGGCTGTTTGGAACGTGAACCGAACAAAACCAATGTTAATTTCCCATTGAAAATATATCTATTAAGCATATTGACATACAGTGCCTTGCGAAAGTATTCGGCCCCCTTGAACTTTGCGACCTTTTGCCACATTTCAGGCTTCAAACATAAAGATATAAAACTGTATTTTTTTGTGAAGAATCAACAACAAGTGGGACACAATCATGAAGTGGAACGACATTTATTGGATATTTCAAACTTTTTTAACAAATCAAAAACTGAAAAATTGGGCGTGCAAAATTATTCAGCCCCTTTACTTTCAGTGCAGCAAACTCTCTCCAGAAGTTCAGTGAGGATCTCTGAATGATCCAATGTTGACCTAAATGACTAATGATGATAAATACAATCCACCTGTGTGTAATCAAGTCTCCGTATAAATGCACCTGCACTGTGATAGTCTCAGAGGTCCGTTAAAAGCGCAGAGAGCATCATGAAGAACAAGGAACACACCAGGCAGGTCAGAGATACTGTTGTGAAGAAGTTTAAAGCCGGATATGGATACAAAATGATTTCCCAAGCTTTAAACATCCCAAGGAGCACTGTGCAAGCGATAATATTGAAATGGAAGGAGTATCAGACCACTGCAAATCTACCAAGACCTGGCCGTCCCTCTAAACTTTCAGCTCATACAAGGAGAAGACTGATCAGAGATGCAGCCAAGAGGCCCATGATCACTCTGGATGAACTGCAGAGATCTACAGCTGAGGTGGGAGACTCTGTCCATAGGACAACAATCAGTCGTATATTGCACAAATCTGGCCTTTATGGAAGAGTGGCAAGAAGAAAGCCATTTCTTAAAGATATCCATAAAAAGTGTTGTTTAAAGTTTGCCACAAGCCACCTGGGAGACACACCAAACATGTGGAAGAAGGTGCTCTGGTCAGATGAAACCAAAATTGAACTTTTTGGCAACAATGCAAAACGTTATGTTTGGCGTAAAAGCAACACAGCTCATCACCCTGAACACACCATCCCCACTGTCAAACATGGTGGTGGCAGCATCATGGTTTGGGCCTGCTTTTCTTCAGCAGGGACAGGGAAGATGGTTAAAATTGATGGGAAGATGGATGGAGCCAAATACAGGACCATTCTGGAAGAAAACCTGATGGAGTCTGCAAAAGACCTGAGACTGGGACGGAGATGTGTCTTCCAACAAGACAATGATCCAAAACATAAAGCAAAATCTACAATGGAATGGTTCAAAAATAAACATATCCAGGTGTTAGAATGGCCAAGTCAAAGTCCAGACCTGAATCCAATCGAGAATCTGTGGAAAGAACTGAAAACTGCTGTTCACAAATGCTCTCCATCCAACCTCACTGAGCTCGAGCTGTTTTGCAAGGAGGAATGGGAAAATTTTTCAGTCTCTCGATGTGCAAAACTGATAGAGACATACCCCAAGCGATTTACAGCTGTAATCGCAGCAAAAGGTGGCGCTACAAAGTATTAATTTAAGGGGGCTGAATAATTTTGCACGCCCAATTTTTCAGTTTTTGATTTGTTAAAAAAGTTTGAAATATCCAATAAATGTCGTTCCACTTCATGATTGTGTCCCACTTGTTGTTGATTCTTTACAAAAAAAATACAGTTTTATATCTTTATGTATGAAGCCTGAAATGTGGCAAAATGTCGCAAAGTTCAAGGGGGCCGAATACTTTCGCAAGGCACTGTATATCTACAGTAAGAGCATGATCTTAGCACACTCTTAGAATAGTACAGGAAGGCACACGACAGAATTAAACCAATCCGATCATGTCCCATCAGTAGCATCATGCAATCTGAGTTCAGCTGTTTCCACTGGCACTTTGAAGTCAACCCAGGTTGGGCTGGCCTTGGTGGGCTAGCTCAAATTGCGTTTCCACTGCCTCCAGAAATGTGAAATTATGTCATATTGCTAGGTAGCCAATATGTGACTGCAGCTGGCTTCGCTAATGTTGCTAGCTAGCTAGCTAACAAGATGAAGAATTTAATTCACCCTCACCATGCTGTAACTAACGTTACCCCATACTCCTGCCAGTGCCAACCAGGCTCAGAGCCGTGTAGCTAGCTTTCAATACGACCTGGCCAGCTAAAATTCCTGCTAGCTCACGTTAACTAGCTAGCTTGTTTCAACTCTGATTTGCTTGCTAACATTAGGTAGCTAACATTCAAGGGCTGACTGTTCTCATAAAAGTTTGTGTAGTGCAAACATGAATGAAGGATCCAGCTATGGCGGTAATTTGTGTCATGTCTGACTACTACAGTACTGCTTATTCGTGTGCTAGGTAACAGCGACAAGCCCAGACAAGCTAGCTAAACGTTGTATCAGCATCCAGCAGGGATCAGCTTGGTGGTTGCATAGTAACGGCGTCACCAGCTCGAACTCTAATTGTGAAACTGGGCTGCGCTGGCCCGGGATTCCCTCGAGCCAGCTGGAATTTGAGAATTACATTCGAGCCAACTCGAATTTGTCCCTAATTTTAAGTGCCAGTGGAAACGGAGATTTTGAGAATTCCATTCGAGCCACCTCAAAATTTGGCCCTAATTTTAAGTGCCATTGGAAACAGGGCTTTAGAGAATTCCATTCGAGCCACTTCGAATTTGTCCCTAATTTTAAGTGCCGGTGTAAACCGGGATTTATAGCTCAGCAACAGAGTGCTCTCCTGTGTCCTCCTTCAAATCCATTAATTGTTTATGATTGTTATGACAACGAGGACCATGGAAAGATCGGCTGGAATAACATAAGAGTCACAAGGGCTTTGACTTTTGAACTGGGTTGTCTGTCTGGGAACTGGTCAGGACAGAGTTTTACGACTGACGTAATGGACGGCCGAGGGGAGATTATTCAAGAGGAACAAAATTCAACAGGCTTAAAAATAGCATGATGTTTCTTAGTAGTTCTAGGTTGCAAACAAATATACAAAGTATTAGGACCTCAACTGACCATCACACCAAGGTCAGTTTATTATCTGAAGTAAAAACTTCATTTACATTGCCAAAATCTTCTGAAATGCACATAGGCCCATTGGATGTAAATGCTCACTGTCTGTGTCATCACAGTAACTAGCGCTATGACACAGAAATGTGATACCATGTCCTTAACAGCACATGCCTTCAGAAAATATTCACACCCCTTGACTTTTTCCACATTTTATTGTGTTACAGCCTAAATTTAAAATGGATTTAATTTAGTTATGTCACTGGCCTACACACAATACACCAGAATGTGAAAGTGGAATTATGTTTGTAGAATTATTATTTATTTTTTAAATGAAAAGTTGAAATCTCGAGTCAATAAGTATTCAACCCGTTTGTTATGGCAAGCCTAAATAAGTTCAGGAGTAAAAATTTGCTTAACAACTCACATAACAAGATGCATGGACAATAATAGTGTTTAACATGACTATCTCATCGCTGTACCCAATCTGCAAGGTCCCTCAGTCGAGCAGTACATTTCAAACACAGATTCAACCACAAAGACCAGGGAGGTTTTCCAATGAAGGGCACATATTGGTAGATGTTTAAAACATATATTTTTTAAGCAGACATGGAATATTTACATTTACATTTAAGTCATTTAGCAGACGCTCTTATCCAGAGCGACTTACAAATTGGTGCGTTCACCTTAAGACATCCAGTGGAACAGCCACTTTACAATAGTGCATCTAAATCTTTTAAGGGGGGTGAGAAGGATTACTTTATCCTATCCTAGGTATTCCTGTAAGAGGTGGGGTTTCAGGTGTCTCCGGAAGGTGGTGATTGACTCCGCTGTCCTGGCGTCGTGAGGGAGTTTGTTCCACCATTGGGGGGCCAGAGCAGCGAACAGTTTTGACTGGGCTGAGCGGGAACTGTACTTCCTCAGTGGTAGGGAGGCGAGCAGGCCAGAGGTGGATGAACGCAGTGCCCTTGTTTGGGTGTAGGGCCTGATCAGAGCCTGGAGGTACTGAGGTGCCGTTCCCCTCACAGCTCCGTAGGCAAGCACCATGGTCTTGTAGCGGATGCGAGCTTCAACTGGAAGCCAGTGGAGAGAGCGGAGGAGCGGGGTGACGTGAGAGAACTTGGGAAGGTTGAACACCAGACGGGCAGCGGCGTTCTGGATGAGTTGTAGGGGTTTAATGGCACAGGCAGGGAGCCCAGCCAACAGCGAGTTGCAGTAATCCAGATGGGAGATGACAAGTGCCTGGATTAGGACCTGCGCTGCTTCCTGTGTGAGGCAGGGTCGTACTCTGCGGATGTTGTAGAGCATGAACCTACAAGAACGGGCCACCGCCTTGATGTTAGTTGAGAACGACAGGGTATATTCCTTTGAGCATGGTCAACCTATTCGTTACACTTTGGATTGTGTATCAATACTCCCAGTCACTACAAAGATACACACGTCCTTCCTATCTCAGTTGCTGGAGTGGAAGGAAACTGCTCAGGGATTTCACCAAGACACCAATGGTGACTTTAAAACAGTTACAGAATTGAATGGCTGTGATAGAAAACTGAGGATGGATCAACAACATTGTAGTTACTCCACAATACTAATCTAATTGACAGAGTGAAAAGAAGACTGTGCAGAATAAAAATATTTCAAAGCATCCATCCTGTTTGCAACAAGGCACTTAAGTAAGCAACACATTTGGCAAAGTCATTTACTTTTTGTCCTGAATACAAAGTGTTATGTTTGGGACAAATCCAATACAACACATTACTGAGTACCACTCTCCATATTTTCAAACATAGTGGTGGGTACATCTTGTTATGCATGTAATTGTTAAGGACTGGGGAGTTTTTCAGGATAAAAAAGAAACAGAATGGAGCTAAGCACAGGTAAAATCCCAAACACTGGGAGATGAATTCATCTTTCAGCAGGACAAAAACCTAAAACACAAGGCCAAATCTACATTGGAGTTGCTTACCAAGAAGACAGTGAATGTTCCTGTGGCCAAGTTACAGTTTTGACTTAAAACTGTTTGAAAATCTATGGCAATACCTAAAAATGGTTGTCTAGCAATGATCAACAACCAATTTGACAGAGCTTGAAGACTTCTGAAAATAATAATGGGCAACTGCTGTACAATCCAGGCGTGGAAAGCTCTTAGAGACTTACCAATAAAGACTCACAGCTGCCAAAGGTGATTCTAATGTGTATTAACTCAAGGTGTTGAATACTTAAAAGTATTTTTGTATTTTTCATGATTTTGTTTTACAAATGTTAGAATTTGTCTTCCACTTTGACAGAGTATTTTGTGTCGATTGTTGAAAAAGACAAATAAATCCATTTTAATTCAACTTTGTAAGACAACAAAATGTGAAGTAAAAAAAGTAAAGGGGTGTGTGAATACTTCCTGAAGACACTGTAGCAATACATGTTCAATGTTCATAGGGTGTTGATTTAGTAGACTACAAAATGGAGTGACTAAACATATATCCTATGGATGAAAACCAAATGAAGACATCCTGTAGCCTTTCATTTCATGTCCACGTTCCAGTATCTGTTTGATTCCGCAGGGTGACGTGATTGAGGACAAACAGGTGACAACCTCTTGACCCTGCATCACTAATCCTGCCCGCTGCCTCTCTAGCTATTTCAGGCTTAAGTGGTGCTGAGAGCCACTCACTGATTTTTTTAGGCTTATCCATG
Organism: Oncorhynchus nerka; assembly: GCF_034236695.1. Taxonomy (NCBI): domain Eukaryota; kingdom Metazoa; phylum Chordata; class Actinopteri; order Salmoniformes; family Salmonidae; genus Oncorhynchus; species Oncorhynchus nerka. Next base: position 41,438,288 of record NC_088399.1, read on the forward strand.
TAGGCCTAGAGAACGCCCTTGTCCAGGGCTACTCGTATATGAAACATTTTCAGTAAGCTCCCCAGACAATTATACTGCATTAAACCCAGCCCCACAGTGATCAATATTTTAATAATCATTGAATATGATAACATTTTTATTTTATTTTTTACTTTAAATTCTGACAGGTCAATACAGTAGGGAACAGTGTGTAAGCAGAGCCACCCTTGTTTATAGGAAACCATACACAAAATTCATAATTTGACCAAATATTTAGGAAGAGGTCATCATTTCATGGAGTCTGAAGGAAGAAACCACATGGAAAAAGTGGTAAGCAAGTCAGGTCCAAAAAACAGATTCACCAACACAAATTAATTTGTGTTAAGAGTTTTCATGATGCTTGTATCTAAACCAAAGTAGATCCTTTTAAGATTGTTCTAGACATCAGTTGGAGTCTACATAAGTGTCAATATGAGGTCCTAAAGCTAGCATTAAAGTGCATCCTTGTAGCTGTGTGGGCTAATATAGTAAAAATGTTTGCCTTGGGGTAAGCCAATGACCATGAGTTGAGCCAATGGTTGATCCAATGTCAAGTTGAGCAAATGGAAGTGTTTTCTTCCCAGGTGTAATGCAAGGCATCACTGGGATATGAGTTAACAACAGGGCCTGGCCTATGTTAAAAGTGTTAAAAAAGTATGAAGTGTTTGTTAGGTGTTAAGCCTGTGTTAGAAGAAAATATTAAAATACAAAAAGTGATTGTGTTGGGGTAAATAAAGATACGGTTTTTAAAAAGGTAGTGGTAATATTTAATTCAGTACAGACATTTGTAGGAGGCTTAACTTACCCTGTCCCTTGATTCAACTTACCCAATAAGTATGTTGTGGGATAAGTTGTCCCAAGAGACTACTTTTTTTTGGACAAGCTCTATTTTCAAAACTGTAATGTTGACATGAATTTCCAGGGATACACAACATCCGGAAACATATGCAGATATCTTTGTTAGAAAGAATAGTATACTTCCCTTGACTGAGTGATGCTGAATGAAAAAAAAAAGAAGAATGTCTCAACTTATTCCACACAGCCTTAATTTTGTGGCTTAGTTGTTGAATTGAATAAGAGATATTAACAGGTTTGACGACTTGCAACCTTCACCTGATGAGAAATGAGTCATGATCATATACACATATCACATACACTTAAGAGTGGTCCAATTCATTTATTCTATTCTCACAATGTTGTTATGTTGTAGCAACAAAATAAAAATCACAGTGGTATGCTCATCTCAGAGTTCCTTCCGTCTTGTATCCAAGGGGTTATTTTGAGATGGATGTGTACAGAGTCTTATAAATGGCAGCAGCTGGCAGCTGTGGGAGGCATCTGTGACAACGACCTCACCCAAATATCCCCTCCCTCCCGCTCTTTCCATTTCTCTCCTATCATGTGAGGACACTGAGCATCAACGAGAGACATGTGACTCAGATTGAACAAACTCTTAGCAACTCCCGAAAGTCCCAACATAGGCTGTTATGAAACAAAAAGTGAAAGTAGTGCCACATTGGACACACATTTAAACAACTAATAGAAGAGTCAAATAGGTAACAGCTATGCAGAGCCTAGTGTGACAATAAGCCTGCTATGTAATTATTCTGTAGGCCAGAAACGGATAACTACACAAATACCTCTGCTTACTTTTTTGGCCAACTTCAGAACAGCCTATTGAGAGGTGCAAACATGGAGTTGGCTCTGAATCATCATGGCCATGGATGGAGTGGGATGGTTGAGTGTCGATTCCTTTACCCGGGAGTTATATCATGACATAAACTGAGGCACATGCACCATGTTGACTGACACGTGAATGCAAAAATATGTCACTCAGAATAACATCAAATAATATGCTGCTCTAGTTTGATTCCCCAGAGAATTAGGACTATAACATTGCTCTAACCCACACGTCGACAAATATAACTCAATCGGAATTGATGTAACCTATCCATAAAAGTCTACATCTCTGTCGTCATGGTAAGAGCATTTTCTTAATGTCATCTGAGGCTAGGGATTCAGAACGGAGGTAGGGAGGCACTCACCCCAGTCCGAGTTGTGGAATCCGCAGGCCGGCCTGCCTGTCTGTCTAGCCTGTTTCCCCGAAGGACTATAAAGTTGTTTTGTTGGAGGTACTCCTTCTTCCACTGTCAGTCTCCTTTGCTTCCTTGCACATCCCCGTCCATCCCGTGATGTCAGAATGACTTAATTTGACTAACTCAATAAGAATTCTCTGCCTTGTGGATTTAACCAAGCCCATGCAAAAGCGCTAACGCAAACAGATACTGCTGTTCACAAGAGACAAAAACCCTCCTTGCACATCCCTGCAAAACAAAAGCAGATCTCAATAACATCCCTTTTATTTGACGCACCGCAGTAGACCATCAGTCCTTTCTTCTAGTTAATGTAAAGCTGAAACTCTGCAAGGTCTATAAAGGGGTCAACCCTTATCAGTCATTATATGGGTACCATAACATTAAGATTCCAGTGAACCATATTTAAAACGATAAATAAATGTCTCGCATTTGAGAAAACGTTTGCTTCACGCAGTGTGGAGGAGGAAACGGAGGGAACATGGAACTTCAAGCTGGCTGCTTAATATAGCCTATTAGAGTTGCTTTTCTTCGAGGCATATTTTTGTTTGATGCAGGAAAGTCAGATTAAAGTGAGCCTTGGCATTTGTTTTCTTGTGTGGTGTGATTCAGAAAAGATTGGGAACCAACGGTCTATGTGCATGTAGTTGCAATGCAAGTGTCAGAAGAGGGACTGGACTGTCTCCTCCACATTAAGTATGATCCACTGTAGGCCAGCAGATAGGTTATGCAGAGGAAATGGTTTATTTCCATGATTCACATCCACTGGACATCCTTTTAACAAAATGTAAAATAAATGTTTAAAAAAGTGCATTACACATTAACATAGTGCAAACAATAAGTTACAGCTTAAAATGTAAAAAAGAAAATATATAACAAAAACAATCAATGTAAAAAAAAAAAACTTTCTCTCAATATGATGATGTATGTTTTATGAGTTTTCATTCATTTATGCCTTATATGCAAAAACACATCTAACACTTGTTTATGGTAAGGAATGAATATCAGGGAAAGATGGCAACTTGTACTCTTGACATGAACATCTTGACATATAAGTTCCCCCTCTTCCTATGTCTCAGGGTCTCTATACCCAGCTTTCTGTCTCACACTCTCAAAGCATTGACCAGTTTAAGGATTGTCAAGTAAGGGCAGGTGAACCCTAAGATGCCTGGGAATGTATGTAGAAAACTTTGTTCTGTGCCCATTTGCACAAATAAACCCCTCAGACTTTGGTCTCAATAATAGAAAACAAAATAATAGCAATTGATTGGCCTGTCAAGCAAATACACGTGTGGGAGTGAGAGCGTGTGCTCCGTGTGTACCAAGATATAGCTTTCGAGGGGCATCGGGATAATTCTTTTTGTGGGGGCAGAGGGCAAGTGGCGTTTCCATGGATACACTCATTCACAATGACTCTGCAAAGCCTGTGACGAGGTTAGGACAGACAGAGCTAAGGCCAGGGTTAAGGCACTTAAGTAGAAATAGATTTATTTTTAAATAAAAAAAACAGTGCAGTAGCTTTAAGCATAGCATCAGTTGTGATGGACTAGTTCAAGACACTCCTTTTGACAGCACTTAAATCCTCCGTCATATGGCCTACTGTTCACTGCTATGAGCATGACGTAACACTGGGCACCACTGGCCAACCAAACAGATCCTACAATAATGTCATCACCACACCAGTGTGGTGAAATAAATATTTGAACCATCGGGATCTAATTCCACTCTTAATAATATTATAGGGTATTCTGTAACCCTTTTAATAACCTGCTATGTCAGAAGTTACATCATGCTTATAACCGCTACATGAAGGCATTATAACAGTGGGTTGGAATAAAGCGCAAACCCAAATGATATATGGTGACCTCAAGTGCTAGACATCGGATTGGCTGAACTAGATTCAATAAAAAAAAATGTTTTTTTTAAAAGGGACAGGGAGCAGTTTTGTAGACAAAACTCAATTTAAAACGCTACTACTTCCTATTCCATTCTAATAACTGTATTTCCTATGAGGCAACCTCTTTAAAATTGAATACCTACCAGTGAACACAGGCAAATTCACCCAGTGCCTTAAGTGCAGTAACCTTAAGTGCAAACACCACAAAGTGTTCACTGACCACAGAACCCAACCCATTAATGTGGCTTGTACCCAAATTAAATGCAAATTTGCTTTGACCAGTACCTCTGAGTAACAAACACTGACGATAGTTGCTAATATAACAAATGCAGAGCCACTCATATGATTAAAGGGATAGCTCACCCAAATTACACATTGCTTTCCTTACCCTGTAAGCAGTCTATGCACAAGGTATGACAGCAATCCATTCTTTGGTTTAGTTACTCTGGCACCGTTTCTACATGCTAACATCTTAGCATTTGTGGCACAAATCCCATTCAAGTCAGGGGACCGATATTAGAATTTTCCGCGTATCATGTCCAAATCATCCGAAAGTATCCAAAATTGATTGAGAAACTCAGTCACTTATAGATGTTTTAAACATGATGCGCAAGAAAATCTAATAAAAATGGGGCCCATGACTTGGAAACAGTGCTAGGGAAACTACACCATAGCATGGATTCCTGTCATACTTTGTCCATAGACTGCTTACAGGGTAAGGAAAACAATGTCTCATTTTGTAATTTGGGTGAACAAGTCATTTTCATTTTTCTTTGTTCAGTTATCACAAATCAAAAGCAATCTTGTCTACATATAGTATAGGCCATTTCGTCAGTGGCAACGACATATGTACAGCTCAATTGAAAAAAAGTCAATTGATCCCCTACTTTAAAAGAGCAACAGATGTTTTGCACTCATACACAGACAGCTTTCCCATCGTCACATAGCACTCCTGTCACAACCATGGTAATAAACTCCTGATGTATGCATGCGCCTGCACACACACACACACACTGCCACCATCACACATATTATCCTTGCACACTCAACATGCCAAATGCATTAGTTTATAAACAGCCAAACAACTTTCAAAAGCATTATACCCTTTGGGGCAAAGTAAGTTTAGGCTGGCCACAAAGAAGTCAACTACCTGCATATTATGCGCCAGTTTATCAAATTAGAACCTGTACTAAATAAATACTCAGACTGATAAATATAGGGGTTAAGTTAAGGGAACATTGGTCAAACAGCATGCGGGATGGCAGAGCCTCCAGTCAGACTTGGCCTGTCATACTGTGCTGCTGCTCTACACACAGCTTCGGAAGTTTCTCATGTCTGCTGTAAATAAACTAAACATTGTAGTAGCTAGCTACTGATATTCTACAGACTGCAACAGAAAGCAGAACTGTAACCCCTTTCTGAGAAACTATGATGGTAGATAATCGTCTGTTCCTTCCAATGCCTCAACTTGTTTTTTGTCCCAACTTCCTTGTTTGGCTGTTAGTGTTGCCGTGCGAAAGGCTGAGAAAAGCTGCTTCTTTCCCAAACAGATCCAGCTAAAGCCCATTACGCTGTGCTGCTAACATCACAGACACATTTGGAACTCCCAGGTCTGTGAAAGCAAAAACAAGCTGTTCAAACAAATGTGACTTATACAGTAGTTCTGCTTCAATGTATGGCAACGATTCCATTTTTTTTTTGTTACAGTACAAATAAAAGGGAGTCCAATGTTGCTCTGGCACAATGACAGTTGAATAAAGCCGGTTTCACAAAGCTCCTACACCTACTGTGCAATACCACAAATGTGTGTCAATAGGGAGGAGAATAAATAGAAGAGGAATGCCGTCAGAAAAAACCTTGAACCTAATGTATTTGATTGCCTTTTGAGAGTGATGCAGAGATGATGGAAGAAAGATATGGTGTCAGACACAGTATGTCGGACTACAGCTGGTCTGGAGAAGAGGGGACAGAGCACTAATCAGTGGTAGAGTAATACAGCATTGTGAAATCCCATCCCAAAACAATTTGAACTCTTTCAGTTGCCCACAAATCCTCTCAAACCATACAAGGATGATGATGAGTTCTCAATCAGATCATTGAACTACTGTGCCTATTGCCTTTGCACAGCAGTGGTGAAATGCCAGCTGTGGCGAAAACGAAACAAATCCAACGTTTATATGCTCCCTCTAAACTGCTTCAAAGAAACAAACGAATCCAGGAGAGAATGGAAAACGGGACTTAGTCAATATTACTTCTCTTTCTGCGTTTCTTCCCATCATCCATAGCATTGCTCAAGAAGAGGCTGTAGCCGTGACGACGAGGACACGTTGTGTAACACTGTACGGCCATGAATAGCATATTGACCACTTTTCAAGACATTATTTCATGAAGTACCTCAAATGGAGGAGGGCTGGCTGAGCCAGTCATTGAGAAGAGAGGCAAGTCAACAAAGACAGTCATGGACTAAAATATTCTTGAGATGCTTGTGTTCCGACTGAGGTACACTGCTTCGCTTGAAGAGGCAGGAAGATGCTCATATGATGAAGTCGTTATTCGGTGACACAAAAACGCAAGAGGAAAATACAGTAAGTGAGGATTCAATATTCAACCTTCTGTCTGTTCAGGGGCACATGAGGAGATGTTGAACGAATCGAAGCAGAGGCTCAGTTGCACACATTCATTGAGCTCCATTGAGAGTACCTTCTAAAACAGTATCTCTTATTTGGATTGATAAACAGACAGTACATGTATGTATAATAGGAATTGTGTTGTTATTTTTCTTTCTTCCAGCCAACATGCTGTTAATATGTCTCGAGAGACAGAGGAATCTCCAGGCATGTCTCCAGGACACCTGTAGCAAACCTGGCAAACTTCATCCTCCTTCAAACCTGCTCCCTAAGTTCTGACTGCGGAACCTGTCTGGAGGAGACACACTGGAAACACAGTCAGCTCCTGGGGGTGGATGGGGGCTCAGAGGGTTCCTCTCCCCCTGGTGTGGAGGGGCAGGCTGGTGGCTCGGTGGAGAACAGCTGGGCCTGATCGTCAGCTAGGTCTGAGAGGTCCTCGGTGGAGAAGGTGAGGCCTCCCAGCTTGGCCAGGGAGCTAGAGCGTTTGAGCAAAGAGGGGAAGGTTAGGCCGGCCAGCCTCATGCGGGTTTCTATCTCCTGGGTGCGCTGCCGGACCAGGCCTTGGTGTCCCCCGCGGTTGCTGTGGAGGCTGTCGCTGCTGGAGCTCCTGGTGAGGGTGGAGCCGTGGGGGGAGGACACGGGGTCCAGGTCTGGGCGGAACCCTGGGGGTACGACACCGGGGTGGTGTTCATCTGGGGGTCTGCGGCTGTGACCATGCAGCTGGTAGATGGAATGGGGGTTTCAGAATGCATCCCTACATCCCCCTCCATTTCCTCCACCGCCAAGTGCAGGTCCATCTGCTCAGCAAGCCCAGCCCCTGAGAGTAGACCCTCCATGGCCAGGCCTGAAAGCCTTTCCAGCTGTTCTGCCCTCTGCCTCACCAGTCCCATCCCCAGCTCAGGCCCCGTCCTCTGTAGCTCCACTCCACCACCAGGAGGCTGCAACTCCACCCCAGCAGGCTGCAACTCCACCCCTCCACTAGGAGACTGACCTGCTGGCCTCTCCCCATCCAGGCTGAGCTTCATAAACGTGAGCTCCGTGATGGCTCCGGTCCCAACCTCCCTGCCTGGCCTTAGCTCCTGTTCTTCCTCCTCCTCATCCTCCTGCAGCTCGTCCATGTCCTCCGTCTCCAAGGAGCAGTGTCGGTCTCGGGGCAGCTCCTCGCAGCTCATGGGCGACACCAGCCGCTGGCGGTAGGCCTCCAGGCGGGCAATGGTGGCAGGTAGGGTGCAGGGGGAGTGGGGGGCAGGGGTGTTGGTGAAGTGGGTGCCAGGGGGGTCTATGGAGATGGTGGGGACCACTCCGCAGTGACGTGTGGGGTTAAGGCGGTGGGTGCGGCCTCCTGCTGGGCGCTCACAGCGCCGCCCTGGTGGCAGACGCAGGCAGTCTTTACACGACTGGTAGGAGGGCTTGACTTTGTAAGGGTTTCCTGTGCTAGCACTGTCCTAAACAGAAGAAACAGAGAGAGGGAGGGAATGCATGGTCAGACAGAGGTCTCGAAGCTAATAAAACACCAGATATTATGACACCTATAAGATGCTGGTCCTTGAAATGAATGGGATCGAATAATGACAGAAAAATTTGGCTTTACAAGGCATTACAATTACCCTCATGTAAGCTTAATATTTTAACCTTAACCCCAAACAAGTTCAAGTCAAAATTAACCCAACTTTTACACCCCCATTTGTATAGATACAGGTAGCTATTGACTGCCCCACTCACGTCGAAGGTAGCGGGGCAGCTGCGCTTGGCAGCCAGGCGGTTACTGTTGTTGGCGTTCTCGTTGTTAAAGCGGTTCATGTTGACCTGCTCCTTCCTCTCTTCGTCCTCTCTCGCTCCCTCCCCTCCTGCAGCAGTCCAAGCCAGGGCGGCCATCTCTGCCTCCTCCTTCTGCGCCTCCTCCTCGTCCTCCTCCTCCACCGTGCTGAACTCCAGCCTCAGCCTCATGTCCTCCAGGGGCTCCAGGCGGCCCCCACAGGTCTGGGCGGCGGTGCCTTCCCCGGGCAGAGCCAGCTGGGCCATGGGGAAGCCCTCGTCCTCCAGAAGGGCGTCCCTCTCCACATCCTCGATCTCAATAAACACCCTCTCCATGCCCAGCAGGGGAGGACCACGCACTGGGGTGGAGGGCTCGCTGTCTAGGGCCGTGTCCGACAGCCGTCTGAAGTAGTAGTTGTAGTTGAGGGGGTCCAAGGGCTCCACCTCCAGGCCCAAGCTCCGGCAGGGGGAGGCTCCGCAGCCCTCTCCCCCCCAGGCCTCACCCTCCACGGGCGTCTCCTCTCCGCCACAGCACTGGCCAGACGCCTCATCTGGGATGTCCTCTCCTCCCTCGGGCCTCCACAGCTTGTTGTGGCGCTGCTTACTGGGGGACAGGGGGGGGACGGGACGGGGGCGGGGTTAGAGTGACCATGTGTACAGACAGACATCATAGACATAATGAGATGCTTAGCCACTAATAAACATTGTGGCCATTATCTGCAGTCTCTCTACCAAGCTAATAATACACAAATAACCTTACAGATTGCTTAACTTAGCTGACCCCGTCTAAACAGCTACGGTGGTAATTTAACAGTCACATTTGATCTGATCTCTATGCAGCGAGTTAGGTAGAATTCCTCATGACTGCAGTGGAGTGAGAATGTAAATTAAATGGTAGAGACAAGGCACAGCTGGTTACACAGCGCCTTTGGGAAGTATTCATACCCCTTGGCTTTTTACACATTTTGTGTTACAGCCTGAATTCCAAATAGATTTCCCCCCATTTACGCACAATTCCTCATGACAGTGAAAACATGTTTAGATATCTTTTCAAATGTATTGAAAATGAAATACGGAAATATCTCATTTACACAAGTATTCACACCCCTGAGTCAATACATGTTAGCGTCACCTTTGGCAGCAATTACAGCTGTCTTTCTGGGTAAGTCTCGAAGAGCTTTGCACACCTGGATTGTACAATATTTGCACATTATTTTGTTTTAAATCATTCAAGCTCTGTCAATTTGGTTGTCATGGCTAGACAGCCATTTTCAAATCTTGCCATAGATTTACAAGCCGATTTAAGTCAAAATTGTAACTCCGCCACTCAGGAACATTCAATGTAGCCTTGGTAAGCAACTCCAGCGTAGATTTGGCCTTGTGTTTTAGGTTATTCTCCTACTGAAAGGTGAATACAATAACATGACGCGGCCACCATTATGATTGAAAATATGGAGAGTGGTACTCAGTAATGTGTTGTATTGGATTTACCCCAAACATAACACTTTGTATTCAAGACAAAAAGTTAGTTGCAGTATTACTTTAGTGCCTTGTTGCAAACCGGATGGATTCTGCACAGGCTTCCTTCATTTAACTCTGTCATTTAGATTAGTATTGTGGAGTAACTGCAATGTTGTGGATCCATCCTCAATTTTCTCCCATCACAGCCATTAAACCATGTAACGGTTTTAATGTCAACATCGGCCTCGTGATGAAATCCATGAGTGGTTTCCTTCCTATCCGGCAACTGAGTTAGGAAGGATGCCTGTATCTTTGTAGTGACTTGGTGTATTGATACACCATGCAAAATGTAACTAATAACTTCACCATGTTCAAAGGGATATTCAATGTCTGCTTTTTTTTATACCCATCTACCAATAGGTGCCCTTCTTTGCGAGGCATCGGAAAACCTCGCTGGGCTTTGTGGTTGAATCTGCGCTTGAAATTCACCGCTTGACTGACGGACCGGACAGATAATTGTATTTGTGGTGTACAGAGATGAGGTAGTCATTCAAAAAAATCATGTTTAACACTTATTGCACAGTCCATGCAACTTATAAGACTTGTTAAGCACGCAATCTCAATTAAATACATTTTAATTTCTGCCTGTAACACAACAAAATGTGGGAAAAGTCAAGGGGTACTTTCTGAAGGCACCGTATACCTGAACAGACCTACATACCGTAAAACTTCAATTAAAACGCTGAGTCGCAAATAGCCGTCTGTCCCTTTTAATAGCCGGGCCTCTGCACACATTTCAGCAAATAAACGGCTATTTCAAATAAACGCTGGGTCTAAGTGAATTGTTTACTAGTGAACCTCCGTACCCTAAAGATTGCGTGAAACACGATAAAGGAGACCAACATCATTGCCATGGATGAGACGGCAGTGTGATTTGACATGGTCGGCTCAACGAGTGAGAATGGTGCTAAAGTACGAAATTGGGTTGATGACATGCAGCCTAGTCTTCGCAAGTCTGATCTGCGATGGATCTGTTATTATAAGGTTTATACTGGTCATATTTTGTCACAAACAAATGTGGTAGTCTTTTCAACATTTTATTGAGCAAAAGCTGTGTGCATTAAGGAAATACACGCCTGGCTCAAATAGAACCCTGTCTCTAATAAGCGCCGGTTGTGTGTGATTGAAGCAAATAAACACCTGGGCTATTAATTTAAGTTTTACAGTATACCTGTATAGTGCTCCAGTCTACCCTGACTGACTCACCTAGCGTCCAGGATGCCCTCGTACTCGGCCAGCTGCCTCATGAAACCAGCGTTGGGCCGAGCGATGCTCCTCTTCTGCTTCACAAAGTTGTAGGCCTTCTCCAGAGTCCAGCCATACTCCTTCATGGCATACGCTATGACCGTGGAGGCTGACCGGCTCACACCCATCTTACAGTGGACTAGACACTTAGACTGGTTCTTCCTGTGGGGAAATAATACGTTTTACATTAAAACCCTGCTCATTTAGAAGATGTCTTATCCATAGTTACTAGGCTGTCCACATAGCTTATAGAATAACTTCGGCCAAGACAGAGGCACTAGCCACTATTTAGTAGACTACATTGCCTTTATTGAGGTTCTGTGGTGAATACTTCACATGCTCCCATACATGTTAGCCGTTCAAGGAGTAGGGTTCAGTTTGTTTTGAGAAGTAGGCACTCACTTGGCTCGGACAATGAAGTTGTAGGTCTCGTTCCAGTGGGCCAGCAGGTCTGTGGCCTCCTCGTCGTACACCCGGATGTTGTGGTAGGTGAACATGCCCGGGAAGAAGTTGTCTATCTCCCTGGTCACGTTGAGGATGTGGCCCACACTGCATCAAGAAGAAAAAAACATGTCAGTCTTTAGTTCAGTGGTGCTAGCGATGTTCTAACAACAGACCTTTTTGCATTGGTAGGTCTTTTGAAGGAGAGATTCAACAATGACCTGACAGACATGTATTGTCCTTGAGAATACAGAATAATACAACGCTATGTTTGTGAGCCGGCGGTTAGGGAGCAGTTCTAGACATAGCTTTAGTGTTTGTGAGACGCCCACTCACCCACAGTCCCGTAGTTCCTCTAGATTGGAGGCATTCCACTCAGAGCCCTAGAGAAGAAACAAACAAAGGAATGCACATCAAGACAACTTAGTCAGGTTACAGGGGTGAAATGAACTGTAACTACACCAGGGTTACAGTGAGAGGTGCGGCAGGAGTTCAGAGGTGGACGGTAGTTACATTTGAGTCATTTAGCAAAGTCATCCAGAGTGACTTACAGGAGCAATTAGGGTTTAGTGCCTTGCTCAACGGCACATAAGCAGATTTTTCACAGTCTGCTCGGGATTCGAACCAGCGATCTTTCGGTTACTGGCCCAACGCTCTTAACCGCTAGGCTACCTGCTGCCCTAAGGGCCGCTCTTTTGTACCTACATGTACAGATAAACCATTTGATACGAAAGTAGATCTGTTTAAATTCTTTCGCAAGATTAAACTTAAGCATGTGTTTTCGCAAAGCACTGTTTCGGGCCTAGAAACACATCAAAGAACTGGTACCCATTTTAAGCCCAATAGCAAATTCTGTCCTATGGTTAACAACTCCTCGATTAATACCTATTGTTGGTTAGTCGAACAAGAAGTGATGTCAGTATATAGGAGACAAACAAACCACATTCAGAAGAATCTCACTAGAACAGAAGAACAGGCACTTAATTAATGAAAGATTCTTCTTTGGTTATTAAACCTGCGGATAAGGGGGGTGCTATGGTTGTTTTAGACTATGAAAAATGTAAAGAAAAAAATTCAGAGACAACTGAGCAATGAACGTTTCTATAGAAAACTGAGTGTTGATCCCACACAGGTGTTCCAAAGGGAAATATGCTCTAATCTGGAGCCCTATTAAACCACCTCATCTCAAAACCTGAATATCTTTGCTGCAAATGTGCCATACATCCATGCTTGTACATTTGACCGAAATTACTCAAACCTAAAACACAACAAGGCAATTATCCAGGCAGACCAGTGGTTGCAGGAATAGGCTCAATGCTAGAGCCGTTGTCGAACTTTGTAGACATTTTTATTAAAACTCATGTGCAAGCATTGCCATTATATGGAAGAGATGTCGAGGGTCTATGTACCAGCATTCCCCATGTGGCGTAGCGGGCAGCCCTAGCTCACTATTTGGGAGACAGAGATACTCTCGAATATCCACCAACTAAATTAATTTTTAGAGCTGGCTGAATATGTTTTGACGTATAACTATTTCAGGTTTGATGGTGAATACTGCCTCCAAATGAATGGAACATCGATGGGCTCCACATTCGCTCCGAGCTATGCTAACCTCTATGTGGGTCTTCTTGAAGAACGTTTTGTTGAATAAAGCCCTGAAGTGGTATCATTTTTTGCATATGGGAAGGAACGAAAAAAGAGCTGTCAGATTTTAATGGCACTCCTCAATGACATTGACCCCAATCTCAAATTCTCTATTGAATATGACACTCGGCGTTCATTACCTCGATATGTGGATTGAGAAATCAAATGGAACCCTGTTTACTACTCTGTATAGAAAAGAAACAGACAGAAATACTCTTATTACAGGGGGACAGGTTCCATCCTGAGCCGTTAAAAAGAGGACTTCCAAGAAGCCAGTTGTTCATACTGCGTCGTATATGCCATTCCACAGAGGATTATCTAGAAAAAGCAGCAGAGATGCGCATGAGGTTTCTAAGAAGAGGCTATTGCCCACAATGTGTGGATGAAGCTCTTCATTTGGCATTGGGAAAAACACGAGATGAACTGCGACCAAAAAAGACCCAGTAAAGCTAAAGAACACTCTGTAATGTTCACAACCACATATACTTTGAACTCGCGAAAAGTGGGAGATGCGGTCAAGAAACACTGGCATATTTGAATCATCGGACCCAGCTTGGCCGGCTGAATTTTAAAATATCCACCACTTATTGTCTATAGGTGAGGTCGCAATTTACACACGATAAATTGGTTCATGCCAACTGTCAGCCACAAAAGAAAATCAGCCAGGCTCTTTTACACCCTCTACCAAATGGTAGCTATAAATGCAGAGGATGCGCACAGTGCAACAACAATGATGAAGTGTGAATATTTCTGCCACCCAAACACAGGAAAACGGTTCAAAATAAATGACATTATTACGTGTTCCACCAACCCATTTTATTTACATTATTAAATGTCCATGTGGGCTGGGCTGTGCTATGTAGGTAAAACCTCTTGTTCTCTTAAACAGAGAATCACTGAACATAAAAGTTCGATCAGGAGAAAGGACAGGAATTATCCAGTCGGAGTACATTTTAATGACCTAAAGGAGGACATTTCTACCTTTAGATTTTGTGGCAAAGAGAAAGTTAAGATATCAGACAGGGGAGGGGATATTAATAATACTCTGAGTAAAAGAGAATGTTAAATGACTTAATCATGAAATGCCTATGAATGTTGTGAATTTGAACATGAATTATTTAAGATTACTCTGATGTTTTTCGTACAATGTACCCAATGATTAATGAAAACTTGCTCGGTAGGTCTATGTCCTCATTGTGGTTTTACAGACGTGTTTAATATGTCTTATTTACACACTTTATTTGAATATTTATGAAATGTACACTGCTCAAAAAAATAAAGGGAACACTTAAACAACACAATGTAACTCCAAGTCAATCACACTTCTGTGAAATCAAACTGTCCACTTAGGAAGCAACACTGATTGACAATACATTTCACATGCTGTTGTGCAAATTGAATAGACAACATGTGGAAATTATAGGCAATTAGCAAGACACCCCCAATAAAGGAGTGGTTCTGCAGGTGGTGACCACAGACCACTTCTCAGTTCCTATGCTTCCTGGCTGATGTTTTGGTCACTTTTGAATGCTGGCGGTGCTTTCACTCTAGTGGTAGCATGAGACGGAGTCTACAACCCACACAAGTGGCTCAGGTAGTGCAGCTCATCAATGCGAGCTGTGGCAAGAAGGTTTGCTGTGTCTGTCAGCGTAGTGTCCAGAGCATGGAGGCGCTACCAGGAGACATGCCAGTACATCAGGAGATGTGGAGGCCGTAGGAGGGCAACAACCCAGCAGCAGGACCGCTACCTCCGCCTTTATGCAAGGAGGAGCAGGAGGAGCACTGCCAGAGCCCTGCAAAATGACCTCCAGCAGGCCACAAATGTGCATGTGTCTGCTCAAACGGTCAGAAACAGACTCCATGAGGGTGGTATGAAGGCCCGACATCCACAGGTGGGGGTTGTGCTTACAGCCCAACACCGTGCAGGACGTTTTGCATTTGCCAGAGAACACCAAGATTGGCAAATTCGCCACTGGCGCTCTGTGCTCTTCACAGATGAAAGCAGGTTCACACTGAGCACATGTAACAGATGTGACAGAGTCTGGAGACGCCGTGGAGAACGTTCTGCTGCCTGCAACATCCTCCAGCATGACCGGTTTGGCGGTGGGTCAGTCATGGTGTGGGGTGGCATTTCTTTGGGGGGCCGCACAGCCCTCCATGTGCTTGCCAGAGGTAGCCTGACTGCCATTAGGTACCGAGATGAGATCCTCAGACCCCTTGTGAGACCATATCCTGGTGCGGTTGGCCCTGGGTTCCTCCTAATGCAAGACAATGCTAGACCCCATGTGGCTGGAGTGTGTCAGCAGTTCCTGCAAGAGGAAGGCATTGATGCTATGGACTGGCCCTGCCCGTTCCCCAGACCTGAATCCAATTGAGCACATCTGGGACATCATGTCCCGCTCCATCCACCAACGCCACGTTGCACCACAGACTGTCCAGGAGTTGGCGGATGCTTTAGTCCAGGTCTGGGAGGAGATCCCTCAGGAGACCATTTGCCACCTCATCCGGAGCATGCCCAGGCGTTGTAGGGAGGTCATACAGGCACGTGGAGGCCACACACACTACTGAGCCTCATTTTGACTTGTTTTAAGGACATTACATCAAAGTTGGATCAGCCTGTAGTGTGGTTTTCCACTTTAATTTTGAGTGTGACTCCAAATCCAGACCTCCATGGGTTGATAAATTTGATTTCCATTGATCATTTTGTGTGATTTTGTTGTCAGCACATTCAACTATGTAAAGAAAAAAGTATTTAATAAGAATATTTCATTCATTCAGATCTAGGATGTGTTATTTTAGTGTTCCCTTAATTTTTTTGAGCAGTGTATATTGTTATATTTGGTAGCACTTATTTGTTTTTTCCTTCGCCTCCAACCCCTTTCCGTGCGTGGAACGGATGTGGGTGTGGCTAGGTCTACATAAGGGTGTAAATGATTTTTTTAAACCCTCAAAAGCTCTGACGAAGGCCGTGAGGCCGATACGTCAGCTTATTAAAGATCAGTGATACTATCAAGAGCCGTGTGCGGTTTCCTTTTTTCCTTCATGGATACAAAGAGACCATTAGGATGTCAAGAAAGGTTCTTACCAAGTAGAGGTGGTCGAAGATGAGTGTGGCTTTGTCCATCTGACCCAGGATCAGCAGCATCTCGTTGTCGATGAACTCTTTGTACTCCTTCAGGTTACAGCTCATATGCTGCTCCAGCTCCACACGGATCTGGTGGGGACATATCGGGTATTAGGTTGCACCATGGTACTGAAGTTGGGAGGAACTATGTACAAAAAGTGCTATAATTTCTTAACGGTTCACCCAACATGGATGAAAATACCCTCAAATGAAAGATGACAGTCTGCACTTTAACCTCAGACATTGTGTCATTTCAGAGCCAAAACAAGGACAAACGTGTCACCGCCCCAATACGTTTGGGGCTCACAATACCTCCTTGGAAGTGACATTCTCCAGGTCACGGAACATCATGATGGTGCGTAGTTTGGCTTTGATTGCACACTCGGTTCTCTCGCTCTCGGTTGGCCTGTTCAACATGCGTCAATACATTAAGACAATTATGAATGTAACCAGCACATTTCATTTCAACAGAAAAGGCCCAGTTAACACCATAATGGACAAACAGTACCTTCTGAGATTGGTAATGCAACTGGAAATGAATCATACTAAAGTCAACTGAAGTGAACTTTGCTAAATCGGATGAGTGAGGTCTTACCGGTCGACGAACATGGCAGGTGAGTCGGGCCGCGTGGTCTCCAGATCGGTCATAGCGTTCCACTCGTTGATGCAGCTCTGCTCGGAGGTGATACAGCTCTCATAGAAGCCCATCCAGGTGAGGGCCATGCCCCCGGGGAAGTAGTTGTACCTGCGAGACACCTCGCATGCCTTATGGAGGATCTGCAGGGCAGACCTGAAGACACGCCGGTAGCAGAAGCTCTCAGTCATGATACAGGCTCACAACAGTAACTGGTCAGTAGCTATTCCACTGATCTAATGACATGGAGAGTCAGTCTTTGGATCATTGATTTTTAATGACGGCAGGAAATTCAGAGCACATTATTAAGGCGGCTTGTCAGATCCAGAGAAAATATGAATCTGTTAAGAATGAAAGCAAATTGTAACGTCTATTTACCAGTAGATGGTGCATGGACACTGTCAGCGCTTTTTTTCTCCAGCATCACAGTGTTACCAGCCTGAATAGTTCAACTAGTAGTTTATGATTTTCATTCCATTGATTGTTGATATTAAGATGAAACCAACACCACAAGCCCAAGGTGGTAAAGTACAGTACTGTCCACAGACAGTCACTATGGTTTCAGGGAATATAAGGTTACCAGAGAATGATATTCTGAAGTACCCAAACACAGTAGAAATTAAAAACACAAAACAGACACTTACCACATGGCCTGCACAGAAACAGGCTTGAAGACATGCGACCGTCCTCCTGTGGTCACACTAAATCCTCTGAGGAGAGAGAAGATGGGAGGATGAAGGATTAGGTTGGGTTCATGGACAGAGAGAGGGAGATAGAGAGAGTGGTTTGAAAACACAAACCAGGGGCTGAGCTATAGTGGCTCGGGGTGCTATTCAGGAAACAAACCAATGGAACATTCCTCCAGCATAGAGAGAGGGATGACTTTAACAGCTCAGCAAGAGCTCATCTGCCACATGGAGGGATGAAAACGGCTGTAGTTCACTATACTGCCCACTGGAGGGCAAAGTAACTCATTCTGCGTCCCTTACAGGGCTGAGCCGTTTGAACGGGCTTAACGAGCAGAGATACTTCATGGTTGACTGTGTGAATCCAGCTTGGTTGTCTGTGGGATGTACTGCGTGTGACACATACCGTACCTTTGTGGAAAGTTCCATGTGGGGGGCAACTCTACTGACAGCCACGTTATAGAGGAAAAATGTCCTTTCTATGCCTGTGATGTGGTTGCCCCACCTAGATATCTGAAGATGTAAGTCTCTCTGGATAAGAGCGGCTGCTAAATGACTAAAATGTCAAATGTAGAAGAGCAGCACTTACCCATCTCCATCCAAATGGATCTTCGTATCGCTCCAGAGCGGTAGCACCATCCCGATAGAGCAGCTTTTACTGGGAAAAATACAACAGAATCAACCATTTCTCTAAGACAACAACAAACCACATTGTAGTCTATCACTGCTGGCTGAGGAGGAAAGACAGGTGGGTACCTGTCCTTATCGGTGAAGTCCATCCCTAGCAGGATATTCTCCTCGGTGTCCTGGCGACCACTGGTGTAGACCACAACCATGTACCGCACGCGGTCAGACCAACCGCTCTCTAACCGTACAGCCTGGGTTACAGCAGGAGGAAGAGGTTGCACTGTGTAGCATCTGTGCGTCAATCAATATGGGTGGTAAGTACATTTGTTAGGATTTGACTCACCAGTTTAATGCGGTCCTCAGAGCGGAGGGTGTTAATCATGACCTGCAGGTGTTGCGGTAAGTCACCTAGGAGAGAAGAGAACCACATACCATCATCCAACTGCTTCAGGTGGTGTGTCCCGATCAATCAAACCGATCTACCCATCAGCCATAACTTGTAGAACTATTTCCAGCTCAGCTATCCAGGCTCCTATTTAGATGCCCTCCTGCAGGTTGATCCAATTCCAACCACAGCAACACACGTCTGTACAGAAGTTACACACGGCAGAGCAAAGCCTGAACATCTCATGACGGGACATGAAAATAATTGGGAACGGTGTACCAGAACATCTAATCTCAAGTACAATCCTTGGCTAAACTGATACAAACATGCAGAAAGTCAGAAAGTCAGTCATATGCGTAAACACACAGACAAACCCAAGGTTTATCAGAGCTAAGCATGGACTTGAACGCCTGGTGATGTAATCAAGGAATCTGGAATGCTCCTCACATTGATCTTGTGTTTAACCTGCGTATCATAGGGGAGGAGAGGGGAGGGGTGTGTTTGGACTCCAAAATGAAGGGCTAGCACTCCCCAATCGAACAAATGTCAACAACAACCCTGCTATGAGACATGCTGTATCAGGCACACATATGCCTACGGGTGCATACACACCACCGAGGTAACATCAGCTGCACTGCGGGTTGGTTAGTCCAGCTAGGTGAGTTTATGTAACATCTTGATGGGAAAATCAAACAAGCAGGATCTAGAAAACCAGATCTACAAAGCCACTTTACTGCTAAAAGCAATACCTGCCTTGAAGGCACTCAATCAAAGGCCAGGGAATCATTCAGTGAACATGGGTTAAACACAGGCTCAACCACAAAAGCCAACCCAACCTCAGCAAATATGACCTTTTCTTTGCATGGAGCTTTTAGCAGTGGCATTGTCACGGTTCACTGAACAACAAGCTCAGTGTGTGTCAAGAGTGTTTGTAGTTACCTGCGAGTTTGTGGTGTGTGGGTGTCTTGGGTCCCTGTGCATTGGTGCCCTGCTGCAGGAAAAGGGCAGCTCCTTTGACCATGAAGAAGCTCTCGCTGAGGCTGTAACACAGACAGGCAGACAGGGAAACACACACAGGCAGACAGGGAAACAGGGTTTACAGACGTCTCAGACTGCATCAGTATCTAGTGGTTTTATGATGCAACACAGAGAATGGGGAAGCATTCATTTGAGAAGTGAAAGAAAGAGCACATACTGTACTGTAAGTAGGCAACATATCATCAGAAAACCTAAATAGTGTTGGGCAAATCATTATACTGCTTGAACAGCTTAAGCAGAGTCTGTGGCTCACTGTACTTCTACGGCGTTCTACTCAGAGGACATTAGAAATATTCACTCCATTCTACACCTGTTCGTTCTCCCTTCCCCGTTTTGTTGTGCTCCATTTACGTAGGTCTACAGATTAACAGAATGTCTGTTGTCGCAAAACTACTCAGCCATAGCCTTACTTTACTTCCCATGTCTGTGACAGACACCAGTGAGTTCACTTCAGTGAAGTAAAACAGCCATAGCCTTACTTTACTTCCCATGTCTGTGACAGACACCAGTGAGTTCACTTCAGTGAAGTAAAACAGCCATAGAAAGTTATGTGGAAGCTCTACTGTAGAATATCATAAGGTTGATGTGGTTCAATTAACTGTCCAACCCACAGTATTCTTCTCACTTATCAATAAGTGAGGCTGTTTTTCTCTAGAGCCAGGAATGGAGACAATGACCTGGAAATGTCGAAATGTACCGAGGGCAGAATCAGGGAGCAGAGCTACAGTGAGAGAGAGATAGGGTGGGATGGCTGTTAATTGCTTTTCAAAGGTTCAGTGACCAGCAGAAAAGGACATTCCGAGCTCATCAGTAAGTGAATGTCAGCAGACTTTAGAGACCTTTCCTTGATGAAATATTCCCCTCAGATGATGAACTGACAGAACGTGATTAGGTCCCCTGACCTTTCGGGGAGGGGGGCGGGGGAGATAATTGTGCCCACCACTGTAATATGTCCCCTATCTGGCCAGCACCATCCCCCTTGTCTGGCCAGCACCACCCCCCCCCCTTGTCTGGCCAGCACCATCCCCCCTTGTCTGGCCAGCACCATCCCCCTTGTCTGGCCAGCACCATCCCCCCTTGTCTGGCCAGCACCATCCCTCCCTTGTCTGGCCAGCACCATCCCTCCCTTGTCTGGCCAGGGATGGGCTCTCCTGACTGCCCTGTGCTGGAGGCACTGACCACCCCCGGATAAAAGCTAGGTTTTCATTGGACTCCACAATGTCCAGGAGAAACAGAGCTAAGTGTTCACTGGCCATAACATTGACCAAAAGGAACAGAGCTGGGCTTTGTTAACAGGCAGGCTGCCCTCTCGCTCTGCCACCACACAAAGACCGGTATGACAGAGTGGGTCCGTCACAAGAGCTTTTGTTTCTGTTCAGCTGTTACGTCGTATTGTTTCTTTTCAGAATGTCCTGAAAAGACGATGACGATGGCCTCGGTCAAGAGGTTAGAGAGTGGGGTACGATAAGAAATCAGTTGGGTACATAATATGTAGCTAATCTTTCAAAATGTCCAAAGTACTCTAAATCGGGATGTACTGCATCAATAATCACAATCCAGAAACAAGAGTGACAGATGGATGTATAGACCTAACGGTTTATGGAATATGCTCCAGCTACTGCTAATCCGTCCATTACACTATTACTGAGAACAAATCAGAGCTAATACCCATGTCTCTAAGACAGCTGGGAACAGAAGACGTCTACAAAAGGAACACAGGAATCGAGACAGCAATTAAAACAATACCCGTAAGCAATTCTAACAGTACGATCAAATGCACAATTAAAAGTACACTTTGTATTTATGTCGAAGAAAAATAAGGTGTCAATAAAATGCACAGAGCTACAAAAATGAATGTTACACTTTAAAAAAATTGTTTTATACCAATGACAAATAAACAGAAAATGCAGGTCACACAATACATGCACTTCCAAGTTACTACCATTCAAACCATCTTTGCTACCACTTATCAAGGTAATAATGCCAGTGACAGAAACACTTAGGATTGCTTCTCCTGGAGTGAGTGTGCTGAAGACTTACATTCGGTAGATCTCGCTCTGAGTCCGGACTGCGTTCTCCACAAAGTGAGGCAGCATGGTGAGCATGGCTTCCTGCGAGGGCTCCACCACAAGATGCATCCTGATGCTGGTTACTGGATCTCTCCCTCAGTAGCTCTCTGGTCTACTGGCTTCCTCACAAATCATAGCTTCATAGCATTCACAACCATTTTATGCCTCAAAAACTACATTTGGCTTCTGAAGCACAATAGCCAAGATTGCCTTGGGTTTCTTTTTTTTCTCATGTAAAAAGGCCAAGATTGGGTTGAACTAGTCTGATCATGTATCCTGTCTTGGTCTGGTGTGTGTCTCTCCCTCCTGTCCGTCTGAGTTGTGAGGATTAGTCTTCAGACTTCTGCTGTGTCTGCTCAGCTCTGCTGCTTATCTCTTCCTCACAGCGCGCGCTTGAGCAATCAGCACTCCCTCCGCAACACTCCTCCACAAAAGCTCTATTCAAGCATATTTCGCGTTGGCTGGGTTGGGTGGCAGGGAATCTAGCTCGGCTCAGCTTCAGTCTACAAAGCACGCGTCTGTAGAGTGGAGGCTGTTTGACATGAAGGATCCCTGATGAGACACTGAGCCAAAGGAAACATACTACTCATTGAGTGACATATTCAACTTTGTATGAACCACAACTCGTTCACAGAACACATCCAAGTCCATAATATTCCAGACATAGAGGTTGAAGCAATTTAAGAAAGCTACAAGTTAGACAACACACATACCAAGGAGATCTCCCCTTTCCAAGTCCCTGCATGTAACACACACACACACACACACACACACACACACGGTGAGCACTCTCCTTGGCGGTTGCATAACTCTGTCTGGTACTTGGGGTTTCTGGCTGAGGCAAGCAGGGTGCTGTGAGAACCAAGGGCTGCTGGAGGGTTGAATGTGGATCAGGTTTCTGCCTGTGATACAGTATGGCCTTCAGAGGGGGCAGGTTGAAGTTTATTGTCACAGTATTGTTCTGGAGGCAGAACTGAGCCATTTCCCATTAGATATGCCAGCTGCAAAGTCAAAATTGGCTATATTGTAAAAATAATTTAAAACAAAAATGTGCTTTTTGGTATTCATTTAAGGTTAGACATTAGGGATAGCAATGTGTTTAAGGTTAGGTTTACACTCAGATGTATGACTGTGGCTGTGCTAGCTAGTGACAACTGTAGAGCTGCCAAAAGAACAAGATTCATGATTAAAAACGCTAACCTGCTCAGAGAGGCAGACTCACTGACATCACTGGTTCCACAGGACTGAGAGAGGATGAGATGAGCAGGTCTAACGTGGATTAGGCTGGGCCGCTTCCAAAACACTCTTCAATAATCAATGGTGTGACTATTCCGCCCTACAGTGTGTATCTGGGTTGGTGACTCTTTATCATTATCAACACAAAAGTCTTTGTTTCAGCCCAGGGGTCCAAACTTTTTGGGGCCGGGGACTCTTTTTGTAATAGCAAATTCATCAGGGATCCCCTCATAATCAGAACACAACTTGTGTTCGATAAAAGGTTTTACTAGGACTTCAGCAGTGAATGACCGGACTAACCAAGTCTCGGGCCCTGGGAAGGAACATTTTAAAGGCCCGCCTCTTGGCATTGGAGAGAAAATGTTGCAGTTTTCAAACAAATGCCCTGCAATTCTACACATCATCATCGGGCAGAGATGTTTTAGTTGTTTCAGCTTTAAAGCTGATATCCTGCAATCCTACACCCTCTAAAAACATATTCCAGACCCTTTGGACAAAATTGGTTTGAACTGTTAGTAATATAAAACAAATATTATTTTTGATCTGGCTGCAGATCCCCTGCAGCACCTGGTTTAGCCTTTTAACTAAAAAATAACATGTAATGATGCTGGATTCAAAACCCCTCATATCAATCATTTGGTTTAGTTTCTGTGTGTTTTTTTTATTTTTACATCTCTCATCCTCCATGCTTCTTCTGCCAAGAGAGCAGGCAGAAGCAGCTCTGCAGAAAATATTTTACATCATCAAAATGTCTCTCCATCCCACCTTTCAAACATTCCTCTATCTGCATGGTGCCACCAAGAATGTAGTCTACCTTGTCAATGTTAGAATCTCAACACACCCTGTATGCATCATGTCTACCAGATGAGGGAATATGTTGTGTAAGGCTGAAACCTCCCTTGCCCAGCCAGGTTGGACTAGAGAACAGAGTGTGCAGCCAACACTGGGCCTACTACAATGGCCAAATAGGTCTTATCACCTCTCTTACCAATAAACTCTGACAGTCTAATCTAGAACAAAACAAGACCCTTACATCACATCCTGCTGTAGCAGAGCAGAGGATTCCATCTGTGCTACTCACCCCCAGCTCTGAAATACAGCTGGATAGTGTTTCTGGTTTGATGGAATGTATGATAGCGGTTGATGGGAATGTTAACTCTGGGTTGAACCATTAACACTGTTACAGTGGATACAACTAGGCCTACATCTAGGTGTAGAAGGGTCTTCTGATAGGGACATTTAACGTACTATTGTAATGGGCTGCAATGGTGTGTGATGTTCCATCCCTTTTGCAAGCAATCATGGTGTGGGTCAACTGATTGGATGATAATTATACTAAACTCAGCAAAAAAAGAAACGTCCTCTCACTGTCAACTGCGTCAGCAAACTTAACATTTGTAAATATTTGTATGAACATAACCAGATTCAACAACTGAGACATAAACTGAAAAAGTTCCACAGACATGTGACTAACAGAAATGGAATAATGTGTCCCTGAACAAAGGGGGGGGGGGGGGGGGTCAAAATCAAAAGTAACAGTCAGTATCTGGTGTGGCCACCAGCTGCATTAAGTACTGAAGTGCATCTTCTCTTCATGGACTGCACCATATTTGCCAGTTCTTGCTATGAGATGTAACCCCACTCATCCATCAAGGCACCAGCAAGTTCCCGGACACGTCTGGGGGAAATGGCCCTAGCCCTCACCCTCCGATCCAACAGGTGGGATTAAGATCCGGGCTCTTCGCTGGCCATGGCAGAACACTGACATTCCTGTCTTGCAGGATATCACACACAGAACGAGCAGTATGGCTGGTGGCATTGTCATCCTGGAGGGTCATGTCAGGATGAGCCTGCAGGAAGGGTACCACATGAGAGAGGAGGATGTCTTCCTTGTAACGCACAGCATTGAGATTGCCTGCAATAACAACAAGCTCAGTCCGATGATGCTGTGACACACCATCCCAGACCATAACGGACCCTCCACCTCCAAATCGATAACGCTCCAGAGTACAGGCCTCAGTGTAACGCGCATTCCTTAGACGATAAACGCGAATCCGACCATCACCCCTGGTGAAACAAAACCGCGACTCGTAAGTGAAGAGCACTTTTTGCCAGTCCTGTCTGGTACAGCGACGATGGGTTTGTGCCCATAGGCGACGTTGTTGCCGGAGATGTCTGGTGAGGACCTTCCTTACAACAGGCCTACAAGCTCTCAGTCCAGCCTCTTTCAGCCTATTGCGGACAGTCTGAGCACTGATGGAGGCATTGTGTGTTCCTGGTGTAACTCGGGCAGTTGTTGTTGTCATCCTGTACCTGTCCCGCAGGTGTGATGTTCGGATGTATCAATCCTGTGCAGGTGTTGTTACACGTGGTCTGCCACTGCAAGGACGATCAGCTGTCCATCCTGTCTCCCTGTAGCGCTGTCTTAGGCATCTCACAGTACGGGCATTGCAATTAATTGCCCTGGCCACATCTGCAGTCCTCATGCCTCCTTGCAGCATGCCTAAGACACGTTCACGCAATTGAGCAGGGACCCTGGGCATCTTTTTTTGGTGTTTTTCAGAGTCAGTAGAAAGACCTCTTTAGTGTCCTAAGTTTTCATAACTGTGACCTTAATTGCCTACCGTCTGTAAGCTGTTAGTGTCTTAACGACCGTTCCACAGGTGCATTTTCATTAATTGTTTATGGTTCATTGAACAAGCATGGAAAACAGTGTTTCAACTCTTTACAATTACAATCTGTGAAGTTATTTTGATTTTTATGAATTATCTTTGAAAGACAAGGTCCTGAAAATGGGACGTTTCTTTATTAGCAGAGTTTGTTTTTTAATGGATATAACATTAACGCAAGAACAATAAATTCTTCATCCAGACCAACATAGACCTACAATATGTGTAATTCAGCACCAGCATCCATGTTATTTCTGTGTGCCTCCTGCTGTAACCTAACCCTGGAATTCCCACTGACACCAGGACCAGGGTCAGGGGTCAATGTCCATAGGCTTTGGGAAACATACTCACCGATCTCCTGGCCAAAGTATACCACCCCTCCACCTACTGGAGCACAACAGATCCTTCCAATGTATCCTTAAGCTCTCTTGGGTAGGGGGCAATATTTTCACGTCCGGATGAAAATCGTGCCCAAAGTACACTGCCTGTTACTCAGGCCCAGAAGCTAGGATATGCATATAATTGGTAGATTTGGATAGAAAACACTCAAGTTTCTAAAACTGATATGGCAGGCGAAACCCCGAGGACAAACCATCCCAAAAAAGACAAATTCAGCCTACCACTGTTTTCAATGGCTGTCACTTTTATGATAGGGCAAAATCCTCCAAGATTGCAGTTCCTAGGGTTTCCACTAGATGTCAACAGTCTTTAGAAAGAGTTTCATGCTGGTTTTTGGAAAAATGAGCTAGAAATTGTAGTTTTTCTAAGTGGCTCCCATTTTGGCTGTAGTGTTTCCAAGTGTGTGGAAGAGAGCGCGTTCTTTTGTATTTTTCTCCGGTAAAGACAATAATGATTCTCCATCTTAAATGTTATCGTTTATTTATGTATTAGAGTACCTAAGGTTTGATTAGAAATGTTTGACTTGTTTGGAAAAGTTTATTAGTAACGTTTGGGATTCATTTTGTTTGCATTTTGATGGCGGGAAACTGGGTGGATTATTGACTGAAGTGTGCCAGCTAAACTGAGTTTTTATGGATATAAAGAAGGACATTATTGAACAAAAGGACAATTTGTGATGTAACTGGAACCTTTTGGAGTGCCAACAGAAGAAGATCATCAAAGGTAAGGCATTTATTATATCGCTGTTTCTGACTTTCGTGGTGCACCTGCCTGGTTGAAATATGTTTTTTCATGCTTTTGTATGCGGGGCGCTGTCCTCAGACGATCGCATGGTGTGCTTTCGCCATAAAGCCTTTTTGAAATCTGACACAGCGGCTGGATTAACAAGAAGTGAAGATTTATTTTTATGTGTTACACTTGTGATTTTATGAAAGTTCAATATTTATAATTCTGTAGTTTGAATTTTACGCTCTGCAATTTCACCAGATGCTGGCCAGGTGGGACGCTATGTCTGTGCATGCACAGCTTCTCAGGGAAATATGGAGGGGGCTTACCTCTGATTTGCTCTCCGGTCATCATCACTCCCAAAATCCTGCAAGACAAATACAAAGAGAAATGTTACATATAGTGTAGGCCCACTAGAAACACGAACCAGTAACCCTTCCATCATGGCTGTGCAGACAGTACAGCAGCATGGATTGCGCAACAGCAGCACATGACCATATTATGACCTGCTACGTCCTATGCTCCCTTCATTGACCTTGCTATAATAGCTCATCACAATGTCACAGTACAACGTCTCAGAGGATTCCCATCGACTGGTGGGGACATCAGAGAGAATCCTTCCCTTTAAAGATGTGGGTATATAGGCCATTACTATGGTGTTTTTGATTTATGTGAACAAGTAACTCAATAAAGACCTAAGGCCTACTGTAAAGTAATGGTTAGAGCAATGCTGTAACTCCTGACGACAGAGGGCAGAGTAATTGTGGTTGTTTGTTGCATTAAGTAAGGTCTGTGCATAAAACTCTCTCTGTGTTCCATGAAAGGTTTACAGAGGTTATGGTGCCCAAAAGAGCACTGACATAGGCCTAAACTCTGTGCTTGACCCGTGGTGATGTCGAAGAGGTTACCTAATCCAACAGCTCAAACTAATCCAATCACTTGTAGCAACATACTCTAGATACTTTCAGGTATACAAGAGAGGAATACACAGGATTATACTGTAGGTCACCAACTCAGTATGAAATCCATTCTGCAGCAGTATCTTTAATGATGTAATTAGTATGACATCATTTCTGCAGCAGTCAGCCATGTGTGTGTTTGTGTGCGCAATTGACTGCCACGATGGGAATTCAAGCCATAATGGGTTCATTGGCCTTTGAAAGTTATGTTCTAAAAAAAAAAATGCATCATATGCTTTATTAGGGAGACCAGAAGCCGGAGAGATGTACTACAGTGTATGTTTTAACTGAACTTAGGTTTTAAACGTTCAATACACTTGCATTGAATACAGTGTATCAGCGCTCTCTACTGGCCGTACCAGGTCACTATCTATGATCTCATATGTTTTGAAATATTAGCTCACACCTGCCACCGTAGTATTTTGACAGTGAGTTGAACCATTAAAACGAGCGGGTACCAACCGCAGCATCCCTGACTCACTAGTGATGTAACCGTGCATATCAATAGGCAAGTAGCTAGTTGTACTATTCTGATCACTCTCACTCTATTCCATATGCCAGCCAAAGCAAATTAATTTAAACAAATTACTTACAAAATGTGCAAAAGCCTGAGTTAATATTTTAATTAAAGTACCTACTGTATAAAGGCATATTTGTCTTTAAACCACACAAGCTGAAGGCAGAAATAAAATGTTGCCACACGCAATGAATGCATTGTTCTGGTAACTAATCCCCAGATCAGATTTTGTTTACAAGCTAACGTCGCGGGGCTGGACTAGTTAACCATTCTAAACGCCATGGATTCCAGGAAGTCAACTATTAAACAATGTCCATACAAAACTGTTTTGCCATGTTAAATAAAAAGTCACAACATTTCTAAAATTCTATTGATAGCTGAAAGCGTTCTCTGCTATGCTGGGCCTAGTGGGTGAGGGACGTGGGTATCGGGCGCATCCCCGGCGTTTCCTCCACGGCGCTGCCTATAAGCGAACAGCCCCCGCGCTAGACAGTTTCCACTTACCTCCCCCGCGTTGGTGGTTGCGGTACTGGCGGTGGATGCCGCGCTGGGGGTGGGAGAGCGCTGCAGGGTTACCAGGGCCATGGTGGGCTGCTGTTACGGAGGAGGGGAGTCCTTTGAATGGGAGAAAGAAAGGCGCGTTGCTCTGGGACAAGATGCGCCGAAATTGTCCCTGTCCAGCACAGGAGAAAAAGCTCAGGATCGCATTAAATATTTTTCGCCTCTGATTTCACCATGATACACCCATCACCGGCTTCCGCCTCGCTCATCCTCCACAGTTCGCTTTAGAATAGTCATCTGTAAATAGTTGTAAAGGGAAGTATAACATTTCGTCCATCTGAGTTATATGCCATTTTATCACGCAGACAAACAAAACATCGTAGATTGCATGAGGAGCAGAAATGACATGCGCTTCTGTTTTACTGCCGGATACTAGGATTGGCCGAACCAATTTGCGTGCGCGCTGTCATTGGGCAAATGTCGTCAAGGTGATTCTGGACAGACTATATTTTTGAGACTATAGACCACAGGCTATTCTCTGCGGAGTCCCCAACAGGCGGATGTTCCGGTGTTGTGCCGAAAAGCTCCCCCCTGCCAGAATTCTTCCCCCCTTCGCGTGAATGCGCACGCACTCAATTCTTCATTGCTGCGATTTGCTTGAACGCGCACGCATTCAATTCTCCATTGCTGCGATTTGCTTGAAAATTGAGATTTCTGATCATGTTAGGCTGAGTTTCATTTAATTTTTTTATATCGGTTTGATCTCGGTGAGGCACTAACGATTTCGGCAAGGCTATTTTCTTGCCTGCCGAAATCCCCTCCCCCCCCTTCTATCTTGGGACTGCAAGGCCTGGCAGACTTCTGAATAATTTTATGTAGCTCATGTTGACCATTACTGTGTTCCACAGAAAGTATTTGACTCCAGCCACAAAATTAAGGAAATTAGAAGGGGGGCATTTCAGCAAGGCTGAAAGCAAAATTAGAGTGTATTAGAATGTTTTAGAAACATCTTGTAATGTTTAAGAAAATAAAGAGAATATTTGTGTATTATCACACAATAACACAAAAATATCACGGAAGGTTAAGTTTGTTAACAAACATGAAATAGGAAATACAAATTGAAATCTTTGCATAATGAGATGTAAAATTACAAATCAAATATAAAAAAACAATAAATAACAAACAAATTGGAAAGCTGCAACAGCTCGACTGGACATATAGTCCACTTTTTCTGGAAAGTTTTCCAGGTGATACCGTCGCCTGGAACTCAAGCCTAACCTCGTCCTGGCAGACAGCGCAGACATAATCCTCCATTGATGGGATGGTTTTCATACAGGACTGGTGGAACCATCGTGGGCAGCAGTTACAACCAATCTGAAATTTATGATAAAAAATGTTAATATATTTAAAACATGAAATACATTTTTTGAATTACAATTATTTCATTATCAGGGTAGCCTAGTGGTTAGAGCATTGGACTAGTAACTGGAAGGCTGCAAGTTAAAATCCCTGAGCTGACAAGGTACACATCTGTCATTCTGCCCCTGAACAGGCAGTTTACCCACTGTTCCTAGGCCGTCATTGAAAATAAGAATTTGTTCTTAACTGACTTGGCTAGTTAAATCAAGATAAAATAAAAATCAGACAAAGCAGATAATACTACCTCTAGAAATATTACTGATTATACAAATTTGTACTTGTAAAAATGTGCCTTTAGAAGTGAACAAGCAATTACCAAGATAGTGTCTTCCTCATTATTGTCCACCTTCCCACAGAAGTGGCACAGTTAGCTCAGGTCATCTATCAAAACATAATGTCATCTAGTCTATACATCTTTACATGTACAGTCATGGCCAACATTTTTGAGAATGACACAAATATACATTTGAATTGTGCATTACTTATACTCTCGTACTTACTTTCAAGGCAAAGACCCCACAAGAAGTAACATCTTGTTGGCATGGGTGAGGAAGGGTGCCACATGCTCATCTGGAGATACTACACCCCTTCTCTCTCAGGAATGATCTGAACATATATGTTAATAAAAGTACAGCATTTTGAAACACTTTATTAATTACAATATATAGATTAATAACAGTTTGGCATTTCAAATACTTTATTGATTTCATTGTAAAAAATGATTAAAAGCAGTTTTAAATGGATCATCCTGATGAGATTACATACTTACATTTGTTTATATCAGTAGCTGCTGCTGGTGTGGTGGCTGTGGAGGCTGCACCTGCCGGTGTGGTGGAGGAGGATGGCTGCACCTGCCGGTGTGGTGGAGGAGGATGGCTGCACCTGCCGGTGTGGTGGAGGAGGATGGCTGCACCTGCCGGTGTGGTGGAGGAGGATGGCTGCACCTGCCGGTGTGGTGGAGGAGGATGGCTGCCCTGCCGGTGTGGTGGAGGAGGATGGCTGCACCTGCCGGTGTGGTGGAGGAGGATGGCTGCACCTGCCGGTGTGGTCGAGGAGGATGGCTGCACCTGCCGGTGTGGTGGAGGAGGATGGCTGCACCTGCCGGTGTGGTGGAGGAGGATGGCTGCACCTGCCGGTGTGGTGGAGGAGGATGGCTGCACCTGCCGGTGTGGTGGAGGAGGATGGCTGCACCTGCTGGTGTGGTGGAGGAGGATGGCTGCACCTGCCGGTGTGGTGGAGGAGGATGGCTGCACCTGCTGGTGTGGTGGAGGAGGATGGCTGCACCTGCCGGTGTGGTGGAGGAGGATGGCTGCACCTGCACCTGCTGGTGTGGTGGAGGAGGATGGCTGCACCTGCCGGTGTGGTGGAGGAGGATGGCTGCACCTGCCGGTGTGGTGGAGGAGGATGGCTGCACCTGCTGGTGTGGTGGAGGAGGATGGCTGCACCTGCTGGTGTGGTGGAGGTGGAGTCCACTGGTGTGGTGGCTGTGGAGGCTGCACCTGCTGGTGTGGTGGCTGTGGAGGCTGCACCTGCTGGTGTGGTGGAGGTGGAGTCCGCTGGTGTGGTGGCTGTGGAGGCTGCACCTGCTGGTGTGGTGGCTGTGGAGGCTGCACCTGCTGGTGTGGTGGAGGTGGAGTCCGCTGGTGTGGTGGCTGTGGAGGCTGCACCTGCTGGTGTGGTGGCTGTGGTGGTGGAGGCCGCTGCTGTGGTGGCTGTGGAGGCTGCACCTGCTGGTGTGGAGGCTGCACCTGCTGGTGTGGTGGCTGTGGAGGCTGCTGATTTTATTTTATGAGGGATCCGACGAGTCTCCTCTATATGAGGCCTAATGTGATCCACGCTTATTTTAGGGAAGATAACCCCCTTGTCATCTTCCAAGTCCGTGCTTTTCTCTGCAAGACCTCGAATCGTATATGGCCGAGATAGTTGGGATCTAG
This sequence comes from Oncorhynchus nerka, assembly GCF_034236695.1. NCBI lineage: Eukaryota > Metazoa > Chordata > Actinopteri > Salmoniformes > Salmonidae > Oncorhynchus > Oncorhynchus nerka. The sequence goes on from NC_088399.1 coordinate 41,470,452, forward strand.
TTAAATCAAATAATATTGTATTTGTCACATACACATAGTTAGCAGATGTTAATGCGAGTGTAGCGAAATGCTTGAGTAATCTTACCTAACAATTCCACAACTACTACCTTATACACACACATGTAAAGGGATACAGAATATGTACATAAAGATATATGAATGAGTGATGGTACAGAACGGCATAGGCAAGATGCAGTAGATGGTATAGAGTACAGTATATACATATGAGATGAGTAATGTAGGGTATATAAACATAAAGTGGCATAGTTTAAAGTGGCTAGTGATACATGTATTACATAAAGATGGCAAGATGCAGTAGATGATATAGAGTACAGTATATACATATACATATGAGATGAGTAATGTAGGGTATGTAAACATTGTACACTGCTTAAAAAATAAAGGGAACACTAAAATAACACATCCTAGATCTGAATGAATGAAATATTCTTATTAAATACTTTTGTCTTTACATAGTTGAATGTGCTGACAACAATAATCACACAAAAATTATCAATGGAAATCAAATGTATCAACCCATGGAGGTCTGGATATGAAGTCACACTCAAAATTAATGTGGAAAACCACACTACAGGCTGATCCAACTTTGATGTAATGTCCTTAAAACAAGTCAAAATTAGTCTCAGTAGTGTGTGTGGCCTCCACGTGCCTGTATGACCTCCCTACAAAACCTGGGCATGCTCATGATGAGGTGGCGGATGGTCTCCTGAGGGATCTCCTCTCAGACCTGGACTAAAGCATCCACCAACTCCTGAACAGTCTGTGGTGCAACGTGGCGTTGGTGGATGGAGCGAGACATATATCCCAGATGTGCTCAATTGGATTCAGGTCTGGGGAACGGGCGGGCCAGTCCATAGCATCAATGCTATGAGCCCTGAGGAACCCAGGGCCACCGCACCAGCATATGGTCTCACAAGGGGTCTGAGGATCTCATCTCGGTACCTAATGGCAGTCAGGCTACCTCTGGCGAGCACATGGAGGGCTGTGCGGCCCCCCAAAGAAATGCCACCCCACACCATGACTGACCCACCGCCAAACCGGTCATGCTGGAGGATGTTGCAGGCAGCAGAACGTTCTCCACGGCGTCTCCAGACTCTGTCACGTCTGTCACGTGCTCAGTGTGAACATGCTTTCATCTGTGAAGAGCACAGGGCACCAGTGGCGAATTTGCCAATCTTGGTGTTCTCTGGGAAATGCCAAACATCCTGCATGGTGTTGGGCTGTATGCACAACCCCCACCTGTGGACGTCAGGCCCTCATACCACCCTCATAGAGTCTGTTTCTGACCGTTTGAGCAGACACATGCACATTTGTGGCCTGCTGGAGGTCATTTTGCAGGGCTCTGGCAGTGCTCCTCCTTGCACAAAGGCGGAAGTAGCGGTCCTGCTGCTGGGTTGTTGCCCTCCTACGGCCTCCTCCACGTCTCCTTATGTACTGGCCTGTCTCCTGGTAGTGCCTCCATGCTCTGGACACTACGCTGACAAACACAGCAAACCTTCTTGCCACATCTCACATTGATGTGCCATCCTGGATGAGCTGCACTACCTGAGCCACTTGTGTGGGTTGTAGACTCCGTCTCATGCTACCACTAGAGTGAAAGCACCGCCAGCATTCAAAAGTGACCAAAACATCAGCCAGGAAGCATAGGAACTGAGAAGTGGTCTGTGGTCCCCACCTGCAGAACCACTCCTTTATTGGGGGTGTCTTGCTAATTGCATATAATTTCCACCTGTTGTCTATTCCATTTGCACAACAGCATGTGACATTTATTGTCAATCAGTGTTGCTTCCTAAGTGGACAGTTTGATTTCACAGAAGTGTGATTGACTTGTAGTTACATTGTGTTGTTTAAGTGTTCCCTTTATTTTTTTGAGCAGTGTATTAAGTGGCATTGTTTAAAGTGGCTAGTGATACAAGTTTTACATCAATTTCCATCAATTTCCATTATTAAAGTGGCTGGAGTTGAGTCAGTATGTTGGCAGCAGCCACTCAATGTTAGTGGTGGCTGTTTAACAGTCTGATGACCTTGAGATATAAGCTGTTTTTCAGTCTCTCGGTCCCAGCTTTGATGCACCTGTACTGACCTCGCCTTCTGGATGATAGCGGGGTGAACAGGCAGTGGCTCGGGTGGTTGTTGTCCTTGATGATCTTTATGGCCTTCCCATGACATCGGGTGGTGTAGGTGTCCTGAGGGGCAGGTAGTTTTCCTCCGGTGATGCGTTGTGCAGACCTCACTACCCTCTGGAGAGCCTTACAGTTGTGGACGGAGCAGTTGCCGTACCAGGCGGTGATACAGCCCGACAGGATGCTCTCGATTGTGCATCTGTAGAAGTTTGTGAGTGCTTTTGGTGACAAACTGAATTTCTTCAGCCTCCTGAGGTTGAAGAGGCGCTGTTGCGCCTTCTTCACAACGCTGTCTGTGTGGCCACGCAGTCGTGGGTGAACAGGGAGTACAGGAGAGGGCTCAGAACGCACCCTTGTGGGGCCCCAGTGTTGAGGATCAGCGGGGTGGATATGTTATTACCTACCCTCACCACCTGGGGGCGGCCCGTCAGGAAGTCCAGTACCCAGTTGCACAGGTCGGGGTCGAGACCCAGGGTCTTGAGCTTGATGACGAGTTTGGAGGGTACTATCGTGTTAAATGCTGAGCTGTAGTCGGTTTTGGTAGCGGGCCGTGTCAGTGGCACTGTATTGTCCTCAAAGCGAGCAAAAAAGGTATTTAGTCTGTCTGGGAGCAAGACACCCTGGTCCGTGACGGGGCTGGTTTTCTTTTTGTAATCCGTGATTGACTGTAGACCCTGCCACATACCTCTAGTGTCTGAGCCGTTGAATTGCGACTCTACTTTGTCTCTATACTGACACTTAGCTTGTTTGATTGCCTTGCGGAGAGAATAGCTACACTGTTTGTATTTGGTTATGTTTCCGGTCACCTTGCCCTGGTTAAAAGCAGTGATTCACGCTTTCAGTTTCGCGCGAATGCTGCCATCAATCCACGGTTTCTGGTTTGGGAATGTTTTAATCGTTGCTGTGGGTATCACATCGCCGATGCACTCGCTCACCGAATCAGCGTATTCGTCAATGTTGTTGTTGGACGCAATGCGGAACATATCCCAATCCATGTGGTCGAAGCGTAGTTTGCCCCCTTTCCTCTGCACTCAACTTTCTTTCTTGCCCAGAGTACAAATTTTAGATGTATTATTGTTGTTATTATTTTATTATTACTACTGTACCTACATTCTTAAAATCTAAGACAGAAAAGTGTAAAAAGAAAAATATGCAGGACAAGCCATAAGAGGAAAAAGCACGATGGGATGGGGGATTGAGGGATGGGTAGAGAGAACAGTAGAGGGCTTTGAAAACTATTATTACTGCAACACATTACCAAGTTCCAAACTGCCTCTGGAAGCAACTCTAGCACAATAACTGTTCTTCGGGAGCTTCATGAAATGGGTTTCCATGGCTTAGCAGCCGCACACAAGTCTAAGATCAACATGCGCAATGCCAAGCATCGGCTGGAGTGTCAAGCGTCTGCCGCCATTGGACTCTGGAGCAGTGGAAAAGCATTCTCTGAGTGATGAATCACGCTTCACCATCTGCCAGTCCGACGGATGAATCTGGGTTTGGCGGATGCCAGGAAAACGCTACCTACCCCAATGCATAGTGCCAACTGTAAAGTTTGATGGAGGAGGAATAATGGTCTGGGGCTGTTTTTCATGGTTCGGGTTAGGCCCCTTAGATACAGTGAAGGGAAATCTTAACACTACAGCATACAATGACATTCTAGACAATTCTTTTCCTCCAACTTTGTGACAACAGTTTGGGGAAGGCCCTTTCCTGTTTCAGCATGACAATGCCCCCATGCACTAAGCGAGGTCCATACAGAAATGGTTTGTCGAGATCGGTGTGGAAGAACTTGACTGGCCTGCACAGAGCCCTGACCTCAACCCCATCGAACACTTTTAGGATGATTTGGAACGCCGTCTGCGAGCCAGGCCTAATCGCCCAACATCAGTGCCCAACCTCACTAATGCTCATGGCTGAATGGAAGCAAGTCCCCACAGCAATGTTCCATCTAGTGGAACATCTAGTGGAAAGCTTTCCCAGAAGAGTGGAGGCTGTTATAGGAGCAAAGGGGGACCAACTCCATATTAATACCCATGATTTTGGAATGAGATTTTCGACGAGCAGGTGACCACATACCTTTGATCATGTAGTGTAGCTACCAGCTACCAGTGGTGTACAGTAAAGTATAAATACCTTAAAGTACTACTTAAGTAGTTTTTTATGTGTACTTTAATTTATTATTTATATTTTTGACTACTTTTACTTTTCTAAATTCCTAAAGAAAATAATGTACTTTTTACTCCATACATTTTCCCTGACACCCAAAAGTACTCGTTACATTTTGAATGATTAGCAGGACAGGAAAACGGTGAGAACATCCCTGGTCCTCCCTACTGCCTCTTATCTGGCGTGCTCACTGACACACATGCTTAGTTTGTAAATTATGTCAAAGTGCTGGAGTGTGCCACTGGCTATCTGTAAATCTGGTTTGCTTAATATAAGGAATTTGAAATTATTTATACTTTTACTTTTGACACTTAAGTATATTTTAGCAATTACATTTACTTTTGATACTTAAGTATATTAAAAACCAAATACTATGACTTTTACTCAAGTTGTATTTTACTGGGTGACTTTCACTTTTACTTGAGTCATCTATTAAGGTATTTCCATATTAAGGTCAAGTATGACCATTTTGCACTTTTCCACCACTGATAGCTACTGTAACTATTTAGCTTCTTGTACCCGTTGTTGGCGCTTGTTGACCCGCAGTGTTGTGCCAGTCCCGCTTGATCTGGTGCGATTCAGAATGGCCATCGACGATCTGTTTGCATCGCCAGACTCAACCCATTGTCCCGTTGTTGGCTTTCCATAAAGGGTTCATCAGGCCCACTCAGGGTCGATCCCCTATCACACAGATGGCTAAGGGGGCTGCTGTATGCGTTTCCACCAATTCCCTTTCCCCTCAGGTAGGGAGGACGATCAGTCTCGAGAGCGCATCTTTTCTACTTGTTGCTCCACTTTGGCCACAGCAACCATGGGAACTCCCTCTCCGGGCAGACCTCCTTTCACAAGCAAAAGACAAGCTTTGGCTCCCCAAACCCAGCATACTGAAGTTGTTGGTGTGGTCCCTGAACATGACCTCCTTGTAGCTGCAGTGTTGATCTTCTTGGTAATTGATCAAATTCAGGCAACCAGGGAATCCTCTATCTGAACCCTGTATTAAGTGGAATGTCCTCAGGAAAAGGTGTCGACCATGCAGAATTTCCTCCAGGAGCTTCTGGCTGCAGGGAAGTCCCCATCTAAACTCAGCAAAAAAATAATCGTCCCCTTTTCAGGACCCTGTCTTTCAAAGATAATTTGTAAAACTCCAAATAACTTCACAGATCTACATTGTAAAGGGTTTAAACACTGTTTCCCATGCTTGTTCAATGAACCATAAACAATTAATGAACATGCACCTGTGGAACGGTCGTTAAGATACTAACAGCTTACAGACAGACGGTAGGCAATTAAGGTCACAGTTATGAAAACTTAGGACACTAAAGAGGTCTTTTTACTGACTCTGAAAAATACCAACATCTCATCTGCGTGAACGTGCCTTAGGCATGCTGCAAGGAGGCATGCGGACTGCAGATGTGACCAGGGCAATAAATTGCAATGTCCGTACTGTGAGATGCCTAAGACAGAGCTACAGGGAGACAGGATGGACAGCTGGGTCCGTCATGGTCTGGGGCAGTGTATCACAGCATCATTGGACTGAGCTTGTTGTCATTGCAGGCAATTTCAAAGCTGTGCATTACAGGGAAGACATCCTCCTTCCTCATGTAGTACCCTTCCTGCAGGCTCATCCTGACATGACCCTTCAGCATGACAATGCCACCAGCCATACTGCTCGTTCTGTGTGTGACTTCCTGCAAGACAGGAATGTCAGTGTTCTGCCCCGGCCAGCGAAGAGCCCGGATCTCAATCCCATTGAGCATGTCTGGGACCTGTTGGATCGGAGGGTGAGGGCTAGGGCCATTCCCCCCAGAATACTGACTGTTACTTTTGATTTTGACTCCCCCTTTGTTCAGGGACACATTATTCCATTTCTGTTAGTCACATGTCTGTGGAACTTGTTCAGTTTATGTCTCAGTTGTTGAGTCTTATGTTCATACAAATATTTACACATGTTAAGTTTGCAAACAATAAACAAAGTCGACAGTGAGAGGACATTTCCTTTTTGCTGAGTTTACATTGAAAGGGTATAGGGCAGCCACCTCTATAGCTCATAACAGATTAACCTATATCCGAGATGGCATAGCAGTTCAGACGTCTTTTGTCCCCGTCTTGTCGTGTCCTGTATATATATATATTTACAACTTTTTTCACATACATTTTATTTTTATTTTTCATCAACTCATCTTCAAAACACTCTCCTGCAACCCGCCTCACCAATTTATATTTATAAATAAGTATTATTTACCTCAAATCTGCAATCCTCCAAGAAGCTAGCCAGAAACTAGCCCAGAAGCTAATCCAGAAGCTAGTTCAGAAGCTAGTTAGCTTCTTCACTGGCAAATCGTTGGTATTCAGCTAACCACGGTTTGTGGTCATCAGCTATCCTTTAGCTCGAAAATCTATCGCCAGTTTTGTACGGCGCAACGCGGCTCGGAACGGAACATACCGGACCAATTTTTCTCTCCATGTCCCTGGATTTCAACTGCTCTCTGGACATTCATACCCGGATCTCACAGCTAGCTAGCTGCTATCCGTGTGACTATCTGCTTTCGTCGATTCCGGAGCAAACATCAATTACTCCGGAACTAGCCAGCTCCGTCAATCACTCCTGAGTTCCATCAATCACTCCTGGGCTGCAGTCACCTATCCGGACCCGTTTTACTGCCTACGCGGAGCCCCACCGGGCCTTCACAACTGGACTGCCGACGTTATCTACCCGAAGGAGATCCGGCTGGCTCCTCCGTCGCGACGTTACCTGGACGCCCATCTGCGGCCTGCTAACCGTTAGCTGTCTTACCGGCTGCTCTCAGAATAGACAATCGGACAATTTCTTTATTTGTATTATTATTATGTTTCTTCTTGGGCCTCTATAACTATATCTAATGTTTATTTTATTTATTATTTATTTATTTGTTGTTTATTTTTTTGTGTGTGTGATTTGGATTAATCCCCTCTACCACACGGAACCTCACTAATCTACTGACGGAACGCAAGAGGTGGCTAACAACAGACCTCCATCCTATGCTAGCTTGCTACCGATGGCCTGGCTAGCTGTTTAAATCGCCGTGACCCCCAACCAACCTCTCCACTCACTGGACCCTTTTGATCACTCGACTAAGGATGCCTCTCCTTAATGTCAATATGTCTTGTCCATTGCTGTTCTGGTTAGTGTTTATTGGCTTATTTCACTGTAGAGCCTCTAGTCCTGCTCACTATACCTTATCCAATTTATTAGTTCCACCACCCACACATGCTATGACATCTCCTGGTTTCAATGATGTTTCTAGAGACAATATCTCTCTCTTCATCACTCAATACCTAGGTTTACCTCCACTGTATTCACATCCTACCATACCTTTGTCTGTACATTATACCTTGATGCTATTTTATCGCCCCCAGAAACCTCCTTTTACTCTCTGTTCCAGACGTTCTAGACGACCAATTCTTATTGCTTTTAGCCGCACCCTTATTCTTCTCCTCCTATGTTCCTCTGGCGATGTAGAGGTGAATCCAGGCCCTGCAGTGCCTAGCTCCACCCCTATTCCCCAGGCGCTCTCTTTTGATGACTTCTGTAACCGTAATAGCCTTGGTTTCATGCATGTTAACATTAGAAGCCTCCTCCCTAAGTTTGTTCTATTCACTGCTTTAGCACACTCTGCCAACCCGGATGTTCTAGCTGTGTCTGAATCCTGGCTTAGGAAGACCACCAAAAATGCCGAAATTTTAATTCCAAACTACAACATTTTCAGACAAGATAGAACTGCCAAAGGGGGCGGTGTTGCAATCTACTGCAAAGATAGCCTGCAGAGTTCTGTCCTACTATCCAGGTCTGTATGCCACTTTGTTTACTTTGTCTACATACTCATCTCATATGTATATACTGTACTCGATACCATCTACTGTATGCTGCTCTGTACCATCACTCATTCATATATCCTTATGTACATATTCCTTATCCCCTTACACTGTGTATAAGACAGTAGTTTTGGAATTGTTAGTTAGATTACTTGTTGGTTATCACTGCATTGTCGGAACTAGAAGCACAAGCATTTCGCTACACTCGCATTAACATCTGCTAACCATGTGTATGTGACAAATAAAATTTGATTTGATTTGATTTGTACCCAAACAATTTGAACTTCTACTTTTAAAAATCCACCTCTCTAAAAACAAGTCTCTCACCGTTGCCGCCTGCTATAGACCACCCTCTGCCCCCAGCTGTGCTCTGGACACCATATGTGAACTGATTGCCCCCCATCTATCTTCAGAGCTCGTGCTGCTAGGCGACCCAAACTGGAACATGCTTAACACCCCAGCCATCCTACAATCTAAACTTGATGCCCTCAATCTCACACAAATTATCAATGAACCTACCAGGTACCCCCCCAAAGCCTTGAACACGGGCACCCTCATAGATATCATCCTAACCAACTTCCCCTCTAAATACACCTCTGCTGTCTTCAACCAAGATCTCAGCGATCACTGCCTCATTGCCTGCATCCGTAATGGGTCAGCGGTCAAACGACCTCCACTCATCACTGTAAAACGCTCCCTGAAACACTTCAGCGAGCAGGCCTTTCTAATCGACCTGGCCGGGGTATCCTGGAAGGATATTGATCTCATCCCGTCAGTAGAGGATGCCTGGATATTTTTTTAAATGCCTTCCTAACCATCTTAAATAAACATGCCCCATTCAAGAAATTTAGAACCAGGAACAGATATAGCCCATGGTTCTCCCCAGACCTCACTGCCCTTAACCAACACAAAACAAACATCCTATGGCGTTCTGCATTAGCATCGAACAGCCCCGTGATATGCAGCTGTTCAGGGAAGCTAGACACCGTTATACACAGGCAGTTAGAAAAGCCAAGGCTAGCTTTTTCAAGCAGAAATTTGCTTCCTGCAACACTAACTCAAAAAAGTTCTGGGACACTGTAAAGTCCATGGAGAATAAGAACACCTCCTCCCAGCTGCCCACTGCACTGAAGATAGGAAACACTGTCACCACTGATAAATCCACCATAATTGAGAATTTCAATAAGCATTTTTCTACGGCTGGCCATGCTTTCCACCTGGCTACTCCTACCCCGATCAACAGCACTGCACCCCCAACAGCAACTCGCCCAAGCCTTCCCCATTTCTCCTTCTCCCAAATCCGTTCAGCTGATGTTCTGAAAGAGCTGAAAAATCTGGACCCCTACAAATCAGCCGGGCTAGACAATCTGGACCCTTTCTTTCTAAAATTATCTGCTGAAATTGTTGCCACCCCTATTACTAGCCTGTTCAACCTCTCTTTCGTGTCGTCTGAGATTCCCAAAGATTGGAAAGCAGCTGCGGTCATCCCCCTCTTCAAAGGGGGGGACATTCTTGACCCAAACTGCTATAGACCTATATCTATCCTACCATGCCTTTCTAAGGTCTTCGAAAGCCAAGTCAACAAACAGATTACCGACCATTTCGAATCTCACCATACCTTCTCTGCTATGCAATCTGGTTTCAGAGCTGGTCATGGGTGCACCTCAGCCACGCTCAAGGTCCTAAACGATATCTTAACCGCCATCGATAAGAAACATTACTGTGCAGCCGTATTCATTGATCTGGCCAAGGCTTTCGACTCTGTCAATCACCACATCCTCATCGGCAGACTCGACAGCCTTGGTTTCTCAAATGATTGCCTCGCCTGGTTCACCAACTACTTCTCTGATAGATTTCAGTGTGTCAAATCGGAGGGTCTGCTGTCCGGACCTCTGGCAGTCTATGGGGGTGCCACAGGGTTCAATTCTTGGACCAACTTCTCTATATACATCAATGAGGTCGCTCTTGCTGCTGGTGAGTCTCTGATCCACCTCTACGCAGACGACACCATTCTGTATACTTCCGGCCCTTCTTTGGACACTGTGCTAACAACCCTCCAGGCAAGCTTCAATGCCATACAACTCTCCTTCCGTTCCTCCAATTGCTCTTAAATACAAGTAAAACTAAATGCATGCTCTTCAACCGATCGCTACCTGCACCTACCCGCCTGTCCAACATCACTACTCTGGACGGCTCTGACTTAGAATACGTGGACAACTACAAATACTTAGGTGTCTGGTTAGACTGTAAACTCTCCTTCCAGACCCATATCAAACATCTCCAATCCAAAATTAAATCTAGAATTGGCTTCCTATTTCACAACAAAGCATCCTTCACTCATGCTGCCAAACATACCCTTGTAAAACTGACCATCCTACCAATCCTCGACTTTGGCGATGTCATTTACAAAATAGCCTCCAATACCCTACTCAACAAATTGGATGCAGTCTATCACAGTGCAATCCGTTTTGTCACCAAAGCCCCATATACTACCCACCATTGCGACCTGTACGCTCTCGTTGGCTGGCCCTCGCTTCATACTCGCCGCCAAACCCACTGGCTCCATGTCATCTACAAGACCCTGCTAGGTAAAGTCCCCCCTTATCTCAGCTCGCTGGTCACCATAGCATCTCCCACCTGTAGCACACGCTCCAGCAGGTATATCTCTCTAGTCACCCCCAAAACCAATTCTTTCTTTGGCCGCCTCTCCTTCCAGTTCTCTGCTGCCAATGACTGGAACGAACTACAAAAATCTCTGAAACTGGAAACACTTATCTCCCTCACTAGCTTTAAGCACCAACTGTCAGAGCATCTTACAGATTACTGCACCTGTACATAGCCCACCTATAATTTAGCCCAAACAACTACCTCTTTCCCAACTGTATTTAATTAATTTATTTATTTTGCTCCTTTGCACCCCATTATTTTTATTTCTACTTTGCACATTCTTCCATTGCAAAACTACCATTCCAGTGTTTTACTTGCTATATTGTATTTACTTTGCCACCATGGCCTTTTTTGCCTTTACCTCCCTTCTCTCCTCATTTGCTCACGTTGTATATAGACTTGTTTATACTGTATTATTGACTGTATGTTTGTTTTACTCCATGTGTAACTCTGTGTCGTTGTATCTGTCGAACTGCTTTGCTTTATCTTGGCCAGGTCGCAATTGTAAATGAGAACTTGTTCTCAACTTGCCTACCTGGTTAAATAAAGGTGAAATAAAAAAATAAAAAATAACCAGGGACACACCCTTTAGTTTCGAAATTCATGAAAGTTGCCCGCAGGCTACGGCCATCCAAGGCCCCTTCAGTACCCTCATTGGAATTAGATTGTTGTCCTACGATCACTTATAAGTCCACCATTTGAGCCCCTGCCTTCACTTGAGCTATGTGAGCTCTCTGTCAGACTGCTTTTTATTGACTATTGTTTCAGCCAAGAGTGTTGGAGAATTGCATGCTTTTTCTACCTATCCTTCATACCTCACTTTAGCAGAAGATGGATCTAAGGCAGTGCTTTGGTCAAATCCAGCATTCTTACATAAAGTGCTTTCATCGTCACATGCTAACCAGACCTTAACAACGCGAAACTCCAGCTTAACTCCTCTTCCACATTTACTTTCCTCAAGACCAGTATGTAAGTGTAACGGATGTGAAACGCTAGCTTAGTTAGCGGTGGTGCACGCTAAATAGTGTTTCAATCGGTGACGTCACTTGCTCTGAGACCTTGAAGTAGTGGTTCCCCTTGCTCTGCAAGGGCCGCGGCTTTTGCAGAGCGATGGGTAACGATGCTTCGTGGGTGACGGTTGTTGATGTGTGCAGAGGGTCCCTGGTTCGTGCCCGGGTATGGGCGAGGGGACGGTCTAAAGTTATACTGTTACATAAGGGACCTAGTTTCAGGCGTTTCTTTTACGCCTGCTACGTTAGGTAACTACATACTATCATACTCCCCACCCAGAAACAAAATGCTATTTATCATGAAATGTCTTGATGTGAATATGTATTTCTTTTTTGTATTTTACCCCCCCTGTTCGATCTTGTCTCATTGCTGAAACTCCCCAACGAGCTCGGGAGAGACGAAGATCGAGTCATGCATCCTCCGAAATATAACCCGCCTAACTGCGCTCTTTAACACCCGCAAGCCGCATCAATGTGTCAGAGGAAACGCCGTTCAGATGGTGATCGGAGTCTGTTTGTCAGGCACCCGGCCCGCCACAGCAGTCGCTCGAGTGCGATGAGCCAGGTAAAGCCCCAACGGCCAAACCCGGGTCTGTAGTAACTCCTCTAGCACTGCGATGTAGTGCCTTATACCCATACGCCACTTGGGAGGTTCCCATATTTGCACATTTTAAGTGGGAAATTCAAGCAAGGAACAATAGTACACACATTTCAGAACTCATGCACAGATATGCACCCATGTATTGCAATAATGAATATGAACACTCTTAAATGATCAAAATAGTTGTAGCAAAATTCATAGAAAAATGATCTGAGCCTCTCAGGCTACACAATATCCATAAATACTCAGTCATCAAAGTCCCGTTAAAAATGCTGGTGTGCAAACGTAAGTGTAGTCTTGTTAATGTGCTGTAACTTGAGTTCTCTCCCCATCCAATAAGGTCTGCGTGGGGTTCCAGCTTGTAAACTGTCCCATCTTTAATATCCTTTTGTGTGGCATCCGTGAGAAATAACTTGATAAGACTAAAGTGGGAATAAGTGCCCTTTATTTCTCTCAACGGCTTACTCCCTATTGTCCTCATCAGCTGTTATAGGATGATCCATAGCTGGTGTGCGTTGGTGAAGCCTCAGAGCCATTTGACATCTGGCCTGTTTTCATCTCCTCCTGACCGGCTGTGATTCGACTAGACTCCTGCAGGCCCAGGCCTGTGGTCTCAATGGGCAACAGCATGGACGCTCCTGTGGCCAGCAGGCAAAAGATGCAGTACACAGACAGTGTGAGGTACACAGACTTCTTGAGCAGCACCTGTATGGGCCAAAATAGCTGGAGGTTAGCAGTGCTGGGGAGCCAGAGGGCCGGGAGTCCTCTGAAGGGGCAGGGTGTCTTCGATTCAAATGAAGTAAAACAAGGTCATGTTTACCTGTGACACAAAGGGAGTTAGAAGGGCACCCACCCTGGCCATCCCACTGCAGGTCCCAATGCCCAGAGCTCTGGTGGCTGTGGGATATACCTACAGAAAAAATCATTTATACAAAAAGTCCTCAACAGCAGAAGCTGTGGTTTTGGATGTCAAGTACCTACTGATGGAGAAAAAAACGCTTACCTCAGGCGTGTAGACATAAGCAACTTGGAACCCCCCAGTGATGAATGCTCTGGCGATGAAGATGAAGACTGTCAGAGCTACCCTGTAGACCAAGTGTATGAGACATCAGCAGAGCATGAACAAAGCTGTCACCCCCACACAGTGTTAAGAGAATGGGTGAAGCCAAATCAGTGACTAACTGGGCCAGTTCAGATTGAAGGCCCTTGATTACCAAGGTTCGCCAATCTTGGACCTGGTCAAGGTGAAGAGTGAACTTACCTTCCAACACAAGCGTACAGGGGCAGAATGCACACAGAGAACATCAGGAAACACATTGCCATGCTTTTCTTCCTGCCAATCCGATCGATCAAAAACAATGTCACAAAAAGACCTGCAGAGACAGGAGAAAAAAGAAATGGACATACAAAATGTCCCACTCAGCACATCAACAAAACACAAGATTCAGTTCCGTTAAATTACTGCTGAACAGTATCTATGGTATATAAATGCCTTAAATATCATTCACCTGGAAATTCAGCTAAGGTGGTCCAGAGTAGGTCTTTGTAGTCATCTAACGTCAAGTATTTGCATTCCAGGTTGCACTTTGGCTCAGTCTTTGCACCTTGGGTGATGACTGGAGGTACATATTTTTTTAAGTCAAAGGTTCTAAAAGAGCAACTAGAAGGGCAGGCTTGCATGACTGTTTACCATGTTTGATCGTTAGGGCGGTGCAGGAGTTTCTCCTTAAGACTATCAAAAAGGGAAGTTTCGACCTTTCAGAGTAACATGCAGACCAGCTGTCACTCACCACCACATGCATCTCCTGCCTGGAATAGCTCAGTGGTCAGGAGGACCAGGCCATAGTAGGAGAAGGCATTGGCAAACCTGAGACAGAAACCATACAAACACAGATCACACAAAGGGACCAATTCTGGGTTTCTGAGGTTCTATGAACTGGGAGGACGGGGTGCACTGGTTGAGCTAATGAGATGCCTGTATAATGAGAGCAAAATCGACCTACCATATAAACCACAGGAGAAGGGTGGTTCTGCGATATTGAGGAGTTAAGAGATCTCGGATCCTACCACGCTCCTCCTGCTTTACAAATATATAAAAAGCACACCCGAGCGATTGTTGTGAATACACAAAAAGTTGTCAGCTAAGATGGTCTCAGATAAACATATCCCACATGAATGCACACACCACACCAATTATACGGTTTCACCTGTTTATTGGCAATAAGCTTCCCAAGAGGCATGGTCTTCCCATTGTCAGCAGCGATGAGTCTTAACGTTTTCATAGCATTTTCCCTGTTTCCCGAAAGCACATCAAAGCGGGGACTCTCAGGCAGCCACTGTATCAGACGCAGACACGTGCATATGACACACTTCATCCACTACCTATGTGTTCAGTATCAACCACCTTTGTGCTGCATGTCAACTATTATCTCAGAACCATAGGTACTGCAGGGCTCAGTTCAGTCGTAATACTTACAAAACAGAAGATAACAAAGACCACCAGGGGTGCAGTAGACAGGCCAAGCAGCCACCGCCAGCCCATGGTAGGCATGATCCAGATGGCCAGGAGGACCTCAAACACAGCGCCTAGGGCCCAGAATATCTGATGGCCGCCAAGACAAGAGGATTAAGCACTGTAGGATGGAACACCACTCCAGAAATGCTTTATTTTCTTATGAGATAAAAACTAATGCAATAGAACAAATATGATTAAAGGCCAGTGGACAGAAAGTACCTGAATCAGCATAATGCAGGTGGCCCTTGACTTCCTTGGGAGGAACTCGGAGTACAACGTCACCCTGAAAGAAGATGTCCATTAATGAACCTAAAAATGACTTTTCTACCTGATGCAGAGCACAACTATGGGGAATTAGAATAAGCACGGCACACAACATTAACTTCTACAAGTAATAGGGTTGCCCGGTATTGGTCAGAAAATTAAACCGTTACCTTGGCTATAAAATAGAAGGTTCCACAGCATCAGTTACATTCAGTACAAAATAAACTACTAACAGTCAGCATTTTATTAACAAAAGGCAATATTTTCTGGTCCTGAATCATTGCGTCTGGAACCAGTTCTATCAATCAGACTCAGGGCTAAAAATACATTTGTTTTGTTCCTGGTTGCAGCGTTATTGTTGCTCTGCCATCTTCACAGGTCTAACTGTCCCAAGAGAGAATGTCAGTGTGCTACAATAACAGCGTTCTGTTAATTCAGCCTGATCAGCTCCACTGCAGATAAACCACATTTAGGAAAGGTTCAACTCGGATTGAGAGACTAACGCAGTCATTTCAAAGACATCAGTCATTTCAACAGTACTTTACAGTGCATCTCCATGATACTGTTAAAGTGGCATTTAGGGTGAATTTATGATGATCGTCTTTCATGTGCGACTGTTATCATCTTGGAAATCTGGACAGTGACGTTGTTGTACAACAAAGTCTGATGAGTTCTATTCCACTGTATTGCAACAGAGTGCGGCACTGTGGAAGCCAGGTGTGCTGTATGTGCCTTATGGAGTACATCACTCACGACTGTGGGGCTCCTCCAATGCCAAAGCCCACCAGGCCGCGCAGCACCATGACCCAGCCATACGCCGGGGAAAAGGCACTGAGGAAGCCGTAGTATAGGACCCACATCATGCACATCGTCAGGCCCTGTTCACCACACAAATACACAGTGTACAAGACATTAGGAACACCTTCCTAATACTGACATTTTGTCCTCAGAACAGCCTCAATTCCTAGGGGCATGGACTCTACAAGGTGTCGAAAGCGTTCCACAGGGATGCTGGCTCATGTTGACTCCAATGCTTCCCACAGTTGTGTCAAGTTGGCTGGATGTCCTTTGGGTGGTGGACCATTCTTGATACCCATGGAAAACTGTTGAGCGTGAAAAATCCAGCAGTTGGCATCCAATACGTTGCATTACTGCCCCCAACTGAACCATAAAGATAAATCCATTATACTTCGTAATACAAAATAAAATAACATCCTTCAAACTAACCCTACACTCACAAGCCATGTCTCAATTGTTTCAAGACTTAAAAATCTTTATTTAACCTGACTCCTCCCTTCCAGCTATACTTACAGTCCACCATTAAACTCCGAAGAAGAAGATATGAATTGCATAGTTGTGCCATTCAGAGGGTGAATGGGCAAGGCAAAATATTTTAAGTGCCTTTGAACAGGGTATGGTAGTAGGTGCCTGGCGCACCAGTTTGGGTCAAGGACTGCAACACTGCTGGGTTTTTCACACTCAACAAGGGCAGCAGGTAGCCTAGTGGTTAGAGTGTTGGACTAGTAACTGAAAGGTTGCAAGATCGAATCCCTGAGATGACAAGGTAAAAATCTGTTGTTCTGCCCCTGAACAAGGCAGTTAACCCACTGTTCCTAGGCCGTCATTGAAAATACAAATTTGTTCTTAACTGACTTGCCTAGTTAAATAAAGATAACATTGAAGTGTATTTAACAGGTGGGATCATAGCTTTCACCTGGTCAGTCTATGTCATGGAAAGAGCAGGTGTTCCTAATGTTTTATACACTCAGTGTATTTCACCATCAACATGACCAAATCATAGCCGTAAGATCTCAACCTTGTATACATGTTAAACAATTGCAGACTGAAACTTACTACTTTTCTGCCGTACTTGTCAGATATATTTCCCCATAGAGTCGAGCTGAACATCATCCCAATGAACACCACCTGAGAGAGAAGAAGTGACCTGATGACATCACTGGAACATTGACACCCAATGAATGATGATTGCTACAAATACTATCCTATTAAAATGTTGTCTGTATGCCTTCAGCATTTCCTCTCTAGCTGTTGGCTACCCTCACAAGCCTATATGATTAGGTCTAATGTGATGATGACGACATGGCGTAATCAAACCCATGCGATAAAGCTTATGAGAATAACCCCAGTCTCGATGCCTGAGAGATAATGTTTTGGTGACAGAATGAGACTGACCGATGTTAGCATAGCCACCTTCCAGCTGGGCAGCATCCACTCACAGTGCAACTGAGGGGATATGACGCTCAGGATCATCATCTCCATGGCGTCCGCCATCTACAGCAAACACAACATGAGGGTCAGTGAGAGCAGCTCATGATTAGAAGGGGTTGTTGTTCCACAAATTAAAAAGATGTAAGGTCATGTCGGTCATTTGGAATCAATCCCACACTCTCACCCATGACAGTCCAGTAAGGATAGAAAGCTTCCACTGAAACTTTCCAAAGCCAATGGCCTCCACTGCATCCTCCACTGTAAAGGTGTCTGACAGGGCAGAGAGAAAGATGTGGTCAAGTTATAATAAAATCCCAAAACAACATATTACATGTTCTATCGTTCACAAACTTTCCCATACATGCTGCTTTTTCTACATCAGACCAGGAATGACTTCATTCATATTATGAACCATGATCAGAAATGGTTACTAAATCAATGTAACAATTGAACAAGCGCCAACGTGATATTAGGTGCTGAATGATGATGTCAGAAGAGTATTCTAGTTGAGAGAGATTGATTGGTGGTTTAACTGGCATAGACATTTGTGTACAATTAGTGTTAATTGGATGAAAAGTTGGGTAACATTCAAGATAACAATGCCACATGTTTTTTTATTTTTTATAGGTGTTCTCGTATCAATAAGTAATGGTAAACTGAGAAATAGTGTTGATGAATTGTGGACAGTGGTTTAGTCAAGCTCAAACTTTGGGAGACTTTGTATGGTTCAGTATTTAGTTTGAATAGCATATTTTCATAAATCCATGGGTTCAAAACATCGGGTAATTCTAAATGACAAATGAGCAGCAAATAGATGTGGACGAAACAAAATATAAATCAGTATGTGAAACCTTCAGTGGGGTCCTGTCCTGTCCTGCGCTCCCCGAGGTCCACAGTCTGCATCCCCGTGGTGTACACCTCATAGTCTCCACACTGCTCCTCCTCATCGTGACGCAGACTGTCTCCCGCTGTGCCTCGAAACGTCACCACACTGAAACCAAACCAAATCTTAAACAATACAGAGAAAGCAATAGATCTAGAGAATGACAACATCCTGATGTGACTTCCTGAACGTCATTGGTTTATTTCATACTGAATCTACATAATAAAGCGCTGCTCTGCCTTTTTAACAACACTATCAACAGGGCAGATCCTACAGGTTCTAGTTTGTTCGCACCAGTCATGTGGTCAGGTACCACAGAGGGATCTCTGAAAATTACAATTGGTTCAGAACAGGGCAGCACGGCTGGCACTTAAATGTACATGGAGAGCTAACATTAATAATTAATAATATGCATGTAATTCTCTCATGGCTCAAAGTGGAGGAGAGATTGACTTCATCACTACTTGTTTTTGTAGTGGAATCTCAATTCAATGGCTCAGACACAAGAGGCATGTGGCAGGGTCTACAGTCAATCACGGACTACAAGAAGAAACCCAGCCCAGTCACGGACCAGGATGTCTTGCTCCCAGGCAGACTAAATAACTTTTTTGCCCGCTTTGAGGACAATACAGTGCCACTGACACGGCCTGCAACGAAAACATGCGGTCTCTCCTTCACTGCAGCCGAGGTGAGTAAGACATTTAAACGTGTTAACCCTCGCAAGGCTGCAGGCCCAGACGGCATCCCCAGCCGCGCCCTCAGAGCATGCGCAGACCAGCTGGCCGGTGTGTTTACGGACATATTCAATCAATCCCTATACCAGTCTGCTGTTCCCACATGCTTCAAGAGGGCCCCCATTGTTCCTGTTCCCAAGAAAGCTAAGGTAACTGAGCTAAACGACTACCGCCCCGTAGCACTCACTTCCGTCATCATGAAGTGCTTTGAGAGACTAGTCAAGGACCATATCACCTCCACCCTACCTGACACCCTAGACCCACTCCAATTTGCTTACCGCCCAAATAGGTCCACAGACGATGGGTCTCGACCCCGCCCTGTGCAACTGGGTACTGGACTTCCTGACGGGCCGCCCCCAGGTGGTGAGGGTAGGCAACAACATCTCCTCCCCGCTGATCCTCAACACGGGGGCCCCACAAGGGTGCGTTCTGAGCCCTCTCCTGTACTCCCTGTTCACCCACGACTGCGTGGCCACGCACGCCTCCAACTCAATCATCAAGTTTGCGGACGACACAACAGTGGTAGGCTTGATTACCAACAACGACGAGACGGCCTACAGGGAGGAGGTGAGGGCCCTCGGAGTGTGGTGTCAGGAAAATAACCTCACACTCAACGTCAACAAAACTAAGGAGATGATTGTGGACTTCAGGAAACAGCAGAGGGAACACCCCCCCCCTATCCACATCGATGGAACAGTAGTGGAGAGGGTAGCAAGTTTTAAGTTCCTCGGCATACACATCACAGACAAACTGAATTGGTCCACTCACACTGACAGCGTCGTGAAGAAGGCGCAGCAGCGCCTCTTCAACCTCAGGAGGCTGAAGAAATTTGGCTTGTCACCAAAAGCACTCACAAACTTCTACAGATGCACAATCGAGAGCATCCTGGCGGGCTGTATCACCGCCTGGTACGGCAACTGCTCCGCCCTCAACCGTAAGGCTCTCCAGAGGGTAGTGAGGTCTGCACAACGCATCACCGGGGGCAAACTACCTGCCCTCCAGGACACCTACACCACCCGATGTTACAGGAAGGCCATAAAGATCATCAAGGACATCAACCACCCGAACCACTGCCTGTTCACTTCATCCAGAAGGCGAGGTCAGTACAGGTGCATCAAAGCTGGGACCGAGAGACTGAAAAACAGCTTCTATCTCAAGGCCATCAGACTGTTAAACAGCCACCACTAACATTGAGTGGCTGCTGCCAACACACTGTCATTGACACTGACCCAACTCCAGCCACTTTAATAATGGGAATTGATGGGAAATGATGTAAATATATCACTAGCCACTTTAAACAATGCTACCTTATATAATGTTACTTACCCTACATTATTAATCTCATATGCATACGTATATACTGTACTCTACATCATCAACTGCATCCTTATGTAATACATGTATCACTAGCCACTTTAACTATGCCACTTTGTTTACTTTGTCTACATACTCATCTCATATGTATATACTGTACTCGATACCATCTACTGTATGCTGCTCTGTACCATCACTCATTCATATATCCTTATGTACATATTCCTTATCCCCTTACACTGTGTATAAGACAGTAGTTTTGGAATTGTTAGTTAGATTACTTGTTGGTTATCACTGCATTGTCGGAACTAGAAGCACAAGCATTTCGCTACACTCGCATTAACATCTGCTAACCATGTGTATGTGACAAATAAAATTTGATTTGATTTGTAAGAAGTGTTGACATGCTGAATGCACCGAGGTGTCTGTTTAAACTACTAGCACACAGCTCAGACACCCATGCATACACCACAAGACATGACACCAGAGGTCTCTTCGCAATCCCCAAGTCAAGAACAGACTATGGGAGGCGCACAGTACTACGTAAAACCATGGCTACGTGGAACTCTATTCCACATCAGCTAACTGCAGTAGAATCAGAAGCAGCCAATGGGGATCCTTAATAAATACAAATATAAATGACAGCAACTGGAATCAATCTACTGATAACATGGCAAGCCCAGAGTACCTGGGTCATTCCAGCAATTGGGTGCCTTTTGAGTAGTGTAACTTGGTTAACGAAACCCATTTGATTTCACCTCATTTTAACATTCTGTCATAAAGAGCGCATGTTCAACTAAATAGAAAAACATGTTTTCCCATCTCAAGAGGTAAGTGCCTATTAAGTGCCAAATAAAGTAACAGGGTTGACTGTAACAGGTTGAATATTTCATCAGACAACAGCCATAAATCCCCATGTGACGAGACGTTTATTGTGTGCAACACGGAAAGTAAGCTTCACAATTCACATTTCTAGCCTATCTATGGGTAACACGGTTGACATGTTATCTCCGACCCACTCACTTTTCCACCACAAAATACCAGAACATGGCCAAAAACAGTAGAACCAGCTCACCTGCTTTTACACTATGGTTTGATTAAAATAGATATTCAAATGTATTCTTGTTTTTAATATATTTTTTTAAAGGACTAGTTTCACCACATTAAAACAAGAGTTCAAGTAACAGGGTTGACCTTACAATGTGGGACAGATGTACATGAATCACTAATGAATCACACATGAAATACATAATACTTATTTAGAAATTACTTTGTCAAACCAACTTAATAAATAGGGCTTTGCAATAGTGGTGAAAACTTGGGAGACTTTTCGGGTTTAAGTGGGTTAAATCTTAATGCAGAATTTGGTGACGTTAGCTGCCACGCCTTGATCTGCTTCACCTGTACTTGTCCTTGTCTCCACCCCTCTCCAGGTGTCACACACCTTCACCACTTATCCCACGGTATTTATACCTGTGTTTTCTGTCTGTCTGTGACAGATTGTCTTGTTTGTTCAAGCCTGCCAGTGCTTTGTGTCTCAGCGCCTGCTTTTTCCCAGTCTCGCTTTTCACACCCTCCTGGTTTTGACCCCCGCCTGTCCTGACTCCAAATAAGGATATGCATCTGTTGGTTACAGATACCTTTTTAACAAATGGGCCTCACAGTGGGCCCTCAGGAACTCGTCGTTTGTGCATTCCAATTGCCAATCGATAAAATGCAATTGTGTTTGCTGTCCATAATTTATGCCTGTCCATACCATAACCCCACTGCCACCATTGGGCACGCTGTTCACAATGTTGACATCAGCAAACCACTTGCCCACACAACGCCATACACATGGTCTGCGGTTGTGAGGCCGGTTGGACGTACTGCCAAATTCTCTAAAACGACATTGGTAAATTAAAATTAAAAGAAATTAAAATGAAATGAAATGAACAATTCTCTGGCAACAGCTCTGGTGGACATTCCTGCAGTCAGCATGCCAATTGCACGCTCCCTCAAAACTTGAGACACCTGTGGCATTATGATGTGTGACAAAAGTGCACATTTCAGTGGCCAATGTCTGGTGGACATTCCTGCAGTCAGCATGCCAATTGCACGCTCCCTCAAAACTTGAGACACCTGTGGCATTATGATGTGTGACAAAAGTGCACATTTCAGTGGCCTTTTTTGTGCCCAGCACAAGGTGCACCTTTGTAATGATCATGCTCTTTAATACGCTTCTTGATATGGCTTTCAGGTGGATAGATTATCTTGGCAAAATATAAATACTCACTGACATGGATGGAAACAAATTTGTGCACAACATTTTAGAGAAATAAGTCTTTTGTTTATATGGAACATTTCTGGGATCTTTTATTTCAGCTCATGAAAATGGGACCAGCACTTTACATGTTGCGTTTACGTTTTTGTCCAGTGTATAACAGGATTTTAAAATTCAATATTGGTGCACAATTTCTACAATATAACAGGGCACTCATTTCATGGAACGACCCAGCTATGCAAAGTATCCAGTTTTCTTCCCCCTATGATTCCCCTACAGGTATTATCTAACGGAACACTAGGTCAGTCACCTTGCACTTCAACTTATCGTTAAGTGTGATTCCATCAATATAAAACTCCAGTAAGCTAGAATTTATGAGATTTAGATATTTACTGTACCTGATTTCAGGATCCCTCCATTGCTGGTAACTTATGTTGGATGTTTCCCCCCAGTTGCTCATGTCGATAAGGCTGAAGGACAGGGACTGAGACCACCTGGTTTCAGGTGTTGTTGAGTTGGTTAAACCTGCTGGGGCATCTTCTATCTCAAATTACAGTCAGTCATCCAATAGGAATTAAGCCCTCAGGGAAGGGAGAGGGAGGAGTTAAATCTACTGTAAACAACCTTTTGGGAGAGGAAGGAAGAAGAATGTAATAGACAATGAACTTTAAACCATTGGCCTCATACTGCCTAATTGTACCATTGTCACTACTATGTATTACGTATACATAAGGGTTATACAACCACTTTTACAAATGGTACTTGGGATATATACAGTATGGATATGAAAATAACCACTTTGTCGCAATACTCTAGACTGACAGTAGACGGTGCTCTTGCATCACACTAGTGCCTACCAAAGTGCACGATTGACATTCAAGTGAACCAGCTGAAAAACCTCAAGGTCAAAGGTCAATTAGGGGGACGCTTATATTTGTCCAGTTTCACACAACTGTGTAACCTGTACAAGTGTGAGGTGCGATCTTTTTTGTGTGCATATCCCACTTTCCCCGAGACACCATCGGAGCGGGGTCACGGCCATCAGAGGGGTATAGCGGTCTGTCAGATTCATCTCAAGATTGAAGTCTTTAGTAACAATAGCAAATGGCATCGGTAAATATTTACGGTTAGACAAACAGGAGTCTATTGTCAGGTTAAAGCCGGTGAATATGCTAAGGCTTTAATACCGTTACGTTAACAATCTTTAGTTAAATGTTTTTAGTATTTCTGAAATAATAGTCCTCTATATTACAAATATAAAAATAATTGTAAGGCATTACATAAAGAGTCATAGTAAATAAATACAAATGAACCTAAATAAATACACAGAAAATGCAGAGATAATGCCTACCTAGTAGTACTATAGTACTACAAACATAACCTATCAAGCTACAGTACCACAGTGAAATCCCGTAAAATAAAAAGTATTGTTTGCACAAGCTAGTAAATCAGTAAGACTTTTCCTCCATAAGGAATAGCCTAGATAACAGATTAGTTTCCCCGACAACGTCTACATATCTTCACAGAAACAAACATTGACTCCGGCTCTTGTAGAAATAAAGTGGCATTGCATTTTACCGCCGAAGATCCACACACACAAAAACACTTCATCCTCATCACTCCAAAAAGCTGACAGACGCAATCAAGAAAAGAGAACACAAAAAAAAAACAGACATAAAAGGGGCGAGACATCCTGTCAGGTGCAGAAAAGTTCAGGATTCTCATACAGTTGGTGCGGGGACTTTCAGATTCAACAGTAATGATCTTCCCATAGTCTGTCCTGGTGTATTTCAGTGTTTAATACACTGTATATCAGTGTTTCACAGTCAAAGTCAGAGCTGGGTGATGGCCTGGCCCCTGGCCTCTGTGGTTGTGATGTACTGGGAGGGGACACCTGTCGGTCCACCAGGGGCTGTCCAGTGCTGGGGCCAGTCAGCTCACAGTCAGAGTGGTTAAAGGTACCCAGAGACTCCAGGCTGAAGCCCTCCTCCCTCATCTCCTCCCATAGGCTCCCTGAAAGACAGAAACAAACACATTATCACCAGTCTTCACCATTACTGTCTGTTTTAAACTATCTGTTTTGATAAACGTGATCAACAAATATGGCATTTTGATTTTAAACATACGGTAACATCCCTCCTATCCTCATCAGAACCCACCGGCAAACTCCATGACACTGGAGTCCAGAGCGTCCACCTCGGCTGTGACGTCTGGGTGGAGGCTGTACAAGCTGTGGCTAAAGGGGTGTCTGTAGGGCTGCTGCTGGGGGAAGGGGCTGTGGGAGTAGTCTGGGGCAGCATGGAGGGGAGGGGTCCGGGCGTGTACAGGGGAGCTGGGTTCTCCTAGGAGGGTGTGATTCTGGGCCTGGAGGTGGAAGGGGAGGGAGGACTGCAGATGTCCAGACAGCGGGGGACCACAGGGCATGGACAGGACACATGTCTTCCTGGGATCACAGGCCTTTCTCCGGCAGCCGTCCGGTCGGTCTGTGATCAGCCTATCCAGCTCATCTGAGAGCCAATACAAGAGCATTAGCTATAAACACTCATCAAGCAATATTATATAATGAATCAGAATGTTGCAATTATTGTCATGTTTCCATTCCCATCATCCCCTGCCAGGTCTCACCTGGGTTGGCCATGCTGTGGCGGATGGCAGTCAGGTCCTTGCGTTTGCACTTCTGCATCTCCTCCTCCATCTTGTTGATCTTGGCTGGGTTGAGGGCCCACAGACAGCCCTTACGAGAGGTAGAGGAGGAGCCTCCCTGCTTGTTTTCCTCCTTCTCAAAGCACTTGTTCAGAGACAGGTTGTGTCTCACAGAGTTCTTCCAGCCATCAGGCGCCGTCTGTAGGGTGGAGAACCATACATCAGTAAGACACATTATACTGATCATATACAATGTTGCTGATGTTCCCAAACTTCCACGAGCCCTGACAATCTCAGGTGTGTAAAGCAGTATCTCCCCGCTCCTCACCTTGAAGTAAGGGAAGTGCTCCTTCATGAAGCCGTAGATCTCACTGACAGGAAGGCTGCCTGTCCGGCTGTTCTTCAAGGCCATAGCAATCAGGCAGCTGGCAAAAACCGTCAAATATCATGCATTTTCGCTCACTTTCAATTGTTCTGACCACTAGTCTGCTTTACACACTGTATTAAAACTGCACCGATTAAATGTCAATGGAAAATGGAGGGGTCAGTGTGTTAGTGTATCCTACCTGTAGGAGTAGATAGGTTTAGGGAAGGCCTTGGGTTGTTGTAGCAGATCCTGGTTGCTGTGGGGGTTGGTGATGCTCGTGACTGCTGCTTGCTGATCATACAGGTTCTGGTTATGGTAGGAGGTGCTGTTGTACAGGCTGCTGGGGGAATGCTGGGAAAAAAGCAAAACAAGAGACCTATTAGGCTGTCTTTGAATCAATTACAAGTGCTAGAAATCCTCTGCATCTCTCTGACATACAGTCTTATGTTTATAAGAGTTCAGAAACACTTCTGAAACAGTCGGTGGATGTGTTACCTGTTGCATAGCCTGAGCTGGGCTGTAGGCCTGCTGGGGGGAGTGGAAGTAGTGGGCTGGGGAGGACTGGTATTCTGAGGCAGGCACAGCACTTCCTGGCAATCCCGCCATCTGAAAGACAAAGACACACAGTAGGAGGGGAAGAACAGTGTTGATTTAAAAAATAACTACAATAATAAGACCCCAAGAAATACTTACATTTCCATTTTGATTGTTGAGGTAGTTCATTCCAATATAAGTGTTTAGCATATTGCTATGTGGAGGGGCCATGGTATTATGTCCTAGTGCTGAACTCATGTTGCTTTGCTGGTCTGAAAAAAAGAGTTTGTTTCAGGCCAGGTGTGTATACGTGTTTTTTGGCTTGTGTGTGTGTGTGTGTCTGTATTGTGTCTCACCTGTGTGTAGTTCCAGTATGCTGCTCTGGGGTCCTGCGTTGTTGAAGGCCAGTCTGCCTGTGGCCATCTGCTGCAGTCTGGGTACATCCACAGTGGTTAGCCAGGACAGAGACTGCAGGTCCCCCAGCTCCTCACTCTGTTGGGGCGGCTCAGTGGTCAGTGGCCTGACAGACACACACAATGAGCTGGTTACATCTACTGTAAGGGAGCTACGGGATAAACATATTCCCTATAATGTATATTGCCACTGCCCTCAGCTTATCGAGACAAGAGGTCACTGAAACTTTTGCTAACGTGCTATTCTTCTTTTTTTCCCGCTTGTATTGAGTTGAAATGTAAAATAAACTGAACAAAACTATAAACGAAACATGCAACAATGTGAAAGATTTGACCGAGTTACAGTTCATTTAATGGAATCAGTCATTTAAAATAAATTCATTAGGCCCTAATCTATTGATTTCACATGACTGGGAATACAGATATGGATCTGTTGGTCACAGATACCTTAAAAACAAAGTAGGGGCGTAGATTAGACAACCAGTCAGTATCTGATATGACCACCATCTGCCTCTTGCAGCGGGACACATCTCCTTCGCATAGAGTTGATCAGGCTGTTGACTGTGTCCTTTGGAATGTTGTCCCACTCCTCTTCAATGGCTGTGCAAAGTTACTGGACATTGGCGGGAACTGGAACACGCTGTCGTACACGTTGATCCAGAGCATCCCAAACGTGCTCAATGGGTGACATGCCTGGTGAGTATGCAGGCCATTGAAGAACTGGGACATTTTTCAAGCTTCCAGGAATTGTTTGAAGATCATGGTGCCATGCATATGAGGTGATGGCGGCGGATGAATGGCACGACAATGGGCCTGCATATGGCACGACAACGGTATATCTCTTCATTATGCCTGCCCATAAAGTAACCCCACCGCCATCATGGGGCACTCTGTTCTGGAGGTCGACCGATTAATTGGAATGGCCGATTAATTAGGGCCGATTTCAAGTTTTCATAACAATCGGAAATCTGTATTTTTGGACACTGATTTGGCCATTTTTTTGTTATTTATTGTTTTGTTACACCTTTATTTAACCTTTATTTAACCAGGCAAGTCGGTAAAGAACGCATTCTTATTTTCAATGACAGCCTAGGAACGGTGGGTTAACTGCCTTGTTCAGGGCAGAACGACAGATTTTTACCTTGTCAGCCCAGGGATTCAATCTTGCAACCAATTAACTAGTCCAATTAACTAGTCCTCTCATTGCACGCCACGAGGAGCCTGCCTGTTACGCAAATGCAGTAAGCCAAGGTAAGTTGCTAGCTAGCATTAAACTTATGAAAAACAATCAATCAATCCCTCATAATCACTAGTTAACTACACATGGTTGATGATATTACTAGTTTCTCTAGCATATCCTGTGTTGCATATAATCGATGCGGTGCGTATCGTTGCTCCAATGTGTACCTAACCATAAACATCAATGCCTTTCTCAAAATCAATACACCGAAGTATATATTTTTAAACCTGCATATTTAGCTAAAATAAATCCAGGTTAGCAGGCAATATTAACCAGGTGAAATTGTGTCACTTCTCTTGCGTTCATTGCACACAGAGTCAGTGTATATGCAACAGTTTGGGCCTCCTAATTTGCCAGAATTTTACGTAATTATGACATAACACTGAAGGTTGTGCAATGTAACAGCAATATTTAGACTTATGGATGCCACCCGTTAGATAAAATACGGAATGGTTCCGTATTTCACTGAAAGAATAAATGTCTTGTTTTCGAGATGATAGTTTCCGGATCCGACCATATTAATGACCTAAGGCTCGTATTTCTGTGTGTTATCATGTTATAACTAAGTCTATGATTTGATAGAGCAGTCTGACTGAGCGATGGTAGGCACCAGCAGGCTCGTAAGCATTCATTCAAACAGCACTTTTGTGCGTTTGCCAGCAGCTGTTTATGACTTCAAGCCTATCAACTCCTGAGATTAGGCTGGTGTAACCGATGTGAAATGGCTAACTAGTTAGCGGGGTGCACGCTAATAGCGTTTCAAACGTCACTCGCTCTGAGACTTGGAGTGGTTGTTCCCCTTGCTCTGCATGGGTAACGCTGCTTCGAGCCCAGGTAGGAGCGAGGAAAGGAATGGAAGCTATACTGTTACACTGGCAATACTAAAGTGCCTATAAGAACATCCAATAGTCAAAGGTTAATGAAATACAAATGGTATAGAGAGAAATAGTCCTATAATTCCTATAATAACTACAACCTAAAACGTCTTACCTGGGAATATTGAAGACTCATGTTCAAAGGAACCACCAGCTTTCATATGTTCTCATGTTCTGAGCAAGGAACTTTAACGTTAGCTTTCTTACATGGCACATATTGCACTTTTACTTTCTTCTCCAACACTTTGTTTTTGCATTATTTAAACCAAATTGAACATGTTTCATTATTTATTTGAGGCTAAATTGAATTTATTAATGTATTATATTAAGTTAAAATAAGTGTTCATTCAGTATTGTTGTAATTTTCATTATTACAAATAAATAGAAAACAAAACGGACGATTAATTGGTATCGGCTTTTTTGGCCCTCCAATAATCGGTATCGGCGTTGAAAAATCATAATCGGTCGACCTCTACTCTGTTCACAACGTTGACACCAGTAAACCGCTCACCCAAACAATGCAATACACGTGGTCTGCGGTTGTGAGGCTGGCTGGACGTACTGCTAAAATGACGGAGGCAAATTATGGTAGAGAAATTAACATTCAATTCTCTGGGAACAGCTCTGGAGGGCATTCCTGCAGTCAGCATGCCAATTGCATGCTCCTTAAAAAGTTGAGACATCTGTGTCATATGACAAAACTGCACATTTTAGACTGGCCTTTTATTGCCCCCAGCAAAAGGTGCACCTGTGTAATGATCATCAGCTTCTTGATACGCCACATCTGTCAGGTGGATGGATTATCTTGGCAAAGGAGAAATGCTCACTAACAGGAATAAGCTTTTTGTGCATATGGAACATTTCTGGGATATTTTATTTCACCTTATGAAACATGGGACCAACACTTCACATGTTGCGTTTATATTTTTGTTCAGAATAATTTTTGTAAACTAATTTGCATAAAGGACATTTTCTTTATTTTAATGAGCATGTTACTTTCCATTTCCAGACACTGAAAAACAAGGTGATGTAACATCTGATGACCACTGATCCTAGTGCTCCATTGGCTGAATCACAATACACAGGGGCACACCCACGGTATTGAAAATGTGGAGTAGGGTCGGGTACACTGTGTGCACATGGTCTGCAACAGTTGGTCTGGCCATTGAATAATGATTAGTTATTGTGTCCCAAACGACAGTCCCCAGCCCAGCGACACGTGCCTCTATTGTTTCCAGAGGGCTGTTCCCGGATTGTCCCAACCACTCTACCCCCATGATGACCAAAGCCTGCATTCATCTGGTTGAGTGACAGCTAATTGACAAGCGAGTTAAAGGAGAGCCATCTGCCTCTCTGTCACCACCAGACCCTCTGCACTACAACCAACCACTCTCTAGTGAAGGGGACTCCCTGAGGGGAGCAATAGCCTGGAAGGCAGGCTTAATGCTGTTGACTCTTCTAAACAGACATTACAATAACATGCATGTTGCATACAAAATGACATCAGTCTGCCTTTACAGCGCCAACCACACACTGCTATCAGTAGGTAAACTTATTTTTAGTCACATGATAAAAACAACGTGTTGCTTGGAGACTCTGTGTGGGCTGTTTCATACCAACAAGCCAACAAGGGAATGGTTAATAACTATAAGTAATATAATGTGAAAACCCTGTCTACAAACTGGCCATTGAAGTTTGATTGTGGTTAATTTGACAGTTAGGGTTTGGTCAATGTGTTGAATTAACTCCATTGAAAATAGGATAATTATAAAAGAGCTGATCTGGGTTTCAATCAATGGGCCATAGGCTATGAGTTAAGAAACTAGGTAATAAGCATAAGAAATTAGACTACAGTGAGAACATTACAATAAAGTCACAATGTGGGAACAGAATATCCAGAATGATAAAAGTGACTGGAGTTCATTCAATGACAATTTGACTGTAAACAATCTCCAAACTTGATTGCTTGAAAAGTCACTAAACATAAAATCTGAAAAAACACCAACCTTTTTGAGGGAAACATCCATGTGCCACAAATAATACCGCTCAATTTAGCTTAGCACAAAATAATGATTCCTTCTGAGGTTAAACTCCCTTCACTCAACAACAATGTCGCTAGGGGAACTCCAAACAAACACAATGTGAAGGCTAGAGACAAGCAGGTCCAGGTGATTGACCAGGAAAAAAGCTTGTACTTGAACTTGTAAAAAGGGGTGTTTGATGTGTCCACCCCCTTCGATTACCAGTACAAATTAGAAAGGCAGTGAAGCAAGTCCCCCCCAGGGGTAACTACAAGCAGTGTCCCCTTGTTTTCTATTTTTGAGGCCAGCCCTTCAAAGTCCCCACAACCAGACACCCGGGGATATATCTCCCGCTCTCCTCCATTGCCCCAAACAGCAGGACTGAAAACAGAGCTGATGTATTCATTGTAATGTTTTTTTGTGTGCATATTTTCACACACACGGGGGTGTAAGAGAGAGAGAGGGGGGGCTCTTAGCAAACCATAACGTTAACATGAACCATCAGGTTTGCCTGCCAAGCTTTTCAGAGTTAGCTAGTTCAGACAAGTGAAAGCCTGATGATGTGATTAGCTGTCTGTACCTGAAATCATGTGATGAGGTGTGATGATTAACGTTAACGTTACTCCCAGAATTTCTGAGAATCGCTGTCATTCTGGGGGTGGTATCATCTCCTGAAAGATAAATAGCCACCGTTACTGTAGCTAGCTAACGTTAGTTCAAAGATGTTCATTGTTCTATTTGTGGTTAGTTGATAAACATGGCATACTTACAGCTAGCTAGCTAACCACATAGTAACTAACCGTAGTTACCTGACCCATACCTGACTGTCTAGTTAGTTCGGTAAGTTAACGTTGCAAGCTAGCTCCCAACGCCACAACAACACTAGTGTGGGACATGTAGTTAACGTTACGTCACTGCTAGCTAGATATCAGAGATAGCTAGCTGCGTTACATGAAATGCAAACAACTGTGTAAACAACACCTTGCTAACCTGTTTCTGAACGAATCCAAAGGTGTTCTTTTCAACTTTAAGTTTGAGTCCATTCATTCACCTTTCGAACTGTTTTTAAATCTCCCTCTTCTGTCACCGACTGTCCTGTGTCGACTCCTCTCTGTCGAGGAGCTGTTCATCAGCACCACTGGTCGGGTTCGAATCCCGACCCCGCTCGCTTGCCCGCGCCGTTTGGGCTGCGGCGGGGGGAGGTGGTCGATGAGGCGCGGAGAGGAGGGGCAGTAGCGTCTGTTTTCAGGCTCAATAACAGCAGTGGTATAAACACCAGTGAAAGCAGCAAACAACATTGACGGGTTGGGATGATGCTATTTGAAAGGGGAGGGAATTCAAAAGCGTGCAAATATTGATATTGCTTGTATAAAACATCGTTAGCGTATATTTTGCTCAAATAGGACTAATGACCCTGCTAAACAATAACTTGGGTAGCCTAGGGCTAGGCCAACCTCCCAAATTAATGTATACTTTTTGAATCGTTTTTAGCCGTCCCAATGGAGTGCACAAGTTTATCGTCCTAGTTGCTCTTGAAATGTATTTCCCTCGCAATCATCAGAACTGTTGCACATAGCCTCTTTCCCAGAATTTAATCATCCGAACACACTCTGCCTATAGAATTGGAAGGTATGGTATGTTATCAACAGCAGCAAGCAGTAAATTATTACTATATATTGTTTGGATCGTAATCAGTATGTTGTAGGCTATACTAGTTTATATCTAACTGACTAAACTTAACGCCGGTGTGAAGGACGTTTCTCAGTTGAGTTCATTTTAAACACTCGGGAAATGAGAGGGCAATGTTACACTTCCCGCAAATCTGTCACAATCCAACACATCATTTAGTACTGAGCCGCAAGAAACAGAAAGTGGGACAAACATCTCGATTTAGTTGTTTCTTAAATAATCATTCTGGATAGCAATGTCGATCAATGACTCATTTATGTTTAGGTAAATCATGTATGATTGTTCTCATTTTCATTCAAACATAACTTTAAATATATATTTGTAGATGACATAAGAGCCACTAGAATACATAATATGAGTCTCTCTGACACATGAAGGTTAAACAGGAAAGCCATCATAGTATGGTATGTCCCTCTTACTGCAGCACAGGCTGGTGTTGACAGCAGCAGTAAGATGCACTGAAAGGACAATAGTTTCATCCCAACATGCCCAATACTGTAGATTCACCATGGCAGTGATGAGTGGTTTGTAATTAGTTAGAATTGTTGCGTTGAGTTTAGTCAGCTAGTTGCTATCAAGAGTTCCAGACAGAAAAGTGTTGACATTACAGTGATCTGTGCCATTTTACGACACAGAGTATGATTCTCTGTATATTGCAATAATATTTTCTCACATTGGCATTTGTCTAGGTCTAGTGGCATTGTGTCTAGTGGTCTCTGTTGAACTGAACAGGGAATGAGGCCAACCTAAAAAAAACAGAAGAAGGAAATTAGGACACCATGACAGCAAGTTTGCAGGGGCTGTTGCATTATGGGTTGTCCATAAATCCAGGTGCTATAGATCATGTTTATAGAGCTGCTCTTACCCTTGTATCAATGTCCCACTTCTCGGCAAGCATTCCTCAACACACAGATGAGCTGGGTTCCTCCTTCTCTGTCCTATCCAGATCAGATTCAGCGTCTATTGACCTGGACTGGACTTGTCAGAACGGCCCGACCAGAAGAATCCTCCTTTTTATGCACATTACACCATGTACATGTTCTCAAAGGTAAGATTTTTGTCATTTGATTGGTCATTAGATTTTCAGTAGAGCATCCTAAACTATTTTTCCACATCTACAACAATAACCTCCACTATCTGTACATTTAAGTGTTACCAGCTCTATCAGCATTATCATATTGTAGCTCAGTCAAATATCTGTTAACCTAAGGGATTGCGTTTTAGAATACTTTTATTTTATTGCTATCACATGCATTTGGTCACGGTGTCCTAGTAGAACGTCTCTCGCTCAAAGAACATGGCAGAGATACAGAAGGCTACTACAGCAACCTGGCTAGTGTTGACCTTCAGTGTCCAGCTCCGTCCTCAGTTATCTATTTGCTCCTATAAATAAAGCATTAATTGAATGTTGAGTTGTGTAAGACAAATTGAGCCTGTGCGTATTTATTTGTCTATCCTGTGATGCCCTCTGGAGGCAGAGTTGTGCTGTAATTGGTCAGATTGTTTACCCATGATGTTCTGAGAGGTTAAGGGGTCACTGTTTTCCCCCAGGCACATGTTACCTAATAGGCTGGTCTAGCTGGTTTTGTGTGTTTGTATTGTTTGGAGAAAGTTGTTAAGTGCCTTGCTCAAGGGAACAATGCCATACAGCCCAGGTAATTAAACTGGCAACCCTTTGGTTATAGGCTAGCTTCTCTAACCTTGAGACTACTGCCACCACTATTGATGGTGTTAAGGTAGAACAGTGAAATTGCTGTGTATGGGATCGGATATCCCATTTCATTGAATGATAGAATGAGAGTAAGGTCAGAGAGGTTGGATGAGGATGATGACCTTACCGCATGACTGGAGTGGACTCTGATGACTAAGGGATACCTCTTGTTCCTCGCATTACAGAGACATAAAGTGTCAGGGTGAAGAGAAAAGGAGTGTTTATGTGTGAGAGAGGGGCACGGGGGGGCTGATGTGTGGGTTTAAAAATCGTAGTCCTCAAACTCAGCATGAAATCTGTAATGGGAAAATCAACCCACTGACTCTGGTGTAATTGGATTTTACAGGGACTCGTGCTAATTCAGAGAGCTGTGGGTAGGTAGCACAAAGCTTGCTTGGGCTAGACAAGCCATACCGCAGGCTAAAGGGGCAGGATGTGTGGTGATAGGACATGTGGTGTGATTGTAAGTATATGGGTGGGTGTGTTTGGTAGGGGGCTGCAACAAAGAGAAAATAAACTGTTCAGTAGTCTCTGGGAATGTAAGCGTCTGTAACGTTGACTGGAAAGGTAATAATCCCTTCTGTTCTGATTTGTAGCAGTGGTTGCTTTTAAAAAGCTATGTGGCTTTAAAATATAACTTCTTTGCTGTGAATGTCTCCTCTCTGTTTAATCAGTGTGGCTGTAATGCAAGATGCCTTCGTTAGTGTTTACAGGATGCTCGACTTTAAATTTTAAACAGTTGGAATGAGAGGGCAATGTTACGCTTCCTACAAATCCAACACATCACTTAGTACTGAGCCAATAGAGAAGGTGGGACATACATCTCTACTTTGTTTTTTCTTAAATAATCATTCTGGATAGCAATGTCGATCAATGACTAATTTATGGTAAGGTAAATCATGTATGATTGTTCTCTTTTTCATTCAAACATAACTTTAAATATATATTTTTAGATGACATAAAAGCCACTAGAATACATAATATGAGTCTCTCTGACACATGAAGGTTAAGCAGGAAAGCCATCATAGTATGGTATGTCCCTCTTATTGCAGCACAGGCTGGTGTTGACAGCAGCAGTAAGATGCACTGAAAGGACAATAGTCTCATCCCAACAGGCCCGATACTGTTGCTTCACCATGGCAGTGATGAGTGGTTTGTAATTAGTCAGAATTGTATCTGCCTAATCAAAGATCAGTAACACAATACCTGTGCTGTAATTTTGTGCGAGGAGGAGGATGAGGAGCTTGAAGCAGATAGTTTCCGCATTATTGTGTTACACGTGCACGCACGCACACACACACACTGGGTCTTTGGACACTCAGGTGAAGTGCTGAATGAGACCTCCCTAGGCTTAATGAATGATTAACTATCTTAGAGCTCTCAGAGCCAACGAGATCATTATGGACCGGACAGGAATGACGCTTTAGCAGAAAGTACTAGTCCACACAGAAGCACTCCCAACTGAACCCCTCCCTTGGTCCCCAGAACCTGGCCAGTTCTGTCAGAGGGACAGTGGAAGCGGAGGTAGAGCAGTGTGACGGTGAAGTGATACGGTCAAAGGGACATACCTGCATCTGAGTCGTCAGAGGCTAAAAGTGACTCTAGAATGTGAGTGCTTCTCGGTTGCTAGCCCCAGGACGAGAGTCCACCTCTACTGCGTACTTGATTTGGATTCTATCTGATCCATTACAAGATCGATTCAACCATGACTCACATGGCTTTGGAGATGAGTGAGGTAATACTGCGGTGTGTTTTTCTTTGTGTGTCTGTGGAGCCCTGGTTCTAACTTGCGTCCTTTGTCCTGATCTTGTCCACATTCTGATTGTGCCCACATTTGTTTGGCAGGTGTAGACAATCTAAAGACACATTGTGATCAGATCATCCTGCCCACCTCCAGAGGTAGTCAGACACACATTGTGTCTAGATATCTCATAAGTGTAGACAGATCTGGACAGAG
The DNA here is from genome assembly GCF_034236695.1 of Oncorhynchus nerka. NCBI lineage: Eukaryota > Metazoa > Chordata > Actinopteri > Salmoniformes > Salmonidae > Oncorhynchus > Oncorhynchus nerka. Next base: position 41,506,544 of record NC_088399.1, read on the forward strand.
AAACCATTTAAATCATTATTTTTCCACCTTCGAAAATCATTGACAATAAATAAAAAAGTATTATTTTGAAAGAATAGCTGTGAAATAATTTGCATAAAGGAAAGGGACAAGGAATTCTGGTATCAATGCAAACATAGTGTAGACACATTTCTGGAAATGTGGCACAGTCGGAATGTAGACAAGATCAGGAAAAAGGACCCATGTTAGCACAAGGTATAAACAAGGCTTTTGTTTATCCTCTGTTTAGAACAACATATTGATAAGGTCTTATATGCAAAATAGATTTTTCCCCAATGCTATGAAGACCACCACCTAAAGCTTCTACCTTTGCCAGACTTTGAAATAAATATATAATAGCAATACAGTATTCATATTGTTTTATCCAATATCTATAATTGAAGCTATATAAAGGCAGCATTGTATGAAGAGATACAGAACCGTGACACTCGGGTTTCTCTAGACACCTGGAGCCCCCTAAACGTGTGTTTGTTTCCCTGAGTGATGTGATGTGTGGTGTCAGTCAGTGGCCCACGCACGAGCAGTGCTATCTGTTTCAGGAGCCTAACGGCCACTTTGTGACAGAGTAACAGGATCCTGTGCCATAGTGGAGAGCCTGGGACAATGGGCCGGCCTCTCGGGTGATGGCCGCTGGGTCAGATAGGCTTTCCTGTTCCGTTTTAGCCTGCCATCAAATTTAGGTATCTTGTTGCTCATTTTCCGCTTTTGCAAGTGTCATCCTTTTCTCTCCACATCCTTTTGCATTCTTTGTGTGTGTTATCACCTGTTTCAGTCTCCTTTCTACTCCCATCAACCTCTCCTTTAAAAAGAGTCCTATGTACCATTACCACGAGATGCCACTGTTTCCTAGATTACAGTAGAACTGTGTTGTGCAAGTGTATCTATCTGTGTGTGTGTGTGTGTGTGTGTGTGTGTGTATTCTTATGTATGAATTTACATGGATTGTGTCCTTGGGCCATACTGGTTGGCCATCTCATGACGACCTGGTGTTATCTTCTCATCTGCCGAGTGTTCTCCGTTTTTCAGCTCAGATTCCCCCTGAATGGCTGTAATCTCTGCCTTGCTCTCTGAGGCGTACCACCGGCTTGCCCAGCCTGATGCCAACAGAGCACCAACAATGGGCAGAGTGCCAGAATCAGGCCTGGCATGCAACCTGACCACTCTGAGCCATTGTCTCTGTTCAGTATTTTAGGCCTGGTACAGGGTGGTCAGGTGTAAGCAGGCAATGTGCAACCTTGATGTCACATTGGAAGGAACCTTGGCATTAGAGGAAATAATACGAAATAGTGAATTTAATGCTTATAATTTGATGTTTTTTCCGTTGTCAGTGATTTAGAGTGTGTCAAACACAAATGCCTAGAGAAACTCTTTCTCGCTCACGCACAGAATGGAATGTCAAGACATTTTCCCTTTCAGTGTGGATAAGAAGGCTCCAGTTCCCATGTTGGTGCTAAGAAGGGGAGAAAGGGAGGGTTGATCCTCATCTCCCCCTTCTGTATTGTCAGATTGATTCTGACATCTCAAATAGGGTGCCTTCAATGATATTGTTCACTTGTCTCATTGGTTTAACTTGATGATGGGCTGGGAGGAGATTGGACAGATCTGGAAGGAGGGATGGTGGAGTGGAAGAGAGTGCAAAATAAAGAGTGTCTTGGAGGTGGGAGAAATCAAGCCCCCACCCTGTCCACATCCATTACCCAGTTATCCTCTTTCCTTGAGGATCGGAATAATAATTCAATAGTAATAAAATCAGACTTAAAATTAGTTTCAATGTTTTTTCCCCCTCATGATAACTATAGGTGTAACACAAGTCTGAGACCTTACTTCTCCTTAAAGTCTGTTCCTTGTCTTATGGAGGACTTGTTTTTGGGGTTCACAGATTAGACAAATACACCTCCCCCTCCACCAACCCTCACCCACATCCCCTGTTGCTCTCTCTATTGCTCCATCGTTGCCCCCAGCATTGCCCCCCTTGCATTAAATAGGCCAAATCCCTTTTGTGTTTTGACTGCCGAGTGTGAAATTGACTATGACGTTGAATGTGTTCTAATGAATAATTACTGAGTAGATATACTGGCTGAATGTGTGTAATGGATTGTAGACTGCTCTTTAAAACATTTTCCACCAACGTTTTATTCACACGACCAAAAATGCTTTTCACATGCAAGAGAGAGGAGGGGCATTGTGTGATAATTTTATACAAATTATTATCTTTTTATGGATGTTTTCTCAACTTCACAGAAAATTGAAAAATCCTTTTTTTTTTGCAGTTCAGGGAAAAAGTACTATAGGTTTTCAGTGTTGCAGGGCTGGCAACCATGTAAGCTGTGGCCTGTTGCTGTGCCGGGATGCTCTGCCGGGTTGCTCTGCCAGGCTTGGGACAGGGTGGGAGAATGGGGGTTGGAAGAGGAGGGTGATTTTTTTATCAGAGGAGTGGATTGAAGATGTTTTTAGCACTCCTGTGCCTAGTTTTAGGCAGCTTTAGCGATATCCCACTGGGCATAAACTGGTTGAATCAACGTTGTTTCCACGTCATTTCAACAAAATAAATCAATGTGATGATGTTGAATAAATGTGGAAAACTGACTGGATTTTCAAAAAGTAATCAGTGGAAGGGAATTTTCTTCACCCACCTTTTAACCTAAATCCAATGGCATGGTGACATTTTTGGTTGATTTCACGTTGAATTCACGTTCGTTGTTGTCAACCAAATGTAAATCAAAACTAGACGGTGGGATATGTCTTCAGGTAGCATGGTGTGGGCCTGGGTGTGAGCCTCTGGATCTCAAATGAACTTTTAACTCATGTCCGGACATTTACCAAACGGCTCCTAGTAAACGATTCACTGTAGCTCACTGAAGCTTAGAAGATAGACATGAAGTACAGTCACCTCCGAAATGATTGGCACTCTTGATAAAGATGAGCAAAAAAAACTGTGTAAAGGAAATCATACAAATACTGAGCTATGTTGTATTCTAAGAAAAAAAGAAAATTATACTATTTTATACTAATACAATTGCTCAAAGAGATTGTGTTTAACTCGTAATATTTGTTTCTCTCAAAAAGATAGGGGTCATAATTATTGGCACCCGTGTTTTCAATACTCCTGCACCTTCCCCTTGTGAGGATAACGGCACTGAGCCTTTTTCTAAAATATTTTATGAGATTGGAGGAGGGATCTTAGACCATTCCTTCATATCAGATCCTTGATATCCTTCGTCTGTGCTTATGGATTGCCCTCTTCAATTCACACCACAGGTTTTCAATGGGGTTCCATTCCGTAGACTGAGAAGGCCTTCCCTAGGGAAATGGCATCAGGAAACCACAATGAAAAGTGATGAATCACCTTATGTGTTGGTGCCCTTGGCCCATCTTCCACCTTGTAACTGGGATTGGTAGTGTTGCTTTCCTGTAAGATGGGCTGAAAATAGCCCTGTTTCCCCTATAAATAAGAGTCCGGGGGGAGATTGCTATCCAGTGCTTTGCTGAGCAGGACAAGGGGGTCATTTGGTGGAAAGGGATTTGGAGAGAGAGAGTAGCTTTAGAACAGTTCAGTCATCACTGTACATATAGCTGTCTTTCCCACCTTTATGTCATAAATACTGTAAGTAAGCTAACAGTTTTATTCAAGACTTAGTAAGTAATAAAGGTATACATGCGACTCCACACACACACACACACACACACACACACACACACACACACACACACACACACACTATCACTTCTGCTTCCTTTCTCGCTCACTTTTAGCCATTATTGATGGCTTCCTATTGGTGGAAATGGAGGGGGCAATATGTCAATGTTTCCTGCCATACTGTTCTTTCCCTAAATAAACCCAGATGTTCAGTATAAAAAGGGATTGAAGCTCACAGCAGTCTGATACAGAAGACTTTCTTTCACTCAAGGTAGGGACTTACTTTGAAAATCTTTGTAAAGAAAAATATATATTAAGCTACATTTTGTGTATGGCAGTGTTTGAGTTGTACATTTAAAAATTGCCGTCACCATGAGGGTGGATTGTTGTGGGTATCGATTACGACACCATGGGACCAGGTTAACTTGGCACTGTTTGTATGCCAAACCGGTGGAGCGTTGAAATATTCTGGACAGTACTTTCATAGCACTGTAATTAAGGAGCACAGATCTGACTGATAATGTTACCTGATGCATATTGCGGCCCTAGAGCTCATTTGTTTGGGACACAAAACTTCAGCAACAATTGCATTCCATGCCGGTAAACCTTTGCCTTCTGTTTAGTATGTACATTATGGAAGCACAATAGCATTGTGCATGACACACTCATGTTCTAAGCTGTCAAAGGGATAGCATTATTTGTATTTCTAGGAGTTGATTACAGTGCAACATCTTTGGAGTTGGTATGTGTGTTTTGACCCTGCTGTTGGGGTAAATTACAGGGCGGAGTCTGCCCTATAGTTGTGTGGGGAGGGGGACGTGTGTATCCTCTTAAACAGTGACAAGAGACTGATTGCTCCTTGAGGAACATGGAAGTAGATTAGATAGGGATCCCTAAACTGACCTGCTATCTGTGCTGAGAGGATGTGGTCAAGGCCACCACACACTGAGTGGAAGTGGATGGAGGGCCAGAGATGAGGACAGATTGACAGTAAAATAACTGGTGTAGGGCGAGATTGTCTGTGTGTGACAGTGAGCACCGCATGGCACGGCGTCATACCTGATGGATGCAGATAACTACAAGGAAAACAGGACACAGTGGAACAGGACACATGAAAACCCTTAAACATGTGGTGTGTATCTGAAAATAATACAGCCGATACGTTATGTTGTAAGATGTGGAACATCTCAACTGGTTTGTCGTAAATAAACGTTTACAGCTGTCATGTCTTGATGAGATTTGTGACAGTGTTGTTGGGTTGTGCTTCCCGGGCATTTGCACAGCTATAAGATATCAATGTATCCATCCTGGACCCTTTCTCTGATTGGTCAGAGCCTGGAGGAGCGCTGTAACCGGATCCTCCGGGACATGGAGGGCTCCCTTACGGCCCGGGATCGGGTGGGCATCCAGGATTTCGTTTTGCTGGACGCCTACACAAGTGAGAGTGCCGTCCTGGACAACTTGAGGAAACGCTTCAACGAGAACCTCATTTACGTGAGTCTATCACCTACACAGTCCAGAGGTATCACATAGCCTTCCTTTCAGCCAGAAAGCCACCCTACCTCAAGATGCCAGGGAGAACACAGTGTTCCTCATCTAATTGAACTGGCACTTTGCTCTGCTGAAACAGCAGCTACCGTGCTGTAACTACAGCCACAGGGTGAGCTACCTTACTTTCTGTAAGGTCAGGTCTGATAATTACTCATACTGTGGATAACAAGCACAGCACATTCTCGTTGCAACCATGCAGTGAGGCATCCATCTCTCTTTCGATTCTAATACATTTCCCACAGACCTACATTGGTACGCTCTTAGTGTCAGTGAACCCCTACAAAGAGCTGGGAATCTACACCAAGAAGCAGATGGATATTTACATGGGCGTCAACTTTTTTGAGCTTCCACCCCACATGTAAGTTGCATTTGTGTACGTGTGTAACGTGGCTGTGTGCTTGTATGTGTGAACCACACGATATGAAATAGAGTGCTGCCCATCTATATCCATCAGCAGTATTACTGAACCTCTACATTGCCCTCCCTTTCAGCTACGCCCTGGCAGACAATGTCTACCGCACCATGTTAACAGAGACCAACAACCACTTCATCTTGATCTCAGGGGAGAGTGGAGCAGGAAAGACGGAGGCCTCCAAGAAGATCCTGCAGTTCTACGCTGTGAGCTGCCCCAGTACCAAACTGCTGGACAACGTCCGAGACCGACTGCTGCTGTCCAACCCTGTGCTCGAGGTGAATACCACAGTGAAGCAAATATGACACGAGAAATTAACATTGTTTGCATACTGCCATTTACAAATACAATGACTGATAATACAGTCTATACCTCTCTAAGGCTTTCGGAAATGCCAAAACCCTGAAGAATGACAACTCAAGCCGCTTTGGGAAGTACATGGATATTCAGTTTGATCACATGGTAAGAGTCAAGACGTTGAGCACAGCATTCCCATATTAAAACATCAGAGGAACATCAAACATCAGCATGTCAATCACTGTTATATCTTTAATAATCTAGGGGGGAGCTGTTGGTGGCCACATCCTCAGTTATCTACTGGAGAAGTCCCGGGTGGTGCATCAGAACCATGGAGAGAGAAGCTTCCACATCTTCTACCAGCTAGTGGAGGGAGGAGAGGAGGACCTGCTACGCTGGCTGGGTCTGGAGAGGAACTGTCAGCGCTACAGTTACCTGGTACAGGTGGGAGAGGTAACCTATCAACACTACAGTTACCTGGTACAGGTGGGAGAGGTAACCTATCAACACTACAGGTATTAAAGAGACAAAGAATCAGTGATTCCATGGAGTGGTCATCATCTGGATATTATCTCCCTTCTCACCCAGGGGGAATGTGCCAAAGTCAGCTCAGTCAACGACAAGAGTGACTGGAAGACGGTACGGAAAGCCCTCAGTGTCATAGAGTTCAGTGAGAGCAATATAGAGGTGAGTCCTAATCGCTCTACACTGCCAAAACACTACCATCAGATACTGAAAGGTGAACAGAACATATAATTTGTCATAAAAAAAAACATATCAGTTATGACCAGCGTCTTCTCTTGCCCATGATGTAGAGCCTGTTTGCAATCATTGCTAGCGTACTTCACCTGGGAAATGTTACGTTTGTGGCTGACTCACAGGGATACGCCACTCTCAACAACAGTCCGGAGATACATTGGCTGTCCAAGGTGAGACACCTCTGACGGCAAACTACAAACTAATGGACAGTCACTCTATTTAGCAGTACTCATACCACAGAAAACTATCGAAGCACTCTCCCTTTTCAGACATTATGGCAACTTTTCAGATGAATTGAAATCCCTTTTCAATTAGAGTATTTGGTGATGTGTGATTGGTTGTTTCTCTGCTCTGTAGTTGCTGGGCATTCCTGCACAGGTGATACAGGTCGGTTTGACACACAGGAAGATTGAGGCCCGATCAGAAGAGGTGAGGAGGATGCTACTGTTTTGGGCTCATTCATAGAACTTCATGCCATCACAGTAAATGTGCAACCTGTCTCTTGAAAATCAATCTCTGTGGTTTGTCTGTTGTGCTGGTCAGGTGCTCAGTCCCTTCACCGTTGACCAGGCAGTATATGCCAAGGACGCTCTAGCCAAAGCCATCTATGGCCGCACCTTCACCTGGCTGGTCAACGAGCTCAATGAGTCTTTAGCAAACAAGGTGAGTGACCTTTTTCAGTGGTCCACCAATAAGAGTGATGTCGTCCCAGTCCAAAACGACATCTAACCAATCATGACACTGCTAACAAGTATAGGATATACAGTAAGTAGTAAGACAGTAGGCTGACTGGTATTGTGCATCCATGTAGGATTCCTCCAGGAAGACCGTGATTGGTCTGCTTGACATCTATGGGTTTGAGGTCTTCAGTGTGAACAGGTGAGGGAAGACACAGTTGGTCAGCACCTGTTGTATTCGGCGCATGTGACAAAAGCAATTTGACCCGATAGTGAATTTTAGAGTGTGAAAGGATGAGCCTAATGACTTGTCTCTATATGTTTAAGCTTTGAGCAGTTCTGCATCAACTACTGTAATGAGAAACTGCAGCAGCTCTTTATCCAGCTGACCCTGAAGTCAGAGCAGGAGGAGTACGAGATGGAGGGGATTGAGGTAAACGCTCCTCCTCTACTCAAATCTATGTTTGGACTTAGCTACAAAACTGATGTAATGGGCTACACAGCTTCATGTTTTGTATTGTTGTTTTTCAGTGGGAGTCAGTGCCATACTTCAACAACAAGATCATCTGTGACCTGGTGGAGGAGAAATTCAAAGGCATCATTTCAGTGCTAGTATGTAGATACTGTAGACTTGACTGGCTGACTGACCGACTCGCAGTCAGACTGAAATGTCGTCAGACAGACACGATAGCTTTGGATTGGTTTTGTGCTCATGTTCTGTCTCCTTTCCACTAGGACGAGGAGTGTCTACGTCCGGGAGAGGCCACAGACATGACCTTCCTGGAGAAGCTGGAAGAGAAGATGGGAGGTCACCCCCATTTCGTCACGTGAGTGAGGCAGCGTTGGGATACTGCAGCACAGTAATACATTTCTAACAAGAACTATTAGATAAAGCTGAGCTCCCCCAACTGACAGCTGAGGATGGAGGGGTCACGGTCTGCCTCTGTAACACCTGACTAGAACATCCTCTTCTCTCTCTGTCCACATCCTGCAGACACAAGCTGGCTGACCAGAAGACCCGGAAGACTCTGGAACGAGGAGACTTCCGCCTCTTACACTACGCAGGGGAAGTCACATACAGTGTGGTCGGTGAGAGATGAGTTCCACAACGTAATATACCCAAGCCCTCCGCCCTTCCTCTCACTGTTTCTGTACACCGCTCTCCATATTTGTCTCTCTAATGTGTCTCTTTGATATGGTTTCAGTAAGCCGAATATGCCCCAAGAGTCACCCCCCAGTTCTCCTCACTTTCTGTCTCACTGACAGAAAGTGTTACCAGTCTTTATCTGTTATTTACTCTCAACTATACCTTTCTGTTTTCCAGGATTCCTGGACAAAAATAATGATCTCCTGTACAGGAACATTAAAGAGGTAAGTGTGCCCAGGGCTCTCGCTGGCACTGTTGTGGTCCGGAATTTACATCCTGCCAACTGCTGTATTATTCATTGTTAAGCACACCTGTGAATTATAGAGGAGATGATTGTTAAGCATTGTTTTGGGATAGACTGACAGGACTGTTAAGAGGGAGAACTGTGGGAGCGTTTGTTTGACTGCCTCTTGGTTTTGAAAAGAAGCCGGTTCTTTATCTTTCATCCTGAGAGATTTAACGGAGAGATTTTCCACCTTCAGGTTATGCGCCAGTCTAAGAATGCCATTGTTAAACACTGCTTTCCCAGCACTGAGCCGGACAGCAAGAAGAGACCTGAAACAGTAAAGAGACGTTCTGTTGACACATGATCCACCAAAGTGAATTAGAAACATACCCATCCTTTACTGTTGTGTGTATGGTGTTCTGACCTTGCCATAAGCTTGCATGTTAATCCCCTGTCTTCTCAGGTGGCCACTCAGTTTAAGAGCAGTCTGGTAGGCCTGACTGAGATCCTCATGTCTAAAGAGCCCTGGTACGTCCGCTGTATGAAGCCTAATGAAGGCAAGCAGCCAGGTGAGGCCTCATCTATAAACTGTAACATACATCTATGGTAGTCTATTTGACTAAGCACCACACACCTGTATACTCAGTATAGCCATTACACCAAAAGGAACCTTCCCTAATAGACTTGACCTATGCATGCCCTACAAAGTATTACTTGGCGCATTCATTCACAGTGCATGACCTGATGCCTGTAGCCTTGTGACCTCGCGCAGGGCTCTTTGACGATGTGTTGGTGAGACACCAGGTGAAGTACCTGGGGCTGATGGAGCACCTGAGGGTCAGAAGGGCCGGCTTCGCTTACCGCCGGAGATATGAGATCTTCCTGCAGAGGTAAATACAACCTGCACTTCAAAGTTCTGTAGATAGTGTGCAATTGCTCTGTCCAGCACACCCTGCTCTGATACATGGCTGCCTTACAGTATGTAGATCTGATGCTCTCTAAACAATATATTTAACACGGGTGTTTCCTGTTGTCCCTGCCAGGTACAAGCCCCTGTGTCCAGACACCTGGCCTAACTGGAAAGGTACAGCCGCAGAGGGGGTGGAGTGCCTGGTCAAGCACCTGGGCTACAAGCCTGATGAGTACAAGATGGGAAGGTGAGGTGCTCTCCAGGATTATACATTTGGGTTCACCTGGCAACACACAGTCTGGCTGTTTCTCACTGGCTTGTCTTTCATGATACAAAAAAGGACCAAGATCTTCATCCGCCATCCCAGGACTCTGTTTGCCACCGAAGACGCCTTTGAGGTCTGCAAGCATGAGCTGGGTGGGTCCTGGCTCTAGCTTAAGTCTTTCAAACAACGGATCACAGACCACTACAAAAATTCAGCAATTGGATTGTTATATGGTGTTGGGATTATTTCAAAGAAAATGAACCTATTTGCCTATGAAGTTAGGTTCTACATGTGTCTCTTTATGTTACAGCTACAAGGATCCAAGCAAAGTACAAAGGCTACAGAGTGAAGGGAGACTACATGAGACAGAGACAAGCAGGTAACTGCTGAATGAGACACAACAGGCCTCTACTTTTGACTGCCTTGGAACTCGTATAACAAATATGACGTATAAGCCGATAAGTTTATCAGCTTGTGTTGTCTTGTTAGCTACAAAGATTGAGACATGCTGGAGAGGCATGAAGGCCAGGAGAGAGAGGGAGAAGAGAGCCTGGGCTGTTAAGGTCATTAAGAGGTAAGAGACAAACATCTGAAGATATCGCCAAAGACAAAGGTCCAACATCTACCACGCACAATGAAACGACATAACGCTCACCAATCAAATCTCTTGTGCTTATATTTTGTAGGTTCATCAAGGGCTTCATGACTAGAAATCAGCCAGCCTGTGTTGACAACACAGAGTACCTGGCATTTGTCAGGCAAAACTACCTCACACGGCTCAAGGAGAATCTACCCAAAACAGTTGTGGACAAGAACACCTGGCTAACCCCACCTCCCATTATGCAGGAGGTGAGTCGCAGTAGGGAATTGACTTTACTTGAATACTTGCGCTAACCTCGTTCTGCACGCCTGTGCGTCATGGTATGAGTATGCTGTACACTTATTACATACATTTGTACTTGTAGGCCTCACAGATGTTGAGGAAACTTTACACCCGGCACATGGTACGGAGGTATGTACAAGGAATCATGACAGAGCGGAAAGCACAGGTAGGCCTACCCTACAAGCCAGGGTGCTTTAATGCATATTTGAACTGCATTTGACTATAGGGATAGCCTCACTGATCACTTAATATATCTCTACTGTGTTTGCTTACCCCATGTACAGTTGCAAATCAAAGGATTGACCAGTTCCATATTCAAAGGAACAAAAGAGAACTACCCTCACAGTGTGGGAATACCATTCGTGGACACCAGGATAAGTAAGGCATAGGCCTTGTGCTGATGAATTATGTGCCCCATTGTGCACCTCTTACAAAGCAACAGTGATAATGAAAATGATTTATGTCATTTGACCAGTTGCATTGTTATCTGGTCAGGTGAGGAAGACATCCACATTAAAGTCTACCAGATGATTAGGCAAGAACGCATCAAGGTAAACACACGGAGCGAAATAAGCCATGTCAGAGTTCAAATCAACTTTAATGTTCAAATGAAAGTAAGCCCCATACCTTCCCACAGTACAGTGTTCCTGTGGTGAAGTACGACAGGAATGGCTTCAGGCCACGTTTCAGACAGCTGATCTACACTGGAAGTGCAGCCTACCTGGTGGAGGAGGCCAAGATCAAACAGCGGGTGGAGTTCAACAACCTCAAAGGTTAGCACCACTGACTGGAACACGTGTGTGCAGGTGTCAAGTGTTTTCTCTCTCAATGGAATAGTCCGTGTGTGTATACTGTGTTAATTCAACCACTGTTCTAAAGTATCTGGGTGGTGTGTGTTCTTCCAGGTGTGTCAGTCAGCACCCTGAGTGACAACTTCCTGATCCTCCATGTCCAATGTGAGGATATCAAGCAAAAGGTTGGCTGCCCAAAAATCTTTTCATTGATGTGCACAAATGTATTTAAATGTTTGATTATGCTTTGCACCAGTTATTTTCTGAATGGTATATAGAACTATAAAATGTGCATTTCCATTGTTGCATTTTCTATTTGCTCAGGGGGACCTGGTGCTGCAGTGTGACTACCTGTTTGAGGCCTTGACCAAGTTGTGTCTGGTGGCCAACAAGCACAATTTTATCAAAGTAGTCCAGGGCAGGTAAGACCTGTGTTCAACTTGTAACTGGTCTTAAAAAAACAACTGTCACCAAAAGTATTAACGTAATGTTATATATTATGTCTGTGCTCATTTGCAGTGTAAAGTTTGACATCCAGCCTGGCAGAGAGGGGTTTGTTGACTTCAAGAGTGGCCAGGAGACCATGATTTACAGAGCAAAGAATGGCCATCTGATGGTGGTGAGTATGAAACTAAAGACTGTGTGGCCATTCAATTCTCAAAATGAACAAATACATTTTCTAAACTATTATTAAACAGTAGGCTAGGACATAAACACTTCTCTTATATTTACCCAGGAATCAACTCGAACAAAGTCCCGGGCAATGATACAAAATTGAACTGGATCCAATAATCAGATTCTACAAGGTTTTAGGCATCTTGGGACTTAAATCATGAATGAGAACCTGCATCCTCTCAATAAGGGTTGGACATAATGAAATGAATTCAAATCTCAACAAACGGTTCGTACTGTGGAGGAAACTCCAAAGGAATGACTACTGATGCTCTACTCGGATGAAAACTTCACCGGTTATTAAGCTATACATCACATGCATGGGCTCAGTTGTGACTTATCAAGCAAAGTGGTCATTAAAATAGGGCTCATTTGTAAAATATGGTTTTGCTTTAGGTATATTTTCCCTAGATGTCCCATTTTATAGCGATATAAGCAACATGGTTAAATCATTCAAACATTTTGTGATTTTGAAGCCATACTTTTTATACTTTCTCACAAAGATGCTGTACCATATTTACATTAAAACCAACTAAGTATTCATAAACATCTTTATTGTAAGAAAATTGTGTTAAATACAGTGCAAAAGACACTTGTACATGTGAAATGATCGCAAAGAATGTCACAATTTTACGCAATGTCTGGAGTTGCTTAGTCTCTTCAGCTGTGATCCATCTTCCAAACAAGTTTGGTCTTGTAACCATGTCACCCGCCAATCATTTTTGTAACAGGCAGCAATGACATTCATTTTTATCACACAGAAGAAAACCAGATTTCATACATGATGTCAAAAGATCATTAATCCTTGACTACAGAAGAAACGGTGGCTTTATTCATACCACTTACAATTAAGAGGTGTGTTGTAAACTTATCGCTTCAGGGTTAAGTTCCCGTAGGCAAACATCTAGGATCAGCTTCCCCTCCAAAAATCCTTAATCATTAGTGGGGGAACTACAAAACTGACCGAAGATCACCATCTAGAGGTAACGTCAACCTAATATATCACACCTTTCAGTGTTTTTGTACACAACAACCTCTGCTGGACGAAATGAGTACATACAGAAAATAGAAGCACCCAATTTCTAAACACAAGATAAAATGCTGTTATACAGTTTACATATCACTTTATATTTTTTTATCTAAAACTGCTGTGGTAGGAAAATGTATTGTTCCACATTGTACATAATGTATAGAATCCTTTAAATGCAATTGACCTGAACTAGCTATACTGTGACACATACCTGAACTTCAAAGCAATGTTGTAGTGACGTGATAAAGTAAATCATGATAAAGATTGTAAGCAGCACGTACACCCACAGACTTAAGGCACAATATCTCTACTGGGCACAAGTAATATGTCTACATACATACAACGACAAAACATATGGAAATAAAGGCGGTAAAATACATTCTGACCACTGAAAAAAAGTTGACGGTTTAGAAAATACTGATATAGCCATTTGGGACAGAACATTAAAATCATGTTCTACTTAGAATGATATCAGACAAGCAACAGTTCATTAGTGGCTGTGGTGCAGAAGCACAGAAGTCGCTTGTGGTCAAGGATGTGAGATTACCTGTGGGTATACCGGTAGTGTGATCTCAGTGATGGGTAATGGTCACTGGTGAGGTCTGCGGATCCTGATAATGCTGGTTGGCTGGTATAGTTACTGGTGGTGGTGGGTGCGGTCATCGGGACGTTTGATGTGGATGCGGCGCACCCTCTCAATGCGTTCCCGTTCCTCGTCCTCGTCCAGATGATGGGATCGGCCTGCAGCGCCTCCTGTAGCCTCCAGTAGAGCGTTGTCTGGACCACGCCCATCCTGAGACTCATAAAGCAGGATGTTAAGGGTCTCCTCATAGATACGAGCCTCTGGGAACTCCACCTAAGGAAAGAGAATACTGCTACTTAGACCACTGCCCCTAGGTCAAAAGACAAGACTACTCACTGACAACCAGGCTAGTCTATGATTTGGTCAAAGCAAGAAACATTCATATCTTCCTTTTCTGTGGTCGTGCTGTGGGAGACTGCATACCTTGGTTTGTTTCTTCTCTGTGGCGTAGACTATGGAGGTGCAGCACACCTCAGCGATCTTACGGCCCTGCCCATAGAACGACCAGCAGCAGATCTCATCCCCGATCACGTCCTTGATGAAGAGCACACGGCCGTTGAACCGCAGAGAGAGCTTGTCAAACAGCTCAATGTTCTTCAGCATGTTGTCATCGGAGTTGCTGTGAAAAGGCACCAGATGTTAATGTCTAGTTGTCAATCTGTTCAAATCGCCATACACATGTACATCAGTCTACCCATGATTAGGGCTGTTGCGGTGACAGTATTACCGCCACACCGAAGGTCACGAGTCATGAAGGCAGTCAAATTCCACGTGACCATTTAGTCACGGTAATTAGGCTTCTCCAAGCTCTGATGCTGCAGATGGTCATTAGTAGCCTACCAAACTTGATAACTGCCTGGTACTCAGCACTCTATTGTCCCCCTAATCACTCTGACATCAATGCAAATGTAATGGAAAATCGAATCAAACACTTCATGAGAGCCCATGAGCTCATGTTGCGCAACATTTCTATAACAGAGTGATGGCCTCTACTACAAAGAGGAGGATCAGCTTTCTATTGGCTCGGCCTACTATATTTATTAGTCAACTTTCCTAATATTAAGCACATTGCTTATATTTACAACAGCCTACCTGGCTGGCATGAAAATAAACCAGTTTCAATACAGGTGCATGATAATGGTCCATTCTAAATCAAAACAAATTTCACACATATATTATTTAGTATATGTAAAGACAAGATTAAATCAAGAATAGTCTGATAGGTGACAATATTAGCCTTTCACTTGTGAATGATGCCCAGCATAAGAAACAATGCCTTTTTTTGTGCAACGTTTTAGAATCATAGTCACACACCTCATGTAGCCTAGCCCATAGACCTACATGTTTTTTGCAAATGGAACATTTGCACTTATAGCGTACTACCATGTGCGCATTGATGCACTTACAATGTGAAGAAATAGCCTAATAGTTTATCAACATTTTAAGCTAAACGCTCTGATCTGTTGCGTCAGCCATATTGCATAAAATGTTTTTTTGATGATAGTGGTTGTATTACTTTGAGATCTATCCCATCTCACAACTGTCCCAGACTATGTTTGGAATACTTATTTCTCACACAGAATAGAATAGGTTGATCTTTGTACTATGGGTGACAGTAGATTGACATAGGCTAGTGTTTTTGCTGGTTGTTAGGCCAACTCATCTTGTTGGCTGACGAAAAGTAAATATGGACAGTTCTTCAATATGCACCTCAGAATTGGATAAGGACGTGAGCAGTTGCATCCCCGATATGTCGGTCTTCACTTGTAGCCTGTGAGAAAGACCTGATCATGTGATGGAGCGCGCAGCACTCTGGTAGTGTTTTGCTAGCACAGACTGGAATCTGTTCCGGGATTCCTACGATGGCATTGAGGAGCACACCACATCAGTCATTGGCTTCATCAATAAGTGCATCGATGACGTCGTCCCACAGTGACCGTACATACATACCCCAACCAGAAGCCATGGATTACAGGCAACATCCGCACAGAGCTAAAGGCTAGAGCTGCCGCTTTCTAGAAGCAGGACTCTAACCCGGAAGCTCATAAGAAATCATGCTATGCCCTCCAACGAACCATCAAACAGGCAAAGCGTCAATACAGGACTAAGATAGAATCGTACTACACCGGCTCTGACGCTCGTCGGATGTGGCGGGGTTTGCAAACCATTACAGACTACAAAGGGAAGCACAGCCGAGAGCTGCCCAGTGACACGAGCCTACCAGACGAGCTAAACTACTTCTATGCTCGCTTCGAGGCAAATGGCACTGAAACATGCATGAGAGCACCAGCTGTTCCGGAAGACTGTGCGATCACGCTCTCCGCTGCCAATGTGAGTAAAACCTTTAAAACAGGTCAACATTCACAAGGCCGCAGGGCCAGACGGCGTTTCAGGACGTGTACTCCGAGCATGCGCTGACAAACTGGCAAGTGTATTCACTGACATTTTCAACTTCTCCCTGTCCGAGTCTGTAATACCAACATAGTGCCTGTGCCCAAGTACACTAAGGTAACCTGCCTAAATGACTACCGACCCGCAACACTCACATCTGTAGCCATGAAGCGCTTTGAAAGAATGGTCATGGTTCACATTAACACCATTATCCCAGAAACCCTAGACTGACTCCAATTTGCATACCACCCCAACAGATCATGAAATCTCTATTGCACTTCACACTGCCCTTTCCCACCTAGACAAAAGGAACACCTACGTGAGAATGCTATTCATAGACTAAAGCTCTGCCTTCGACACCATAGTGCCGTCAAAGCTCATCAGTAAGCTAAGGACCCTGGGAGTAAACACCAGTGTGGGAGCCAGGAGATGCTAAATGTGTTTCTGTTAATCAACGGTCAATTACAGCGAGACCGGCAGTTATTTGCTTGACAATCACTGGCTGACGAAATTTTGTGACCGCCACAGTCTTATCCATGATACAATCCACTTCACACGTACATGTAAGAAATACAGTATAAGCTCATTAAGTATTTTACCACAATCATATGTAATGTTTAGCCTACCTGGTGTAAGAGTACTTGTTGTTGCTCCTGTTGTATAACAGCTTGACTGTGGGCTGTAATCCAAAATTAAAAGGAACATAGGTAGTCAGTGTTGAGAAACAAATAGAATACAACTCCATGCTGTCTGTCTAATCATACATGTCAATTGTGATTTTTTAAAATATTTTTTACCTTGGAGGTAGAGATGAGTCTCTGTTCTTCCTTTGAGGATGTGACCAAAGGCACTTTACAGAAGGGCTCATACATATCTTTGTTCTGAAAGCATGGAGGAAACAGGACCCAAATAATTCAATGGGGACTGTGGCTACACCAGCATGCAGAGAAAGAGAGATACCAAGATAGAGATTGATTACAGGTAAGTGTTTACAGTATGTTAAGGTAGTACACAATACACTGGAGACTGGTGGGAGGAGCTATAGGACAGGCTCATTGTAATGGATGGAATTGAATAAATGGAATGGAGTCAAACATGCGGTTTCCATTTGTTTGATGCCGTCCATTTATTCCATTCCAGCCATTACAATGAGCCTGTCCTCCTATAGCTCTTCCCACCAACCTCCACTGATACAATACCTCCAAGGCAGCGTGGCACTCGTCAGCTAGCCCCTGCACCAGGTAGTACTTGGCCTCTGCCAGGAGCTCTTCGACCTCTCTCCGGATCTCAGGCAAAGGTACAGCACCATCACGCAGGTAGTTCAGAATGGTCCCAAAGTGCTTCCCACACCTGTCAATAAGGATCCAGCCTGCAGGAGAGGACAGGACTCATTACATTGAGAAGTGGCAGAGACAACATAGTGGAGATAGTTGACTGTGTGTGTGTGTGTGTGTATCTTCATTTAGAGCCATATCAGATGGAAGGCATGCAAAGGGAGCTAGTCTGTAAAATAGAATCATATACTATGCAGCATCAAGGAGCATGTACTTTGCAGGACTAAAGACTTTGCAGTGGACATAAGGTTTGGGAAACCCTGGCTGCAGTCAACCCATGTCATCACCAATGCCTTCTCCACAGATAGAACAAGAAACTGTATAAATCTGAAGCATTCCGTTGGAATTTCCACTACCCATCAAATATGGCAAGGAGGAAGCCCAGTGGCCAGCAGTGGGAGAGTATGGAGCGAGATGGAACTGGGCCGACATTCTGCTTATTTTCTCATCTAAAAAAAGCCTGATCTCAATACAGTTTTCAGTTCCCAAAACTAGAATCTGTTACAAACAGAGTGCACTCAGTGTTTTAGGAGTGACCCTTTGCCAAAGCTTACATTTTCAAATTGCGTTGTTTATAAGAAGTGCAAGGCCGAATTTAATTACTGCACATGCGCACTTTAGAGAATGTTCCCTAATGGAAATATGCAAATACATGCTAGAATGTGCCACTATGATCTCACGCTTGGCTGTGCCCACCTCCTTGCTTGTTTTGCCCATTATGCTTAATTTGCTCCCATTGAAAAGGACACAGATAAACTATCTTGGTTTAGTTATAAATATCTTTGCCTTCACTGTCTGTGAGGACCTCCATCCTGCCACTGAACATGGCTTTGAGCATGGTGTCCTGCTTGGTAAGGGTCTGCATGGTGGTGTAGTAGAGCACCCCGCCCACATTCAGCTTCACATACTTCGAGCTGGGGCAGGAGCCCTTGAAGGAGGTGGTACGGGTTGTAGCCGCTGGCAACGCCGAGCTCACCGCACTTATTCCTGACATCTCTTCCTGTGGGTCCAAACAGTCCATATGGAAGTCGTGACAATGCAATGGTGTTCACAGCTGATATCAATCAGGCACCCCAAATAAATAGCATAATAACTATCGAGCTAGTTTGTTGTTTATATCATTGTTTATAACTAGCAGAAAAGCACAGAACAGAACCTGTTCTTAAACTATGCTAAATAGTTCGTTATACTGGGTTCTCAGAATGGGGCCAATGTGACAAGTCTGTACTAGCTAACGTTAGTCATCAACATTTCATTAGCTAGCTAATCACAGGAAGCAATAGCTATAGTAGCTAGCTAAGGGACTTAACTCCAGGCTCAACATAGACTCAGTGTACAAAACATTAGGAGAACCTTCCTAATATTGAGTCGCACCCCCTTTTGCCCTCAGAACAGCCTCAATTCTTCGGGGGCATAGACTCCGCAAGGTGTCGAATCGTTTCACAAGGATGAATGATAGTGTAGAATTTTAGCAACCAGGAAATGACAGAGAGATTTCCACTAGACAACACAGCCAAAGTCAGAAAAGCTTTCATATTCTGACATCAGATGCCGCTACGTCGGGAGAAACCAATAGTCGAATATCACAGTAGATAGTATACCACAACTTTGGTAATACTGTGAAACACTATCATTCCACTATTAGTGCCAGATATATTGTGGACATTTTCTGAAACAGTGCAAAAAAATCGTATGTGTAACGCTACCACCTTAAAATATGTCGATCCTGCAATTAAATCATTTCTTAGCTTTAATAATGGTAACTTTCTAGCTGTAGTAGCTACTTAATAGCAATTTAACGTTACCGTAGTTATGGAACTTTCTAACTCTGATCTGGCTAGCTAACGGGCTTCATATGAATGCTACTGTAGCCACAAACGCTAACATGCTAAAGAACCTCAGCTACCGTTAGCAAAGCCATTGTTTAAGAGAGATACTAGGCTAGCTAGCTACGTCGTTATTGTGGCACTATAACAACCATAGTTACAGGTTGGCATGCATTCCGCTAGCTGGCATCCTGTCGATATAACGTTACATATCTAGTAGTATGTGTACTATAACATTAGCTACATTGTCGACTGGATTAGTTCCTAGCTAGATAACATATATATATATATATATATATATATTTTTTTTTTTTTACCATAGAATCCTTGTTCAGTCAGCCTTGAAGAACAAAGTTAGCACCAACATAGAGAATGATAGAGGCCTCTAGTGGCCAAAAGGCTGAATAAGCATGGCCAGCTTCGACCATTTGGTGGACTTCCAACTTAATTGGCTGATCTCTCCTGGTGACCCTGTTAGAGTCATGTCCAATCGGGTCATCAGGAGAGATCAGCCAATCGTGAAGAAGAACATGGTCTACTTCAAAATGGAGATAGCTCAATGGCGCTGCCCATGCTGTCACAGGCGTGGAAATGGCACGTCTGTGAGTCCTCTATCTATGTCTATGGCACCAAACCACAAGCTAGATTTTGTTATGCACAAAGACTTCCGGTTTAGCAGATGACGTCCATGGAAAAGAATGAGGTACGCGCTACCTGTGGGCACAAGTCGCATACACATAGCACATGCTATGATAAATTATACTATTAAAACCTATAACAATTATGATAGATTAAAATGACATAATTAATTATAGATTGAATCAGCATTCCTTAACTTGAGCAGGAATGAAATGGAATGCTCTTTTTTAATTTCTAAAATAAAACATGAACGTGGATGTGATTGAAGATTATTCTAAATTCGGGTTCCGTGCCATTATTACCCTTATTACCCTGATGGTCCGAGGGTGAATACTTATTTGTAGGCTAATAATTTCTGCTTTATTGAGGAACATTTGACTTTTAACCCTAACTCGTTTTATTTAGATTTGATTTGAAAATGTAAAATACATAAACATGTTACATCCGGCAACATATACTTTCAATGACTATTTATTACTTATAAACACAAATAGATTAGTTGAAAAGCACACTGTAAGGCTTGGAGCAAATGAGCCCAAAAATATCCACAACACAAAAATAAACATGAACATGCTGCTGTCTTTTCCTCAGACAATGGAATTTGATAAATATTACTCTCCTCTTTGGTGCACCGGTTGTATGTGCTTGTCTGATACAACATGAGGATTTCATAAAAGGTAGCTTTATGGTCATGTAGGCTATTTGTTTACTGAAAGCTACACAAATCTGGTGACCTACGACACTTGATAATCTAAAAGGAATTAAATCAAATCCGTGTTTAGATTCAGCATTTAGTTGAACTATTGAACCCTGTGCCATCAATTCCAAGTGGACAGCATTCTGTATTTTGTACCAAGTCTGCCACAAGAGGGAGCACTGCTGATGCAAGTGAAAATAAGAATGAATTATCAAGTAATTACGTTTTGTTTAAATAGACATTCTTTATAGAAACAAATGACAGGTTATGTGAATATTTACAGAAGGTAAAAGTAAATAACATTTTCAGGTAGGAAACATGGTTACATCTAAGACGAACTATCAAAAGGAGAACATCTATTTTCTGTTTTACCTGTTGATAAATGTGTAATAAAGAACAATGTAATGCATTACACAACATAAAAAATATACAAATTCATAAAATCTACGTCTGTACACGGAAATCTTACAAACATGAAAAAACATCATATATTACTATCAAATAACATTATCCAACATCAGTTATTCAACTTATTCAACAGTTCCTATGCAGACTCACTACTTAAACTTCTGATTTATTAACAAATAATCTACAATACACAATTTTGACTTAGAGCTTTTTCATTTTAAAAAGCGAGACATTTCATCAAGTTGAGTGTGTAATGTGTATTTAAAAGGATCCCAGTCTTGTCTCTTTTTTTCTAAGAGACTTCCATGCTACTGTGCCTCCACCTCTACCTCTTTGGCTTTGCAGGATGGGGTGGGGTCCCCAGAGGGTGGGGCACTAGTGGGCGTGGTCTTTCGAGGAGTGGCAGGTCTGCCAGGGGTTGTGGTGGTGGTGGAGGTGGGCACCAGAGGGGGTGGGGCACTAAGAGTGACAGTCTGTGGAGTCCTGTTCAGATGGCCACTGTGTGGAGCTGAGGGGCTAAGCCTAGGGTACATCACCCCACCCAGAGAGGACACAAAGGTGGGTGTGTGGGCTAGGTGGCCCTCCATGGGAGAGCCCTGGAGCTGGTGCAGCCTTGCCCTCTCCTCTGCCTGCCGGTGCCTGTCCTGTAAGTACTGCTGTGGGTGGGGGTGTTGCTCCCGCTGTCTGTGGCCTCTCTCAGGGTCATAGGTCAAATGTACCTGCTGGCTCTGCAGGTACAGCCCTCTGTAGGGGTCTCGAAGTGGGTCCCAGTGGCCTGAAAGGTGAGGGGACACATGGTGGTTTCGACCTGCGGCTAGTGTACTGACCCCCATGAAGGGCTGGATACGGGCTCGCTCCATTGCACTGAGGCTACTCACTGGGTGCACGGGGCTCATGGAGAGGGGTAGAGAGTGAGGTAGATGACTGCTCTGAAGCATGCCTGCGGTGGGGAAGTGGTTGTGCCTTGAGGGGTATGGAGCCTGAGAGTGGCCTGGTGGGAGTAAGAGGGTACACTCCGGTGGCCCAGCCATAACCTCTGGCTCATCTCTGCGCTCCTGCTTTATCTTTAAAGGTCCCTTCAGAGTTTGTGTGTTCTCGTTGGATTGGTGGTTCTTCACTGTGGTGTATGGGGTTGAAGATCCTCTATCCTGTACCTCCAGCGCTGGAGAGGAGCTCTGCTTCACCTGGACTCTCCCAAGAGAGCTGCCCTCCCTCTCAGCCTGGGGTCCCTGATCTGGGCTGCTCCTCTTCATCCCTGGGCTGCCGCTGCCAATCAGGTTACTAATCTGAAAGCCTGAGGATGTGTGGGTGGACTGATGGCTTCTTTCCAGAGTATTCCTATAGAGAGGACATAATATTATTATATCACAACTTTTGAAGGGCTTTATGGATAGGAAATGTCATTTCCACAGTAAGGCTGTCACTGACCCGTCTCTCTCCGACTCCTCCTTGGTAGCAGAGTGATCCCTTTTCTTAGCTTCCCTTTCCCTCTCGCTGCTATGGACCGTAGGCTTGCGGTCCACATCAGCAGGCCTGGACAGTGCTGGAGGTGTGGGGAAGGAGGGGGGCGTTCGGTGCAGGCGGTTACAGGCTTCCTGAGGGGGGCTGACAAAACCGGACAACCCATGGCTCTGCCTTCCACCAAACAGGCTGCCTGGGCCTGAGAGAGGAAGGGTTGATGTATTTTCAATCAAATCAATCAATTTTCTAATTTAGTTCAAACAGTAGGTTGTCTTTGGTTGAGGTCAATTATTTGAGAGCGAAAACTTACCAATAGAAGAAGCACCCAGGCCGCCAAATGCATTAGTTGCCAGTTGTCCAAGGTTTCCATAGTGACTGGCTCGTCCAAATGGATCTGAGGAACATCACAAGAATGGCACCTCTTAATGTCTATTCTAAAACTGGTTGTTTGGATCCTGGATGCTGATGCTATCACGTCGGGCCGAACAATGCCGTTTACCTGTGACTGTATTCATAATACAGCACTGCCTCTTGTGCCTTATTGCTTAATTGTCTTGGACTTTAAACATCATTATTTAGACGTTGCACCAGCAGCCTATGGCACTTACCAGTGAGGTGGCTAGCAGGTAAATAGTGGACGTGATGAGTGGCGGCGCTGAATGGTGATGCAGACAATTGACCTGTAGGGGGTGAAGGTACAGTAGTGAGTGAATCAACCACACTGACGAAGGCTGTTGCCAAAACATGTCTTTTTGTTGACCTCTGCTGCTGCTAAAATACAGTAAAACTGCAAAAAAAATAGCTGTTTTCCTTCTTTTCAATATGCATTTTTTTACTCAGCACCGAAGACCGTTAGTCTATAGACTTGAGTTGCACGCCAATGTATTTTTCTACGAATCAACCACACTCACATTGACATAAAGGGATATAAAGTAAACATGTCATCTCTACAGTAAGCAACCAACACAGTTGCTCCCAAGGCCGTACAAAATCATCATAACTGCACGTAGATCCTCATTTAACACCCACAATAATGAATATGAAAATGGGCTGGCTAACCTGAGGAGGACAGGAGAGGTCGGGCCAGGTCATGGCCATAGGACAGTCCAGGAGGAAGACCCGGAGCAGCTGGCCGACTAAACAGGTCCAGCTTCACCCCGCTCATATTCAGCTTATGTGGATCAAAGCACATGTGCTGTTAAAGATAGACAGATAAAATGGGGAGGAGAGAGATTGACAGAGGAGGTGAGAGAGAGAAGATTAAAAGCTCAATAGAGATTGAGAGGTGAGTTGCTGAGACCGAGGAGGATACAGAAAGCATAACTTCACTGATTATTGTAAGTTAGAATTTCACGGCAAGGTCTCCACTTGTTGCATCCGGTGCATGTCACAAATAAAGTTTGATCTGATTTGGATTTGATTTGTACCGCTATTTGAAACTTTCGCTCCATTGAGTGAAATAAAGGAACACATCTGAAGTACCTTCATCCTCTGCTGGTGGTGTTGAATCTGCCAGGCGATCTGGGCATGCATTGCACACCATTTGCCAGCCTTCTGCTAGAATAAATAGAAGGAAAATAATTTGATTAGTCTTAAACCTGAGGGCTAGAATTCTGTCAACAAGCTTACATAAGGCTGGCGAATGGCATATACCCGTAGGCCCTTTGGTAGGAGATTGTGAGGAACTTCTCCTGGCCGTGTCGCCACATCCATAGGATTAGACTAGGGAGAGATGGGAAGTCACGTGTTTAGACTGAGAACAGCATGTGTGTGTGGGGGGTTAACACTAGGTAATGAAAGAGAGACAGACAGACTGAGGGAGTCAGTGATGTGTTATGGACCTTGGGCTGGAAGGCTCCTTGCAGAGAGCTGAAGGGCCCTGGGGGTCCTGAGTGGGGGTGCAGGGCTGACATGCCAGGCATCGCTGGGGGGTAGGGGGGGAAGAACTGGGCAAGACCACACATAGGTTAAGGTAAGAATAAATGAAGTATGACTTTAGGGTAAACAAAATAACTTTGTACGCTCAGAGAAGGTCTGTGACTGTACTGCTGAGGTAGTATGGAGTAAATCATCAAATAACTGAGAATCATTGATCATATATAATAAAAAATTATTCATTTGAAAAGTAATCCAAAGGAACATATCCCCATCTTTCTGAAAGCAGTACTTTCACTTACATTTTTATCTCTTATGTAGGGGTTTTCCAGTTTAGCTGGGTACTTTTCCAACTGAAAGACAAAAAATGTTGTAAGTAACATTAACAATATTAGACAAAGAAGAAACATCAATGTAAAAATGCTACAAATGATTGTTTTTGAGCATTTTTTCATCTTCAAGTCCTGATCTAGTGCTGACATCTACGCAGCTAAACCAGCTCATTGACTGGTTAACAGATGCATGTACACACTTCGGATGGCTATGTTCAGAGTTTCCATATCTCGGCTGCTTAAACCCAACTGAAGCCCTGCCAATGCTGGCAAAAGCATCCATGAGCAATTACCCACGATCAAAAGCACTCTAATGACCTCATTCCTTCTGCTGCGGCACAGTCATTTATCCTGACAGCAGGGCTTTGAGTGTGTCAAAACAGCCATGAGATCCATTTCCACTGGCTTTACTGAGCTGTCAGTGGAACAGCCAGCCATTTCAGGGCTCGTACATTTTTTTGCAGTATGATGAAATATTTCAAAATGTTCCCTGGTGGGCGGAAAAAAGTTTTAAACGGCTGAAAGCTAAAATGTGTCTCTCAGGGACTGTATCTGATATTTCTGTTATGTTGAGATACTGTAATAAAGAGTTTGATATTTGAGATGTGAAACTAACACAAGGTTTTCCCCAGAGTAAAGGAGGCGGCTGCTGAGCCTGAGGCTACACTATTAAGGAGATTGAGTTCAGAAAACAGCAAAAACAAAGCACAGCGTTATCTCTCTCTCGTTTCTGGGTGACCTAAAATGTTCCCCACAATGAATGTGGGTTTTGATAACATTAAAGAGTAAAACTGTTGGTGAAAACCATACCAGATGTTTTAGGCTTAGTTATAGGGAAACACGTCAATTCTGGTCTTCATTTTGACAGTTCGTTGTAGTAAATCTAGCTATTTTTGTCCACTAGAGGTTCAACTCCACCATTCAAACGGTGATGTAGAAGCACCTCGAGAAGGTTCCTCTACGTCATCTCAAGGGAGGGGTTCGGTATGAAATACACTCCCTTCTAGATGTGCTGGGTGGTACCACCTCAAGGTTTACTGGAAAAGCAAGATGCTCCCTACTGACGTTATACAAAATTCAAAAGGCAATAAGGCACTTTCCCACATATGACCAAATTCAAAGTGTTGTGCTTCACAGTTCCATTCCTCCTTTTACGAAGGAAAAAAACACAAGTAGGCTATGAGGATTATATGTTTATATTCGTAGCTACATCCATCATAACAAGAAATAGATGACAATGGTGGTCATGTCAACTCATTGTGTTTTTCCCCAGCTGCTATGAATGATTGGTGGCGCAGTCCACTAAGACAGTAGACTCAATTACTGTGATTTCTTATCACACATGAATCAAATCTTTTATTGACTATTTTCATCCCGTGCCCACACACTTCTAATTCCGAAAAGTGAAAGCATACCTGTGAGAGGGGTCCCCCTGGTAGTAGTTGTAGGTTTTTATACAGTACCCAAGACCAATCATTTGACCATTGGAAAAAGAGCTACTGCGTAAACACTGCAATGCAGGTTGGATTGAATTGAGCACCTAATCTTCAATTTCAAGGTGATGATTGCACTATTCTTCCCAACAGAATAACACAATAAATGTCAGTCTACATTTCAACTATTTTTTTTTGCACCCCATGGGGGATTAGAATTTACACGGAAAGTGGCAATAGATGTCAGGAACTTGGCGCCTTACCACTGTGAGCCAACTGTCCAAAGTCGTATTTGCTCATGATGCACATCATTTTATTATCAGAGCGTGCCAGCGGACTTCTGGTAAGTATGCTTTAGTGAAAAAGTGTTGGGATCAGGTACAACTATGTTCACCCACCCCCAAAATGAATAATTATGAGCAATTCCCCCCACCCACAACTTCTCACCTGAATGCATATTTTTTGGGCAAAAGCTGAAATTGGGGTTGAGAGTTACCCTTTAACCTCACATGAAGCCGTTTGTGGTGGCCATGTACTGGACTTACATTTAGGTCAGCTGTGCGACCCATATTTGGGGTTGTAGAGAGGATGCCTGGTGGAGGAGGCAAACCACTGGGGTAGGATAAGAAGGTGAGTTGGTGCTGGTGTTGATGTTGGTGCTGGTGTGTGTGCTGGTGGAACTCTGTCCTCAGCAGAGGTGGCCCCGAGCCAGTCCCTCTCTCTGCAGTCTGCGCCAGGAAACGGTTGTTCAGTTCTTGGCGAAGCAGGTCGTGCTCTGTTGTGGGTGAGAGGTTAAAGGTCATACTCTATGACAAAAACTGCTCTTTCTCACCCACAACCCATATCCCCAGCAACACCTGTTGTACACTAAACACCAATCTATCTCCTATACGGCTCCTTCAATATCCATCTCCTTTACTGTTCAAGCCTCTTACCTGAGTAGCCTGCTTCAGTGGAGTGTCCTACAATGCCATTGGTTGGTAATCCCAGAGGGCTTGTGAACATGGCCGGGCGGCGATGCCCGTGAACTGGCAGGAAGAAGTGGGGTGCGGGCAACTCCGAGACGGACAGGGGGAGGACCGGCAAGGGAGAAGAATGGCGCCCGAGGTGGGGGGATGGCGGGAGGGTTCGCTTGCGGGATCTCTCTATGCTGCTGCTGTAGGGAGGAGAAAGGCAAGGTTGTAAATAAATATCACCTCATCTAGGATGTCAGTATTATGAAATGGTTTGAACAAGTACAGTCAATGCCATGTCCTACCTGTTGTGGAGACCAATGTACAGGGGATGACCCTGGTGATGTGACAATGGTTCTCTCTTGACCTGGGATAGGCCTGACCCTGGCAGAGTTGGGGTGGTCGTGTTGCGAGGGGACGTCCTCTCCTTCTTCACACACACAGCAGGAAGTGGGCTGGTGGTACGGGTGCTGGTGAGAGGGGCTGCAGGGGCAGGGCTGCCAGCAGGCTGAGAGCCAGGGGCGGGACTGGCAGCAGGCAGATCGAGGGGTGTGTCGCTGCTCTGCTCCTGGCTGCGTTGTAGACCTGACACTGTGGCAGAGCTGCACACCTTCGTCTCGTCCCTCTCATCAACGCCTATGTCTATGAGCAACCAGAGAACCTTTGTTACCAACCACAGTTTGACAGAGCTGACGGAATCATTTAAAGCTGCAATATGTAACTTTTTTGGGCGAAACGACCAAATTCACATAGAAATGTTGTTATAGATCTGTCATTCTCATTGAAAGAAAGTCTATGTGCGCTATTTCTATGCTTCCGGTTCTTAAGTTTCATTTTTTGTGTCTTTTACATTCGGTTTTGTACTCTGGTAGTAGTTTTTTCTTCTTCAAACAGCTGAAAATACAATATTCTTGGTTATATTCTTGCTTGTTTGTTTTGTCACATAAACTGAAATTAGGCAAACTATAAAAATGTTAGAAACCAGGAAATGGTAGACTGATTTCTGCATAGTGCATCTTTAATATTCTTTCTCACATCAGATAAATACTGAAACTTATTATACACTATATATACAAAAGTATGTGGACACCCCTTCAGCTTAGTGGATTTGGCTATTTCAGCCACACCTGTTGCTGACCTGTTGCTGTCCCAGTCAACTGTTAAGTGGAAACGTCTAGAAGCAACAACGGCTCCGCCGCAAAGTGGTAGGTCACACAAGCTCACAGAACGGGACCGCCAAATGCTGAAGTGCGTAAAAATCTTCTGTCCTCGGTTGCAACACTGACTACCAAGATCCAAACTGCCTCTTGAAGCGTTGTCATCACAAAAACTGTTCGCCGGCAGCTTCATGAAATGGGTTTTCATGGCCGAGCAGCCGCACACAAGCCTGAGATCACCATGTGCAATGCCAAGCGTCGGCTGGAGTGGTGTAAAGCTTGCCGTCATTGGACTCTGGATCAGTGGAAACGCGTTCTCAGGAGTGATGAATCACACTTCACCATCTGGCAGTCCGACGGACGAATCTGGGTTTGGTAGATGCCAGGAGAACGCTACCTGCCCCAATGCATAGTGCCAACTGTAAAGTTTGGTGGAGGTGGAATAATGGTCTGGGGCTGTAGATAGCGACACTACACTATTTACCTAGAGAGTTTTCATCTGTATTTTTCATAGCCGTCTACATACCACCACAGACCGACGCTGGCACTAATACCACACTCAATGAGCTGTATAAGCAAACATGAAAACGCTCATCCAGTAAGAATTCAAGCAGGAAGCCCCAGTGACTCAGTCAATATAAAAGTGGTCAGATGTAGCAGATGCTAAGCTACAGGACTGTTTTGCTAGCACAGACTGGAATATGTTCTTCCGATGGCATTGAGGATTACACCACATCAGTCACTGGCTTCATCAATAAGGCCATCATTAAGTTTGCCGATGACACAACAGTGGTAGGCCTGATCACTGACAACGACGACACAGCCTATAGGGAGGTCAGTGACCTGGCCATGTGGTGCCACGACAACGTGATCAAGACAAAGGAGATGATTGTGGACTACAGGAAAAGGATGACAGAGCACGCCCCCATTCTCATCGACGAGCTGCAGTGGAGCAGGTTGAGAGCGTCAAGTTCCTTGATGTCCACATTACCAACAAACTAACATGGTCCAAGCACACCAAGACAGTCGTGAAGAGGGCCTATTCCCCCTCAGGAGACTGAAAAGATTTGGCATGGGTCCTCAGAGGGTTCAACATCCGGGTTGCATCCCTGCCTGGTATGGCAACTGCTCGGCCTTCGACCGCAGGGCACTACAGATGGTAGTGCGTACGGCCCAGTACATCACTGGGGCCAAGCTTCCTGCCATCTAGGACCTCTATACCAGGCGGTGTCAGAAGAAGGCCCTAAAAATTGTCAAAGACTCCAGCCACCCTAGTCATAGACTGTTCTCTCTGTTACCGCATGGCAAGTGGTACAGGAGCGCCAAGTCTAGGTCCAAGAGGCTTCTAAACAGCTTCTATCCCAAAGCCATAAGACTCCTGAACATCTAATCAAATGGCTACCCAGGCTATTTTCATTGCCTGCCCCACACTTTTACACTGCTGCTACTCTGTTATTATCTATGCATAGTCACCTTAATAACTCTACCTACATGTACATATTACCTTAATTACATCGACTAACCAGTGCCCCCCCGCACATTGACTCTGTACTGATACCCCCTGTATATACCCCTGATATTGTTATTTTACTGCTGCTCTTTAATTATTCATTATTTTTATTTCTTATATATATATAATATATTTTTATAAACTGCATTGTTGGTTAGGGCTTGTAAGTAAGCATTTCACTCTAAGGTCTACACCTGTTGTATTTGGCGCATGTGACAAATAACATTAGATTTTTCATGGTTTGGGCTAAATCCCTTAGTTCCAGTGATGGTAAATCTTAATGCTACAGCATACAAAGGCATTCTAGACGATTCTGTGCTTCCAACTTTGTGGCAACAGTTTGGGGAAGGCCCTTTCCTGTTTCAGCATGACAATGCCCCCGTGCTCACTAATTCTCTTGTGGCTGAATAGAGGCAAGTCCCTGCAGCAATGTTCCAACATCTAGTGAAACGCCTTCCCAGAAGTGTGGAGGCTGTTATAGTAGCAAAGAGGGAACCAACTCCATAATGCCCATGATTTTGGAATGAGATGTTCAATGAGCAGGTGTCCACATACTTTTGGTCATGTGGTGTATGTGTTCATGCTTAGCTAAAACAACCTTCATTCATTGTGGTGAATAGCTCCTAATCTCTGTTGTCTGGTGATAAAAGCCTTAGTCCTGTGGCCTCCATGACTGAATACTAGGCCTACATCTAGAAACAACAATGAGGCTACTAATGAGCAGCTTCATAACAGCCATTGGGTTCATGTCTTGGGCAAATGCGCTTGTTCATATTACAAAGTGCTCACAATTTGTTAGTTGCACCATTATATTTTCCATTCACAGCCAGACAGACAGTGTAATGATCATTAAATAATTCAACAAAGCCTATTTTCCCAGCACCAAACAACACTAGTCTCTACTCCCTGCAGTCTTTGAGCTCTGACAAAAACCGAGGGCCCTGGGGAGAGACTAGTGGTGTGTTTAGCATTCTTTGTAATCATAACATTCAATAGGCTGAAGTCCAGACGGCTCATTGGAAGACTCAATGAGAGACCTCCAAAGCTAACAACAAATGCCCTCTCCAAAGCCCACCACAAGCAGCTTGGAGGTAGGGAGAGTTAAATAGAGACCTTCTAATCGCTTTCACAAGGCATATTAAACCCCTGGGCTCAGCTCTAAAAGGTTCTCACCGCTAGCCAGCCAGTGGGATTATAGAGCATGCTTTATGCTGCCTGGCCCTGGATGCGAGGCTCCGCTTGGCTCTTTCAGGCCAAATGAGGTGAAATGTGACCACGTTAGTTCTAATGAGCTTTTGAGTTTGAGAAATCGTGGGTTGTGAAAAGAACACAATCAATCAAGCTGCCCATATAAGGCAACAACAACTCAGTCGGGTAAAGAATACTGAAAGGGAAAAATACCATTCAGTGATGTTGCTTTGAGAGGCATTCTCTTGGGTGAAAATTGCACTTAATTGTTGAATTTAAAAGCTATAGTTAGATCACAATATGGAATTGCTAAGAGATACTAAGGATGATAATAGGGAATATTGCAGTAGATTACAAACTTGCTTGAGCCAGTAGTCTCATTGAGAATGACGTGTGACTCCAAACATCACTTCTTCCTAGCCCCAATGAAGCAGCTAAGCCACTGAAAGTGCAGGTTCAATCCAATTCATAGCTAAAAGATTGTGTAGAAGGCATTTTCAACTATTTCACGCAACTCAACACATTCAAATGGACACACATCTCTGTCAAAACACTTGCGCCATTATTCTGTTTTACT
Organism: Oncorhynchus nerka; assembly: GCF_034236695.1. Classification (NCBI taxonomy): domain Eukaryota; kingdom Metazoa; phylum Chordata; class Actinopteri; order Salmoniformes; family Salmonidae; genus Oncorhynchus; species Oncorhynchus nerka. The sequence continues at coordinate 41,538,183 of NC_088399.1, forward strand.
TCAACATAAATCCCTCTAGCTCAGAGACTTTCCACAGGGTAGAGTGACATTCAGTGTCAAACCACGTTGTGCAATTAAGAGTGTGTGGGTTTCCTTAAACTACAATGGCCACAACACCTTGACAACAATTAGGTAATTCTTGATAATTGTGTGGTTTGAATAAGGGCTGTCGCCCTTATTCAAGTGAACAGAAATGGAATGTCAGAAAAAGCATATAAGAGCATGTCACTGAGACAAATATATCTATTCTGTTTAGCAACAGCTAAGCAAGGACAGAGAAGTCAAGTGCAAAGAAAATTGAGAGTGAAAATATTCTTACCATTAGTTGTCCTTAGTGTGAAGAGCTTTTCAGACTCAATCCCTGAAACCTGAGTAAAGATGAGAAAATAAAAAGGTTAGGATTTTGAGTCTGGTGCTGGAACTGTCGCCAAAAGTGATTGCTTTTCCATGGTAATCTTTAACAGCACTCGATCAACAGGACCATCCGGTATGCTGGCTCTTGCTCCACTCCCAGACTCGACGTCAGCGCCACACTCAGGGGGGTGTGTTCAAGTTCCCAATGAATGTATGGTCCCGTGGGGCTCAGTTGGTACAGCATGGCACTTGCAACGCTAGATTTGTGGATTCTATTCCCATGGGGGACCCGTGTGAAAAAGTATCCACTCACTACCACTGTAAATCGCTCTGGATGAGAGCGTTTGCTAAATGACTAAAATGGAAATGTAAAAGGAATGAAAATGAGATCAGAGGAACAAAAGGTGAGACATAACTCACTAACCTTGTCCAATGACATGAGAGGGAACGTTTTCTAAATGAAACTGAATGAGATTCAATCGAAACCATTCTAACTTCATGTAGTATGTGACAGCTCAATGAATGCATCTTTTTGACAGTATAATAAAAAGCATCACAACATAGATTACACATTAAGAGGCAATTAATGTAATCAGTCATTTCTTTCATGTAAGAGCATTACGTAAATGCCCATGACATTTACCTTGTGAAAAACAAATTAGAAAGTGGATGACACAAATTAACTTAGTAGCTAAGTATCTTATTCTAATCCATAAATTACATTTAAAACAGTATGTTTCTAATTACATTGCTGAATATTGGCCAGATTGTCATACCAGGCAGCAGAGTCCACACACACACACACACACGCGCACACACACGCGCACACACGCGCACACACAGCCTAAAACACTCAACCATTTTCACTTAAATAAGCTATGTAGTAATATTATATTTTATGTGCTCCTCTGTATTCCTCATCTTTAAGCATTCTGTCCTTTGTAAAGTGTCAATCATACAGATGCTGGGAAAGCGCATGGTTATACACTAATGACATCAAAAAGACATCAAACTGACCAGATTCAATTGCTAAATCAAATTGTTGAACTCAGCGGAAATTCAGCTGTGGTAAACTATCATGAGGTTCCTTTCGTGTTGCAAATGTAAGTACCTTATTTCCAGATATTCCTGGAATCCATCAGTTGATTAACAACCTTGCAAAATGCTACATTACCGTAATCTGGTTCATATGACCTCTGTCATGAGTTTAATTTCAGTTTTGGAGCCTCCATATTTAATAGGAGGTTGCTGACAAAAATAAATAGATCATATAGAGGAAATAACAGAGACTTGTTATGATAATCAGAAAGTCCTTACTTTCGTAAGTAGCCCTAATGATATTCACAGTGTAATCCGGTTAGCTTCAGCGCATTCCTTAGATCAAAATCCAATAATGCAATCAAAGAGAGCTGGCATTATTAACATGTAGACATTTTTTTTTAAAGAGTTAAATGAGTATAATGTCCGTAAGGCACACAGACTGAACCTCACACTCACAAACCAGTACCAAAACACAAGTTAGAGTTTGTGGCCATTTACCCTCCTTGACGTCAACTATGTCCCAAAAATAGACTGCTCAGGATGGAGGAGGACCACCACTGAGAACAAAGACACCCCACACACTGTTTACGCTGCCCTGACCTATTAAATAAAAAGGTCCGCCAAAAAACCTGACCCCATCACAACCCTGTCTGCCATTTGGAGGACCCCCCCCCCCTCTACAATACAGCCTGGCCAACTGACAGCCCCGATGGGAATACACCAATACATAACATGTAGAGGACTGATAAGTTAATAGTTCTGAGAAGTGGGAATGTTTATCTGACCTTGTCATCGATGTCACTCTCACTGTCACACTGCGGGAGAAAGGATGCGAAGCGCTGCATTAATTCACGAGAACGGCTTCATCCATCACCAACACTCAAACTGTAACTCTAGAAATGTAACTGTATATAATGCATATAAGAAAAAACATGGAGATCCGTTGAGAAACGTATTATTGTTAGATTAGTAAGAAATGTGTTTATGCCTGGAAGTAAGAGTCTGTTTACATATCAAGTCAGAGAGAGAGAGAGTGTGCGAGAGAATGAAACCGAGCGGGAGAAAGGGGACATTATTATGCATTAGGTCTGTTACCTCGTTCCAAGTCATCGACGTGTGTTTAACTGCTGTGTGTACTGAACAGTTTGCTCGAAAGGAATCATCATGCCAGGCGACAGAGCAACACAGTTGTGAGCTACTACATATCAGCCGGTCAAATTCTACTGAAACCACTGATAAATCATGTGTCAGTCCCTCCCTCAAGTCCTGCTCACTGTCAAAGTGTCACTCAGATATACAAATCACTAATCCGTGTTGACATGACACGTTACTAAATATCAGCCTGTTAGCTTCTGAGGACATTTTGTTCCAGCTTCTGAGGACATTTTAGTTACGGACTGTTCTTCTCAGTATGCATGAGCTAATCACTGACCCAGTTTTGTCCTCATACTTTGAGCAGCACCATAGGTAACATAGGCGACATTCATTCTGTCAGAAAGGATTGAAGTCACTCACCGAATAGCCCCGACCAGAGAATGAACTCTGTGGAAAGAAATTATAATGTTCATGAGCAAGGGCTTATAACAGATTCTGATAAATGCCTTCTGTAATCAGTCAATAGGTTGTTGTTGGCACACAAAAAAAATCCCTTTATCCAGACAATACTGTTCATACCCCACTGTGGTGTTCTTTAGAGTTGCTTCTCTGAGGCGTGCCCTGCGTTCTGGTGACCTCAGCTCCGCTTTGCCTTCCCAGAAGCCGCTTCACCTGAGGGACAGGACAGACCCAGAGGACAGATCAATCACACACTCAAAGGCTTCCAATGTAACTAATTATCACCATGTCTTTGAGTCCAGGGTTATCTACATAACATTGAGTTGGTAGACAGTGAATTTACCAGCCCATAGCCCCTCTGCCCAGATGAGAATCTGGCCCACCAGAGGGCACTGGTGTATTACAGGAATGAGTGATTACACATCAGTGAGGACATCCATTTCAATGACACAGTTAACCCGATTTAAAATAAGCAGAGTTCATGTCCAGACTCATTCACTGACCGTGATGGGCAATTAGCCCTGGCCCTGGCTCAACTCCGAGCCAGAGCTGGCTTTTCTTTAAAGGCAAGATGAATGCAGTGCATGCATAAATGGGCACACACACATACCAACATTGGGTTGGAATGGAGACCTTGAATGATTTACATTTACATTTAAGTCATTTAGCAGACACTCTTATCCAGAGCGACTTACAAATTGGTGCGTTCACCTTAAGACATCCAGTGGAACAGCCACTTTACAATAGTGCATCTAAATCTTTTAAGGGGGGGGTGAGAAGGATTACTTTATCCTATCCTAGGTATTCCTGAAAGAGGTGGGGTTTCAGGTGTCTCCGGAAGGTGGTGATTGACTCCGCTGTCCTGGCGTCGTGAGGGAGTTTGTTCCACCATTGGGGGGCCAGAGCAGCGAACAGTTTTGACTGGGCTGCGCGGGAACTGTACTTCCTCAGTGGTAGGGAGGCGAGCAGGCCAGAGGTGGATGAACGCAGTGCCCTTGTTTGGGTGTAGGGCCTGATCAGAGCCTGGAGGTACTGAGGTGCCGTTCCCCTCACAGCTCCGTAGACAAGCACCATGGTCTTGTAGCGGATGCGAGCTTCAACTGGAAGCCAATGATCCATGCAGCATAATGCAGATATTGATTCAGGAGATCACAAGTTGTTTCAGGACAAAACAGAGAAATCATATTGACTGGAAACTCAGCATGTGGTGATTCAACAGGAACAGTACAATAATGTGGTGTTGATCTGGGGTTTCATGGTTTAAACCTACCGTTCCATAATGTTCAGCCCATGCTGCAGTGTTCATTTGGCTGCTACACTTCACTGCTTTGACAGGCAGGCCCAGAACACTGTATGTCTATTTCTGTGTGTGAGCGTGAGTGAGTGTGTGTGTTCGTGTAAAAATGATTGACTTAAATAGTATAGGTGGGATTTAACAGTGGCAGTGAACATGTCATCCAGCCATCTTCCAGCTAGTCTCATGACTTGATTTGACACAGTGAACGTCCCGTGTCAATGCGCTTTAGCAAAGTACATGTTATCTGAGAAAGGATGTTATCTGAGGTCCTTCTACTTCCTACAGCACTCCGGATGTTGCTTCAGTGACACAATTAAACTGCTCGATTGATCAAGTGTGAGTAGGTGTCATCCATTTCGTAGAGTAGATCCCATTTACCTACAGTAAAACAGTCAATTCAAGGAACAAAATACACCGAAAGAAACCTGATAATAGCTCTGTCCTGTTTTGCATAGGAGGCTACCACCCAACATACTGTTTTGCATACTGTTCAGAACAAGAGAGATCCACAGGGGGTAATCTAGGCGATACCTTAAAACAAGTAGTATCTGGTCGACACATACAGATTAGGGTGCGGGAATTAGCTAGGTCAGGGACTGATATGGAAGTGGACATAAGTTTGTGAGTGCCTGGTGTGCTCTCTGCTACAAACACAGACACATCCTGCGCTGAGGAGGAAGCTCTTCACAAAGCACCTTATCTCGTCTCTTTATTGGCCCTTGTTTCCTGTGTGGCACTCTCCTAACTTCCTGCAAAGCAGACACGCTTGTGTGAAGCAATTACTGGATCAGGATGGGAAGATTCGGAAATGAACCTGATAACACAGTTCATTGACTGGCTGGTGCTGACAATTAACACCTCACGATGGAGCCATTTTTTACAGGACAAAAGCCGTATCACCATTAGAAGAAGGAAACGGTGGGATTTAAAGTGGATGACTTGAAAACAGCTAAGGAAGAACTCCAGATAAACATATAGCTGCTGAGCTAGGTAAAGAAACAAAAACGAAAACAAACTGTACGATCTCTTTTACCTCACTGGGCAAAATGCCCACACACATTACGAGGTAGACAGGTTTTAGTTTGTAGGAGAGCATAGTCATTCAAATAGAAGGAAGGTTAATTGATCCATAGACTACCTGCTTGGTCTTCTTTGATCTGTTTTTCACCTTCCCTTGCTCCTTCTCTCCATCCTGCTCATGATCAAAGTCAGCTCGATTGTCAGTGAATCCATTCACAGGAATCACATGCCCCTCAGCAGTCTGTTCAGTCTTCCGTTTCTTCAGCACCTGGCTCTCCCACTTCTCCTTGCCCCCCTGCGACCTCAGGCTCTTTGTGCTCTTCCTCAGAGCCACCTACGAAAGAGCAAACACAAAAGAGGCTTAATATGTACAGCACAGGAGAGCCACCTCAGTATGAATGATGATAATGCTTACACTGAGTCAATATGACAAGGCGGCAAGGAAATCCTTCCAAAACCTCTAGTACATAAAAAAAAAACCATCATAAAGAAATAGGGAATTGAAGAAGAGCCAAAGCTCATGATGCTTCTGGGCATGGTTGTGTATTGAGGTCATATCCTATGAGGCAGGCCTGTGAGACTAGAATATTGGCGGCCAGCTGCTACCCATTGTCAGGCTGTGGCGTTTGGCAGTCTGAGCTAAATGCGCCTGGACTAACCATGCCAGTGGCCTGTGAGTGGGTTGTCAGTGGTGTTGATATACATACTACCGAGCACAGTGGAGCAATGGACATGAACAAGAATCAGTTACAGGTCATCTAAAACACAGAAGTCTGTGAGAACTTGGAAAGGAGCAATTTAATACATGCTCCCCTCCCCCGATGGCTTTTGGGGGTATTGTTCAATGCAAACACAACTAATCTCACTTAGCCAACGAGTGTGAACTGTGAGCATTCCCAGCTCAGCGTCCCCCCCTGCCTACAGCTTCAGCTATCCACGAAAACAAGTGACCTAATGGCACAAGTGTAATCTCCAGAACCATTGCCATAGTGATATTAATATTCATGGCACTGCTAAAAGACTAGCGGCGTGTGGTAAATGATGTGTCACTGTGTTTCTCCACCTCCCTGGACAGTTACCAAGCATGTCTGATAAAAACAATCACTGAGCTTGGCTCTGAATAGCATCAGGCACACACAGCTGTGGAGACGCAGGGGGGAGTAACTCAACTAACCCCAAAAAACACAAACAAGGGCTGAGTGAGAGAGAGTGGGTGAAAATAACCTTGGGTAGTAGATCCGTTTTGCCAGCTACACTGAATACAATAGGGTGAAACCAGCTAAATCCAGGTTAGGGTTTGCAGTGACAATGGCTTTGAAAATGAACATTGGCCCTAAATCCCAGGTAAAGCCCAGCGGCTTACAAAGGATTCAGTGGATGGGCTCTCATCAAGTTCCACTGTCACATTCGTACCTCTATCCAGTCACTCTCACCACCCATGGAGCCAAAAGTGAATGGCAGTAACATGCATGTTCTAACACGGTCTCTCCTCGGTGGACAGAAGACATGGACATCAAGCTATTAACAGCTCATGTGCCACAGCTTCTGCAATCAGACCTCACATATCAGCTCTCACCAGGTAGCTGAACATAACCTGGCCTGCAAACGTTCCACAAAGGACATGGGATACAAGAGGCCAGGGAAACAAGGTGGCTTGTTACAGTAGGCTGTTCAAATCCAATTTGCATCCAATGGCACAGGAAGCGCTGCTTCAGCCTCCATTAACTGCTCTGTAAATCATTAACTCTATTGATGTGACATAGATTTCAAAGACGCAACGCAAGCAGGGGTACAACAGAGAGTCGGTCGGTTAATTGTATAAAGCTAATAGCATCCGCTAACATGCCTTTTTATCAGAGTAATAGATGGCTAATTTCAGAGAGCTATTTTCCCATGACAAGATATCGTACAAGACAGTGGCACACAGTTCCTTCTAGAGATCCAGAGAGATCTGTTACAGTGAAATATATGCCTACAGTTGTGCCTTCCTATGTTCATTGATTCAAGCACTGCACTGTAGGAGAGAAGACCCAGCAGATCTTGATGTTCCTGGGCATTAGATTCATGATGGATTCCTAAACTGTGTGTAAAGCTACAGGTCTACAGATGATTTGTCTTTATCCTCCTGACCACGACAGAGATAATACTGGCAACAGCCTGTCCATAGGTCAAGCACTCCATTTATCCATACATCCCCAGCTAGACCGCTTTCTGTCATTAGGAACTGTTCGATCACATGGCACTATAGGCCAACATCTTCTGGTACAAGGTTCACTTTAAATGCCCCTGACTTTTACAGATGCCATCTGTAGAGTGGCCAGTGGTGGAAAAAGTACCCAATTGTCATTATTGAATAAAAGTAAAGATACCTCAATAGAAAATGACTTGAGTAAAAAGTTGCCCAGTAAATTCCTACTCGAGTAAAACTTTATAAGTATTTGGTTTTAAATACACTTAAATGTATACATCTTTTCAAATTCCTTATATAAAGCAAACAAGATGGAACCATTTTCTTGTTTTTTTAAATGTACGGATAGCCAGGGCCATGAGCTAACGCTCAGACATCATTTACTAAGGAAGCATGTGTTTCATGAGTTCACCAGGTCAGAGGCAGTAGGGATGACCAGGGATGTTCTCTTGATAAGTGTGTGAATTAGACAATGTCCTGTCCTGCTAAGCTTTCAAAATGTAACGAGTACTTTTGGGTGTCAGGGAAAATGTATGGAGTCAAAAGTACATTATTTTCTTTAGGAATGTAGTGATGAAGTAAAAGTAAAAGTAGTCAAAAAAATAAATAGTAAAGTACAGATACCCCAAAAAACAACTTAAGTAGTACTTAAACGTATTTTTACTTAAGTACTTTACACCACTGAGAGTGGCTATAGATATACTAGGTTCATAATCACTTTATTTGAATGCTGAAATGGAGTTTGTGTGTCATTTCCCACAGTACTTGTGACACATAATTAAGTGGTAATTAGACACTTAACATGCTGACCAGACATGTTGATTTTGTCCACCCACACCAGACACGATCAGGACACACAGGCTGAAATATCAAAACCAACTCTGAACCAACTATTTTAATTTGGGGACAGGTCAAAAACCATTGAACATTTATGGCAATTTAGCTAGCTAGCTTGCTGTTGCTAGCTCATTTGTCCTGGGAAATAAACATTGGGTTGTTATTTTATCTGAAATGCACAAGGTCCTCTACTCCGACAATTAATCCACAGATAAATGGGTAAACATAGTTAATTTCTCGTAATCTCTCCTCCTTCAGGCTTCTTCTTCTTTGGACTTTATATGCCAGTTGGCAACCAACTTTAAGGTGCATTACCACCACCAACTGGACTGGAGCGTGGACCTCAGGTCATCTTTCAATCACACATGTGGGTATTTGCTCCTAAAAACCAACGAGGATGGGAGAGGCGGGACTTGCAGTGTGTCAAGCATCACAAATAGAACCAAGTTCTATTTTGAAGCCTGCCAACGCAGATGCTCGTTTACTCACAAGATTTAATAACATGCATGTGTAAATTTATTTTGCAACGCGAGCTGTGTGGTCAGCATTACACTCTCTATTTCCCATGACACGTCCAGCAGCCTGAGGTCACGGGTCCTGCCACTGAATTACTGGACCTGCACTGACTGGGCAATCAGTCGAGCAATTTATGCACCAGTAATGGACTGAAGACGAGTCATAAATATTCTGACACTGCCATGGCTTTGCCTTACAAGTCTAAATGTGTAGGCTACTTTGTCACATAACTGTCAAACATATTTAAAGGAGGTAATGGTGGCCAAAAAAGATACATTTAAAAAAAAAAATTTTTTTTTTATTGATCTGTTATTTTACCAGGTAAATTGACTGAGAAAACATTCTCATTTGCAGCAACAACCTGGGGAATAGTTACAGGGGAGAGGAGGGGGATGAATGAGCCAATTGTAAACTGGGGATTATTAGGTGACCATGATGGTTTGAGGGCCAGATTGGGAATTTAGCCAGGACACCAGGGTTAACACCCCTACTCTTACAATAAGTGCCATGGGATCTTTAATGAACTCAGAGAGTCAGGACACCCATTTAACATCTCATCCGAAAGACGGCACCCTACACAGGGCAGTGTCCCCAATCACTGCCCTTGGGTATTGGGATATTCTTTTAGACCAGAGGAAAGAGTGCCTCCTACTGGCCCTCCAACACCACTTCCAGCAGCATCTGGTCTCCCATCCAGGAACTGACCAGGACCAACCCTGCTTAGCTTCAGAAGCAAGCCAGCAGTGGTATGCAGGGTGGTATGCTGCTATTGCTGAAATTGCAATAGAACATAATGTCACTTTCTTGTGTTGTTGTAACTTTAATGTGTTACAGAGTTAATGTTTAAGTTCATTCATTGAGCTGTATCTAAAGATATTTCTTTACAGTTATTTACATATGTAATTGTATTGGTTTGTATTGAATTACGCTTTTTGACTGCAAGTTCCAGAATGACTTGCGACAGGAATGAGAGAGATAACGCGCCAGTTATGTGCAGGTGCAAGGTGATTAAGTGATTAAGCTGACTTTCCGATAGTACAGAGCAATGCAGGTAAGATGCTATCTAAAGTTGTTAAATGTAAAGTGAACAAGTATTATTACTAAAAGAAGCTTTCATATCAAACCCGACGTCCCGAGTCATTACTTTGAAGTTAGTTAATCTAAAATGTGTCAAAACCTACAGTAATGATAAACACGAGGGCGGAAAATGGAGCCAGTTTATTATCACCTAGATCCATATGCAACCACGACTGTATATTCTGTCCATATATCACAGAATATAGACTATCTACAGTCCCTATTATCTTCATTCTTAGAGGTTACATGCCTATTGTATTCAGTGTAGCTGGAAATCTACCCCAGATTATTTTCACCCGCTCTCTCTCATTCAGGCCTTGTTTGGTCTTTGGGTTGGAGTAGTTTCTCTCCCTCTGCCTCTCAACAGATGTGTGTGCCTGATGCTATTCAGAGCCAAGCTAGCAGTGATTGTTTTGATCAGAAGTGCTTGGTAACAGTCCAGGAAGGTGGAGAAACCCGAGTGGCTCAGTGGTCTAAGGCACTGCATCTCAGTGCTAGAGGCGTCACTGCAGACCCTGGTTTGATTTCAGGCTGTACCACAACCGGCCGTGATTGGAGTTCCCATAGGGCAGCACACAATTGGCCCAGTGTCGTTAGGGTTTGGCCGGGGTAGGCCGTCATTGTAAATAAGAATTTGTTCTTAACTGACTTGCCTAGTTAAATAAAATACATGTTTTATCATAACTGTGTGAAACAATGAGTGATTGTTTCTTCTGCCCAGTACAGATCCGATCAAGGACATTCCGTGCTTTTATAGACAGATCTTGTCATGCATAAGAGCGATGTCAGTATCATTCAGAATCCTGTCTGACTTACTGTTCATCGACTCAATACATTATCTGCACTGTCAGCTCAGGTGAATCAGATAAAATACAGACACTGACAAGTGATCCTAATCAGAACTTTGAACCGCTGACAAAAGCATACAGACAACAAACATGATCACTCCTCAAGACCCACATTACTACAATCACTCTTTTTACAGTGAGATTATATACCATATATATTATATACCATATACCACAGGTATGACAAAACATTTATTTTTACTGCTCTAATTACGTTGGTAACCAGTTTATAATAGCAATAAGGCACCATTGGGGGTTTGTGGTATATGACCAATATACCAGGGCTAAGGGCTGTATCGAGGCAGTCCGCGTTGCGTCGTTCATAAGAACAGAGCTTAGCCGTGGTATACTGGCCATTTACCACACCCCCTCTGGCCTTATTGCTTAAGTAGTGATCACCAGTTACTGTGTAAGAGGTTAGATCATGACCCCACAGTTTACATACACCTTAGCCAAATACATTTAACTTCTCTAGGGTAGGGGGCAGCATTTGGAATTTTGGATGAAGAGCATGCCCAAATTAAACTGCCTTATACTCCGGCCCGGAAGATAGGATATGCATATAATTGGTAGATTTGGATAGAAAACACACTAAAGTATCCCAAACTGTTAAAATAATGTCTGTGAGTATAACATAACTGATTTGGCAGGTGAAAACCTGAGAAAAATCCATCCAGGAAGTAGGATGTATTTGTTGTAGTTTTCTATTCAATGCCATTACAGTATCCATTGACTTAGGACTCAAATTGCAGTTCCTATGCCTTCCACTAGATATCAAAGGTCTTTAGAAATTGTTTCAGGCTTGTATTCTGAAAAATGAGGGAGTAAGAGCAGTCTGAATGAGTGGACCCTGCCGTGTCACAGAGCTTTTTCATGCGCGTGACCGAGAGAGTGCCTTTCTTGTTTACCTTTTATATTGACGACGTTATTGTCCGGTTGAAATATTATTGATTATTTAGGCTAAAAACAACCTGAGGATTGAATATAAACATCGTTTGACATGTTTCTATGAACTTTACGGATACAATTTGGATTTTTTTGTCTGCCTGTTGTGACTGCGTTTGAGCCTGTGGATTACTGAAGAAAACGTGCGAACAAAACAGAGGTTTTCAGATATAAAGATAGTCTTTATTGAACAAAAGGAACATTTATTGAATAAATGAATGTCTTCTGAGTGCAAACATATGAAGATCATCAAAAGGTAAGTGATTAATTTTATCTCTATTTCTGACTTGTGTAACTCTTCTACTTGGCTGATTACTCTTTGTAATGATTTGTCTGCTGGGCTATGTTCTCAAATAATTGTAAGGTATGCTTTCGCAGTAAAGTATTTTTTAAATCTGACACCGTGGTTGGATTCACAAGAAGTTCATCTTTAAACCTATGTAAAATAGTTGTATGTTTTCTGAAATTTTATAAAGAGTATTTCTGTATTTGATTTTGGCGCTCTGCAATCTCACTGGATGTTGGCCAGCGTCCCACATACCCTGGAGAGGTTAAACTCAGTTTTTCACAATTCCTGACATTTACTCTGAGTAAAAATTCCCTGTCTTAAGTCAGTTAGATCACCACTTTATTTTAAGAATGTGAAATCTCAGAATAATAGTTGAGAGAATGATTTATTTCAGCATTTCTTTCTTTCATCACATTCCTCAGAAGTTTACATACACACCAATTAGTATTTGGTAGCATCACTTTTATTTTTTTTAAACTTGGGTCAAATGTTTCAGGTAGCCTTCCACAAGCTTCCCTCAATAAGTTGGGCGAATTTTGGCTCATTCCTCCTGACAGAGCTGGTGTAACAGAGTCAGGTTTGTAGGCCTCCTTGCTTGCACACACTTTTTCATCTCTGCCCACAAATCTTCTATAGGATTGAGATCAGGGCTTTGTGATGGCTACTCCAATACCTTAACTTTGTTGTCCTTAAGCCATTTTGCCACAACTTTGGAAGTATGCTTGGGATCATTGTCCATTTGGAAGACCCATTTGCGACCAAGCTTTAACTTCCTGACTGATGTCTTGAAATGTTGCTTCAATATATCCACGTAATTTTCCTCCCTCAAGTGCACCAGTCCATCCTGCAACAAAGCACCCACACAACATGATGTTGCCACTCCCATGCCCTCACGGTTGGCAAGGTATTCTTCGGCTCGCAAGCCTCCCCCTTTATCCTCCAAACATAACAATGGTCATTATGGCCAAACAGTTCTATTTTTGTTTCATCAGACCAGAGGACATTTCTCCAAAAAGTACAATCTTTGTCCCCATGTGCAGTTGCAAAATGTACTTTTTTATGGCAATTTTGAGTAGTGGCTTCTTCCTTGCTGAGCCGCCTTTCCGAATAGGTCGATATACGACTCGTTTTACTGTGAATATAGATACTTTTGTACCTTTTCCCCCATTGCATCTTCACAAGGTCCTTTGCTGTTGTTCTGGGATTGATTTGCACTTTTCGCACCAAAGTACGTTCATCTCTAGGAGACAGAACACATCTCCTTCCTGAGCGGTATGACGGCTGCGTGTTCCCATGGTGTTTATACTTGTTCATCTGTACAAACAATAGTATACGTGGTACTTTCAGGCGTTTGGAAATTGCTCCCAAGGATGAACCAGGTCTACAATTTTATTTCTGAGGTCTTGGCTGATTTCTTTTGATTTTCCCATGATGTCAAGCAAAGAGGCACTGAGTTTGAAGGTAGGCCTTGAAATACAACCACAGGTACACCTCCAATTGACTCAAATGATGTCAATTAGCCTATCAGGTTCTAAAGGTTCTGAAACCATGACATCATTTTGTGGAATTTTCCAAGCTGTTTAAAGGCACAGTCAACTTAGTGTATGTAAACTTCTGACCCACTGGAATTGTGATACAGTGAATTATAAGTGAAACAATCTGTCTGTAAACAATTGTTGGAAAAATCACTTGTGTCATGCACAAAGTAGATGTGCTAGCCGACTTGCCAAAACTATAGTTTGTTAACAAGAAATTTGTGGAGTGGTTGAAAAACGAGTTTTAATGACTCCAACCTAAGTGTATGTAAACTTCCGACTTCAACTGTAGACTGACAAGGTGAATCCAGATGAAAGATATGATCCCTTATTGATGTCACTTGTTAAATCCACTTCAATCAGTGTAGATGAAGAGAAGGTGACAGGTTAAATAATGAGTTTTAAGCCTTGAGACAATTGAGACATGGATTGTGTATATGTGCCATTCAGAGGGTGAATGGGCAAGACAAAAGATTTCAGTGCCTTGAACGGGGTATGGTAGTAGGTGCCAGGCGCACAAGGTTGTTTCATGAACTGTTTTTCATACTCAACATTTTCCCTTGTGTATCAAGAATGGTCCACCACCCAAAGGACATCCAGCCAACTTGACTCAACTGTGGGAAGTATTGGAGTCAACATGGGCCAGCATTCCTGTGGAGCGCTTTCAACACCTTGTCGAGTCCATACCCTGACAAATTGAGGCTGTTCCGAGGGCAAAAAAAGGGGGGGGGTGCAACTCAATATTAGGAAGGTATTCTTAATGTTTTGTGCACTCAGTGTATGTTTAGGCAATACAGACATAGGCTAGAGTAAAACATGACTGTACTCTCCTTGACGGCTGTTTATAATGGCTTGATGAATGCCTCCCCTCTTCTACCAGGTACTGAGACAATTAGATGACACCATCAGTACCTAACGAGGACTTTTCCTCAGAGAACCTATTCACAGTGACATTGTAGTGGAACCCTGACCTAACTGAAAACCCAACACAGGCAGACCATTAATGAGAGCGAGAGAGCGAGTTTTAAACAAGAGAGTGGTTGCACTGCGCCCTGGAACTCTAAATTTGGAACTGTACCATATTCGACAGATAGCCCTACTTATCAGGGCTAAATAGTACCTATCCGCTAAATGGGGCCAACAGTCATTATTAAGCCAGTGGATTGAGGTCATGCAGTAGCAGCACATTCTACATATTAATTTTCTAAATAAAACTCGCTGTCTCTCTCTGTCTGTCAGTCTGTCACTGCAACAGACAGACATAATGGTGTTCCGTGTCAGTTCCAGGCCGTTCAGGACGACTGATGGTTTATTTACAGCATGAGCCGACAAGCAGCAGAACAAAGGATAGGAAATCACAGAGGGGGTTTATGGCAGGGAGAGTCAGCCTGTTTCCTGTCTCACAGCCTGGCTGGGCAGTGGGCCCAGGGAGAGATGGACACACACACACTTTTACAACTGCGGCCTACGGCCCTGCAAGTTGTCCATTATGTGGAACTGCGACGAACAAGGGTAAAACATGAAACGTTCAGCATTATTTGGCTGAGTGAAGTCATTGTGCTTCCACAATGCTGAAGAGAGGGGAATGTAATCCTTGGACATGACAGTCTAGTTGGAGACTAAGGGGGATGGCAAGGACAGATAACATAGAGGAGGGTAAATCAATGAGTGCCTGAGGGAGTAACACACTAACCTGGTTGTGGGACTACATTCAGTCAAACTGAACAGGCCACAGAGAGGTATTTTCAGTGTTCCTAGAACTAGAAGATTGATTCTACTGAAAAAAAGGGCTGAAAGCAAAAGCACGGCTTTCCTGTGAGCACACCGTATTATCAGCTGTCAGTGAACACTGTTACATACACAGACAAGTGACACCTGCTTGTTTAAAAACCCTTGCAGGTCCCCTGAAAGCCAAGCACTTCCTCAATCTTGTCCACACAAGGAGTTTGTAAAGAGCGTCATCCGAATAGGCAGACAAACACCACAAAGAGACAAGGAGCTGTGGAGCAGCAGCCTTTCCCCCTCTTGACTGCCTGGAGAGCTCTCAGCTGGACAGATGGGCCAGAGGTCCGGAGGGCTGGTGCACGTTAACTATGCAGCAGGGCCTTGGCTGTAATAAAGAACCTCTAGAAAGATTTACCAATCAATAGATGGAATAATTCAATGATATGCTTCTTGATCAAATAAGACCACTGTACCCACTACCTGTACAAGTTCCACCACAGAAATTATCTTGAATATAGCAACACAAAAATAAACAGAGAGCAGCCTATTAAATTAACATTTAGCTTTTGACACACTGGTAGTGTTTATCAAACAGTTACTTACATGGCATCACCTCTGGGGTGTACAGTACAGTACACACCTGACCAGGAGAACGGACTCCGAGAATACATCAAACATATCAATTTATTTCTGCAAATAGGGTGTTGAAATGTCTGCTTGGGGACCCTACTGCAGTAGGATATTAAACACTTGTAACAGTCTGACAGCTCGCTTTACAAATGACTAATCCTAGATTTAGTATTTATGAAATTCTATCTGGTGAAATCCTAGGAGCTCAGTCATCATAAAAGAGGGAGAGCAGGGAGAGATTCTCCCTGCTGCCAGAGCAGAGCTAGAGAAGAGAACAGGCCGTATGACAGAGAAGCGTTTCGCCGTTTAAAGGGTCGAGCTGCTGCAGGCGTCACCCAAACATCCACATCTAGACTAGTGCCAAAGCCAGACTAGCTGGTTACAGAGCTAATGAAACTAACCCTGTGTAAACAAACATACTGTGGGCCAGAACATCCCAGAGTCAGGCCCTGGGGAGTTACACCGTCTAGGTTACAGCACTCACTACAACAATCATTACCCAACTACACAGGCCTCGTATTAGAATCCAGGCATAGGGTCATTTTGAGCTGGAGCCTTCATCAGTCTACAGTCATCCTCGTCCGGGATATAGTGGAAATCATGTTGACAATATGCAACAGCTGTATGCAGCAGCTGTTTCTACAGTGATTTGTGTACAGTTAGCCGGTACATCGTGCGTAGTCATATAGCAAAGCAATTCCATGAGCTACTCCTCTGAGAAGCAAGGTTTGACAGGAATAGAGAAGGACCGTCATTATCGATGACCGAAGATCGCGTCGAGTCCTGTCTTGTTTTTCACGCCTGACATTTGGTATAACAATAAGTTTCTCTTCCTAGACAGAGAATGAATCAGAATGATGATGAGTATTCTGTCAGGGCCATATGCACCAATCACTGAGTAGGCTCTGGCTTTTTACTGCCGGGTTGTCTTTCACACAGTGTCACTTAGATACCATTTATCAAGTGTACTGTTAGTCACCATCTGGCGGGAAGCATTAAGAGAAAAATGTCCTCTTCAAGCATTTCAGAAGTCTCCAATGCCTTTATTATTGTCTATTTTGTATCTCTTTTGACACATGTCCCTGTGGTGACCTTGCGGGTTAAGAGCGTTGGGTCAGTAACCCGAAAGGTCGCTGGTTTGAATCCCCGAGCCGGCAAGGTGGAAAAATCATATACACTAATACTCCAGCTGATGATCCCTGCACCTGGAAGCATTTAAGCGCAAGAGAGGAGCTTTTATAAAATGGTTCAAGCCTAGGCCTACAGTTTACAACTTTTGATTTTCCATTTCTGGACCATCAGCAAATCAGAACATATTCCAAATGTGTGACATCTACCAGTTCTCTCTGCCAAACCCCAGGAATTATCATGACATTGACCAAACCAGCCAGTGTGCAGTAGTGCATCAACAATAATCTGTATTCCAGAAACACATATTCTGGAATGGAAGTAAATCTGATCTATAGAAACATAATGGACTGAGTGACACCTCAAAGCATCATAATGGTTGTTGTTGGGATAAATCAATAGTAACCTAACAGCATATGTTCAGCCATCAGCCTCTTGGCATATTGACCCTGCAAACCAACCAGTGTGTGTTTACAGCAATATCCTGGGTCCTGAAAACCTTGTCACAAGGCAGGTACAGTGTAATTACAGTGTAGATAACCATTTTATGTAACACTGTATAGGCTGTTATATAACTTTTACAATAAATGTGCTAATTAACTCACAAGAGATAACTGCGTCAACTGCACATGACCCTGGCAGAGATCTTGAGCGACGTGGGCCACGCAGGAAGATGTAATCGACTAATGTGTATCATGTCTAAACATACAACCGTCTGTCAAAAACAACAACAACATAGGCCAACGTTCTTACCTCTAAAGATTCCAGACTGAGAAAGCTGGCTATGGCAAATCCATCAATAATGTCCTCCTCCTGTGACACTGACCCTCGTCTCTTTTTCCGAGAGGGACGCGGGGGCCGGACATAATGCAAGTTGGTAATTTTTCCATAATTACACAGGGCCTTATTCCTGACCGGGCTTTGCCCTAGGTCTGAGCCAGATGACGGACTCCGGTTTTGGTCATTCCTGACAATCGCATCCCTTCTTCGCACGCGGTCTCGTTGAGATCTTGACCTCCGGCGGCGCTTTATTTTCCCGTCCATTTTAGAACTCAGAGTCGAAGCGATCGCCACACGACAGAGCGCAATTCGTTCTTTGTCCATGTGAAGTAGAAGTGTGCAGAACAGCACTTGCTTTGTTTTACAAATTTAAAAAACAATCTGAGAGACTCCTTGATCCAACAATAACAGACAAGAACATTTTCGAAGGTTGGTTTCGACTTGAATGCGAACCGTGGCTGCCTTTCTAGTTGGACCACCACAACATCAGATTGTTACTTTGTTGCGCCTAGCGAGTGGAAGAACTCTAAATTGTAACTCTTACAATAATATGAACTTGCTTTGCAACTTTTTTTTGTTGCTTGCAATTGTTGTCTGGCTGCGACAGAGCGAGGCTACAACGCTGTATCATGTCGGACTGTTCTTCTTCCATCACCGCCCGGCCAAATCTATAGTCATGAACGATTGTGCTTGGCTAGAGGGAACCCGTTTATTTAAGTAAAATAGCCTAAACAACACTTCACTTTGATGGTGTTTGGCCGATTGATTGATTGTTACTCTGGCCTTAGATATGCAAAAGCGAGACACATGAATAATCCACTCAACTCAACAAATTCCGTGATTTGTAGAATCATCCATTCTCAGGCTATTTGTTCAAAGCTTGTCAACCTTCACGACAAAGTAAGCAAACCCCAGCCAGAAAACGATTTGCCTTTCCTGAGTCGGTATTGTTTCTAAATAAATCCAGCCTCGAATTCTTCTTTCCTTGGTTGATATGGTTGGTTCGAATGGCAGGTTGATCTTGAGTAAAACGTTGGGTAAATTGTGTAAAAAAAAATAAAAAAAAACACGTTAGATTTAAAGCCCACTTCCCCACTTCGCCCTACATTGCATTTTCGGTTGTACAGTAAATCCCAGTACCGCGAACAACTGACGTATTTCCGCCACTTCTGCACGGAAGTGCCTGAAATGATCAGCGATTTAACGCTGAGGGGAGGAGGTGAAAGATGTACCCTTTCATGACCCTATGTGCTGCTTGAAAGGGTTGGTTTTAGTTCTGTTCTTTATACTGCATTATTATAGGTTTGAAGTTTATTACAACACAGAGTAGCCTAGGCTGAGAATAGGCAGATCTTATTGACCCTTTAAACAAACAACAACAAAAAAGAGCCAGTGATGGTGAAATAAAGGGTTTTGAGGGAATGTGATTAATTTATTTCACCATTAGTCATGAATAAATTACAAGCAAAACAGTTTTTCTATATGGATTCTCTTTTTTTGCATAATAACCTATTACTAATGGGAAAATGTTGCCTAAGATGTGTTACACTAAGGCAGTGTTAAATTAATCGGAGTGGCCACAGATCCGACTTTTCCGGACCCTTCTTCCCAACATTCTCTGCTCTACTTGTTCGGCTGCTCAGAGAACAGGCTACTCTGGCAAATGGCTGTGATTATATGGTTAGATCAAAGCCGAGTCAATGTCTGCAAGATCACATAATGATAGTATTCTAAATAACAGAATGGAATAAAATAGCATAGTATGACGTTACTGTATTACAAAAAAACACCACATAATTTCTTACGAGATTTTAGGATGATTGTGCGAATGGTCACATCTTTCTCTCTTATGTGGCCAAAACTCAACAGTGCGTGGCACAAGGCAAAATATGTGCTTTGATTGAAACAAAACACAGGTACACTACCGCTCAACAGTTTGGGACCACTTAGAAATGCCCTTGTTTTTTAAAGAAAAGCTCATTTTTGTCCATTAAAAACTGGCAGTGATAAATGTGAAGGGAGGCCACAGACATGTGTACATAATGCAGATCATAATGTGATCTTGCAGACATTGATTCAGCTTTGATCTAACTTTATTAAACTAGCAGCATTCGCCAGTGTAGGCCTGTCGTGTTCTCTGTGCAGCCGAACGAGCAGAGCAAAGACTGTGCGTAAAGTAGGGAATCAGGCACATGCACAGTAGCTTTGGGACCTTTGGCTGTCGGGTAGGAGGCTCCGGTGCCGCCTAGGCCAGAAAATTATTCAAAAGTTGTAGGTCTAATCCTAATCCACAGGCATGCTCGGCATCGGCATTCCTGTGCCGAGAAAACAAATAAACCTCCATAGCTGCAGGACCTACATTGATTCACGTTAGTGCTCAAAGTGTCCTGCTACAATTGCCTCAGGAACAGGACATAGTAGAAAGCTTCCTTAATGCACAGGTTGCCATTACCAGTAACATCCAGCCTTTATTGAGCCTGCCCATGATTTGAGTCTCTCCCAGAGGAACCTTAGCAGAATGTTAAAATATGCATGAAGCATGAAGATGCTCATATCATCCTCTCTGTTGTCCTCTGGGTTTCTGAACAAAGTTGATCTGATAACGGCTTTATCACTGCAGTTCTACATTTTGCTCTATTATCATTTAAAAAACTCTGTTGATTTTAAACTTCTTTGATTTACAATCCTTGCATAGTGAGAGCTGTGCTGCAGTAGTTACCACATTCCCCATGTGCCTCAGGTCTCTAGAGGTGCACTGACAGACTGTGGGTTTACCCTAATTAAGTGCTCCATTTAGAAAGGTCCTGTAGGTTGAATTTGTACAGAATTGCTCCACTAGGCTGCTGGAGACCATTTACAAATGGGACATGTATGCTCTGAAACATTCAATACTCATTCATGTTCATTTGCTTCATTGTGCTCCCACTTCTCTCCTATTACATTGGATGCAATGGTGATGCTTGCTGGCAGACCAAATATTCATCTTGACTTAAGGTAAGGTTATGACTGTGTCTTCTATTCTTGTTGCCATTCCCAGATGCCAAAGCATTTAGACAAACCTTTGTTATGACTGCAATGGTTTACTTTGTAATTAAATCTGACTGATGAGTTGCAGTGAAATTATATGAAACACAGAACAGAGCGACAGAACTGAAAGCATATTTTGTGAGAAACAGGAACATATGTTGTACTTATCACAGTTTTGGAATAGGTGGCTTGTAATAAACTAGTCCTGAACATATCTAAAAGTTAAAGCATTACATTTGGTACTAATCATTCCATAAGTTCTAGACCTCAGCTAAATCTGGTAATGAATGATGTGCCTGTTGAGCAAGTTGAGGATACTAAACTGGCTGGTGTCACCTTAGACTCTAAATTGTCATGGTCTAGGCATATAGATTCGATTATTGTAAAGATGAGCAGAGGTCTGTCTGTGCTAAAGAGATGCTCAGCATTTTTAACACCACAGTCCCTTCAATTGAAGTGGTGGGAAACAAACAAAAGTGGCCACATCTCCCCCAAAACGGATAAAAAATGAAATCACTGATAATTATAATTATTCACTGGCTTCCAGTTGAAGCTCGCATCCGCTACAAGACCATGGTGCTTGTCTACGGAGCTGTGAGGGGAACGGCACCTCAGTACCTCCAGGCTCTGATCAGGCCCTACACCCAAACAAGGGCACTGCGTTCATCCACCTCTGGCCTGCTCGCCTCCCTACCACTGAGGAAGTACAGTTCCCGCGCAGCCCAGTCAAAACTGTTCGCTGCTCTTTCCCCCCAATGGTGGAACAAACTCCCTCACGACGCCAGGACAGCGGAGTCAATCACCACCTTCCGGAGACACCTGAAACCCCACCTCTTTCAGGAATACCTAGAATAGGATAAAGTAATCCTTCTCACCCCCCCCCCCCCTTAAAAGATTTAGATGCACTATTGTAAAGTGGCTGTTCCACTGGATGTCTTAAGGTGAACGCACCAATTTGTAAGTCGCTCTGGATAAGAGCGTCTGCTAAATGACTTAAATGTAAATGTAAATGTAAATTATAAGAGAGCAGGAGAACTTATAAATTGGTTCCAATAATAATAATACATTTTCAAGCACCAAATCGAGGAAATGACTGATATTCAAGGTAGGCCTATTCCAGTACTTGCATTTCTGAGCTCCAAATTCAAGTTTAAGTAGGCTACTTCAAGTCCCTTATATATTTTTAATTGCAGGTGTAACTGTCACATCTGCTCCTGCAACGCCCTCTACTGCTCATCCTGTGTCTCCTTGACCTGCCGCCACTCCCCCAGTACTCTCTCCCTCTCTCTGTGTGGGTGTGATTGTGTGGGCGGAGACAGGTGTGCTGGAGTCAGAGCAGATCCCCACCAGCTGCAACATGTTGCATAATCAAGACCTCTACAAATACTCAGCCCTGCCACTTCCACGCTGCCAGATTGTATTCTCTGCTCTGTCAGTCTACGTTTCTAGCCGTTTGTTACTATTCAGATCCTGTTGTCACTGTTTTCCTTGCATGACGCTGTTTTCCTCTCGGCTACAGTTCTGCCCACTCTGACTCTGGTCCCTGTCTCTAGTCCCACGTATCGTATTCCTGGTACTCTGTCCTGGATTCCCCACTCTACTACTCTCTTGGATTCCCCCCCGGACCTGCTTACCCCCTCTCGCTCCAGCATCAGCCTCCGCACCTGATTTCCAGCAATCCGCCCGAGCTTCCCCTGACCTGCACTCCATCTCTCCCCTGTGTTTTAATAAAAATACCTTGGTTATTTCATCCCAGTCTGCTCTTGGGTTCCACTCTGCGTAACAGTAACATGGGGGGGGAAATATATATTTGTCATGTTATTTCATTACCTGAACATATTTTGAATAAGCCCACTAGGTTATGTAATTTGTTGTCATAATATCCAGAATAATTCATAGGAATAACGTTGGATGTTGCACTCCTAACAGTTGAGCACAGTAGACTCGGTATCCAATTCGAGGCACAAAAACATGAAAAAAGGAACTTATTAACTTGATGCTTTGTCTGTTAAATCTAAGGAGACCTGCTGTAAATCAAGCAGACAACAACAGATGATCAATATTAGATCCAACGTGGATCCAGTCACAGCTGTCTTCACCGGCGTAAGGAATGAGACACCAAAATATTGTGGACATTCCTCTTGAACACCTTTTTTCCAGCACTTGGGCTGTTGTTGCATGGCATGCTCTATCGCCACAGTTGTTGTAACGATCGTTGTTGGAAGGATGGTTGGACCAAGATGCAGCGTGGGGTAGGTTAATCATTTTTATTGATGATAACCGGCACAAAACAAGAAAGAGTAACAAACGAAACGTCCAGCTTTGTAAGGATAAAAAGAGAATAAAAGGCTCTCTAAGGTCAGGGCGTGACAGTTGTTCGTAACTTGACCGTCATTTGGAAAATCCCTTCCTGGATCAGATGAAAATATCAAGGTGTAACTAATCAGCTGGACACCAAATGCGCATCCAACAAGTATTATGCATAATTGTTGAAAAAACACGTTAATGTCAGTATCGATTTAGGTTTTGTCACGTTCTGACCTTTATTTCCTTTTTTTTTTATATTTATTTAGTATGGTCAGGGCGTGAGTTGGGTGGGCAGTCTATGTTTGATTTTCTATGATTTGGGATTTCTATGTTTTGGCCTAGTATGGTTCTCAATCAGAGGCAGGTGTCATTAGTTGTCTCTGATTGAGAATCATACTTAGGTAGCCTGGGTTTCACTGTGTGTTTGTGGGTGATTGTTCCTGTCTCTGTGTTTTGCACCAGATAGGGCTGGTTTGGGTTTTCACGTTTCTTGTTTTTGTTAGTTTGTTAGTTTGTTCATGTGAAGTGATTTATTAAAACATGAATCAAAATAACCACGCTGCGCTTTGGTCCGCCTCTCCGTCAATGGAAGAAATCCCTTACAGAATCACCCACCAACCAAGGACCAAGCGGCGTGGTAACGGGCAACAGCGGCGCAAAGAGGAATGGACATGGGACGATGTATTGGACGGCAAGGGTTGCTACACCTGGGAGGAGATCCTGGCGGGAAAGGATCGCCTTCCATGGGAACAGGTGGAGGCAGCTAGGAGAGCAGAGGCAGCCGGAGAGAGGAGCCGGCGATATGAGGGAACACGGCTGGCAAGGAAGCCCGAGAGGCAGCCCCAAAAATTTCTTGGGTGGGGCACACAGGAAGTGTGGCGAAGCCAGGTAGGAGACCTGCGCCAACTTCCTGTGCTTACCGGGGGGCGAGAATATCGGCCGGGCTAGAGTGGGCATCGAGCCAAGTGCCATGAAGCCGGCTCTACGCATCTGGTCTCCAGTGCGTCTCCTTGGGCCGGCTTACATGGCACCAGCCTTGCGCACGGTGTCCCCGGTTCACCTGCATAGCCTAGTGCGGGCTATTCCACCTCGCCGCACTGGCAGGGAGACCGGGACCATTCAACCGGGTAAGGTTGGGCAGGCTCGGTGCTCAAGAGCTCCAGTGCGCCTGCACGGTCCGGTCTATCCGTCACCACCTCCACGCACCAGCCCTCCGGTGGCAGCCCCCCGCACCAGGCTGTCTCTCCGGCTCATCCTTACAGAGGCTCCCGCCTCTCCAGCGCTGCCGGAGCCTTCCTCCTCTCCAGCGCAGCCGGAGTCTCCCGCCTGTTCGGCGCTACCAGAGCTCCCGCCCCTCAGTCCAGAGGCGCCAGAGCTACTCAGTCCAGCGCTGTCAGAGCCTTCCTCTCCAGCGTTGCCGGAGCTTCCCGTCTGCCCAGCGCCGCCAGTGCCGCCAGTCTGCCCAGCGCCGCCAGTCTGCCCAGCGCCGCCAGTGCCGCCAGTCTGCCCAGCGGCGCCAGAGCCACTCAGCCCAGCGGCGCCAGAGCCCCTCAGCCCAGCGGCGCCAGAGCCCCTCAGCCCAGAGGCGCCAGAGCCCCTCAGCCCAGAGGCGCCAGAGCCCCTCAGCCCAGAGGCGCCAGAGCCCCTCAGCCCAGAGGCGCCAGAGCCACTCAGCCCAGAGGCGCCAGAGCCACTCAGCCCAGAGGCGCCAGAGCCACTCAGCCCAGAGGCGCCAGAGCCACTCAGCCCAGAGGCGCCAGAGCCACTCAGCCCAGAGGCGCCAGAGCCACTCAGCCCAGAGGCGCCAGAGCCACTCAGCCCAGAGGCGCCAGAGCCCCTCAGCCCACAGGCGCCAGAGCCCCTCAGCCCACAGGCGCCAGAGCCCCTCAGCCCACAGGCGCCAGAGCCCCTCAGCCCACAGGCGCCAGAGCCACTCAGCCCAGAGGCGCCAGAGCCCCTCAGCCCACAGGCGCCAAAGCCCCTCAGCCCAGAGGCGCCAAAGCCCCTCAGCCCAGAGGCGCCAGAGCCCCTCTGTCCCGAGCTTCTGCCCCTCTGTCCCGAGCTTCTGCCCCTCTGTCCAGAGCTTCTGCCCCTCTGTCCAGAGCTTCTGCCCCTCTGTCCAGTGGGGTCATTGAGAAGGGTGGCCATGGTTAGAAAGCCACGGAGGCGGACAATAAAGCGGACTAAGACAATGGTGAAGTGGGGTCCGCGTCCCGCGCCAGAGCCGCCACCGCGGACAGACGCCCACCCAGACCCTCCCCTATAGGTTAAGGTTTTGCGGCCGGAGTCCGCACCTTTGGGGGTACTGTCACGTTCTGACCTTTATTTCCTTTGTTTTGTATTTATTTAGTATGGTCAGGGCGTGAGTTGGGTGGGCAGTCTATGTTTGATTTTCTATGATTTGGGATTTCTATGTTTCGGCCTAGTATGGTTCTCAATCAGAGGCAGGTGTCATTAGTTGTCTCTGATTGAGAATCATACTTAGGTAGCCTGGGTTTCACTGTGTGTTTGTGGGTGATTGTTTCTGTCTCTGTGTTTTGCACCAGATAGGGCTGTTTTGGGTTTTCACGTTTCTTGTTTTTGTTAGTTTGTTAGTTTGTTCATGTGAAGTGATTTATTAAAACATGAATCAAAATAACCACGCTGCGCTTTGGTCCGCCTCTCTGTCAATGGAAGAAATCCCTTACAGGTTTTCAGTATCAAGTGACTCTTACGGTTAGAAGCATTACATTTTGGAATGCATATATCATTTGGGATTTGTATGCCCATGAAATGTGCTTTCACCCCGTGACAGAAGAAGACACGAAATGTTACATAAATACACTGCATTTTTGAGATCTCTAAACAAAAAAACGATCCAACAGCTAGATCCAGGATTCTTACAGGGTTCAAGTTCAATGTCTAATTTAACTGATTAATGATTCATGTATGATATAATGACAACTTATACTGACATAAATGCAAGGACAGAAAAGTAAGGTTTTATGCCACACTTTTTTGGACAAATCCATCAAGACACCCACCACGATAAAGGGTTAAACATAGGTTTAAATCAACTCGTGACTTTTATTGAATTATAGCTATGACCCCCCCTCCCTTTTATCTTAATGTAATGACATGAAAGAAAATTGCAGATCGTTATCAACGACATCAACAGCTGTAACAAGTTGTCCAGTGTAGGAAATTCTCACTGAAACCCTCATTTAACTGTCAGTAATGTGGGTAACTGTCAGTCATGTCGGTTACTCAGTCGTGGGTAACTGTCAGTAGTGTGGGTAACTGTCAGTCATGTGGGTAACTGTCAGTCATGTCGGTTACTCAGTTGTGGGTAACTGTCAGTAATGTGGGTAACTGTCAGTCATGTTGGTAACTCAGTCGTGGGTAACTGTCAGTCATGTCGGTAACTCAGTCGTGGGTAACTGTCAGTAATGTGGGTAACTGTCAGTCATGTGGGTAACTGTCAGTCATGTCGGTAACTCAGTCGTGGGTAACTGTCAGTCATGTCAGTAACTCAGTCGTGGGTAACTGTCAGTAATGTGGGTAACTGTCAGTCATGTGGGTAACTGTCAGTCATGTCGGTAACTCAGTCGTGGGTAACTGTCAGTCATGTCGGTAACTCAGTCGTGGGTAACTGTCAGTAATGTGGGTAACTGTCAGTCATGTGGGTAACTGTCAGTCATGTCGGTAACTCAGTCGTGGGTAACTGTCAGTCATGTCGGTAACTCAGTCGTGGGTAACTGTCAGTCATGTCGGTAACTCAGTCGTGGGTAACTGTCAGTCATGTGGGTAACTGTCAGTCATGTGGGTAACTGTCAGTCATGTCGGTAACTCAGTCCTGGGTAACTGTGAGTCATGTGGGTAACTGTCAGTCATGTCGGTAACTCAGTCGTGGGTAACTGTCAGTCATGTGGGTAACTGTCAGTAATGTGGGTAACTGTCAGTCATGTCGTTAACTCAGTCGTGGGTAACTGTCAGTCATGTGGGTAACTGTCAGTAATGTGGGTAACTCAGTCGTGGGTAACTGTCAGTCATGTCGGTAACTCAGTCGTGGGTAACTGTCAGTCATGTCGGTAACTCAGTCGTGGGTAACTGTCAGTAATGTGGGTAACTGTCAGTCATGTCGGTAACTCAGTCGTGGGTAACTGTCAGTCATGTCGGTAACTCAGTCGTGGGTAACTGTCAGTCATGTCGGTAACTCAGTCGTGGGTAACTGTCAGTCATGTCGGTAACTCAGTCGTGGGTAACTGTCAGTAATGTGGGTAACTGTCAGTCATGTCGGTAACTCAGTCGTGGGTAACTGTCAGTCATGCCGGTACCTCAGTCGTGGGTAACTGTCAGTAATGTGGGTAACTGTCAGTCATGTGGGTAACTGTCAGTCATGTCGGTAACTCAGTCGTGGGTAACTGTCAGTCATGTGGGTAACTGTCAGTAATGTGGGTAACTGTCAGTCATGTGGGTAACTGTCAGTCATGTCGGTAACTCAGTCGTGGGTAACTGTCAGTCATGTGGGTAACTGTCAGTAATGTGGGTAACTGTCAGTCATGTGGGTAACTGTCAGCCATGTGGGTAACTGTCAGCAATGTGTTCTATTGTTCTTATTTTAGATGTGTGTTGTTTAGTCCTTGAGCACTTCTAGTGTATTGATGTTCTTCTGTATTATGTCATGTTTCATGTTTTGTGTGGACCCCAGGAAGAGTAGCTGCTGCTTCAGCAACAGCTAATGGGGATCTGAATAAAATACCAAAAATACTAAATATACACTGCTATTTCAGTCACGCACAGATCTGAGAGATCACAGGGCAAATTTGCAAGACTAATCAGTATTGTGTAATGCAATTGTTCAATGTTATTCTATACTAGATAGGCCCAGGCAGTCACCATAGCCATTTACTTTTGTGTTACACTGCCCCCTGCTGGTGTAATGCCTGGCTCTTTGAAAACCCCTTGAGAAATCAGAAACATGCCTGTCAGTAGAGGGCAGCACAGGTCTATTCAAGCACAGACAATGATAGAGGCCTCTAGTTGACAAAATGCTATTTTAGCATGGGCAGCGCCATTGAGGGCCTCCACCATGCTTCCCCCATTTTAAAGTTGTCAAAGTTGTCAACTGGGTGGGTATTCCTATAGGTTGTAGCCTCAATGGCTCTACCCATGCTGTCACATATCCTATAATGGCACACATATAAAGATGAGTCCTCTATCTATCTCTAGGATCCCAGGTCACTCACTGTGCTGTTGGATCCAGTTCTCCAACATTTACATTGTACCTTCTACTATGGGATGAATGGTTTATCCACAGCTTCCACATTCACCTGTAAAAAAAAATCTCTGTGTGCACATTGCACATCATCTAACAGAAATACCTAACAGAAACATTCTCAGTAAAATCATTTTGTCATCTTTAGCTAATGATGATATTGAATATTTTCAATGTCATAGTATGGTAGACATAATAGCTAAGCAAACGTACAATACAAAATTACAAAACTCTGATCAAGGACAACAATATAGAACTGCAGCTTGTCTATGTCTTGCATAGAATTAGACATTAGAACAGTAATTTAGTAGGATCTCTATGGTGTCTTGTCTCTCCCCTCCATCTCAGATTTCAAAGAAACAAATGCCATTGAAACATGTTAGGTAGACTACATATTGCAATGAGGCAAGAATCTTTATTATTGTTATTCTCACCATCTTCTTCTGCTTGTGATGTGCTGTATAATCCGTTTACTGAAGCAGTGACCACAGCAGCTGGAGCCTGATGGCGCTCATGAAGTTGTGAGGTTAATCTGGCTAAGAGAGGGTGTCTGACACCGAGGCAGCCCCAGGCTCTCAGTTGGATGATATGGCTTTAGACAGTTGCTAATACAGACGCAGGATTGCCTGGGAAATGTGTTTGGATTGATTCCCTGGGTAGGCCAATTAGATAGAGCGAGAGAGAGAATCAGGCAGTCATCCCCAGTGCCACCTCTGCTGTATCTTTTTAAGCAATATATTCTGGGTGCTGTGGATTTTTAATGGGGTTATTCTTCAGCAATGATGTGTAGTGTTGGTTCACAGAATAGCTACTAGATGGAAGGGCTGGGCTATTGCTCTTGAATGGTTTAAGGTAGAAATGGAAAACCAACTTTAAAATGTGCAGACAGGCTGGCTTTGTCTAGTGTCAAATATATCTTAACAAACACTTTATGTGGCTAAAGGTCAGTGGGTTTTTCAATCAATAACAAGTTTAATGGAAGATTAGTGGCCTCCGCCAAGAGTACTCCAACTGGCAGGAAAACAATCTGTTGGGGCTTCTTGTGGTTCATTTGCAGTCTACAAATCATGTATAATTATGGCTGAATCTAGTTGATGATCCCTGATTTGACCTATTGTCCTGTGCCCTTTAACGCATGATCAAGTAAGAAAATATTATCAGTTGGCATTTCTGTTCTGTGCAGACATGTTCATTCCTGTCACTTTGCTGAAAAGAAATACTGTTTTGGTCACAAATCAACTTTTGTTAGAAACATTAACCTGCCCTCAGCATTTTTTACCCAGAATATAAAACATCTTACGAAGTCAGGTTTATGCTGATGGATTTAAAGCTGTACATTAATATTCTCTATGGATGATTTGGTTTGTCTGCATAATCTTATTTCACCAAGCAAATAACAGTTTTGCTCATGTTGTTAGATGCGAATAAGGGATTTGTCAGATCCACATATCAGATTGAAAAGATTAAATGAATGTGCTCAGACCATGACAGTACATGGATCACTTTGACCAAGTAAATAGAAGTGTTGCAAGTATTGGGCCCTGGAAAACATGCATGTCTTCATTCTTGATGTTCTTTTGCAGCTTCTTCAATGCATAATGCTACTGTAGTATTATTTAACAGCTGGCTTCAGTCATTTATTACTGCAATATAATTTAGGTCTTGATGATATGTATGTTATTATTCAAGGAATTATGCAATTGTACACATCATGTGATAATGATTATGTGTGGGTGGGGATATTTATTCTCTCTCCATAGGTGTTTATTATCATTGGATGTTCTGGGACAAGCTTTATTTATTCTATATGATTTGAGGCCCCACAAACCCTCCCACCTGGTCTAGACTGTTGACCGTTGCCCTGAGGAACAGTTTGGGCCTCCGGGGTGGATTGTGTAATTATAGCAACGCACATTCAGCACCCGCCTGCTTTATGTGGGGTGCCCTGGGAAATAACTGTGCAGGGAAAAACCACATCAGCAAAACTCCACAGAATGACATTGTGTACCTTCCTGGCATTATTCATGGTGTTTCCTAGAAAGCACACCAAACATCCTTGACTGACCTTGGTGGCTTAGTTTCTTGATGATGGAAGTAGGCCAAGTCATGTTACCTTGCTTAATCAATAAGGGAAATAGGTTTAGATCACAAGGGTTCACAATAGATGACAAACTAATAAACATTTAAATACAATTGGAATTTTATATAAAGTCAGAGCTGCTGAAAGTATTTGGTGACAAATTGCACCAGATTATTATTATTTTTTACCTCAACTGGTTAAAACTATTAAACCAATTGTTACCTCAACCGATTAAAACGATTAAAACAACTATTGATCAGCTTTCAACACGGACTGTAACAGGGCTCTCCATGAGAGAGAGAAAGAGAGAGAGAGAGAGAGAGGGGGGGGGGATATTCTTATTCGTATTTTTGAAACTACATTGTTGGTTAGGGGCTTGTAAGTAAGCATTTCACGCTAAAGTCTACCTACAACTGTTGTATTCGGCGCATGTGACTAATACAATTTGATTTGAGAGAGAGACCAGTAACAGGAATGCTTTTATCTCTCTGTACAGACGCAGAGAGCATCCGCGCGATATCGGACATACCTTGGCCCTTTTATCTATAGCTTCTAAACAGTCTTCATCAAGCGACCATGAGAAACTGCGAGTAATCATATCTCATCAGTAACTCCTTGGTATTTTTTTTGTTTCGTGATTTTTTTTAAATCGTCAAGAAGGGTGACTGAGTGAAACCAGAAGGGATAATACCTACTCTCGCTTCTTTTGTCATCAATTTTAGCCTACTACTGGCAAGTGGAAAACAAGTCCCACGTTCGCTCAATTGAGAGAGAGATTCTGTCGTTCTAACGATGTGCAGTTGGTTGGGGGTGTAAGTGTAAGCAGATGGTTGGATGGGGGGCCGCTTTGGAGAGGATAACCTGTGCAATGGAATGGCAATGAGATTCAATTTGGGTTGATTGTCTTTATATACAGTCTTCTTGCCTATTATAATCTCTGCGGCGAAACTGGTGCTGATGACAGGATATCTAATTTTCTGCGCGGGAGCACTGAGGTGGCTATGATGACGATACGTGCCTTATACACATAAGCAAAGATCGGTCACCAAACTTGGATTGGGCATGTTTTTCTATCACGGGTAGGTGTTGTCGGTTTCCCTTCGGTTTCATGGCTGGCGCACGGCAGATAAAAACTTTGTTGACTTTAAACATCTGCATGTTTGTGGGTATTATACTGTTCTCGGTTTACTGCAGAATTCAGGATCGCTCAGAGGAACTCTTGAAGAACGGCAGGACCACTATGCAAAGATCTAACCGCAGAAATGGGAAAGTGAATAACTTTGTGGAGAAGCAAGCTATTCTACAGAGGCTTGAGCATCTTGAGGACTTGGTCTACCACCAACTGAACGGTAAATGATTGATCCATGTGATCATGAACACCAAGTCAGCTTGGTGCAACTTTATTTCACTCCACATCAGTGCTTTATGAATGACTTTTATAGTGCCCCGACTGAGTAAATAATGCATTTGACAGTGTTTCTTTGATTTGCCACATCTCAGCTGTTGTACAACCCATGGGTATTGTCATTCTCTTAAATTGGAATAACCGATCAACCTGGCCCACATCCACCTCATCCATTATAGATCCACTCCTAGCATCGCTTTCAGCCTAAATGTCTAATCTGCTTTTACATAATTCAAAAATAACCCAGACAAAGGGCTCTGTTTTTCTCCAAAAGAACAGCATTATAAAAGTCTAATTCAGGGTGCCCCAACTGGCGGCCCTCAGGTGATTTTATTTGTCAAATGTTTTATTGTTTGACATAAACGACTGTAAAAACACCAGCAAATCATTTTCATTTTGGAAATATGTTCCCAAGTATTCCCACTAGGGTTGCACATTTTGGGGAATATTCAGAGGTGGAAACTTTCCGTGGGATTTAACGGGAATATATGGGAATTAACGGGAATATATGGGAATTAACGGAAATATATGCACATTTATATTAATACCATTTAACAGTAGATGTTTTTTGCATTGGATATATTTACCATATCATATGGAGACTAAACATAAACCTTTTACCTTTGCATAAGTAGTTCAAATAATTAAATCCTTCCAATAAAAATTTAAAAAAACAATTTAGTTATGAATTGAACTTTAATTAAATAAGTTGACTTCACATGGGATGATTTCACTGAACAACAAAAGAAAGGGAATATTGAATGATCCCCAATGATCCATCACATCTCCCAAAAACGTTTTTAACATACATCTGTAAAATGATAGTCTAGAAACTAAAGCTTTGGATATCTTCCTCTGAGGCCTCTATCTTCTTCCTGGACCTTTTCAATGTCCACCTCTTGAACATCAGACTCCAAGGCCTCATCTTCACTGTCACTTTCCAACCTTGTTGAGGATGGCTCGTTGTCAGGCTCAAAAAGCCTCAAATTTGCCCAGATGGCCACCAATTTTTCCACCCTTGTATTGGTCAGCCTGTTGTGTGCTTTGGTGTGTGTGTTCCCAAACAAGGACCAGTTGCGCTCTGAGACGGCTGATGTTGGTGGCATTTGGAGGATGATGGAGGCAACAGGGGAAACAGCCTTAGATCCACAATGTCCCTTCCACCAGGTGGCTGATGAGATATGTTGGCACAACTGCTATATTGCATCTCCATCCCAAAGCCCTTGCTTGGAAGTATACTTCGCCAGTCTGCCAAGAACCGTGGCCTCATCCAGGCCAAGGTTTCGAGACACGGAAGTGATGACACCATAGGCCTTGTTGATCTCTACACCAGACAGGATGCTCTTGCCAGCATTTTTGGGATCCAACATGTACGCTGCGACGTGTATGGGCTTCAGGCAGAAGTCTTCACGCTTTTTGATGTACTTCAGAACTGCAGTTTCCTCTGCTTGGAGAAACCGTGATGTGGGCAGGGCAGTACAGATTTCTTCTCTTACATCTGCAAGCAGAGTCTGAACATCAGACAGGATGGCATTGTCTCCCTCAATCCGTGCAATGGCTACTACTATAGGTTTCAGGAGTTTCAGGCTGCTTACCACTCTCTCCCAAAATACATCATCCAGAAGGATCCTCTTGATGGGGCTGTCCATATCAGCAGACTGTGATATGGCCATTTCTTGGAGAGACTCCTTCACCTCCAGGAGACTGTCAAACATGATGACAACACCACCCAAGACTGGTGTTGCTGGGCAGCTTCAATGTGGTCCTCTTATTCTTCTCACTTTGCTTGGTGAGGTAGATTGCTGCTATAACTTGATGTCCCTTCACATACCTAATCATTTCCTTGGCTCTCTTGTAGAATGTATCCATTGTTTTCAGTGCCATGATGTCCTTGAGGAGCAGATTCAATGCATGAGCAGCACAGCCAATGGGTGTGATGTGAGGGTAGGACTCCTCCACTTTAGACCAAACAGCCTTCATGTTCGCAGCATTGTCTGTCACCAGTGCAAATACCTTCTGTGGTCCAAGGTCATTGATGACTGCCTTCAGCTCATCTGCAATGTAGAGACCGATGTGTCTGTTGTCCCTTGTGTCTGTTGTAGAATACTGGTTGAGGGTTGGAGATGATGTAGTTAATTATTCCTTGCCCACGAACATTTGACCACCCATCAGAGATGATTGCAATACAGTCTGCTTTCTCTATGATTTACTTGACCTTCACTTGAACTCTGTTGCACTCTGCATCCAGCAAATGAGTATATAAAGCATGTCTGGTTGGAGGGATGTGTGCTGGGGGAAGAACAGTCAGACATCTCTTCCAATACACATTGCCTGTGAGCATCAGAGGTGAACCAGTTGCATACACAACTCGAGCAAGACATTCATCAGCATTTCTCTGACTACATTCCTCCATTGAGTCAAAAACCTTCTGATTACAGGAGGACTATGAGCTATTGCTATCGATAAGGTGTTTGATTCATAATTTTCACCTCGAATAGAAGTAGCGGGACTTTTGTCAGAGAATGCTTGTTGTGAGCACTGAGGGAACTTTATGCACTTGGCCAGATGATTCTGCATCTTTGTTGCATTCTTCACATATGATCTGGCACAGTATTTGCAAATGTACAGAGCTTTTCCTTCTACATTAGCTGCAGTGAAATGTCTACATCAGATAGTGCCCGTGGAAAAAGATGAGTAAAAAAATCCAAGTACAATACCATGTACAGATAAAATAAGAGTTAAGCAGTTAGATTAAACAACTAATTTGTAAGATAAATGTTTAAAAATGAAACATGTATGGAAACAGGGTGATTTACACAGTTAGCAGGCTCAGTTAGCAGGCTCAGTTAGCAGGCTCAGTTAGCAGGCTCTGTAGAACTTCTTGAGGATCTGAGGTCCCATGCCAAATTTTTCAGCATCCTCAGGGGGAATAGGCATTGTCGTGCCCTCTTTACGACTGTCTTGGTGTGTTTGGACCATGATAGGTCCTTAGTGATGTGGACACCAATGAACTTGAAGCTCTCAACCTGCTCCACTATAGCCCCGTCCTTTTTGTAGTCCACGATCAGCCACTTTGTCTTGCTCACGTTGAGGGAGAGGTTGTTGTCCCGGCTCCACACTGCCAGGCCTCTGACCTCCTCCCTATAGGCTGTCTCATCGTTGTCGGCGATCAGGCCTACCACCGACGTGTCATCGGCACACATCATGATGGTGTTGGAGTCGTGTGTGGCCACACTGTCATGGGTGAACAGGGAGTACAGGAGGGGACTAAGCATGCACCCCTGAAGGGCCCCCATGTTGAGGGTCAGCGTGGTGGATATATTGTTGCCTACCCTCATCACCTGGGGGCAGCCCATCAGGAAGTCCAGGATCTAGTTGCAGATGGAGGTGTTCAGTCCCAGGGTCCTTAGCTTAGTGATGAGCTTGGAGGGCACTATGGTGTCGAACGCTAAGCTCTAGTCAATTAACATCATTCTCACGTAGATGTGGCCAACACTCTTACTGGATAGACACTAATAAGGTGTTGAATCAGATTTGTTTTAGAGGACTGTCTGGAACAAAATCCTGCACATCCAGTAGCTCTCCATGAGAAGGGTTAAAGAGAAGGGTCCATGACCCATCTTTTTAGCACCTAAAATAGTTAACAACATTCTCTTCGAGAAGCTTAATTGGACTCCACCACAAAGCAGTTTAGGAGGATGGATCCTGTCAGCCTTAATTGATGGGTCTCAACCTTGCTGCAAACAAGTGTAGAGGACAAACTAGTTATCCTGAAATATCACCTCTTTTTTTTGCTGCACAAAACAAGTAGTCCCAAGAAGAAATCTCTATACCCCATGATCCTGAGGTTATATATCAGGAGGTCAGTGATATAATAAAAGCCAGTTGGGGACATTTCTGCAGCAGGTTTGACGGTTATATCACATTTACTAATTCCTCTTCCTTATCCAATGTGGTGTTGTCTGATGCATTTGCTTTATAAATCCCCCCCCCCATTCCCAATGTTTGGACTATGACACTCATAATTCAGTGTTTAAATGCATAATCAGTTCAGAAGTTGGATTAGCAAGATGCCAGGTCCTGCTGTAATACTGACAGTATAAGACATTCTTCTCACATTACAAGTCAATCATCCTGTCCCCCTGTCTATTACTTCCCACCAGTAAAGTCTAGGTGAATAATAATAGCCTTCAGTTTCCTTTATCCCTGGCTCTCCTGTTTGTCAGTCAGACTGGGAGTTTATTAAGATGACCTATTTTAATTTCACAGACAAGGTGCTGCAGACAGTAGACGTGTCAATTATGTATCTTGTCTAAACTTCAATTGCCAACTGTCACGCCCTGGTCTAAGTATTTTGTGTTTTCTTCATGTATTGGGTCAGGCCAGGGTGTGGCATAGAGTTTTTGTATTGTGGTGTGTTTTGTCTTGGGATTTTGGAATGTGTGTATAGTGGGATTGTAGCTTAGTGGGGTGTTCTAGGAGAGTCTATGGCTGTCTGAAGTGGTTCTCAATCAGAGGCAGGTGTTTACCGTTGTCTCTGATTGGGAACCATATTTAGGCAGCCATATTCTTTGGTTGTATTGTGGGTGATTGTCCTGTGTGTCTTGATGTCCTGGTTAGAGGTTAGTAGACACTTGTATAGGCTGTTTTCGGTTTGTTGTGTGTTACGTTTGTTTATTAAAAATGAATCACAATAGACACGCTGCAGTTTGGTCCGACTCTCCTTCACCATTAGAAAGCCGTTACACCAACTCTCTAATGACTCTAGATGCTCACTATTGTTTACGTTCTCGAGGGAAAAGAGACAGCTCAAATGACTGACACATTGAGATGATGATCCAGAGGCACCTCAGACAGTTTGCAAAATGAGTCTGACATTTTCCTTCGGACTTTCCACAGGTCTGGGAAAGACGGTTGGTGTACTGGAGGGACGAGTGGGCCAGGGACAGGGGCAGGCCAGGACCCCTGCAACTCTGAGAAACCCTGTCCGCGACCCAGATGGGGGAAAGTACGAAGAGTATGGCTACAACGCACAGCTGAGCAATCAAATCCCACTGGATAGATCCATTCCTGACTACAGGCCGAAAAAGTAGGTCCTAAACTCTGCCCTCACAGCTTGAAAACCAGAAGGTAACATAATAAAGCATTATGAGTTTAGGGTACTGATGTGACAGCTTCTCACTAAGTTGTGTTGACAGGTGCAAGATGATGACTTACCCAGATGACCTCCCTCAGATGACGGTGGTGTTCATCTTTGTAAACGAGGCTTTGTCAGTGATCCTACGGTCAGTCCACAGCCTGGTCAATCACACACCTGCACACATCCTCAAGGAGATCATCCTGGTGGATGACAACAGTGACAGTGGTAAGACAAGGGCTTTTACTGTGTGTGTGTGTGTGTGTGTGTGTGTGTGTGAGAGAGAGACTTGAAATTATGGTTTTCTAGTTTGAGCTCCAATACTTTATTATTCTTGTTGTAGTGGAGCTAAAGCTGAATCTGGATCAGTATGTGAATAAGCAGTACCCAGGCCTAGTGAAGATGGTGAGAAATAGCAGACGGGAGGGACTTATACGGGCCAGAATCCTTGGCTGGAAAGCTGCCACTGCACCAGTTGTTGGCTTCTTTGACGCACATGTTGAGTTCAACACAGCATGGTGAGGAACAACTTCTTATTTCCCCTCAGATTGACACTTGAAAAGGAGTTTAAAATAGTCTCATGCATTATCATCAATCAGATGCAGATTCCTCCCAACACTGAGGTGCCATTTGTCCTCCAATATCTAGCTATATACTGTACTATTTTAAACCTGGAATGCATTACACTGAGATCTGCTGACAGTGTTTGTGCATCTGACAAGAAGAGCATTTTTATTTGCAAATCAGAGGTATTCCTTTCTCTCAGTAATGGAAAGACAAGGAGGTACAGTAGTCACCACAATCCATCTTCACCACACCACTTTAAGAGGAATTCATTCAGGCAAGGTGACACTCTCTCAGAAGTGAACCCTATTTGTTCTAAAAAATGACATTGCAGCGGTGAAAGGTTGACTCCTTAACTGCACTCATATTGCAAAAGCTATATCCACAATGGAAATGATATCTGATTGCATCAGTCAAGTTTTACACGGAAAAACTATTGAACACACCACGCAGCCCATGTCATTTCAGTAAGCCATGACACCCACCATCTGAAATTGTTTCTGTAGTTAGAAACATAATCTGATCTCTGAGAAATTAAGCTAATTGATTGCACACAAATGGTCCATTTTAATTTATAGGATTCATATAATATTAACTAAGTATAGTACTTAACATCCAATTTGGTCCAAACATTTTTCAAAGAATGAGTAAGACATGAAGAATCCAAAGACATGAGCAAAAGCCCCCCACGCACCCCTGCACACCCCATGCCAATCCCAATCCAAAAACAAGTATAAAATGGACAGTTTGGATGCAATCAATTAGCTTAATTTCTCAGAGATCAAATTATATTTCAACAAAATAATGTTTCAGAAATGCTAATCTTATCTGTTTCTAAAAACAGAAACAATTTCAGAGCATTTTGAGACGGTGGGTCTCGAAATCCTCTTTCTTGTGCTTTTTGAGGTGGAACGACCCACATGTGAGGCCATCAGTGTTTCACTACAGTTGTAACACATAGAACTGCTAGCTACAGTACATAAATGACTATTTATTTGGTTTTGTTCTCTGGAACGGATGTGAAATGGAAAATAAACTGTCAACTGTAAGGGAAGATGAGAACTGTACAGTACCTTCCTCTGCTAGCAGTGAGGATTCAGGATGTTTTGATGAAGATGATTAAACGCTTGAACAGACTGTGGTGGCCCCATTTTCCCCCTGGGAACAGATGAGATGACAGAAACATGATTTACTGTCATGCTTTTCCTATCATGGCAGCATGAAGTTACCAGTAAACATCTCAAGCACCTTTAGAATATTTATAGAGATAAAATATTTGACTAAAATGCGTTTCCTTTCCTCCTTTGACAGGGCAGAGCCAATCCTAACCAGAATCAGGGAGGATCGAACACGTATTATTCTACCATCGATCGACAACATCAAGTACAACACGTTTGAGGTGCAGCGGTATGACAACGCGGCCCATGGCTACAACTGGGGCCTTTGGTGTATGTACATCACCCCCCCCCAGGCCTGGCAGGACAGAGGAGATGAGACGGCCCCCATCAGGTATGGGAAAAGTACAGTATGTTTCTAGGACATTATTGGGGCGGTTGTCTGATGCAATATTCTGCAATACATTGCCTATCGATAATCTACACCCCTTCTATTCACATTTTCTTGCATTACAAAAATGGATTGAAATAGATTTAATTGTCATTTTTGTCATTGATCTACACAAAATATTCCATAATGTCAAAGTGAAAAGAAAATTCTACACATTCTTTGAAATTAATACAGATTAAATAAGTATTTGCCCCCCTTTTAGGCAAGCCTAAATGAATTCAGAAGTAAAATTTGGCTCAACAAATCACATAATAAGTAATATGGATTCACTCTGTGTGAAATAATAGGGGCTGATGTGATTTTTGAATGTCTACCCCTTCCTCTGTCCCCCATACATCAACAACTGTAAGGTCTGTCCCTCAGTCAAGTATTGAATTTCAAGCACAGATTCAACTACAAAGACCAACAAGCTTTTCGAAAGCTACATAAAGAAGGGCAATGATTAGTAGATGGGTAACAATAACAAATCAGACACTGAATATCTCTTTAAGCATGGCCAAGTTAATAATTATGCTCTGGATGATGTATTAAAGCACCCAGACACAAAGATGTAGTCGTCCTTCTGAATTGAGCTCTATCACAAGAAGGTATACTTAGGGATTAAGGCTGGGAATAGCCAGGGACCTCACAATAATACTACGAAACTTATGTGCTAATATGTGTTGAGATTCTCACGGTTCTATATATATTGCGATTTCATACTGTGATTTTATGATGTTTCAAACATACTACTCACCATATGCCTGCTGTAAAAGTATAGCACAAGAGAGAGCCATGAGAAAATGAGTTTGCTGAAATAAAAGTGCTGAAAACAAATTGGCTCCCCATTTAAAAAAGATGATCAAGCTATGAAGGACAAATACTGGAGTTTTGGTGCAGGTACAGCCAACTAGTGCAAAATTATATTGCGATATTGTCAAAATTATATGATATGATATACAATGTCGGCTGGAGTGGTGTAAAGCTCGCCGCCATTGTACTAGTTCCAAGATGGTGTAGCAGTCGGACGTGTGTTTTGTCTTGTCCCGTGTAAATATCGTTTTATATATCGTTTTCCTTGTTTTTTTTTCATTTTAATCTCACTTTCCATCTACGGACTGAATATACTCTCCTGCAACCCGCCTCACCCAATGTGGTACGGATCTGCTATTTTTATACTTTAGAACCGTAACCCCCATCAGAAGCTAGCCAGCTAACTAGCTACTAGCTAGTAGTCAGTTAGCCACTGCTAGCGTTCTTCACCGTTAACTCGGACACCAGCCAGCCTCAGCTCGGTCAATACCTGCCAGTCTGCACAGTGCGATATCAACCCAGAGCATATTGGACTGCTTTTTCTCTACCAGGATTCCTACCGCAAGCTCTGAACCTTTACACCAGATCATCACAGCTAGCTAGCTTCAATCTGAGTGGCTACCCCTGGCAAACGTCTCTGTCCCGAAGCAAGCACCAGTTAACCTTGAGCTAGACTCGAGCTAGGCCCATTACGCGGATTGCCGAAGAGGTCCACCAGCTAATTCTTGGGCTACAAGGCCTCTTTTGACAATTGGACTGGACCCTTTACTGCCGACACAGAGCCCCGCCAATCCATCATGACTGGTCTGCTGACGTAATCGTCCGAGGTGGTTTCAACAGGGCCTTCCGTTCCGACATCGCCAAAGGCCCATCTGCAAGCCCCGGCCCGGCCCGCTACTTGTCTGAATCGCAGTGTCTCCAGCTCGCCTAGCATAGTAGCGACCACTGAATCGGCTCCCTGATTCACCTAATGTTACTCATTGGCCGGTAATGATCACTTGGCTACACATGCCTCTCCCTAATGTCAATATGCCTTTGTCTATTGCTGTTTTGATTAGTGATTATTGCCTTATTTCACTGTAGAGCCCCCAGCCCTGCCCAATATGCCTTAGATAGCCCTTTTGTCCCACCCCCCACACATGCGGTGACCTCACCTGGCTGAACTGGTGCCTCTAGAGACAAAACCTCTCTCATCGTCCCTCAATGCCTAGGTTTACCTCCACTGTACTCACATCCTACCATACCCTTGTCTGTACATTATGCCTTGAATCTATTCTTCCACACCCAGAAATATGTTCCTTTCTGAACGCACTAGACGACAAGTTCTTATAGCCTTTAGCCGTACCCTTATCCTTATCCTACTCCTCCTCTGTTCCTCTGGCGATGTAGAGGTTAACCCAGGCCATGCAGCCCCCAGCACCACTCCTAGTCCCCGGGCACTCTCATTTGTTGACTTATATAACTGTAAAAGCCTTGGTTTCATGCATGTTAACATCAGAAGCCTCCTAACTAAGTTTGTTTTATTCACTGCTTTAGCACACTCCACCAACCCTGATGTCCTAGCCATGTCTGAATCCTGGCTTAGGAAGGCCACCAAAAATCCTGAAATTTCCATCCCCAACTACAACATCCGATCACTCTACCTGTACACAGCCAATCTGTAAATAGCACATCCAACTACCTCATCCCCATATTGTTATTTATCTTCTTGTTCTTTTGCACCCCAGTATATGTACTTGCACATCATCATCTGCACATCTATCACTACAGTGTTAATGCTAAATTGTATTTATTTTATTAAATATTATATATTTTATTTATTGCCTTACCTCCCTAATCTTCTACATTTGCACACACTGAACATAGATTTTTCTATTGTGTTATTGACTAACCGAGCAATTGCTGTACCAGGCAGTGATACAACCCGTCGGGATGCTCTCGATGTTGCAGCTGTAGAACCTTTTGAGGATCTTAGGGCCCATGCCAAATCTTTTTAGTTTCCTGAGGGGGAATAGGCTTGACTGTGCCCTCTTCACGACTGTCTTGGTGTGTTTTGACCATTCTAGTTTGTTGTTGATGTGGACACCAAGGAACTTGAAGCTCAAGTCAACCAGCATGATTTTTCCTGTACTCCTT
Source organism: Oncorhynchus nerka (assembly GCF_034236695.1). Taxonomy (NCBI): domain Eukaryota; kingdom Metazoa; phylum Chordata; class Actinopteri; order Salmoniformes; family Salmonidae; genus Oncorhynchus; species Oncorhynchus nerka. The sequence goes on from NC_088399.1 coordinate 41,580,218, forward strand.
TTGCTATTCTCTTTTTGATAGTCTGCCCGGTTTTGAGCCCTGCCTGTCTCTGGACTACTTTCCTGCCTGCCTGATCATCCTGCCTGCCATGACCTTGACTCTGCCTGCCCTTCGGTACCTTTTGGACTCTGAACTGGTTTTGACCCTTTTGCCTGTCCACGACCATTCTCTTGACTTAACCTATTGGATTAATAAATACTGTAAGACTCCAACCATCTGGCTCCTGTGTCTGCATCTGGGTCTCGCCTTGTGTCATGATAGTTTCAGCATTACAATGCCCCCGTGCACAAAGTGAGGTCCATACAGAAGTGGTTTGTCGAGATCGTGTGGAATAACTTGACTGGCCTGCTCAGAGCCCTGACCTCAACCCTATCAACCTCCTTTGGGATGAATTGGAACGCCACCTAAGAGCCAGGCCTAATCACCCAACATCAGTGACCGACCCCACTAAGGCTTTTGTGGCTGAATGGAACCAAATGAATGGAACCAAATCCCTGCAGCAATGTTCCAACATCTAGTGGAAATCCTTCCCAGATGAGTGGTGGCTGTTATAGCAGCAAAAGGGGGATTTTGGAAAGATGTTCGACGAGCAGGTGTCAACATACCACTTAATATCCCGATATATCCCGATCAGACATAATATCCCGATATGTAACTGTATAGTTTTTCCCCCATCACTATTAGGGCTGCCACCATGTGGCCATTAGTGATTTTAAAACAGCTACAAGGTTCTATGACTGTGATGGGAGAGAACTGAGGATGGATCAACAACATTGTAGTGACTCCACAATAATGACCTAAATAACAGAGTGAAAAGAATAATACAAATATACAGAATAATCCAAAACATGTGTGGTGGAAATTCAACACCAGGGACACCTGAAGTCAGAATTAAATGAATCCCTCTTTACTGTCACGGCCGGAGAGGTTCACCAACTCAATCCATCTTGATGCTACACAAGCAAATCATATAAGCATGATTTACATGTTTCATTATTCATTTATATCGTTGGTTCCTGCATGTGACTGACTGATACCTCACAAGGCTTTTTCTTTCATAGCTGGGACCTTGAAACTGAGATACTCCTTTTGGTTACCAGAGCAATGTTCTGGGCTTACTGCCAAATTGCTTATCAGTGATATTATGGTTTACTCCTGTGTGTAGTCAATCCGTCACTTGCATGAACCCAACCAAGACATTTAATTACAAAGCAGCATTATTCTAAACACATGACCATCAAATCAAATCAAATGTATGACTGTACTGGTACCCCCTGTATATAGCATCGCTTTTTACAATTATTTAGCCCTTCGTACATCAGCTGATATCTCAAAGTGCTGTACAGAAACCCAGCCTAAAACCCCAAACAGCAAGCAATGCAGATGTAGAAGCACGGTGGCTAGGAAAAACTCCCTAGAAAGGCCAAAACCTAGGAAGAAACCTAGAGAGGAACCAGGCTATGTGGGGTGGCCAGTCCTCTTCTGGCTGTGCCGGGTGGAGATTATAACAGAACATGGCCAAGATGTTCAAATGTTCATAAATGACCAGCATGGTCGAATAATAAGGCAGAACAGTTGAAACTGGAGCAGAACAGTCAGGTGGAAGTTGAAACTGGAGCAGCAGCATGGCCAGGTGGACTGGGGACAGCAAGGAGTCATCATGTCAGGTAGTCCTGGGGCATGGTCCTAGGGCTCAGGTCAGTTGAAACTGGAACAGCAGCATGGCCAGGTGGACTGGGGACAGCAAGGAGTCATCATGTCAGGTAGTCCTGGGGCATGGTCCTAGGGCTCAGGTCCTCCGAGAGAGAGAGAGAAGGGGTGAATTAGAGAACGCACACTTAGATTCACACAGGACACCGAATAGGACAGGAGAAGTACTCCAGATATAACAAACTGACCCCAGCCCCCCGACACATAAACTACTGCAGCATAAATACTGGAGGCTGAGACAGGAGGGGTCAGGAGACACTGTGGCCCCATCCGAGGACACCCCCGGACAGGGCCAAAATTAAGTTTGCCGATGACACAACAGTGGTAGACCTGATCACCGACAACGATGAGACAGCCTATAGGGAGGAGGTCATGTGGTGGCCTTGTGGTGCAAGAACATCCTCTCCCTCAACGTGATCAAGACAAAGGAGATGATTGTGGACTACAGGAAAAGGAGGACTGAGCACGCCCCCATTCTCATCGACTGGGCTGTAGTGGATCAGGTTGAGATCTTCAAGTTCCTTGGCATCCACATCACCAACAAACTAACATGGTCCAAGCACACCAAGACAGTTTTGAAGAAGGCACGACAAAACCTATGCCCCCTCAGGAGACTGAAAAGATTTGGCATGGGTCCTCAGATCCTCAAAAGGTTCTACAGCTGCACCATCGAGAGCATCCCGGCGGGTTGTATCACTGCCTGGTATGGTAACTCCTCGGCCTCCGACCGCAAGGCACTACTGAGGGTAGTGCATATAGCCCAGTAGATCACTGCGGCCAAACTTCCTGCCATCCAGGACCTCTATACCAGGCGGTGTCAGAGGAAGGCCCTAAAAATGTTCAAAGACTCCAGCCACCCTAGTCATAGACTGTTCTCTCTGCTACCGCACGGCAAGCGGTACTGGAGCGCCAAGTCTAGGTCCAAGACGCTTCTAAACAGCTTCTACCCCCAAGCCATACGACTCCTGAACATCTAATTAAATGGCTTCCCAGACTATTTGCATTGCCCCCCCTTCTACACTGCTGCTACTCTGTTATTATCTATGCATAGTCACTTTAATAACTGTACCTACATGTACTGTACATATTACCTTAATTACATCGACTAACCGGTGCCCCCGCACATTGACTCTGTACTGGTACCCCCTGTATATAGCATCGCTTTTTACAATTATTTGTTACTTTTATTTGTAACTTTTTTTTTAGGTATTTTCTTAAAACTGCATTGTTTGTTAGGGCTTGTAAGTCAGCATTTCACTGTAAGGTGACATTGTATCCTGTTGTATTCGGCACATGTGATTTGATTTGATACACACAGAGAACATTTCCATCACACATGCAATGTATGCAACGAGGCACTGAAGTAAAACTTAAAACAATATAGCAGAGGAATACACCTTTTGGCCTAAATGTTTGGGGAAAATACAACACAACACATCACTGAGGAGCTGCCTCTTTAAATTGCTGTCTAGCAATGATCCCCAACACCTTGACAGAGCTTGAAGTATTTTGAAAAAAATAATGTGTAAATATTGCACAATCCAGGTGTGCAAAGCTCTTATGAGATTTACCCAAGAAGACTCAGCTGTAATCACTACCAAAGGTGTTTCCAACATGTTCGTGTTTTATATAATCGTGTATATTAGTGTTTTATTTTTCATTACTCAAAAAAATTGTTAGAATTTATCTTCAACTTTGACATTAGAGTATTTTGTGTTGATCGTTGACAAAGAAATTACAATGAAATCCATTTGAATCCCACTTTGCAACAGAATAAACAGTGAAGAAATCCATGGGTGTTTAGGTTTTCTATAAACAGAAAACGTGGGCTTGAAAAACATGTTCTTAAAATATACAAGATGTTCCAACTCGCTTCTACAGGGTAGGCCGCTAGGCCTTAATCTGTTCTTTCTCCGTTCAGAACCCCTGCCATGATTGGCTGCTCCTTTGTGGTGAACAGAGAATACTTTGAAGAGATTGGCCTTCTAGACCCAGGCATGGAGGTGTATGGAGGAGAGAACATTGAATTGGGCATGAGGGTAAGTTTCTAAGTGGTACATGCTTAAACTAAGAACAAATCAATACAGTATGTTCTGTGGTCCATTATGTGTTAGCCATTACAATGTGTGTAACGGTTATCGGTGCATGAAGGATCGGACCAAAGCGCAGCGTCGTAAGTGTTCATAATTTTCACTGAACAAAATAACAAGGTGAGAAAGGAAACCGAAACAGTCCTGTCAGGTGCAGAACACTAAACAGAAAACAACTACCCACAAAACACAGGTGGGAAAATGCTACCTAAGTATAGTTCCCAATCAGAGACAACGATAGACAGCTGTCCCTTATTGAGAACCATACCTGGCCAAAACAAAGAAATACCAAAACATAGAAAAATTAACATAGAATGCCCACTCAAATCACACCCTGACCAAACCAAAATAGAGACATAAAAAGCTCTCTAAGGTCAGGGCGTGACAATGTGATTATAAAGCAAGAAAATCATTATGTAATTGTGACTGGAGAGTTCAAGTGTTTGTGTGCTGTAAGAGATGCATGCTCTGTCACAGTAAAAATAATGTGGGTGGGATTTAATATGAATGTAACGGTAGCAAATGTTTCTATATATTTTGGCCCTGATCCAAATAGATTTCAATATTTTTTAAAAAGGGATAGGCTGCCATTATCTGAAGTATGATTCAAAACAAGTTTAGTTTAAAGTTTTAAGTCTCGTGCACAAGTACAGTGAAATGCCTTTCTTGCCAGCTCTAAACCCAACAATTCAGTAATCTATATCAATGTAGTAATAAACATAACAAAAGGCAGAACAAAAACACACTAGTAATAAAAATAAGAAATAAGAAGAACACAACAAAGTAAGCACACTAATATACAGGGTCAGTTTTACTATCAAACAGAATGGAATATTCAATCCGATCATTTAACTTAGGTCCTAAAAAAATGTGTGACTTGGCATCATGGCTTGTTATTAAAACTTATGGGTCTGTTCTGACTAAATTCTCTCCCTGCATGTTTTGTTTGGCTCTGCTGAGATCATTAAGGAATCATTAGGCTCTAAGCATACAGGGAGACCAGTTTGCATGAATATGGATGGAAGTTATCCTGCACCACACCACCTGGTATACTGCTGAATAACAAACCCATGCCTTTATAGTGCACCAAAAAATGGTCTGTGTCAGGTGATTTGTCCATCAGTTATTTCCCAAAAGCCTGGACCCATTTGAATTCCCTTTCTTTCTAATACTATAACTGAGATACAGAGGGGCAAAAAAGTATTTAGTCAGCCACCAATTGTGCAAGTTCTCCCACTTAAAAAGATGAGAGGTCTGTAATTTTCATCATAGGTACACTTCAACGATGACAGACAAAACGAGAAAGAAAATCCAGAAAATCACATTGTAGGATTTTTTATGAATTTGAAGTGTACCTATGATGAAAATTACAGGCCTCTCATCTTTTTAAGTGGGAGAACTTGCACAAATGGTGGCTGACTAAATACTTTTTTTCCCCACTGTAGTTGACTGTAAAACAGTCTGTAGTGACGTTGGTGCGGAAGTTGTGTCCCAGTGTGAGAACTGAATGTGTTCCAGAACTCTGCAGTCACCTACTAGCGTCCCACTGACACACAGACTTATTTCACACTTCCGACATGATCGTTATGACGTGAGCATCAGTGTGCAGGAAGCGACAGGGGACAGCAGGACAGAGACGGAAGGGGGGAGAGAGAGAGAGGGGTGGGGACAGGAAGAGAAGAAGAGGTCAGGTTTGCACCTATTACGCTGAGGGGAATAAAGTACAAAACATTTGGTTTAGGTAATGGAGACAATGGGAAAGGGAGACAGCACAACAACAGAAACCCAATGAGAGACAGCTGATTGTATCAAAAGAGATCTAAGCCAAATTATATTTTTGTTAACCCTACCACACCTCTCTGCCCTGTGCTCAATGCACGGGAGTATGAAGAGGTACTCTAAAAAAACATTCTGCCAACACCATCAGTACAGTATAATCATACACACAATGAAGTGGCCCTTTGCCTGAAAAATGTCCTAGCAACTGGGCAATTGAAAGGTGTTAACAGCTTTCCATATGCCTGTGGGCAATTGCCTCGGCAGCACCTCTCTCAACAAGATTTCTTTTTAGAGTACAATGTTACTATTACTATTGTGGTCAGGCTTCTTTCTGTCTTTCTCTTTCTTGAACTGTCTATGTTATGTCTCAGGTATGGCAGTGCGGGGGGAGTATGGAGGTGTTACCGTGTGCTCGGGTGGCACACATTGAACGCACCAAGAAACCCTACAACGACGACATTGATTACTATGCAAAGCGCAATGCCTTGAGGGCAGCCGAGGTGTGGATGGATGACTACAAATCGCACGTCTACATGGCCTGGAATATCCCCATCAACGTGAGTCGAGTGTAGTTCCCCAATATTCTACAGCTCAATTGCGTGTTAACTGGTCATTGATTTTGGTGCTGTGAATTGTTTTCTAATTCAACAGAACCCCGGAGTTGATTTTGGAGATGTTTCTGAGAGAATCTCCTTGAGGAAAAAATTGCAATGTCATAGTTTCCAGTGGTATTTGCAGAATGTGTATCCAGAGATGCGAGTGTACAATGACACCATCACCTATGGTGAGGTGCGAAACAGCAAGGCCAGTGGCTATTGCTTAGACCAAGGACCTAATGAGGACAACAGCGCGACTCTCTACCCGTGTCATGGCATGACATCACAGGTCAGGAAAAGTTCATAGAAATGTAATCCTCTTACACAGGCTCTTATGTTAGTTCAGGAAAACATGTATAACTATCCCATACACTCTGGCCCCGGCAGACGTCCACAATATATTATGCATCCCCACCCATTTGCGTTGAAGCCCTTCCATTGTTCATCTTTACAGTGGTTGTTTGTGCTTTCATTTAGCTTGCTTTAGCATGGTAATTCAGTGAATTCCAAATGAATTGGCTTGGCACGGGGCAATTTGACAAGGTTACCTCTACTCAGAACGGTGCAGCAGCACCTGTGATGGGCTCCAACATCCTCTCTGTGTGTTGTTCACCGTGAATAATTCAACCCTGGATTTTGTAATCGTCTGTGCCCTTACTTGTGACATTCACTGGTTTGAAGCTGCGTTTGGCGTGTGAAATGTAATAGAGATCAAGCTCACAATGTCAAATGACAATGAACTCTTCAGAGAGGATCACTGGGTCTCATTTATAACAACATGTACTCACCTAAGGGATCTGTATGGTCCATTACGCTCATAAACAATTTGGCTTTCATCAGCATGGAACATACATAAATGCCCGTATCCCTGTGGTATCTATCAAGAGTACATTGTCATTAGTATTTCAGTCAATTACACAGCAAATGTTTGTTGGACATCTCAACAATAACTAAGGACAGGCCTTGCATTGGATTTGATTGATCTTTCGTTTCAAGATGGCCTTTCCACTGGGTAGTTGTGGTTCAGCTGTTGAAAGAGCAGGCACTGGTTTGACAGCTCTTGTTCAGCTCAAGAGGCACTATGACCTTTTGTACTCAAGGTATCAAGAACTATCTTTCTCATGAGACAGCTCAAGGATTACACAATAACATGTACCATTCCTATGTGTACAGAGTATTTAAAACATTTTGTATTGTCCTAAGACTACTGTATGTAGGTGTCTGTAAAGATAGTATTTGTGTATAACCGTTCATATATTTTTTCAGAACTTGACGTTTACTTGGCATTGACGTGTTTTTTTTAGCTGGCCCGTTACACCTCAGAAGGGCTTTTGCAGCTTGGTCCTCTGGGTTCCACTACGTTCTTGCCCAACACCAAGTGTCTGGTGGACGAGGGACGAGGGAGGACGCCAAGTCTCAAAAAATTTGATGGAGCGTCACACTCATCACAAAGGCTTTGGGACTTCAGTCAGGTAAAACTTCAAAATGTCATGACTTGTGGGGGAAAAAGGACTCCTGCCAAAACTGTATTGCTTTTTAATTGTAAACACAGATTGTTCCTCTTCCCTCTGTAGAACGGCCCAATAATCAGCAGAGACACTGGTCGTTGTTTGGAGGTAGAGATGTCTAGAGAGGCCAGCTTCGGCCTACGGCTGGTGGTCCAGAGGTGCTCTGGTCAGAGGTGGACTATCAGGAACTGGATCAAACCATCCCGACACTGAGGGCACAATATACAGGCCAGCTGATGTCTACAAAAAAGACATGGGACTCTTACCTTGTAGCACTTGGACTTCCTCTTTACAAATATTGTGTTCCTTTGGATTGAGGCTATAGACTCCTTTGTCTGCTCAAGGAAAAGTTAAGGGATTTCAAAGCATCTCAACACCAACCTTCCACAACTCAAGCATCTTAACAACAAGTCATCACAAAGTATGGAGGATACATATCCCTACGAAGAACCAGAGGATGTACCATACAGAGGTTGTCTATGACAATGATAGTTGCAGTCTGCGATACTTAAGGAGGTAATACAAGCGAACTGGCACATGTTGACGAACCAGTTCATTTTGAGTGTGTTTTGTTTCTGATTTCAGATTTCACGCCATAATCCCTGAACACAATTATGTTCCTTCAATCATATGTCTGTCATCTGGAGGGCTACATTATCTCACTTCATGGACAATAGGACAGAACAACACAAATTGTACACAACAACTTGAATCGAATGATAATATGACATTAAACATTATGACATATGTGTTCCTTCTTGACGAGTGATTTTGTATGAGAGCGGAATTTTTTACTATTCTTAATCATGAAAAGTATTGTTTTCTCACCTCTACAGCTGGTTCCACATACATTTATGCAAAGGGCTGACCTTGAGTATCCAGGCTCTCTAATTATATGTAAGTGTTTCACTCAGACAACATGTGAACTGTAATCTCTGTGATCAAGCACAGGGGAGTCATCCAGGTAGCCATTTGATTAGCTGTTCAACAGTCTTATGGCTTGGGTGTTAATAAGCCTTTTGGACCTAGACTTGGCCCTCTGGTACCGCTTGCCGTGGGGTAGCAGAGAGAACAGTCTGTGACTAGGGTGCCTGGAGTCTTTGGAAATTTTTAAGGCCTTCCTCTGACACTGCCTGGTACAGAGGTCCTGGATGGCAGGAAGCTTGGCCCCAGTGATGTACTGGGCCATACGCACTACCCTCTGTAGCACCTTGCAATCGGAGGCCAAGCTGTTGCCATACCAGGCGGTGATGGAACCTGTCAGGATGTTCTCGATGGTGCAACTGTATAACTTTTTGAGGATCTGAGGACCCATGCCAAAACTTTTCAGTCTCCTGAGGGGGAATAGGCATTGTTGTGCCCTCATCACGAGTGTCCTGGTGTATTTGGACCATGATAGTTTGTTGGTGATGTGGACACAAAGGAACTTGAAGCTCTCAACTTGCTCCACTACAGCCCCATCGATTAGAATGGGGGTGTTTTCAGCCCTCCATTTCCTGTAGTCCACGATCATCTCCTTTGTCTTGATCACGTTGAGGGAGAGATTGTTGTCCTTGCACCACACTGCCAGGTCTCTGACCTCCTCCCTATAGGCTGTCTCATTGTTGTCGGTGATCAGGCCTACCACCGTTGTGTCGTCGGCGAACTTAATGATGGTGTTGGAGTCGTGCTTGGCCACACAGTCATGGGTGAACAGGGAGTACAGGAGAGGACTAAGCACGCACCCTTGAGGGTTGAGAATCAGTGTTGAGGATCAGGGTGACAGATTAGACTATGGTGGTCTGCTTGAAACATGTATGTATTACAGACTCGGCCAAGGACAGGTTGAAAATGTAATTGAAGAAACTTGCCAGTTTGTCTGAATGTTGACCTGTTTAAATGTCTTACTCACATCGGCTAAGGCGAGCGTGATCACACAGTCGTCCGGTACAGCTGGTGCACTCATGCATGCTTCAGTGTTGCTTGCGTCCCGGTTAGAGTCCTGCTCATTGAAAGCAGCGCGGATGCGGATGTAATCCATGGCTTCTGGTTGGAGTATGTGAGTATGGTCACTGTGGGGATAACGTCATCGATGCACTTATTGATGAAGCCGTGGACGGATATGGTACACTCCTCAATGCCATCGGATGAGTCCCGGAACATATTCCAGTCTGTGCTAGCAAAACAGTCCTGTAGCTTAGCATCTGCGTCATCTGACCACTTCCGTATTGAGCGTGTCACTGGTACTTCCTGCTTTAGTTTTTGCTTGAAAGCAGGAATCGGGGATAGAATTATCGTCAGATTTACCAAATGGAGGGCGAAATAGAGCTTTTCACGCATCTCTGTGTGTGGAGTAAAGGTGGTCTTGAGGTTTTTTTGGCTCTGGTTGCACATGTAAAATGCTGGTAGAAATGATTTAAAACGGATTTAAGTTTCCCTGCATTAAAGTCCTCGGTCACTAGGAGCGCCGACTACGGATGAGCATTTTATTGTTTGCTTATAGCTTTATACAGCTCATTGAGTATGGTCTTAGTGCCAGCATCGGTTTTTGGTGGTAAATAGACAGCTACGAAAAATATCGATGAAAACTCTCTCGGTAAATAATGTGGTCTACAATTTATCATGAGATACTCCACCTCAGGAGAGCATAACCTTGAGACTTAATTTTGATTTTGCGCACCAGCTGTTATTGACAAATAGACACAGACCGCCACCCCTTGTCTTGTTGGAGGCTGCTGTTCTGTCTTGCCGATGCACGGAAAAACCAGCCAACTGTATATTATCCATGTCGTCCGTCAGCCACAACTCGGTGAAACATAAGATATTACAGTTTTTAATGTCCCGTTGGAAGGATAGTCTTGAACGGAGCTCATCCAGTTTATTCTCCAATGATTGCACATTGGCCAATAGGACGGATGGTAGAGGTGGGTTACTCACTCGCCTACGAATTCTAACAAGGCACCCAGGACCTGCGTCTCCTGTATCGGTACCTCCCTGTGTAGAACTTAGTTATGACAAGTTTTTGCTGTTTGGTATCCACTACCATTGCAATATTTGAGTTACTGAAATAGAGCATGTGCAACCTGTGCAAAACAATTTAAATTCAAGGTCAAGACAAGTAGAGCGAAGATGATATGTTGATGAAAAATGCATGAGTATCATGAGATGCAGAGGGTGATAGCTGTGCTTGTTTTAATCTTGCGTAGAGACTACCTCAGACTGAATCGCTTGTTCCCTCATCATGCTACACCAGAAGATACGGGCCTAACTCCACTTCCCCTCTGTAATAAAATGGTAGGTTTGGCTCAGGGGGAGAGAAGATAAGTAGGTGGCAGAATGCAGAAGGGACCTCAATATCCCTTCCAGGAGGAGACTGCTGGAATATAAAATGTCTAATTAAATTGGTGGTGGATATCTTTACACTATGATGAAAGCCAGCACAGTTCCCTGCTAGGCTTTAAACGTGACAATACCTGTTATTAAAGCTTTGCTGCTGTGACAGGTTTTTCCCAGAAACGATATATTTCATTCAGAAACATAATGGATGAATATTGATATGTTCATAGTCAAGTTGTAGACCCATGCATATAATATGTGTATTAAAAGCGTTGGAAAAAGGATTCCATTTCTTATGGTGCCCATCATAAATGCCAGATATGATTTGAACTTGAAATAATTCTAGATCTCCAAAGTCTACAAGAGATAAATGTTATCTGAAATGTTAAAAGTGATACATGATACAAGTGGTTTGGTTGGAGCAGTTGGAGATAACCCTGGGAAAGTTCTTCACCTCTGAGGTAAGTCCCACACTGATCAGAGTTATTGATGTCCAAATCCTGGAATCATTCTCCATGGGACATAGCTTGGGTGAAACAGCTAGGAGGCTGGAGAAGGCTAATCAGAGCCCAGCAGACAGTGTTACAGTACTCAGAGTACTGTGACACACTTCCACTTGGCTACAGCCTGCCAGCACAGCCTGGAGCCACATCCCAAAAAAACTCCAGCCATCTGAGCCCAATCTGCCTGTGTGTGTGTGTGTGTGTGAGAGAGAGAGAGAATTAGCATCTCCATAAATGACTGCTGATACCGTTTTAATAATTTCATAATTTTTAAAACAATTACATACAGTATGTTTCTGTGACAGTGTATGAATTTACTGGAAATCTAATACAACAGCATATCTATACTGAACAAAAATATAAACGCAACATGCAACAATTTCATTGATTTTACTGAGTTACAGTTCATATGATGAAATGAGTCAATTAATTCATTAGGCCATAATCTATTGATTTCACACGACTGGGAAAACAGATCTGTTGGTCACAGATACCTTAAAGACAATGGGCCTCACACAGAGCCTCAGGATCCTGTTACGGTAATTTTGTGCATTAAAATTGCCATTGATAAAATGAAATTGCGTTCGCTGTCCTTAACTTATGCCTGCCCATACCATAGCCCCACCACCACCATGGGGCACTCTGTTCACAACGTTGACATCAGCAAACCTCTCGCCCACATGACGCCATATACGTGGTCTGCGGTTGTGAGGCTGGTTGGATGTACAAATTCTCTAAAACAACATTGGAGGCGGCTTATGGTCGATAAATTAACATTAAATTATCTGGCAACAGCTCTGGTGGACATTCCTGCAGTCAACATGCCAATTGCATGTTGTGTGACAAAACTGTGCAATTTAGTGGCCTTTCATTGCCCCCCCAGCACAAGGTGCACCTGTGTAAGGATCATGCTGTTTAATCAGCTTCTTGATATGCCACACGTGATGGATTATCTTGGCAAAGGAGAAATGCTCACAAACAGGGATGTAAACAAATTTGTGCTCAAAATTTGAGAGAATAATCTTTTCGTGCTTATGGAACTTATGGAATTTATGGAAATAATCCCATTAAGTACAGTATTTCTATTTGTATTTATTATGGATCCCCATTAGCTTTTGCCAAAACAGCAGCTACTCTTCCTGGGATCCAGCAAAATTAAGGCAGTTATACAATTTTAAAAACATTACAAATCATTCACAACAGATTCCACAGCATATTAAGTGTGTGCCCTCAGGTCCCTTTTCTACAACCACATAATATCTACTACCACATATCTGAAGGCTGAAGAATGTACCTTACCTAAAACATCAATGCCTCTTTATCAAACTGTAAATGCTTTGTAATTATGTCTCACAATAATACAGCTGTCATGCTCAGCTTCTTTTGATGTTTGGTTTGTTCCTTTTTTCTTTGTAGTGTCTGATAATTATATTGGTTGAAGGCATTGGCAGAGGGAGGGAGCGACCATCAAAGCACTCATCCATCCATTTCAGTTGAATATGGCACACCTTCCCTGAGATACAATGCAATTCCTGTTTCATGTGTACCTCACCCATCATCAATAAAACACGGGCAGTGTCAAAGGATTTTAATTTTACATCAATGCAAATGCAATTACGTTGTTGAGTAGGATGCCACAGTATGTGCAATACCAGAGGGTGAAAGTTTAGTACCCTATATGCGGAGATATCGGCTTTAATATCATCCTCTTGCAGGAAAGCTGACTCTAGTAACATAACACAGCAAATAACATTGTAAATAGAACACTTTTTACATGTACAATGCCTCTAGTATAGAAATGCTGAAGGGTAAGGAGGGTGTCTCTCCCAGGTCTTTTAGGGAGAATGCCATGCCATCCTTAGAGATTCATGTGAGCTGTAGAGCTACCAAAAACAACACATGCATTTTAGTAATTTAGCAGACGCTATTATCCAGAGCGACTGACAGTAGTGAGTTCATCTTGAGATACGCAGGTGAGACAACACATATCTCATAGTAAGTACATTTTTCCTCAAAGCAGCTATCAGCAAAGTCAGTGCTAGTGGGAAAAAGTCAAGTGCGAGTGTTAGTTCACGAAAGGCAAGGGTGGGATTATTTAAGATACTCTTTGAAGAGGTAGGGTTTCAGAAGTTTTCGGGAGATGGGCAGGGACCCTGCTGTCCTAACATCAGGGGAAAGCTCGTTCCACTGTTTAGGGTGGTAGGACAGAGAAGAGATTTGACTGAGCTGAGCGGGAGCTGACCCACCATAGAGGTGGGAGGGCCAAGCGACCAGCGGTGGTTTGGGGTGTAGGATTTAAGCCTGAAGGTCGGGACGGGCAGTTCCCCTTGCTGCTTCATAGGCAAGCACCGGGGTGTTGAAGTGGATGCTTTGAAGCCAGTAAGGCAGTGGAGTGTGCGGTGACATAGGAGAACTTGGGAAGGTTGAACACTAAGCGGGTTGCAGCGTTCTGGATAAGATTTTTTTAAACATTTATTGTTTCGCTCCACAGCCAACAGAGAGTTGCAGTAGTCCAGACGGGAGATGACAACTACTGCCTAAACCCGTCATGTGGTTGTCTTACTTTGTTACCTTAAGATGAACGCACAAACTCAGTTGCTCTGGATAAAAGCATCTGCTAAATTACTCAAATGTAAAAATGTATCCCCATTCTCCAGAGCAGTGAGCTGTGCATTACACTTCATGGCTACTACAGTATGTGTGATTCAACATGGCATTTATCAGCCTCCAGCCAGTCACCCAGTAGCATCACAGCTCCTGCATGAGTCAACAGAAGACAGCCAGCCATTTACTGGGCTGGATTGATGTTAGGATAGCATCATCCCATCCCTCTTGAATCAACAGATATATGGGTTTAAACACTAGGCTGGAGCTATGTCACACATTAACCTGATGAAGTGATGCTCCCATCTTTATGATGGAATGATGCTCCCATCTTTATGATGGTGTGTGTTACCTGTTCAATTTCTGAAACGTTTCAGCACATCATATGCTCGAGAGAAAATCTTCTCCTATTTCGCCCTGTTAGTGAGTACCTACATCTTCGGTAAATCACAGTATTATGGTTCGGGCTGTTCATCAAATTGAATGGCCTCTGCTCTATATTACTGCTGGAGGCTATGAAGAGTGTGGACTCATTTGAATGACAAGCTTGTCAGAACAGCTTGCACTTGGTGAATGTGCTTATTCCATTAAAATATCAAAATAATGTTTATTTCCACATGATCAGTATTAATGAGATTTCCTTGCTGAAGGCAACAGTTCCCCTTGAATAGATGGAATTCATAATCTGAAGGATGGGCTGTCACTGTTAGTGTCACTGCAATATTGCCATGTTTCTACGAATGTGGAGGTATCTGATAATAAAGTCTGTGGGAAAAAATGGAATGTAGCGGATTTGATTGCATTAGCTGTGCTCAATGATCTTTCTGTATTTCCTTAGATAAGATATTGAATAAATGACATATTCACATGCAAATCTTGTCTAAATCGTCAAAACCTGATTGAATATATCATCATATTTTCAGCTACATTTGGAAAGCTCACAATGACTCAATGTGATTTGCCAGTATGGTGTAACTGCATCTTCTTTCATTTGTGTAAGTGAGCAGAGCAGTTTGGCATAAGTGTTTTGTACTCTGAATCCCTCTTTACTAGAGCAGTGGAGGGTCGTACTTACGGAGTTGGCTGTAGTGCATCTTCAGCCATGCCTCTTTCAAATCAGACTTTCAAAGTGATTAATACAAGCAATAATTATCACGCAAACATATATTCAAGTCTCTCAGATTTTCTAAGTGGGAGTTCATCATCATTGTGTCTTAATTCAGAGTCAGGTTTTTGAGTCTGAGAAGAATACTTCGCACCAGGTCTGTCTCAAGGGGGCTCTCTGCCTCCGGAGGTTACCAAGGCAACTAACTGACTCCCAGTTGACATTGTTATGATCAGAATGGATATTGTACATAAATCTAGGGGCTGAGAGACTAAATGTGACTGGATTCAGGAAGGTGGGCAATTGATGCTAGTTCCTACTTAGTAGGGCTGTTTGAATTTTTGTTTTAAACAACAAATGGGTGTGTTATCTGTAGGCCTAAATATGAATACAAATATTTAATTATGAGCCCAGTTTAGCCAAGGAGAAAGCACTGCGCTATATAAGGAGAAAGACAGGATCCTTTCTGGTTTGCCACGATTGGCTGAGATAATGAAGGGACTGGATGTGCCAAGAGATGAGTCCTGATTGGTCAGTCATGTCACAGGCTTCTGTCTATAACAGAATGAGGCCTTCCCTGGTCAGAATAGATCATCTTTGCTAACTCAGCTATGGACTAGAGGAACTGTACCTGCGAAATGCACAACTGACCCGACCTGGTCATTTTTGAAAACAATACCTGACCCAAATTGGATCCTAGGTGGACCAGATCCGCCCGGAACATGTCCAAAATGAGAGAGACCCGGATCCAAGTTGGGTCGGGTCTGTATTGGACCCAAATGGATCCGCAACATTTTAAATGCAGCTTCATTGCAGCGCAAGCCAGAAATATGTAGTCTGGCAGTGAAGTTTCACGAGCGCATTTTCTGTTGTATCTAAAATAATGGATTTGTGGTCTATATATGTATTTATATAATGGCATCCCTATAGTTTGATGGTGCATATTATGAGGCTTTCCTTATTTCTGTTTACAAAATATTTGAGTTGGAGGATTTGTTTTATGTGAGGCATGATCGCGTATCAGACAGACCACTGCATAATTCAATTTTGTGTGTAACCTACACTCTAAAAATAAAAGGTTCCTGGAGTATCCTTTAGGGGTTGTTCAAATTGAAAGTGTGGGGGAACCCCTATAAGTTCTTCGAAGAACCCTTTAGAATGGTTCTTCAAAGAACCCCTTTTAATGCATCCTCAAAGAACCTTTTTAAGAACCTTTTGGGGTACGTTTTTGAACTACCCCTCCTGCCCTACCATTATTATTATTATGAATAATAATAGGCATAACAGTAACACAATATTTTAGTTCTCAGTGCTTATCATGATTTTAGTGTCAAAGCAGAAAAGAAAAATCCAAATATGATGTCAACTCAAAACAGAGACCCAAGTATAATGGGTCGTGTTGATGTTAATGTTGATGTTCTCCGTATCCATAGCTAGAATGATTTTGCAGTGCATGGTGATCTAACAGGTTTCCTGTTATACTCATCAGAGCTGTAGGGAGGGTGAAATCTGTGAATCCCAAAAATAGTAATTAAACAAATGCAAACGACAGAATTCATACCTTGGTATTTGAGGTGAATGTGAATGAAAAAAACTGTTTCGATAATGGTTTTCATACACATACCTTGTCCATAATGTAGAGGCCTATGGGATATTCATTGAAGAGGTAAGAGAGGAGGATGGTAAATGTGATCTGTATAACATACCAATACCAATTGACATACCTTTGTATGCCTCCTCGTCTGTATACCTGCAGATACAGACACAAAAGTGAGCAGTTCAGTCATCTGCACCCAATACAGCCAGCCTTCAACATATTCTTATAGCCTATATATTCTTACCTCTTTGTTGATTGATATCCATTGAATTGTGTCCATTTTAGAAAGATTTGTAATCATATGAAAAAATAATAACAATTCGATCATAACAAGGGACAAACCTTACCTTAAATTATGGAGATCTTTACATTTGTCAGTTAAGTGCCTGCACCTGCTGCCCGTTCAAATTGAAATATTTCAGTTGGGCAGTTATGTTCCTGCAAAGAACCCCCACCAACTAAGGAGGTTCCCCGATGAACCCCACCTTCTATGGGGTTCTTTGAAGAACCTTAGGGTTCATGGCACTAAATTTGGCCCCCAAAAGGATCTTCCAAGAACCCCAGAGGAGGTGGGGTTTATTGAGGAACCTTCAATCACAAAGGAGACAGATGGATTAATAGCACAGCAGTTAGGAATCAACCATATAGGGATTTAAAATGAGAATATTTGAATAACGTGAGTTACATTTTACGGGTTGTAGCACAGGCCAACAGCAATAATGTATTATATTCTCACTGTTGTGTGTAGTTAATGCATCACACACGGCTCGTAATGTAATGATATTCCTTATCAGCTCACTCACAGTTCAGGGTGTTGATGAAGGGTCTAATGTTTTGTGAGGTATTTCATATGTATGGCAGTTAGAGCCATCTGCAGGCAAAGCTTTCACACTACAGTCTTATTCCTCAATGGTAAAAATAGGGTCCAAATAAATAAACAGGCACTGATGAGTGAATTAGTCAGCAGAGGACAAGCTTAAAGAAATGTGTTAACGCAATGACTTTTGCTACCATTACTCAACAGAGATGCCTGGAATGTTAGTGAACGAAAGGTTATGGGACATTGGACTGTTGAGCACAAAAAAAAAAGATTTGATGAAACATTACATTTGCCCTTATATTTATAGTACCTGTCAAAAGTTAGGACATATCTACTCATTTCAGGGTTTTTCCTTTATTTTGACAATTTTCTACATTGTAGTAACACATATGTAATCATGTAGTAACCAAAAAAGTGTTAAACAAATCAAAATATATTTTATATTTGAGATTCTTCAAAGTAGCCACCCTTTACCTTGATGACAGCTTTGTACACTCTTGGCATTCTCTCAACCAGTTTCACCTGGAATGCTTTTCCAACAGTCTTGAAGGAGTTCCCACATGTGCTGAGCACTTGTTGCCTGCTTTTCCTTAAATGCTGTGGTAGCCATGCTGGTTAAGTGTGCTTTGAATTCAAAATAAATCACAGACAGTGTCACCAGCAAAGTACCCCCACACCATCACAACTCCTCCTCCATGCTTCATGGTGGGTACCACACATGCGGAGATCATCCGTTCAACTACTCTGCGTCTCATAAAGACACGGCAGTTGGATCTAAAAATCTCAAATTTGGACTCATCAGACCAAAGGACAGATTTCCACCGGTCTCATGTCCATTGCTCATGTTTCTTGGCCCAAGCAAGTCTCTTCTTCTTATTGGTGTCCTTTAGTAGTGGTTTCTTTGAAGCAATTCGACCATGAAGTCTCCTCTGAACAGTTGTGATGTTGAGATGTGGCTGTTACTTGAACACCGTGAAGCATTTGGGTTGCGATTTCTGAGGCTGGTAACTCTAATGAACTTATCCTCTGCAGCAGAGGTACCTGGGTCTTCCTTTCCTGTGGTGATTCATTATAAAGCTTGATGGTTGTTGCGACTGCACTTGAAGAAACTTTTAAAGTTCTTGAAATGCTCTGTATTGACTGACCTTCATCTCTTAACCTTTTGCGACGAGCAAACCCGTATCCGGGAGCGTAATCATAGCCTCAAAGGCATTAGCATAACGCAACGGACATAAATACCCCTATAAACTTTTCCTATTCATGAAAATCGCAAATGAAATTAAATAAATATATTCAAACACAAACTTAGCCTTTTGTTAACAACACTGTCATCTCAGATTTTCAAAATATGCGTTACAGCCAACGCTAGACAAGCATTTGTGTAAGTTTATCATGGCATAATGCTATGCTAGGCTCTGCTGGCAGCAGGCAACATTTTCACAAAAATAAGAAAAGCAACTAAATTAAATTATTTACCTTTGAAGAACTTCGGATGCTTTCACTCAGGAGACTCCCAGTTAGATAGCAAATGTTCCTTTTTTCCAAAAATATTATTTTTGTAGGCGAAAAAGCTTTCTTCACCATGCTTGGCTGAGAAATTGACCGAAAAATGCTACAACTATAACGCCAAACTTTTTTCAAAATTAGCTACATAATATCGACACAAACACGGAAAACGTTGTTTAGGATCCATCCTCAATGTGTTTTTAACAAATATATTCGATAATATATCCGTGGAGGCAGTTGGTTTCTCATAAGAAGCGATTGGAAAAATGGCTACCTCAGTATTTTACGCAAGGTTTTCTGCGGGAGACACCATGTGCGGGAGACACCATGACACCCTTACAGCCATTCGTCAATGGAAATGCCTAAAAAGACGTCACAATGCTGTAGACACCTTGGGGAAAAGGTGGAAAACGTAAGCTCATTCGTAGCTCATTCACAGCCATATAAGGAGTCATTGGCATGAGGGGGTTTAAAAAAATGTGGCACTTCCTGGTTGGATTTTTATCTGGGTTTCACCTGTAACATCAGTTTTGTGGCACTCACAGACAATATCTTTGCAGTTTTGGAAACGTCAGAGTGTCTTCTTTCCAAAGCTGTCAATTATATGCATAGTCGAGCATCTTTTCGTGATAAAATATCTTGTTTAAAACAGAAACGTTTTTCATCCAAAAATTAAAATAGTGCCCCCTAAATCCAACTGGTTAAAGTAATGATGGACTGTTGTTTCTCTTTGCTTATTTGAGCTATTCTTGCCATAATATGGCTTGGTCTTTTACCAAATAGGGCTATCTTCTGTATACCCTACCTTGTCACAACACAACTGATTGGCTCAAACGCATTAAGAAGGAAAGAAATTCCACAAATTAACTTTTAACAAGGCACACCTGTTAATTGAAATGCATTCCAGGTGACTACCTCATGAATCTGGTTGAGAGAATGCCAAGAGTGTGCAAAGCTGTAATCATAAAAAAAAATTTTTTGATTTGTTTAACTCTTTTTGGTTACTACATGATTCCATATTTGTTATTTCGTAGTTTTGATGTCTTCAATATGATTCTACAATGTAGAAAATAGTACACTTTTTTTTTTAAATCATGGAATGAGTAGGTGTGTCCAAACTTTTGACTGGTACTGTATATACAGAGTATACACCGCTCTTTTCATGACATAGACTTTACAGGTGAATTCAGGTGAAAGCCTTGAGACAGACAGTTGTTACTGCAAAATGAACTCAGTAATGCTGAGGATTGATATCATGGGCATATTGCCAGTGGGGTCACTTCTACTTTATCCTGCTTATCCTCCTGAAATTAGTTGCTTTACTATGTACTGGCTGTCCTGTCTTCTCTTAATTGTCCCAAATCTTTAAAGTGCGTTACTACACCACGGTTTCATCCCACTGGGCACAGACATCAATTCAACGATTCAGCCAGTGTGTGCCAAATGGGTCCCTTAAATCAAAAAGGGAAGGATTTCAAGGCATTCACAACTCCCTTGAACAAAATGATTTATCTTTCCCTCTTAAACCACACTGACGTTACAGTACATGCTCTTTGTTTTTCAGATTATCTCGTGGGAATTGTAATGTGTTCAGTTATTGGAGCAATATTATTAAACTTAATGATAGTAACACTCAGTCAACAGCAGGAAAAATGAAAGGTACGGTAAAGTGATCGTCATGCAGTTCCTTTTCCTTTTCACACTGCCTCTGAAGAATACACATTTTATACTACAGTTGAAGTCGGTAGTATACATACACTTAGGTTGGAGTCATTAAAACTTGTTTTTCAACCACTCCACAAATTACTTGTTAACAAACTATAGTTTTGGCAAGTCGGTTAGGACATCTACTTTGTGCATGACACAAGTGATTTTTCAAACAATTGTTTACAGACAGATTATTTCACTTGTAATTCACTGTCTCACAATTCCAGTGGGTCAGAAGTTTACATGCACTAAGTTGACTGTGCCGTTAAACAGCTTGGAAAATTCCACAAAATGTCATCATAGCTTTAGAAGATTCTGATAGGCTAATTAACATAATTTGAGTCAATTGGAGGTGTACCTGTGGATGTACAATGGGGCAAAAAAGTATTTAGTCAGCCACCAATTGTGCAAGTTCTCCCACTTAAAAAGATGAGAGAGGCCTGTAATTTTCATCATAGGTACACTTCAACTATGACGGACAAAATTAGAAGAAAAAAAATCTGAAAATCACATTGTAGGATTTTTAATGAATTTATTTGCAAATTATGGTGGAAAATAAGTATCATCGTGCGGCTTTCTTTCCAGCCTTCACCTAGTGCAACTGACAACAAAAATATATTTATTGACGTCTTCACTATCTGGGTTGGGAGCGGTGGTGGGGGCGCGCCCGTGGGAGTGTGTCTCAATGTATGAGATTAATATGTGTGGACGTCTTTGTATTTGACGTCCACACGTTGTCCACACGTTTGTGCTTCATTTATTGTATTTCCTATTATTTCGTTTTTGAAAACCAATGTACAATCAATGTCCAAATACTCATACCTGCATTCTAAATAGTAGGTATTTTAGGTTTGCGAAAATAGAACGTTATACAGTATGTGAAATTTCGAAAATCATGTATGCTTTAAATGCCAGGACGTCATACTAATTTCGCATTTTCATTTTGTAGAATTTACTGCACACTTTTGAAGAATTCCAGGCTCAAGTGTTTTTCACAACCGCTGATAATGAACGAATTGCGGGAATCAATGCAATTGCGCATTAGATTATTCATTTTTAGGATGGGTGAGTCTAGTATGTTGATCTGTTGCTTACTGCATTCGTTTTTACGGAACAGTACATTCAAAATAGCATGTAGTAAGATTAGTACACAGTATGTAGTTTTAGTAGGTAGTAGGCAAAACAGATTTTTGGAAAAGGGCCAACGTGTGTGTATAGCATATTGCAGTTTGAAAGCACCTTTATTTGAGAATTTATGTCACACCACCACCCCCTCTCATCCCCCACCTGTAGAATACAATTGTTGTTATGTTGTATTACTAATATCTGAAAGACAATACACAAATATATAAACACTACGAAACTGCAGCAACAAAATAATTATCCAACAGTGTCACGACTTCTACCGAATTCGGTTCCTCTCCTTGTTCGGGTGGTGTTCGGCGGTCGACGTCAACTGTCTTCTAGCCATCGTCGATCCATTTTTCATGTTCCATTTGTCTCGTCTTGTTTTCACACTCACCTGCTTTCAATTCCATAATTACATGTTGTATATTTTCCCTCTTTTTCCCCCATGTCCTTGTCAGGAAATGTTTATTGTAAGTACTCGTGCTATGTGTTACTGGTGCACTACGGGTTTTGTACCCCATTGTGTTTGTTGTTTTATATGCCGTTAGTTTTATATAATAAACTGCTCCGGCTATTCACCAAGTTCTGCTCTCCTGCGTTTGACTTCCCTGCCACCAGTTACGCACCCCTTACAAACAGCAACTGGCCCAGAGGTTGCAATAGAGGGTACACCAATTCTAGTTTCCATCCTTGCCTGATAGATATATTGGGGCCTTGAAAACTTGGTTTGTGGACTCTAAAGCTAACCAAGGAGAGTTATCAATTATGTATGGGAGAGAGAGAGAGAACACTAAGTGGGACTTGACCCCAGGGAGTTGTTGAATGGAGAGAGCCTGAGTTGTTGACATTATGTAGATAATCCCTTTCATGACCCTCCTAAAACACACTGGCGCAGGCTTATTAGGTCCATTCCCCTCTGACAGTAAGTGAGGGGACAGAGAGTCGCACCCAGGGGTAAAGCAGGGCAAACCAGAGGAAAGGCCTACAGGCTCTTCATATCAAAATTCCTCACTACCTCTCTATTGCGTCAGTCTTTCCATTAGAACTCCATCACTCCCCTCAGATGCAGGAGCAACAGTGTCAACATGTAAGTGAATGTTACATGCCCATAGATGTAGAAGTTGAAGTCACTGCAAAATAACCTATTAGGTGTCAGTAGCCTAGTGGTTAGAGCGTTGGACTAGTAACCGGACCGAGCTGACAAGGTACAAATCTGTCGTTCTGCCCCTGAACAGGCAGTTAACCCACTGTTCCCAGGCCGTCATTGAAAATAATAATTTGTTCTTAACTGACTTGCCTGGTTAAATAAAGGTAAAATAAAAGCATGGCTCCGACAGTGGGTTAACCAGAGAAGTCATGTTTAGGAGTTTGGGGCTGGAACTAAAAGTTTCCCCCTCGTTCCTACAGTAGCTGACGAGTTGCTTAGCAGCTTCTGCGCTGAATGGACATGCTGTCCCTGTACATAGCTGAACGGTGTGATTACTATGGAGAAGACAAAGAGCACCAGTATGTGACAAGACTGCAGAGGCCAAGTGCTGAAGAAACCCCATCGTTGCTGCACCCTGAGTCATCCACCAACTACTTGCCATTTTACGCCTTGGAGCTATAAATACACATACTTAAGATTTATTCTCTCCAGGTCCCAGGGCAACAGAGGAGCAACACCACTGCCCCAACCATGCCAATCAACTCATTGTCATGCCATGGATAAGACTTACTCTTTGATACGTTCTAGAATGGATCAACTGGGTATATAAAGGGTGTGAGTGATGCTCCACAGCTGAACAAAGTCTGATTGTCCAGGGCAGTCCTTCCCACTATGAGCCAGCCTTCCTGAACTGTTTGGGGGAAAATATTGCTGCCCTTTTGTGTGTTGAGTAAGTCATTAAACCTGACTTAGTCATTGCAATTAGTCAAAGATTAAATTACATTAGCTAGCCAGGGGAAAACCAAGAGAGGAAACAGTTTTTTCCTCCTAGTACCACTCTCAGGCCATTCCGAAGTCATGGCTGACCACAACAAGGTATTACCGCGTCCTCTTTTCCGCCGAGATGTAAACTGGGATCCTTTCCGTGAGTGGACACAGCCTAGCCGCATGATCATGGAGCAGGACTTTGGCCTCCCTCCTTTCCTGGATCCAGGCGATGTGAGCTGGATAGACTGGGCTAGGAGGAGACTGGCATCATCCTCCTGGCCAGGGTACACACGCCATCCCCTCTTCACCCCCAGCACTGCTCCCCCTGCTGCAGTGGCACCCCAGACCGCAGCCAGACTTCAGAGACAACTGTCTGGAGGAGTGTCAGAGATCAGGACAGGACAGGACAGCTGGAGGATCACACTGGATGTCAATCACTTTTCACCAGAGGAGATATCAATCAAAACCAAGGGGGGCTTCCTGGAGATTACAGGTACTAACATTATTTCTCTGATCGGAGAAACCAGAATATGGTGGCAGTTTGAACATTCATTGTTACTAAAAATGTTGGACAATTAACTGACGAAAATTGTTATAGAGGTCTCACGTCCTCACGTCCACATGCTCCTTCAATTATTCTCTCAACTTATATTTTCAGGTCAACACGAAGAAAGGGAGGACGAACATGGATCAGTCTCAAGGTGTTTTACAAGAAAATACAAGTAAGTTCTAATAGAAAATAAAGTCCCTCACAATGCTGTGACAAAGACATACCGGTAATGAAAGTAAGAATTCAAAAGAATTGAACGTCTTTGCTGTTGATTGCTATAGGAAGGCATTCTAAATGGTTTCCCTCGGTTTAATTACATTTGTAAAAACAGATGACAAGCAGTCTATTGAATCACAGTAAACAAGTCCTTGCCTGTCTGTGTTGTAAGCGGATTGTTGTTGTGGGTTTGTTGAAGGCTGCCCCCTGGTGTGGACTTGCAGCACGTCAGCTCATCTCTGTCTGGTGAAGGGATTCTCTTGGTAGAAGCACCCCTCCCAGGCTTAACCACCACCATCCTCCCCAGTGACATGGTCATCCCCATTCAGATCAAGCACGAGTGTGAGGGGAAAGAGTGAATCCAGTGATCCATTACAACTAGATGTAAAGGTTGGAGTAGAGCTTTAAAGCTGATGTCGGCGTTGACAACTTTTGACAACATTCTTTTGAATTAAGCCTTGGTCATTTATGATGACAAACATAGTGGCTTCTATTGCTATTGAAACACCATCACTTTATTTACTCTCACTTGAACTACACGTGTGGCATGTTTTTCTATGTATTATGTTAAATCATTTCCTGCAAAGACTAGCAAAACCAAGATAAAGTGAAAAATCAAGACTGTTGAAATGTACTTTCTCATTTGTCAAATGATAGATCATCTGGGAGTCAACATGACCATGCTTAATAAAGCTGTTCTTAATAAAGATGTTCATAACTGTTAATAAAACAGTTTTGCAAGGCATACATTTCAACGTGATCTTTTTCTAAGAATTGAATCTCCTTTGAATCAAAGCAATAAACAATCCATGGCAAAATGACACATATTGAGGAGGGCTGTGGGCTCTTATGTATGCGGTGTCTGTCTTTGTACTAGAACTGCTGCCTGTGTACACACATGACTTACTCTAAATTAGACCTGGAAGTAGTAGAACGTTTTAAATGAGTCCAAACCAAAATAACTACTGTGTAAATACAGTATAAAGTGAAGTAATTTCCATTTTAGTTATTTATCAGACACTCTTATCCAGAGTAACTTACTGTTATTACATTCACTAACTGAATGCACCAGGTACAACAACCACATAAGTCAAAGTAAGCAAACTTCCTCAATAAAGCAGACAAGTGTTAGTGCAAGAAAGGTAAGTACAACGCTAGGGTGTGCCCCCCCCCCATTCTCCTCTCTCATTTCCCTCAAACTCTTGCCTACTTGACCCAAATTGACCCTAAAGGACTTGGCAAACGATCCTGATGGTGGCACTGTTGCCCTGCATTTGCCTTAAGCCTTGAAGTTTGACAGGTATATGCTAAGAACCCTGTTTAAATACATTAGAGATATACTTGATGTGTGCTCCAAAATCTTATATTCATTGGTGTGGGCGTGTTGACCCATGTCAGAGGCTACAACGTCTAGTCGTCCACGAACAGGAGTTGAAACCCTCTCAGCTGGTACACTGTGACAAATCACGTACAAAGCATTTGGTCAGTAGAGACAGTGAGCAACATCGATGGATACCTCCAGCCTGAAAACATCTAATGGTACTGTAAAACCTCAGATTTCGGCTGAGGCCGTTAAATGTGTTGATTATGACACCATTTTATTTTTTTCTATTGTGTTAATATATTAATGTTAAAGACAATGCAAGTAATCTACTCTCAGAATTTTGACATGACAGTTTTACAGTGGTCTGCAAACCAAAATATTTAAATGTAATCTGTCCTGTACTTGTACTAGGTGCCACATTCTGTCATTGGCCTGTCAGGTAATGTTCTGTTGTCTGATATCACTGCAATTCAGAAGAACCTGAAGTGCAGATGAATGGTTTAGTACTTACACTGAGGGAATGTGACGACGTCACCCAAAGCAAGGTGACACAGATACTTGTTCTGCCTTTTGATGTCAGTTATCATAGACACTGGCCCACTGTTAAGTCACATGTTAATTGTGGTTCTATACATTAGACCTAATGTAAATGTGACGATTTACCTCAGGTACTGGAAGAAAGAAAATGATGTATGGCTACAAGACTTGTGTCCAGAAGAGCAGAAGAGGAGTGGGGCTTGACCCAGACGATCCTATGTTTGTATCAAAGGAAACTCTTCATAGTGCCTTCAGCTCCAGAGGTGTTCTGCTATTGATAGAATGTGCAGTGAAATCAACAAATAGGGATTAACACCCATAAACCACTGGAAGCACCAGGAGTGCAGTGTGTGTCAGCTGAATATCATGTTTGCATTAGTTATCCTTTCCAAATATGATTGACTATTTCTGTCAGTGTAAGAATCCATAAGACCTTTGGAACATTGCCACGGTGTGGCCGTTTGTCTCTCAGGCTGATACAGAGAGACTCATCCATGCTTTTATTACAAGCAAGCTTGACTACTGTAAGGCTCTCCTGTCTGGTCTACCTAAGAAAGCCATTGGGTCAACTGCAAAACATACAGAATGGTGCAGCACGGGTACTGACCAAGACCAGACGGAGAGCACACATTACACCAGTTTTAAGATCTCTGCCTGTGAGTTTTAGAATTCATTTTCAGATTATTCTATTGGTTGTAAATCAATCCATGATTGTGCACCCCAATAGATGCCAGACATGCTTTTAAAGTTATGTGCCCAGTAGGTCCCTCAGGTATTCTGGCACTGGCCTTTAACTATCCCAAAGCTGTTGACATTTTTAAAAGAGATCTTAAAACACACCTTTTTAGCTTGCTTTTCCTTAGGGTGCTTTTTAGTCGTTCAGTTTCTTATTGTTATTCTTTTGTTTTTTATCCTCTTATGTTTGTTGTGTAGTAAATATTTCAGTTTTTATTTTCATTGTTTTTATTATTTTGTTGCTATGAATTACATTGTGTTCCTGTGTGAAATGTGCTGTATAAATAAAGCTTGATTTGATTTGATATTATCTTGCATTAGGCCTATATTATGAATGAAAAATAAATATGTACATTCTCTCTGCTCGACAAGACTAGGCTTACTACATTTGTTATAAACATATGTATGCAAGCACATGTTTTATTAACCAAAAATACATATCCTTTTGGACATGTTCGGCAGCTGATTTTCCAGGTGATTTCCCCAGTGTCAAGTTACTGTAAGTAGAAAAATGCAGGCCTCTTTTGATGGACTAAAGCCAGGGTAACCCAACTTTCAATTACTTTACTTACTGTGATCCCAGTCAATGAAACGAATATCAAATGTTTAAATGTCCATGCATCCTTTTGGAGTTGTGGTGTGAGAGATGTTTTAAGTGGGGCTGATGGTGTTGACATTTGGTGCGGCACTACTGGTAGTAGGAGTAAATATCAGAGGCATGGGTTGCCTTGTGTTACCCTCTCTAAATTCTAACCCTCATGTCTCACAGATATATAACTGATCCCTTGCAGTAGAAATGTCAAGATCTTATCAGTTATAGAACTACAGTGCCTTGCGAAAGTATTCGGCCCCCTTGAACTTTGCGACCTTTTGCCACATTTCAGGCTTCAAACATAAAGATTTAAAACTGTATTTTTTTGTAAAGAATCAACAACAAGTGGGACACAATCATGAAGTGGAACGACATTTATTGGATATTTCAAACTTTTTTAACAAATCAAAAACTGAAAAATTGGGCGTGCAAAATTATTCAGCCCCCTTAAGTTAATACTTTGTAGTGCCACCTTTTGCTGTGATTACAGCTGTAAGTCGCTTGGGGTATGTCTCTATCAGTTTTGCACATCGAGAGACTGAAATTTTTTCCCATTCCTCCTTGCAAAACATCTCGAGCTCAGTGAGGTTGGATGGAGAGCATTTGTGAACAGCAGTTTTCAGTTCTTTCCACAGATTCTCGATTGGATTCAGGTCTGGACTTTGACTTGGCCATTCTAACACCTGGATATGTTTATTTTTGAACCATTCCATTGTAGATTTTGCTTTATGTTTTGGATCATTGTCTTGTTGGAAGACAAATCTCCGTCCCAGTCTCAGGTCTTATGCAGACTCCCTTAGGTTTTCTTCCAGAATGGTCCTGTATTTGGCTCCATCCATCTTCCCATCAATTTTAACCATCTTTCCTGTCCCTGCTGAAGAAAAGCAGGCCCAAACCATGATGCTGCCACCACCATGTTTGACAGTGGGGATGGTGTGTTCAGGGTGATGAGCTGTGTTGCTTTTACGCCAAACATAACGTTTTGCATTGTTGCCAAAAAGTTCAATTTTGGTTTCATCTGACCAGAGCACCTTCTGTTTCAGTATGATATGTTAGATAAAGGAATAACGACAGACACCAATGTTAGGTTCAATAGCCTTGTTTGTGCATTGTACGAATGGCTACAACTGGAGTCCGGGGAACAGTCCGGCTAGTCGATTACCTATCAACTAGACTCCGTAACATCATCCTTTTCAATAGAAAGTGCAAACATAAAGGCATAACATTAAATTCTTAACAGTCAGGTCATAACAATAGAAAAGCATTACATTTCTTTTTTACTTCAGTTGTCATCTTCCTTTTTTAATTTCAATTTAATTATTTAAGAACAAATATAGATTTTAATTAACCAAGGGCAAGTTAACAGTCCCTTGCTTACAGAGTAAGCCTGTCCGGTGGCTTGCACAGCCGACCCACCCGTGAGTAAGTATTGGCTCTGACAGGGGTAGGATTAGGGGCACGAGCTGGAGAGCTTGGTGGGGTAGAAGCCTCACTTTCGGTTGGCCCATGTCTCAATTCTGCACCCCTTACCCTTAGGCCTGGACTGTGATCCAGCTCATCTAGGTGAGTGTATGGCGTGTTCTGGTTTGTCTGCTCTGCTACGCGCAGATCCACCCGATTGCGACGATAGAGGGAGCCACCAACATCCACCAGGTAAGAACGTGGTGCAACTCTCTGCAGGCATGTGCCCAGCCTCCAAAGTCCTGTGTGGTCTCCCGGCAGCGGTTTCATCCTTATCGTTTCACCCACCTCCAGCTCTGGTAGGTCCCGAGCAGTCCGGTCGTAGAAGCACTTAGCGAGCTGCTTTCTGTGACGCAGTTTGTCCGTGACGCCAACCATGACGCAGGGCTCAAGTAGCTTGTTAGCTACGGGGATGGTAGTCTTCAGACGTCTGGACAGAAAGCGTTGTGCTTTTTTTTTTTTTTTTTTTTTTTTTGCAATCTTGACAGCTGATTCTGCCTTGCCATTTGCTTTTGGGTGTCTTGGAGAGGAGGTCACGTGGTCAAACTCCCATTCTGAGGCGAAACGCTTGAACTGCGCAGTGAATTGTGGGCCATTGTCCGTGATTACCTTGTCAGGCTGACCTTGCCTTGCAAACTGCGCCTTGCAGCGCTTTATGACCGTCTCTGCAGACAAGTCAGGGAGCAGTTCAATTTCCCAAAAGTCAGAGTAGTGATCAACGATGAGGAGATAGTCCTTTTGTCTGTGGCTGAATAAGTCCATGCTGACGATTTGCCAGGCCCTTGTGGGCAGTTCGTGTGACATCATGGTTTCCTTTTGCTGTTCATGAGCGTACTCGTTGCATGTGGTACAGTTGCTGACAAAGTCTTTAATTTCTGCTTGCATGTTTGGCCAGTATAATGTTTCATGAGCCTGGCGGTAGCATGCATCACCTCCAACGTGACTGGAGTGTATGCGAGTAAGCATCTCTGGACGTAGTGATTTGGGAATAATGACCTTCTGACCTCTGAACAAGATGCCATTTTGCACGCTGATCTCATCTCGAAAGGTCCAGTATTCTCTCACTGTGAAAGGTGTCTCCTCTTTCAGGTATGGCCAACCTGCGAGAGCCATGGACTTCAGTGACTGTAGGCGTTCGTCCTTGTCAGTGTGTTGCCTTATCTGGGCTAGGCGGTGATCTGTGACGTTTAAGTAGTCTGCCTGATTGATCTGTTGAACATCTTGTTGTTCCTGCTGTAGCGAACAGATGGCCTGCCGCTGATAGACAGTGCCTCTGCCTGTACATTGTGTTGTTGCCCTGCTCAGTGTGTCGCTGATGTACATCTCTGGTCCTGGCTTGTAAATGACCTTCAGGCTGTAGTTTTGCAGAGTCAGGAGCATGCTTTGAAGCCTCTTGGGCGCGTTGAGGAGAGGTTTACTGAATATGGCAATGAGTGGTTTGTGGTCAGTTTCAGCGATGACCAGGTCTCGCCCATATAAGTAGTGATGGAATCGCTGGCAGGAGAAGACGATGCTGAGGCACTCTTTCTCAATTTGTGCATAGTTTTGTTCGGTGGGGTGAGCGCTCTCGAGGCAAACGCAACGGGCTGGCCTTCCTGCATAAGGCAGCATCCAAGTCCCCTTTGGCTGGAGTCGCTCTGGATTGTGACAGGCTTCATGACGTCGTAGTAGCGCAACACTGGCATGGATGAAGCCAGAGATTTCATCTTCTGCACTGCGGCCTCGTGCTTGGGTAGCCAGTGCCATGGTGTATCTTTGTCCAGCAACCGGCGCAGAGGCTCACAGACTGCTGATAGGTGTGGCATGAACTTTGCAAGATAGTTTGCAAAGCCGATGAGACGCTGTACTCCTTTTGCATCAGACGGGTTTGGCATGTCGAGGATCGCTCTGACCTTGTCTGGGTCTGGCTTCAGGCCTTTTGCAGAGAGAATGTGGCCATGGAAGTGGACGTCTTTCACCTTGAACTGCAGCTTCTTCAGGCCAAGGCGAAGCTTAACTGATCGGCAGCGCTCCATCAGTGCCAGGAGCTTCACATCGTGGTCGCGTACTGCTTCTTCGTCTGTGTCACCACAGCCTACGATCAGGACATCATCTGCGATGGGTTCAATGCCCTTGAGCCCAGCCAGTAACTCGTGCTGCTTACGTTGGTGTATCTCAGGCACCACCGAGACACCAAACGGGAGCTTGAGCCAGCGTTTCCGACCCCAGGGGGTCCAGAAGGTAGTCATGAGGCTGCTTTCTTCATCCAGCTTGCATTGAAGGAATGCATCTCGGGCATCCACCAAGGTGAAAATCCTGGCCTTGGGAAGCTTATAGAGGACATCCTCTAGTGTCGGCATGATGTAGTGGGATCGTTTCAGTGCTTGGTTCAGATGCTTTGGGTCGATGCAGACCCTCAGCTTCTCTGGTTTTTTCACTATGACCATATTGCTGATTCAGTCAGTTGGTTCAGTCACAGATGTCATGTGGCCATCGGCCTCATACTTGTCCAACTGGGCCTTCACAGCCACTTTCATTGCAATGGGCACATTGCGAGGAGCACACTGGACTGGAGTGATGCTCTCATCCACTTCAAAGTGTACCTCCCCAGGCACTGATTCAACGGGCATGTTGAATACATCGTCATATCTGCTAAGTAGTTGTTCTTTGGACAGGGGTCCATGCTGGACATGATCCACAATGTGCAGGTCATTTGGTACAGTGAACTGCATCAGTCCCAGGCGTTCGCATGTAGAGCCTGAGAGGAGAGGATGTTGACTGGTTTTTACAATCTCAAACTCCAGCTTGTGTTTGCGTCCCCGAATAACACATTCGGTCTCAAAGGTGCCCATAGAGCTCATTAGCTCTCCTGAGTAGAGCTTTAGTCTAGTATCGCTGGGCAATAGATGTGTGTCAGGTGCCAGATTGATTTTGTCTTTGTAGCTCATTACGTTGCATGTAGCACCAGAATCCAGTTGACATTGTTGTTGCTTGTTGTGTAATCGTAGTGTCACAAACCATTTCTTCCCTCTTGAGTGTACAGCCCCAATGGATTCATGCATGTAAATGTCACTTTCACTTTTCAGCTCTGGACATTGAATGACATCATCAACACAGTGAATCTTGCCCTCACTCACCCTTCTTTTGCTTTTGAGACACACTTTTGCAAAATGATTATTAGTTCCACAAGCTCTGCATGGTTTTCCGTAGGCAGGGCGGTGCTCTTTGCCACGTGTGTGTGTATTCCCACAGTATTTACATGCTACGGGGCTCTCTGTGTTCACCGTTCGTGGTGAATTGCTCTGCCTCGATTGATTTAGTCTGAATGTCTGCCTAGCAACAGCGTGAACGGTATCAACGTCGGAGCGTGGGGTTTCGATTTCCATTCCTCTCATTCTCATGTCAGTGACTTCAGCAGTGCGGCACATTTCAATGGCAGTTACTAATGTTAAGTCTCTCTCTCTCAGTAGACGCCGGCGTGTATCCTCATTTGCAATTCCCAGCACTATTTTGTCACGAATCAATTCATCTTTCAATCCCCCGTATTCACAAGTGGCGGATTTCTCTCTCAAACGGGTTACAAAGTTGTGTACTGACTCACCCTCTTCCTGTTTACAGCTTCCGAAAACGAACCGCTCATAAATTACGTTTCTGGCGGGTTTGAAGTAATTCTCCAATGCATCCAATATAGCCTTTGCATCACACTGTTGACGTGCTGTGAGGGTGAGATTGTGCCGGTAGATATGCCTGCATTCGCTGCCCATTAAACTCCTCAGAGTTGCTGCTTGTACCTCGTTGGGTTTCTCATGTAGACCGGTTGCCAGCGCATAGTCCTCGAATTCATCCCTGAAGTTGTCCCAATTAGTATTTCAGTCTCCTGTGAGAACCATGGGATTTAGTGGCGGAATGTTCGCTGCCATTGCAATGGAATATGAGATTTCTTTGCCTTCAGTCATCGACGTAGGTAGTGATGCTAGCTAGGCAGCTAACAACGAGTTCATCAGTGTTGTGAGTAGGAAACGGCGTGTGTTCGCATATGGAACGGAACTGCGCCTATACTGTACTTAGCTACAAAAATAACAAACGTGTGTTATCCGAGCCACTTCTGATACCATGTTTCAGTATGATATGTTAGATAAAGGAATAACGACAGACACCAATGTTAGGTTCAATAGCCTTGTTTGTGCATTGTACGAATGGCTACAACTGGAGTCCGGGGAACAGTCCGGCTAGTCGATTACCTATCAACTAGACTCCGTAACACCTTCTTCCACATGTTTGGTGTGTCTCCCAGGTGGCTTGTGGCAAACTTTAAACAACACTTTTTATTAATATCTTTAAGAAATGGCTTTCTTCTTGCCACTCTTCCATAAAGGCCAGATTTGTGCAATATACGACTGATTGTTGTCCTATGGACAGAGTCTCCCACCTCAGCTGTAGATCTCTGCAGTTTATCCAGAGTGATCATGAGCCTCTTGGCTGCATCTCTGATCAGTCTTCTCCTTGTATGAGCTGAAAGTTTAGAGGGACGGCCAGGTCTTGGTAGATTTGCAGTGGTCTGATACTCCTTCCATTTCAATATTATCGCTTGCACAGTGCTCTTTGGGATGTTTAAAGCTTGGGAAATCTTTTTGTATCCAAATCTGGCTTTAAACTTCTTCACAACAGTATCTCGGACCTGCCTGGTGTGTTCCTTGTTCTTCATGATGCTCTCTGCGCTTTTAACGGACCTCTGAGACTATCACAGTGCAGGTGCATTTATACGGAGACTTGATTACACACAGGTGGATTGTATTTATCATCATTAGTCATTTAGGTCAACATTGGATCATTCAGAGATCCTCACTGAACTTCTGGAGAGAGTTTGCTGCACTGAAAGTAAAGGGGCTGAATAATTTTGCACGCCCAATTTTTCAGTTTTTGATTTGTTAAAAAAGTTTGAAATATCCAATAAATGTCGTTCCACTTCATGATTGTGTCCCACTTGTTGTTGATTCTTCACAAAAAAATACAGTTTTATATCTTTATGTTTGAAGCCTGAAATGTGGCAAAAGGTCGCAAAGTTCAAGGGGGCCGAATACTTAAGCAAGGCACTGTAAATAAGCTAGTCATTTACCCCACCCGTCATACTTTTCTATCCATAGTATGTGACAAAAAGTGGTGGCATGGGGCGGAGCTAGCATGTTGGAGTGAACGGCTGTGCGTGAGAGGCTCCTGCAACTTTTTTGCGAAATAATCTAATTTAACCTACTTTATGGCACTTTTTACAACAAACGTTTCTTTCTAATACAAGATTGTAACTTTTTATATGAAAATGCCGAGTAATAAGCGACCAAAGGACAATAAATCCACAGCGGAGGCCTACTCCCCACTAAACAACGAGACAGACATGGCGGGAGGCACATGCAACAACGTGACACTTACAGAACTTACCCGGGCTTTGGGGGAGCTACGTGTTGCTATAGCTGAGGATCTTAAGGCCACTATTGCTGAGCTGGACACCAAAATCGAGAGCGTCATTCGAACGGTCGCTTCGCATGGCCAGAGTATTGTGGACCTTGAGAAAGCTTCTGAATTCAACGCTGGTAGGATCGACGAGTTAGAGAAGCTATGCACGTCATTGCAGGATACTGTGCAGAGGCTTTCTGTGAAAGTGGTGGACCTGGAGGGCCGATCCAGACGTAATAACATTCGCGTTGTTGGTCTGGCAGAGGGGATAGAGGCGGGCTCCCGCCCTACCGACTTCTTTGCCAAGCTATTGAAGGATGCAATGGGATCGGATGTTTTGGATTCGGATCCCCAGCTGGACAGCGCACATCGCTCCCTTGTCCCAGTGCCTGGACCGGGCCAACGTCCTCGCCCAGTAATAATCTGTT
Source organism: Oncorhynchus nerka (assembly GCF_034236695.1). Lineage (NCBI taxonomy): Eukaryota > Metazoa > Chordata > Actinopteri > Salmoniformes > Salmonidae > Oncorhynchus > Oncorhynchus nerka. The sequence goes on from NC_088399.1 coordinate 41,615,371, forward strand.
GTCACAGTTTCAAGACCAAGGATCTTATCCTGCGTGAAGCTCGAATGAGGGGCAACCTGTCACATAAAGGGCATCCATTCCGTGTCTATGAGGATTATGCGCCTGATGTGGCAAAGCATCGCGCCGACTACAGAGATGTCATGACCAAACTCTACAAACTCCATCTTCGCCCAGCCTTACTCTTCCCTGCAAGACTAAGAATTACCCCTCCTTCCTGTGACAAGATTTGGCTCGCCTCGGTTTTGGACGCAGGGAAGTTTATCCGGGGATATACACCAATCCCCCGTACAGGTTAGAGTGCCTTGTTAGTGCGTGTTAGGGTCTGCTCATGGACTCGAATCCATACTATACCATATTGGGTGAAAATGTATTAAACGGGCTCAACAAGGGCTACCGAGCATGTAAGAGCTGAGCAGACCAATGGATGGCGGTCAGAGCTCTCATTTAACGTTAAATTCACTTTCATCCCGGCTGTGCTCAGCGATGCATATTTTTTACTTCCAGGTTTGATCACTGACACCTTCGGACGGATATACTTATATTCCCCCACTTTTGTTTTGTTTCGTTATTTATTTTACAATCCTTGCATCACTCTTACTACCATACCATTTATTTATTGCTTGCAGGGGACTGGGGGTGATGGTTGGGAGGGGGCAGACGCCTGGTTAGCAAGTTGATGTTTTGTGCCGTGCTGCCTTTACATTTACATTTACATTTAAGTCATTTAGCAGACGCTCTTATCCAGAGCGACTTACAAATTGGTGCGTTCACCTTAAGACATCCAGTGGAACAGCCACTTTACAATAGTGCATCTAAATCTTTTAAGGGGGGTGAGAAGGATTACTTTATCCTATCCTAGGTATTCCTGAAAGAGGTGGGGTTTCAGGTGTCTCCGGAAGGTGGTGATTGACTCCGCTGTCCTGGCGTCGTGAGGGAGTTTGTTCCACCATTGGGGGGCCAGAGCAGCGAACAGTTTTGACTGGGCTGCGCGGGAACTGTACTTCCTCAGTGGTAGGGAGGCGAGCAGGCCAGAGGTGGATGAACGCAGTGCCCTTGTTTGGGTGTAGGGCCTGATCAGAGCCTGGAGATACTGAGGTGCCGTTCCCCTCACAGCTCCGTAGGCAAGCACCATGGTCTTGTAGCGGATGCGAGCTTCAACTGGAAGCCAGTGGAGAGAGCGGAGGAGCGGGGTGACGTGAGAGAACTTGGGAAGGTTGAACACCAGACGGGCTGCGGCGTTCTGGATGAGTTGTAGGGGTTTAATGGCACAGGCAGGGAGCCCAGCCAACAGCGAGTTGCAGTAATCCAGACGGGAGATGACAAGTGCCTGGATTAGGACCTGCGCTGCTTCCTGTGTGAGGCAGGGTCGTACTCTGCGGATGTTGTAGAGCATGAACCTACAAGAACGGGCCACCGCCTTGATGTTAGTTGAGAACGACAGGGTGTTGTCCAGGATCACGCCAAGGTTCTTAGCGCTCTGGGAGGAGGACACAATGGAGTTGTCAACCGTGATGGCGAGATCATGGAACGGGCAGTCCTTCCCCGGGAGGAAGAGCAGCTCCGTCTTGCCGAGGTTCAGCTTGAGGTGGTGATCCGTCATCCACACTGATATGTCTGCCAGACATGCAGAGATGCGATTCGCCACCTGGTCATCAGAAGGGGGAAAGGAGAAGATTAATTGTGTGTCGTCTGCATAGCAATGATAGGAGAGACCATGTGAGGTTCTTGTTTTTGTGAAAATGTTGCCTGCTGAATGCTAGGCTTAATGCTATGTTAGCTATCAATACTCTTACACAAATGCTTGTGTAGCTATGGTTGAAAAGCATTTTTTGAAAATCTGAGATGACAGTGTTGTTAACAAAAGGCTAAGCTTGTGAGCCAATATATGTATTTAATTTCATTTGCGATTTTCATGAATAGTTAACCTCTTGCTCCTACCTGCCACGCAGGCGTCCCATCTAGAGATCTGGAAATGCAAATGCGCTATGCTAAATGCTAATAGTACTAGTTAAAACTCAAACGTTCATTAAAATACACATGCAGGGTATTGAATTAAAGCTACACTCGTTGTGAATCCAGGCAACAAGTCAGATTTTTAAAATGCTTTTCGGCGAAAGCATGAGAAGCTATTATCTGATAGCATGTAACACCCCAAAAGACCCGCAGGGGACGTAAACAAAATAATTAGCATAGTCGGCGCTACACAAACCGCACAATAAAATATAAAACATTCATTACCTTTGACCATCTTCTTTGTTGGCACTCCTAGATGTCCCATAATCACTATTGGGTCTTTTTTCCGATTAAATCGGTCCATATATAGCCTAGATATCGATCTATGAAGACTGTGTGATCAAGGAAAAGATAGCGTTTTATAACGTAACGTCATTTTTTTAAATTAAAAAAGTCGACGATAAACTTTCACAAAACACTTCGAAATACTTTTGTAATGCAACTTTAGGTATTAGTAAACGTTAATAAGCGATCAAATTAATCACAAGACGAAGTATATTCTATAGCTGTCCGTCTGAAAATACTGTCCGGGTAAATCTCAACCAAAATATCCGGTCGGAGACCTGAAGAAAAAGCCTGTCTCTTGTTCGTTTGACCAAGAAACAAAGACTAGGCAAATGACAAGACTGTTGACGTCGTGTGGAAGCTGTAGGTACTGCAACCTCAGCCCTATTTAATGTCGATCGCCTATAACAATGGGTTGAAGTGGCGGATGGATATATTTTTCCATTTTCAGTGATCAGATTGTCCTGCACTTTTCGATGAAACGCACGTTCTGTTAGTCACAGCCGTGATTTAACCAGTTTTATAAACGTCTGAGTGTTTTCTATCCACACATACTAACATATGCATATACTATATTCCTGGCCTGAGTAGCAGGGCGCTGAAATGTTGCGCGAATTTAAACAGAATGTTCGAAAAAGTAGGGGGTAGGAGTAACAGGTTAACGTTGCGTTATGGTAATGAGCTTGAGGCTATAATTACGCTCCCGTATACGGGATTGCTCGTCGCAACAGGTTAAGGTATTGACAACAGACTGCATAATTAGCCAAATGAGTCCAGGCAACTGAGAACTTTGTTCAGCCCATGGGTTTTAGTGTTTTAGCAATTGAGAAAAACTGTAATGTTTTTCCTCATATCCTGGACTATCGGACCACCATTTTATTACGTTTGCAATTGCAACAAATAATCTGCTCAGACCCCAACCAAGGAGCATCAAAAGTTGATGGCTAGGCAGAGCGAGGTCTGGAAGGGCAAGGACGTCAGAGGACAAAAATCAGTTAACCACCGAACTGAGGAACTCAATTTAACCTTGCGCAATACCCTAGATGCAGTTGCACCATAAAAAAAACACATTTCTCATAAGAAACTAGCTCCCTGGTATACAGAATATACCTGAGCTGTGAAGCAAGCTTCCAGAAAATTGGAACGGAAATGGCGCCACACCAAACTGGAAGTCTTCCGACTAGCTTGGAAAGACAGTACCGTCCAGTATCGAAGAGCCCTTACTGCTGCTCGATCATCCTATTTTTCCAACTTAATTGAGGAAAATAAGAACAATTAGAAATTCCTTTTTGATACTGTTGCAAAGCTAACTAAAAAGCAGCATTCCCCAAGAGAGGATGGCTTTCACTTCAGCAGTAATAAATTCATGAACTTCTTTGAGGAAAAGATCATGATTATTAGAAAGCAAATTACAGACTCCTCTTTAAATCTGCGTATTCCTTCAAAGCTCAGTTGTCCTGAGTCTGCACAACTCTGCCAGGACCTAGGATCAAGAGAGACACTCAAGTGTTTTAGTACTATATCTCTTGACACAACGATGAAAATAATCATGGCCTCTAAACCTTCAAGCTGCATACTGGACCCTAATTCCAACTAAACTACTGAAAGAGCTGCTTCCTGTGCTTGGCCCTCCTATGTTGAACATAATAAACGTCTCGCTATCCACCGGATGTGTACCAAATTCACTAAAAGTGTCAGTAATAAAGCCTCTCTTGAAAAAGCCAAACCTTGACCCAGAAAATATAAAAAACTATCGGCCTATATCGAATCTTCCATTCCTCTCAAAATGTTTAGAAAAGGCTGTTGCGCAGCAACTCACTGCCTTCCTGAAGACAAACCATGTATACGAAATGCTTCAGTCTGGCCTTTGTCTGGCCGTGGGCCTCTCTCCCGACTAGAGTCCCACCAGCCCTCTGTAGTGCTTATGTATGTGTAGGTGTGCGTAAATATAATTACTATTTGTACTTTATTACTATTTTCTCTTAGCATTTTAGTATTATGTATGTGTATATTTTAAATCAGTGTAGATTGTTATTCTGGGGTATGAATGTTTGTATGTGTATGTGTGCATATGGATGTATATACATATTCTTTAAATATATATTTTTATATATGATTTTTTTGTGTGGGTATGTATACATACATGTATATGTATGGATGTGTGTGTGTGTGTATGTATATATATGTATATATAGGTATGTGTATGTGTGTATGTATAGGTGTATGTATGTATGTGTGTATATATATATAAGGTATATATTTTTACTTATTTTTTATTAAACATATTTTTTTTATGGGGGGAACGTTTAATTTAACAAATCCTTGTTCCGATCTCCTGACCCACAGTATGTAAAGGTACGGCTGACTATGTCGGTTGCGGATGGTTTATTTTTTGACCGGCAGTGCTTAGCAATATTATCTTGAGGCTATATCTTGCTTATCTCTGGGATTGACCTAGGATGACGCTTAAATGCGCAATATGTTTAAGTTGCAACTTATTCGGTTTAGGTTTATTAGATGCTAACTGAACACTTAACTCGCAGGAGCCTCCTCAGTTCATATGTTAGTAGAAGTTCTAGGATAGTGAGAGGTGAACGTATAGTTGGGATTTTATTTTTGTTTTACCTCTTGTTCGAGGTCGCGCTGTGCTTTTTTGGCATCGGCCAGACAATGTGTTTATTATTTTTATTTTTCCTTTTTTTTCTCTCCTGTTTGTACATGCCTGTTAAATGTGGGTTGATGGGGGGGTAAGTGTTGGGGAAATTAGGGGAACAGGGTGGGAAGTAAAGGTGCGTGCAGGGGGGGGAGGGGTGGGTTGGATACTGCTCGGGTGTAGGTGCTACATATGCTGATCGTGATGGTTTGGTGCGCTTTCTTACCTTTTTATCAAGTTACATGGTATGCAGGCCACCATAGGAACTACAAATGAGAGGAGGGCTGGGCTTACATTCACTTCCTGGAATGTCAAGGGTTTAAACGAACCAATTAAGAGGGGCAAGGTCCTAGCCCACTTGAAAGCACTCTCGTCTGATATTATATTTTTGCAAGAAACCCATCTGAAGAATAACTCTCATAGCAGACTTAAGTGTAGGTGGGTGGGGCAAGTGTATCACTCTAACTTCTCTGCCAAAACGAGAGGCACAGCGATTCTGGTACGGAAAGGAATTCCCTTTCTACATAAAACCACTATTGCGGATAAAGAGGGTCGGTATGTGATCGCAATAGGAGAAATCCACTCTGCCTCAGTAACTCTACTAAATATCCATGGGCCAAACATTGACAACCCCTCTTTTTTCAAAAGAGTCCTTGCCCTGATTCCAGATATCTCCCATACTAACCTGGTCATTGGAGGGGACCTTAACTGTGTGCTAGACCAATATTTGGATAGATCCTCTACCCAGCGAACCCCTACCTCCTATTCAAGCAAATTCTTGAATACCTACATAAAAAATTCAAACTTATTTGATATATGGAGGATCGCTAACCCTACGGGTAGGGAATACTCCTTTTACTCTCATGTTCACAAGGTTTACACTCGAATTGACTACTTTTTGTTGGATGCTAGACTACTCCCCTATACCTGTAATGTGAGATATCATGATATTATAATCTCGGACCACAGTCCACTCACCTTCTCCCTGAGATTGGGTGACATTGTACCAAACGAGAGGGTCTGGAGGTTGAATCCTCAGCTCCTCACAGAACCAACATTCTGTGAATATCTTAAAGACCCAATAAAAAAAATATTTGATACCAACGACAACACAGAGACCTCCCCAGCATTATTGTGGGAAACACTGAAGGCTTATCTGAGAGGCTGTATCATCTCCTTTCAGGCTGCCAGGAGTAGGCAAAACAGAGGAAAACTGGAAGAACTAGAGGGACAAATTCACTTACTGGATAGGGAGAATGCTAGCCACCCATCTATGGAGAAACATTAAAAAAATTACCTCTTTAAAATTTGAATATAATCAGATTCTCTCAGCTAAAATTGCTAAATCTTTTCTCTATGCCAAGCAAAAATATTTTGAGTTTGGTGACAAACCACACAAATTACTCGCCAGACAACTTCGAAAAAATGTGAGTGACCGAATGATTCACAGGGTTAAATCTGCATCTGGGGAATTACTCTCTTCCCCCAAAGACATCAATGACAGATTCCGGCAGTTTTATGAGACTCTATATACATCTAAAGCGGATCCTAACCCCTTAATTATGCAAACATTTTTGGAGGACTGTAGTCTTCCTGCCCTGAACCAGGAAGATTCTAACTTCCTGAATAAGGAAATATCTCTTGATGAAATTCGAGAAACAATTAAATCTCTAAAGAGTGGGAAGACCCCAGGCCCAGATGGATACCCTGGTGAATTCTATAAAACATTCAGCAACATGCTCTCCCCCTATCTGCACAAAATGTTGATTCAGGCCAATGAGGATGGAGCTCTCCCTTCTACTTTGGACGAAGCGTTCATTACAGTTATACATAAGAAGGGTAAAGATCCAGAAGAGGTAGGGTCATACAGACCAATATCTCTCCTTAATACAGACCAAAAGATTTTAGCAAAAACTCTGGCTAACAGGCTTAGCACTTTAATTGGCAAACTGGTCCATTCGGATCAGACCGGCTTTATCCCTAACAGAAACTCATTCTTCAATCTCAGGCGCCTCTTCAATATTATGTATTCTCAGAGGTTACCCAACGTGGACATTGCCGTCATATCTCTTGACGCCGAAAAGGCCTTTGACCAAGTTGAGTGGCCCTATCTATTCAAGGTCCTACAGAAATGTAATATTGGAGATAGGTTCATAAATTGGATCCAGCTTTTATATAGGAACCCCCTGTGCCAGAATACTCACTAACCAATCATTGTCGCCCCGATTTAACCTCAACACGGGGACAAGGCAGGGTTGTGCGCTGTCGCCTATGCTCTTCGCCCTAATTAGCGAACCGCTCGCTCAGACGATTAGATCTCATGCAGCAATACACGGCTATAATACTAAAGATACTCTAAATAAGATCTCCCTATACGCAGATGACATCCTCCTCTATGTAACAGAACCCCAGGCTAGTATCCCAGCTATTCTTGATGTGATCAATTTGTTTGGTACCTTCTCGGGATACAGAATAAATTGGAACAAGAGTGAATTAATGCCCATAAGGTCGCAAAATACCTCCCGGCTAGAACATCTCCCATTTAAGTCTCCCATCTTCAGATTTAAGTTCCCATCTCCCATTTAAGTTATCTTCAGAAAAATTTACCTACCTAGGAATTGTAGTTACCAAACAATACTCCTTACTATTTAAAGAGAATTTCCACCCTCTCTGATACAAAAACTCAAAGCAAACATACTATTTTGGAGAACTCTCCCAATTTCTCTGCTCGGAAGAATTAATGCCATTAAAATGGTCTTCCTCCCACAACTGCTCTACCTATATCAGAACATCCCAGTATTCATACCTAAATCCTTTCATAAACAACTGGACTCAATTATCAATCCTTTCATCTGGGATTATAAAACACACAGGATAGGTAAAAAACACCTCTGTAAATCCAAGATGGAAGGAGGATTGTCTCTCCCAAATTTGATATTTTATTACTGGGCCGCTAACCTCCGCATTGTTACGTTTCTGTTGGATGACGTACTCCCGGCATCCAGCTGGCTTAGTATGGAGCGTGAGGAGTGTCACCCCTTCTCTATTGGCGCTGTGATTTTGTCGCCTGTCAATCTGGTGATGTCACTTTATTGTAACAATCCTATAATACATAGCACAGTCCGAATCTGGAAGCAAATTAAAGTCCACTTTGAGCTCAGACCAATGTCATTCATGCTCCCTGTCGCCAGGAATCCCTCCTTTGCCCCTTCTAACCTTGATAACACCTTTGAGCGATGGGGAGAGTTGGGGATAAGTACCATAGGGGATTTATACATAGAAGGGACCTTTGCTTCCTTTGAGCTGCTGAGGGAAACTTATAATCTTCCCAGAAGTAATTTTTTCAGATACCTACAAATTAGAGACTACGTTAGAAAACACCTCCCAACATTTGGGAATGCTAAACCTTCCATGTTTGACGGATGCATAAAAATATGCCCCACCTCAGATAAACTGATATCGCGTCTATATGATGCATTTCAATCTGTTAGCACACCCTCTACTGATGCCATCAAGGCAAAATGGGAGAAGGAACTAGGGACTGACATCTCAGTGGCAGACTGGGAAGAGAGCTTGGAGTATATCCACACATGCTCCATTAATTCCAGACATCGTCTCATACAATTCAAGGTATTACACAGATTACACTATTCCAAAACTAAACTGCATAGGATATTTCCTGACACATCCCCTACATGTGATAAATGTCAGGCTACGCAGGGTACACTACTCCACTGCTTTGCCCTATGCTCTAGCTTGCATGGTTATTGGTGTGGAATTTTTAGGATCCTCTCTGAAGTTTTGGAGACTTCAATAGATCCAGACCCGCTTCTGATAATCCTGGGAGTATCTGAGTCCCTAAACGGATTAACCAACCCCCAAAAACAACTAATCTCGTATGGTCTCATCTCGGCAAAAAAACTAATCTTGTTGTTTTGGAAAAGGAGGGAAGCGCCCTCTACCAAATTATGGCTCAGTGAATTGGCAAACACTGTACACTTAGAAAGAATGAGATATATTCTGAACAATAAATTATCAACATTTGATAAAATCTGGCAGCCTTTCCTCTCCTACTTGGACGAGTCGGCGCTGTGAATTTGTACTTATTAACGCACTCTCAATTGTAATATTTTAATCTACCTTTGGGCAGCGTGTGCTGGCCCTACCACCCGAGCAGTTGGGGGGGGAATAGGGGGGACATCTTTCCTCTTTCTTTCTACATGTCCTTGTTTTGTATGTCGTGTTTTGTATTATTTGTTCTGCACCCAGAACTCTGGGTCTTGTTTTTCCTGTATGCTCTTTTATGTTTAGATAAGAATTGTATACCTGTCATGTATACCTACCTATACACCATACTTGTGTGTGTTTAATAAAAATATTTGAAACAAAAAGTGGTGGCATGATATTCAAATGGGAAAGGCCAAATATGGTTGACAGTGAGGCATGCTTTCCTCAAATCAAATCAAATGTATTTATATAGCCCTTCGTACATCAGCTGATATCTCAAAGTGCTGTACAGAAACCCAGCCTAAAACCCCAAACAGCAAGCAATGCAGGTGTAGAAGCAATTGAATGGATACATCTGTACGAGCCACAATCTGTAAGATTTCCAGTCACTCCTTGATTTTTTTTAACATGACTTATGTAATGCCACAAGGCTTGATATACAGTATCATGTGTGTATAAGTGATTTAAATTAGATGGACCTTGACCTATTTTCCTGGTCTGGGAGTTATAGTGTTCCTTGGTTTGGGATTTGAAATGAGAGAAGCATGCTGATTACTGTTTAATGAGAAGTTATACAATTTAAATACCCAGGCCAGTGTTCCTGACAGGGATTTTCATCATGGACAATGAGGGCTGCCAAAAACAAAGGACTGATGTGGCAGATGAGTGATGTTGGGTATATAATAAGGATAAAGCTCAGCAAGTAAGGAAGGGTTGACAACTAAATTAACAGCACACTTTGACCAGGCAGAATAAACGGTTGTTTTTCTTACGGAATTAGTTCTAGTTAAATTGACAATATTACAGGTTACAATATTTTACATAGCTTACGTAGACCTAAGAACTACTACCACCATTAATTATTTAGTAAAGTTATATTTGAAAGGCATTTATATCTTATTACATGGCTTTTTGTAAGGCAAAGAACACGGCAACAGATATCCAACACTGTCACCTGCAAATACAGGCTGGTCTCATACACTAGATGTAACATAGTAAACATATGGTTACATGAGACAGATGGTTACCTTAGGCAAAAACTGAAGTAGGGTGGTTGGTCACGGTGGATGAGTGTAGTGAACGTTTAGCAACTCAAAGATTTCAACTACTTAGTACTTTTGATCTACTTTGCAACTACTTAGCATGTTAGCTAACCCTTCTCCTAACCTTAACCCTTTTAGCTAACCCTTCCCCTAACCCTAACTCTTTTAGCTAAACATTCCCCTAACCTTAACCATTTAACCTAACTCATAAACATAACCCTAACCTTAACAAAAGGGCTTCTCAACAGTTTTTACCCCCAAGTCATAAAACTCCTGAACAGGTAATCAAGTTACTATTTGCATTGTGTGCCTCCCCCAAACCCTCTTTTTACGCTGCTGCTACTCTCTGTTTATCATATATGCATAGTCAATTTAACTATACATTCATGTACATTCTACCTCAATTGGGCCGACCAACCAGTGCTCCGGCACATTGGCTAACCGGGCAATCTGCATTGTGTCCCGCCACCCACCACCCACCAACCCCTCTTTTACGTTAATGCTACTCTCTGTTCATCATATATGCATAGTCACTTTAACCATATCTACATGTACATACTACCTCAATCAGCCTGACTAACCGGTGTCAGTATGTAGCCTCACTACTTGTAAAGCCTGGCTACTGTATATAGCCTTTCTGTTTGCTGTTGTTTTATTTCTTTACTTACCTATTGTTAACCTAACACATTTTTTTGCACTATTGGTTAGAGCCTGTAAGTAAGCATTGCACTGTAAGGTCTACACCTGTTTTATTCGGCGCATGTGACAAATAAACTTTGATTTGATTTGATTAGATTTTAGGCTATAATTTTATGTTGATAGCTGTATGATTAGACTAAAGTATGCACTGATGCTAATACACACTTATGCTAGTTAAAATTATTTTAAATGTCTCAGGTCTAATCTATTTCCAAATTAAAAAAGAAATAGTAAACACAAATAAAAATTACAAATATTTCACTCGAAAACAGCAACACTCGAAAACAGCAACAATTCTGCTGTTAGTAGTGGCTACTATGAAGAATCTCAACTATTAAATATATTTTGATTTGTTTAACACTTTTTTGGTTACTACATGATTCCATATGTGTTATTTCATAGTTTTGATGTCTTCACTACTATTCCACAATGTAGAAAATAGTAAAAATTAAGAAAAACGACATTTTTGACTAAGCTTGCTCAGCGTATTCATGCAAATGTTATATACAGAATGTTTCACAATATTAAAGTATTGGACTCTGTTAAACATATAGGTCATAGAAAGTAATACCAGCAGTGTGGCAGCTTATTCAGAGGTGGTTGAATAAGCTCAAGCCTGATGTCAGGTAACAAGTTATTGGCATGGAAGAGGAAAGGACTGACTTAAAGAAGATCTAAAGATCTGGTAAGGGAACACAAACATGAACATGACAGTAAAAATAAATAGTGTTTGAGGTAAGGATGACATTTTACATTTCAATCATTTAGCAGATGCTCTTTTCCAGAGTGACTTACATTTAACTAGTGCATTCACCTTAAGATAGCTAGGTGACCACATACTGTTCTCCTTGCAGTTCCTATCATGGGCTTTTTCAGGAGCATACCTTATTCTGACATAGTAATAGGTTACCCATTTAGATAGAGAATTAGAGGACTGTTTGCTTGGTTCTTAGGTCTACTGCAGTTGGCTGAGGATGTTGACTTGAAATGTATTCTCTTTGATCAGTGCTATGATTGTGGGTCACTGAAACCCCCTTTTAGAAACGGTTATCCTACACTTTTGACCCATCCAGTGGTTTGTTGAGACAAGCTTTGTTACTTGGGGCCTTTACATGCTCCCGGTAGTAATTTAATTGGCCATTTATAAGACAAACTGAGTCAGTGAGAAACACAACATGAAATTGCAGTATGTAGAGTGGTAACACTGTATAATCGTTTAATGAATAAGCATTCATACATATTATACATATTTATAAATTGTGTATCTAAAATGTCATTATTTGTAAACATGCATAATAATTTAGAAACATTATACGAATCCCAATTCATAAGCAATTATGGCACATGTAATAATTTATAAAACATGTATAAGCTTATTCATGAAAATGATAGTAAAGGGTAATCAAGTAATCTTTACAGTAGTTTACCTATTAGCCAGTCTTCTGAACTAGTATTCATTTTGAATCGTTTTTACAATACTACTATTCTGTGACTCTTATAATGACCTTGTTGTTTATTCAGACATTTTTACAAATCTGTATCTAGAATCAACAAGAATCGAGCAAATTGATTAATTTAAGGAGGCCACACCAGATAATGAATGTAATGTTCAGGATTGGTATCATTGTATAGCATCCATCCAGTATTTGAAACGTTGTAATGTGTGAGAGATTAATGGAATACACCAGAAACAATTAATTGGAATATACACAAATTATCTAGCTGATTAGTATTGTCATAGGAGAACAATGCCTTGGATGGATCAGTGTTTGATTTGCATATTTTCGTAATGTCCTCATGGGAATACAGGAAAATGAACACCACTTCTAATTATTTTATTTTATTTGGAGGTAGGAGAGAAGGAGTGCAACCATCTATCTTTGACATTTTCCTCCTCTTCTTCTTGTCTTGATTGTCTGTGATAGGCATGGCATAATTCACCCTTCCCACCGGATCCATTTGGTTCCTCCTCCTCAGGAAGTGGAGACGCCAGAGACAAGGACTGCCTTCAGCTGCTGCCTTTCTGACGGTGCCTGCGATCGCTCTGCGATGCCCTGTTCATTTCTAGCGAGGAGCTGCAGGCAGTAGCGAGAGACCACGCAGGGGAAGGATGCATTTAAAGCAGGATGTGTGCTGGATGCTGGGAGACACGGCAGCGATAGCAGCAGCAGCAGCAAGCACGGAGGGCCTGGGAAGCGCCCACCCCCTCTCTCTCCTCCTTTTCCTCCCCCCCTGCAGGACCATGCTTGCGTGAGGGATGAGGCTGTGCACAGGGACGCCAGGCCAGAGCTGCGGCCTACTTCTTCTCACAAGAGCCGGGCTCTCGACTGCAAGATCTGTGAACGCTTTGCCACCATCAAATCAGCATCTTTGGTAGGCAGGCTCCCTCTCCCGCTGGGAGGGTCTCTCTCTCCATCCTCTCAGCAGTACATCTGTAGCCATGGCAACCGGATCCCGTTAATAAGTGTTGTTTTTTTCCATCCTCAGGTTCCCCCCTCTGCTTTCATGTGTGTGTAATCGTTTGGATTGATATCAAATCTCTTTCTATATCTGTTTATCGTGATGTGTTTTTGGTTATTGATTTACAGGCTATGTGTAGACGTACCTTTAGCATTTTCATCCCAGAATAGTAGGCCTGCAAAACAGGCTCATACCTATTGAGCTCTCCATTTGTGGCTACATACACTATGGACGTGACAGATGTATTAGCATGAAGAACACCACATTGACATTCAAGACACCCTTCTTATGTTCATGTATGTAGCTCTTATAATTGATGATGCATGTGCTATGCTACTAGCATGAAATCTGAGCTGAGCAGCCATGATCATTTAGTGAAGAGGAGCAGTGTGCATTATTTCCTGCCCTGGCTAATACTATCCGCAGATACTGTACCTAATAATCCTCAAGAATGTACACCAATTAACAACTGTGCGTGTTTGTTTGTTTGTGTGTGTGTGTGTGTGTGTATGTGTGCATGTTTGTATGTGTGAAAGTTATGAAAGAATTTGTGACAGGTGGCCATAGAGGCCATCTTTAGTTATAATTGATTGGACTTTACACGTTGGACTAAAAGGCTAATGAGAATATATTTAGTAAATTCTGGAATGAATTTACTGTAGTTATACTACATCAAGGGTGATATTCAGAGACAGTGATCTAGAGTACGCGCAACTACATAGAACCAAATGAATACTGCAGTTACCCTTAGGTGTACTGTATATAGTCTTTTTGAGGTCTCTCTTCTCTATTTCACTGAAGGTATTCTTGCAAAGATCATAAAATATGTCAAGTTATGTGTCAGATTCACGAAGGATATTGTTCTACTGTATTTTACAGTCTATTACTCAGTGCGACTAGGGTACTCGTGTTTCTCCCTTTGTAAGTCCATATTTAACGATATAGTTCAGTACATTTTAATTGTACAGTAGGTATCTCAGGCCTCTTGCTTTTCACACCTGACTGTTCTCTCTGTGCCCTCTGACCCCCTGAACCCTGTGTCCAGGTCACCAGGTAGATCCAGGAGCATGAGCAGGACTCTGAGCTGCGGGAGCAGATGTCTGGGTATAAGCGCATGCGGCGGCAGCACCAGAAGCAGCTGATCGCCCTGGAGAACAGGCTGAAGGCGGAGATGGACGAGCATAGGCTCCGGTTGCAGAAGGAAGTAGAGACCCACGCCAACAACACTTACATTGAACTGGAGAGACTGGCTAAACGGCACACCGTTCACACAGACAAAGAGGTGAATAATGTTGTTGCATGGTAGGACAGTGGGTCTTGGTTGCTGTGAATGAAAATGTAAACTGAAGATGTTCCAGCCCCTTGATTAGATTGCATCCGTAGCATTTTGTCCTTTCAGCATAATGTAAGAATTTTAAAAAGCACATCGAAGGGAGGAAATCAACAAAATAAATCTTGGACATTTCGAATGTTCCCGTACAGATAAAGGCAGCTACAGCAGAGGAGAAGAGGATCCAGCAACAGATCATTGCCCAGCAAAAGAAGGAGCTGACCACCTTCGTAGACAACCAGAAAAAAGAGTACAGGCTCTATAAAGACAAGATCAAAGAGGTAAATGCATAAATCATTTACAATTTTTTTCCCCTTGGTCTGTGATTACACTGTTTGATTTTTCCATGGATTCCATGCAATACCCATTATGCCCTGGTTCTTATCTGGATGTTGCAGGAGATGAATGAGGAGCCCAGTACGCCCAAGGAGGAGAAGCAGGAGCGTCTTTCCAGGCACAAGGAGACGGTGCAGCGCTCACAGGCTGAGGATGAGGCCCACCTTCTGAACCAGCAGAGGCTGGTCTATGACAGGAGCTGCCGTGCTCTGAAACGCAGGACACTGGTCAAGAGGCACGAGTTCGAACAGGAGCAAATGAGAGAGGTACAGTTCCTCTCTGATATTTAGCTTGCCAATGATGCTGATAGAATTGCCTCTAGAATTGTCACCCCAACCTCTTTTGTTAAATGGCCTAATTTGCATTGTAGAAATCTGAAGTACTGTATATTCAAAATGAAATGAGGAGATGAGGAATATGTCCCACCCCAGGAGCTGAATAAGAAGAAGACCCAGAAGGAGATGGAGCAGGCCCTGATGATCCGACAGGACGAGTCCACTCAGGAGCTGGAGCGCAGGCAGCTGCAGACACTGCAGAGGCTCCGTGTTGAGCTGATCTTCCTGCAGCACCAGACCGAGTTGGAGAACCAGGAGGAGTACAACGGCCGGCGGCAGAGAGAGCTGCACAGGAAGCACGCCCTGGAGCAGCGGCAGCAGCCCCGGAACCTCAAGGTGCATAGAATCTATACTACAGCTGTTGCACTGTACATTTGGTTTAGTAAGAGCCAATGATAAATCATTGTGTGTCTGCACATCAAGGCAAAGATCCTTGAATTAAAGTCGCACCCCTGATCAGACTGAAGCTCAGCCGGTAGTAATAACCGGCAAAATGATTGTTTCTTACTGTATGTTTCTTACGATTGTTTCTTTCTTTCTATTTGGAGATGTTGGAGATGCAGATCAAGAAACAGTTCCAGGACACGTGTAAGGTGCAGAACAAGCAGTACAAAGCCCTGAGGAACCATCAGCTTGAGGTCTCTCCTAAGAGCGAGCACAAGGCCATCCTAAAGTCACTGAAGGAGGAGCAGACACGCAAGCTCGCTGTGCTGGCCGAGCAGTACGAGCAGAGCATCAATGAGATGATGGCCTCACAAGCGGTAAGGGCACTACTCACCCTTAACCTCCAAACAGGCACACAATGCTTACTGCTACATGTCTTTTTTAACCCTCTCTCTCTTTCCCTTGTCTCTGTGGTCCCCCAGATGCGTCTGGAGGAGGAGCAGGAAAAGGAGTGCCAGGCGTTGAAGCAGCAGCTGCAGCAGGAGATGGAGCTACTGGATGCCTACCAGAGCAAGACCAAGGCCCAGACAGAAGCCCAACATGAGAGGGAGCTGCAGATGCTGGGGCAGAAGGTCTCCTTACGCAGGGCCCACCTGGAACAGAAGGTATGTTTTGGTTATGTGGTAACACAGTCTCACCTCTTTAAACTGACCACGTCCCTTATTTGATTATCACTTTTGTGTTTTCAGATTGAAGAGGAGCTGGCCTCACTTCAGAAGGAACGCACTGAAAGGATCAAGCAGCTTTTTGAACGGCAGGAGAGGGAGATGGACGCTTTCGATGCAGAGAGCGCTAGGCTGGGGTTTGGGAGCTTAGGATCGCTGGACTTCCCCAAGGAGGACGACAGATGAAAATGGATGTGGTTGTGGAGGACTAGACTCTTTCCTTCTGGTGTATGGTGTAGGCATGTGCCTGCATTCTCACGGTCAACTTCACCATGGCCATCTCTACAGTGATAATGCTGGATAACCCTCTTTCTCTCTTCCTCTCTAGAGTCTTTTAGATACCACATCACAGCATAGAGCGGTCATTTGCCATGGGAACTACTTTTGTTAAACTTTAGAAAAAGGGGAAAATTAAACAAGATTAATTCACATCACAAGTTCAACCAAGTGTGTGTAACTCAAAAGTCTTGCGTTGGAGATTACAAGAATAGAATACTTATAAAAATTTAAAAAAGAACTGACTCTTTCCTCCATGCCATCATCCTCCTTTTGGTATGAATTCAGGAAATTCAGGAAATTTTAGTAAAATTTAGCACTTTGATATGTTTAGGTATTAACCCATCATGTTCATATGATGCTTAATGCGTATGTCACATGGAGGGGCATTGCGATTGTGGAATGTGAGCTGCGGACTACACCGTGGTGTTTAGCTGCTTCTTCTCTCTTTTTTTTCTCACAGAATGTGAATAATACTGTATGTGAATACTGTAAGCTAAAAGAAGGTATTGGGACAGTGTCAGATCTTATATGTAAAACAGTTTTAAAGAGAGATTTTACTTCATTCCATATTGTGCTAAAGCATATGGTCCTTCACTTTTTAAACAATCCCGGTACTTTATTTTTTGTTGTTCAGTATTTAGGATTTATTGGCATCAGTTTGATCAAGCTGTGTATTTTATCAGAATGATTCAACTCCGTCAAACTGGTTATTATTGCATGCACTTTAAAGACACATTCAGGTTGTGAAGTGATGCATGACTCTGTCCAGAGATTTTAGCCGTTTGTAAATAAAAGTGGTCATTGCATTTTTTGTTTTAATCCCTATTGACAAGCGCCATATTTGATATGAAAATGTCACAAATGCCTTTATTTAAGTTGTGCCTATGAAGCGGTTTTGATTTGTCGTTGTTGTTCTTTCATGTTTGTTTAGCACGGCCAATACCATTGATTGTTCCATCCAAATTTGGGAATCATTTAACGTTCACCAATCAAAGGTCTTGTCAAGGACAATGGTTAGAATTGTGCTGTATAACTTTTGATATAAATATTTGTATTTGAGGACATAAATAGGAGATACAGAAGCATTGGTCAATTACTAATGACGGAACTTCACATTATACTTAGAAATATGTTTTTTTCCTTGGTAATGCGGTAGGTCAAACATACTGAAAACTCGAATCACTGAAGACGTTTATCAGATTGTATTAAAAAAAAACACAGTTAAATGGTATCACAGAATTACTGTAAATGCATCGATTAAAAAAAAGAAGCTGTCTGGTAATAGTTAACCAGGCGGATGGTTGCTTTGTTCTGGGTTGCATTCAAGTCGTAGCTGTTTAGTAACCAGATGTACAATGTTTTGCAATGTTCATTGTTGTTATTGCACATACGTTTGCAAAATGTGTCCATTACAGTGACTGGGAAGGAAATTGTTTGGTGCTTGATTTCTAATATCACCATCAGCCTTTGACACAGACAGAATACCGGATTGAATGCCTGTCTATGGATGTTACAACTATTTCAACATGTCCAGGTTTAACAGTTTTGAAAGATTGTTTTAAGTTGAGATCTTTAATGCAACACTGATATTTTGACAGTTGCCTCCAAACCCACTCCCTAGTCCTGTTCCTCACACATTGATATCATTTAAGTGATGGAAATCACGCCCTTCCTAGTTGGTGGGCTGGGAAAGTGAGATTAAGAATGTTAAAATATCTGACACATAAATCCAACAAAACTATGAACTTCAAAATACATTAATAAACAACTAATACTTTCAATGTAATGGCATTATTGATACCTCTAGACTCATGACTTGTGACTTCAAGTGCCAAAGTTATACAGTAGGCTTCAGTTTGGGAATTATTTGGTGTAAATGACTCCATGGAATGGGGCATATTTTGAGGTTGGAAGGTTTTGGAGAATGTACGTTTTCTTGACAAATGGTGTAGATCCATATGCTATTTTCTTTGGGTTGGTTTAACTTGAGACTGGTTCAAACCTGTTATGAACCAAACTTGTTTATGTGGACTTATGTTATCAAGAAAGGGGACTTCCCTAAACTAAGCCACACAGCGTTTCCTGTGTGGTACAGAGATGAAATAAAAGAGATTCTCTTGAAACAAGAGGTCTGCATCAACATCCTGCATCCAATGTCAGTGCTCCCATGAATGAATGTGCAATTATTTCTCTTATTTCCTGTATTATTACCGTACATGCCTTACGTAAAGTATACACCCTGACAATTATGTAAGAAATACACAAATAGTTACAGCATATTAGATTCACTAGAAGTGACAGTCCATATTCCCCACAGTGCTGTGTGTGTGAACCGGTGGTGAGGGAAGTTACCCCTGCAGTGCTTCCTGTTTCCTCGATGCCCTGTGGTCTACCATCTTACAATGCAGACTGTGTATATGTTTGATCTGGCTGTTGGGTAAGGACATTCTCATATGGTAGAGGGGTTGTGGCAAGAGTGGTCTACCCTCACCTGAGTTGTGCTGACAAGGATGTGGTCGAGTGAGTTCCCCCTGACATGAAACACTTCTGAGTTGAAAGGAGGAAATGTGGGTCATAATCATGTACAGTGAAATGAGTGTACTCTTTATATATACGTGCATGTATTATCACAGAGCACAATGACTAGACAGGAACCTAACCAGGATTCATGTTATTCATATTGAGTAAAGCAATGATGTGTAGGTGATTATGACACCTACAGGGAGGTCAAGGGAGTAAGTCCACACATCAAAGTCCGAGACAAGCAGAAATGGACCAACATACATAATTATATATCATGTCTTAGGTTGGCAAAATGTTTCTGTTAAAAATAACTTTTTTCAGTATTGGCTGTTCCGGACGACTGTGTGATCTCACTCTCCGTGGGTGATGTAAGACCTTAAAACCGGTAAACATCAGTGGAGGCTGGTGAGGGGAGAACGGCTCATAATAATGGCTGGTACGGCGCAATTGGAATGGCATCAAACACCAGGAAACCATGTGTTTGATGTATTTGATACCATTCCACTGATTCCGCTCCAGTCATTACCACGAGCCCGTCCTCCACAATAAAGGTGGCACCAACCTCCTGTGGTTAACATTCACAAGGCCACGGTGCCAGACAGATTACCAGGACACGTACTCAGAGAATGCTCTAACCAGCTGGCAAGTGTCTTGACTGAAATTTTTAACCTCTCCCTGACCCAGTCTGTAATACCTACATGTTTCAAGCAGACCACCATAGTCCCTGTACCGAAGAACGCCAAGGTAACCTGTCTAAATGATTATCGCCCCGTAGCAGTGAAATGCTTTGAAAGGCTCATCATGGCTCATCATGGCTCATCATGACTCATCATGGCTCACATCAACACCATTATCCCAGACATTCTGGACCCACTCCAATTCTCATACCGGCAAAGTTTCCTAAAAATAAATTCAGCACTAAGAAATTTTTGGGTCTGCTCAGCGCAAATTTCAACGATGTGAAAAGTCTGTTCAACACTGAGGCTGTACCCGCTTGAAGTTACAGTTTCAGACAGTGGTCAAGTAGGCTACTGTGGCTATTTGATCATAATTTAGGTCTACCAGAGTGGCCAAACATCAAAAACAGTGGGGAAAATGCATCCCATAACACTTTAACATGGAAATAGCTGTTTTATCTTTCAGCCAGTAGCAGTCAATGTGTGGTGTTCAATGTTGGCCTACATTCCATGAGACGTTTGAAAAAAACATGCAGGGCTTGATATTAACCACATGTCCTTCAGACAAGGAGGTGACTGAAAATGTTTTTGTGTTGTTTGATGTAAGAAACCACTTCACAAAATAAAATGCATTATTATTCCCATACCATTATTACAGAGAATTAAACAAATTATGCTACCCTCCGCCGATTGTCAATTTAGCTTATTCAAGCCTGTCTCAAAATACAACACTGCCTCTTTAAGACAGAAAAGCTCTTGCTGTCATAGAGATCCTTTTTATGTCTCTATTTTGGTTTGGTCAGGGCGTGAGTTGGGGTGGGTATTCTATGTTCTATGTTGTGTAGTTCTATGTTTTGGCCGGGTAGGGTTCTCAATCAGGGACAGCTGCCTATCGTTGTCTCTGATTGAGAACTATACTTAGGCTGCCCTTTCTCCCACCTGTGTGGGAAGTTGACTTTGTTTAGGGCACATAGCCTTTAGCTTCACAGTTTGTAGTGTTTATTGTTTTGCCTGCCGTCATCTTAAATAAAGAATAAGTACGCTCACCAAGCTGCACCTTGGTCCTCCTCCTTCAACAGCCGTGACAGAACTTCCCACCAACAACGGACCAAGCAGCGTGGTAAGGAGGAGCAGCATGTCCAGGATTCATGGACTTGGGAGGAGATCCTGGACGGTAAGGGACCCTGGAGGCAGGCTGGGGATTATCGCCGTCCATGGGAGGAACTGGAGGCAGCAAGAGCAGAGCGGCAGCGCTACGAAGGGACTCGGCTAGCAAGGAAGCTCGAGAGGCAGCTCCCCCCCCCAAAACATTTTTTTTTGGGGGGGGGGGACACGGGGAAGTGTGGCTGAGTCAGGTTGGAGACCTGAGCCAACTCCCCGTGCTTACCGTGGCGAGCGTCGTACTGGTCAGGCACCGTGTTATGCGATGGAGCGCACGGTGTCTCCAGTGCGCGCGCACAGCCCGGTGTGCTACCTTCCAGCTCCCCGAATCGGCTGGGCTAGAGTGGGCATCCAGCCAGGTCGGAGAATGCCGGCTCAGCGCATCTGGCCGCCAGTACGACTCTACAGCCCGGGATATCCTGCGGCAGCTGTGCGTCCTGTGCCCCCGCCCCCCGCATCTGCAGGGCGAAAATAACCATCCAGCCAGGACGGGTTGTGCAGGACGCTCAAGACCTCCAGTGAGCCTCCACGGCCCAGTGTATCCTGTGCCTGTCCCCAGAAGGACAGGGCCTCCTGTATGTCTCCCCAGCCTGGTGAGCCCTGTGGCAGCTCAACGTACCAGACTGCCCATATGTCTCCTTCCTCCAGTGATGATCCATGGCAAGAAGCCTCCAGTGATGATCCATAGCACGAAGCCTCCAGTGGTGATCCATGGCACGAAGCCTCCAGCGACGGTCCCCAGCCCGGAGCCTCCAGCGACGGTCCCCAGCCCGGAGCCTCCAGAAATGGTGTCCAGCCCGGAGCCTCCAGAGACGTCCTTCAGCCCAGAGCCTCCAGAGATGTCCTTCAGCCCGGAGCCTCCAGAGACATCCTTCAGCCTGGAGCAGCCCGGAGCCTCCAGAGACGTCCTTCAGTCCGGAGCCTCCAGAGACGTCCTTCAGTCCGGAGCCTCCAGAGACATCCTTCAGTCCGGAGCCTCCAGAGACGGTCCCCAGTCCGGGGCCCGCTACGAGAGTCCCCAGTCCGTACTGCCCAGTACATCACTGGGACTGAGCTCTCTGCCATCCAGGACCTCTATACCAGGCGGTGTCAGAGGCAGGCCCTAAAAATTGTCAAAGACTCCAGCCACCCAAGTCATTGATTGTTCTCTCTGCTAACAAGCGGCACCGACGTCTGGCACCAGCAGGACTCTGAACAGCTTCTACCCCCAAGCCATAAGACTGCTAAATAGTTAACCAAATAGCTCCATGGACTATCTGCAATGACCCTTTTTGCACTAACTCTTTTTGACTCCATGCACACACACTGGACTCTACCCACACACACACACTTACACACTCATCACATACGCTGCTGCTACTGTTTATCTATCCTTTTGCCTAGTCACTTTATCTCTACCTACTGTATATGTACAGTTGAAGTCAGAAGTTTACATACACGTAGGTTGGAGTCATTAAAACTCGTTTTTCAACCACTCCACAAATTTCTTGTTAACAAACTATATTTTTGGCAAGTCAGTTAGGACATCTACTTTGTATATGACACAAGTGATTTTTCCAACAATTGTTAACATACAGATTATTTCACTTCTAATTAATTGTATCACAATTCCAGTGGATCAGACGTTTACATATTCTAAGTTGACTGTGCCTTTAAACAGCTTGGAAAATTACAGAAAATGATGTCATGGCTTTAGAAGCTTCTGATAGGCTAATTGACATAATTTGAGTCAATTGGAGGTGTACCTGTGGATGTATGTCAAGGCCTACCTTCAAACTCAATGCCTCTTTGCTTGACATCATGGGAAAATCAAAAGAAATCAGCCAAGAGCTCAGAAAAAAATTATAGACCTCCACAAGTCTGGTTCATCCTTGGGAGCAATTTCCAAATGCCTGAACGTACCACGTTCATTTGTACAAACAATAGTACGCAAGTAGAAACACCATGGCACCACGCAGCTGTCATACCGATCAGGAAGGAGACAAGTTCTGTCTCCTAGAGATGAACGTACCTTGGTGCGAAAAGTGCAAATCAATCACAGAACAACAGCAAAGGACCTTGTGAAGATGCTGGAGGAAACAGGTACAAAAGTACCTATATCCACAGTAAAACTAGTCCAATATCGACATAACCTGAAAGGCCGTACAGCAAGGAAGAAGCCACTGCCTCAAAACCGCCATAAAAAAAAGCCAGACTACAGTGTGCGACTGCACATGGGGACAAAGATCAAACTTTTTGGAGAAATGTCCTATGGTCTGATGAAACACAAATAGAACTGCTTGGCCATAATGACCATCATTATGTTTGGAGGAAAAAGTGGGACACTTGCAAGCCGAAGAACATCATGTTGTGGGGGTGCTTTGCTGCAGGAGGGACTGGTGCACTTCACAAAATAGATGGCATCATGAGGAGGAAAATGATGTGGATATATTGAAGCAACATCTCAAGACATCAGACAGGAAGTTAAAGCTTGGTCGCAAATTCCAAAGTTGTGGCAAAACGGCTTAAGGACAACAAAGTCAAGGTATTGGAGTGGGCATCACAAAGCCCTGGCCTCAATTCCAAAGAAAATTTGTAGGCCGAACTGAAAAAGCATGTGCGAGCAAGGAGGCTTACAAACCTGACTCAGTTACACCAGCTCTGTCAGGAGGAATGGGCCAAAATTCACCCAACTTATTGTGCGAAGCTTGTGGAAGGCTACCCGAAACATTGGAGCCAAGTCAAACAGTTTAAAGGCAATGCTACCAAATACTAAGTGAGTGTATGTAAACTTCTGACCCACTGGGAATGTGATGAAAGAAATAAAAGCTGAAATAAATCATTCTCTCTACTATTATTGACATTTCACGTTCTTAAAATAAAGTGGTGATCCTAACTGAGCTGAAACAGGTAATTTTTACTAGGATTAAAAAAACTGAGAAAACTGAGTTTAAATTTATTTGGCTTAGGTGTATGTAAACTTCTGACTTCAACTGTACATATCTACCTCATATACCTGCACATAGACTCGGTACTGGTACCCTGTGTATATAGCTAAGTTATCGTTACTCATTGAGTATTTATTCCTTATTATTTATTTTATTTTTCTATTCATTTTTCTTTTTACTGTTTTTACATTATTTCATTTTATTCTGCATTGTTGGGAATGGCCCGTAAGTAAGTATTTCACTTTTAGTCTATACTTGTTGTTTACGAAGCATGTGACAAATACCATCTGATTTGGCTCCACCTTGGTAATTAATTTCACACATGTCATCACTGATCATTCATCATTGTTTTGGTCATGGTTGGTTCAATCAAAAATGGAGTAGCCGGTTTATTAGTTATAAACAACATCATAGTTGGACCGAAATCATATGCTGAAAGTGGGCTTCTCTGAAACACAGATGTACAAAACAGGAGTTTCCTGAGAAAATCAACTTGTGGGTTTCAAGAGCTTTGAGGTGTGTCTTGGTTTGGTGTTGGGACAAGACAGACACTACAGGGTGTGGTGCGGTTGTTTCCTGGCCCACTTTGGTGACTCTCACCCTTTCTTTACACTGTCTTTTACACACACCCAAATGTTTATATTCATGTAAGTGAGCTTTTCTCCTTTGCCAAGATAATCCATCCAACTGACAGGTGTTGTAATGGTTTTCTAGGGAAAGAGAGGCGGACCAAAATGCAGCGTGGTTAGTTTTGTGCATATTTAATAAAGATGAAAGTACAACAATCTACAAAACAAGAAACGTGAGGGTCTGGGTGGGCATCTGTCCGCGGTGGCGGCTCTGGACGTGGACCCCACTCCATAATTGTCTTAGTCCACCTCCTTAGCGTCCCTTGAGTGGCGACCCTCGCCGCTAACCTTGGCCTAGGAACCCTAACAACGGGCCCCACTGGACTGATGAATCTAGCAGATCCTGGCTGGCTGGCGGTTCCGGCAGATCCTGGCGGACTGGCGGTTCCGGCAGATCCTGGCTGACCCGGCAGATCCTGGCAGACTGGCGGTTCCGGCAGATCCTGGCTGACTGGCGGTTCCGGCAGATCCTGGCTGACTGGCGGATCCTGGTTGAATGGCGGGTCCTGGCTGAATGGCGGGTCCTGGCTGACTGGCGGATCTGGAAGATCCTGGCAGACTGGCGGATCCTGGCTGACTGGCAGTTCTGGCGGATCCTGGCAGACTGGCTGATCCTGGCAGATTGGCGGCTCTGGCGGATCCTGGCTGACTGGTGGCACTGGCGGCACTGGCGGCTCCTGGCTGACTGGCAGCACCTGGCGGCTCCTGGCTGACTGGCGGCTCCTGGCTGACTGGCGGCGCTGGCGGTGCTGGGCAGACGGGTAGCTCAGGCGGCGCTGGGCAGACGGGTAGCTCAGGCGGCGCTGGGCAGACGGATAGCTCAGGCGGCGCTGGGCAGACGGGTAGCTCAGGCGGCGCTGGAGAGGAAGGCTCTGGCAGTGCTGGACTGAGGAGCTCTGGCGCCTCTGGAATGAGGGGCTCTGACGCCTCTGGAATGAGGGGCGGGAGCTCTGGCAGCGCCGGAAAGGCGGGAGACTCTGGCTGCGCTGGAGAGGAGGAAGGCTCTGGCAGCGCTGGACAGAGACGCTCTGGCGCCTCTGGACTGAGGGGCGGGAGCTCTGGCAGCGCCGGACAGGCGGGAGACTCTGGCAGCGCCGGACAAAGAAGCTCTGGCGCCTCTGGACTGAGGGGCGGAAACTCTGGTAGCGCCGGACAGGCGGGAGCACCTTTGTTGATGGGACGGAGTGACAGCCTGGTGCGGGGTGCCGGCACTGGTGGTACCGGGCTGGGGACACACACCTCAGGGCGAATGCCTTGCATACTACGCCAAATCAACTGCTCTCGCTCTTCACACTCCCCCAATTCTATTAATACCTCCTCGAGTGTCTCCTCATCTCCCATCCGTTCACTCTCCTCCATACTGTCCAATAACTCCTCGACCCTCTCAGACTCAGCTTCGCCGATAGCTCCGATAACATCCATGGCTCCTTACGGTAAACAGGGGGAGTTGGCTCAGGTCTGGCTCCCGACTCTGCCACACTCTCCCTGTGCCGCCCCCCAATAAATTTTTGGGGGTGCCTCTCGGGCTTCCAGCCACTCTGCCGTGCTAGCTCCTCATAATGCCGCCTCTCTGCTTTCGCTGCCTCCAGCTCGGCTTTGGGGCGGCAATATTCCCATGGCTCTGCCCAGGGTCCTTTCCCGTCAAGGATCTCCTCCCAAGTCCATTTCTCCAAATAGTGAAGCCTCTCCCACTGCTGCTGCTGCTGCTGCCTCTGTTGCTTCTCCTGCTGCTGTCTTTGCTGCTGCTGCTGTTGCTCCTGCTGCACCTGTCGCTTCTCCTGCTGCTGCTGTTGCCTCTGTTTACCACGCCGCTTGGTCCTTGGTTGGTGGGTGATTCTGTAATGGTTTCCTTCTGGGGAAAGAGAGGCAGACCAAAATGCAGTGTGGTTAGTTTTGTGCATCTTTAATAAAGATGAAAATACAACAATCTACAAAACAAGAAACGTGAAAAAACCAAAACAGTCCTATCTAGTGCCACAAACACAAAGACAGGAACAATCACCCACAAAACCCAACACAAAACAGGCTACCTAATGACTAACACCTGCCTCTGATTGAGAACCATATCAGGCCAAACATAGAAATAGACAAACCAGACACACAACATGGAATGCCCACCCAGCTCACGCCCTGACCAACACTAAAACAAGGAAAACACACACGAACGATGATCAGAACGTGACAGGTGTAGTGTATAAAGAAGCTGATTAAACAGCATGATCATTAAACAGGTGCACCTTGTGCTGGGGATAATAAAAGGCCACTCTAAAATGTGCAGTTTTGTCACACAATACAATGCCACAGATGTGTCAAGTTTTGAGAAAGCATGTAATTGGCGTGCTGACTGCAGGAATGTCCACCAGAGTTTTTGCCAGAGAATTTAATGTTAATTTCTCGCCCATAAGCCACCTCCAACGTTGTTTTAGAAAATTTGTCAGTACATCCAACCAGCCTCACAACCGCGGACCACGTGTAACCTCGCCAGCCCAGGACCTCCACAACCGGCTTCTTCCTTTGCGGGATCGTCTGAGACCAGCCACCCGGACAGATGATGAAACTGATGAGTATTTCTGTATGTGATAAAGCACTTTTGTGGGGAAAAACTTAATCTGATTGGCTGGGCCTGACTCCCCAGTGGTTGGGCTCAGTCATGTGAAATCCATAGATTAGGGCCTAATGAATTTATTTCAATTGACTGATTTCCTTATAAACTATAGTGAACTCATTGATATTATTGCATGTTGCGTTTATATTGTTGTTCAGTATATATTCCATGCAACTACTATGTGTAACTGTGGGTTGCTCATCTTTTCCGGTCGCTGCAGCTAGCGACGAACGAGCTGCAACAAACACTCAAACTGGAATGTTTTATCTCAATCTCTTCATTTAAAGACTCAATCATGAACACTCTTACTGACAGTTGTGGCTGCTTCGCGTGATGTGTTGTTGCCTCCACCTTCTTGCCCTTTGTGCTGTTGTCTGTGTCCAACAATGTTGTGCTGCTGCCATGTTGTGTTGCTACCATGTTGTTGTCATGTTATGTTGCTACCATCCTGTGTTGTCATGTGTTGCTGCCATGCTATGTTGTTGTCTTAGGTCTCTCTTTATGTAGTGTTGTGTTGTCTCTCTTGTCGTGATGTGTGTTTTGTCCTATATTTTGAATCCCAGCCCCCATCCCCGCAGGAGGCCTTTAGCCTTCTGTTAGGCCGTCATTGTAAATAAGAGTTTGTTCTTAACTAACTTGCCTGGTTAAATAACATAACAAACAAAATTGATGTTGTTCTCTAAAGCGCATAAAAATAACATTGATGATTTAACCATATGTACTTTGGATGGTGTCCGTACTAATTGTGTCCCTGCTTACAAATATTCGGGAATCTGGATAGATGAAAACTGTCTTTTAAAAAGCATATTGATAAGTTAGTAAAGAAGCTGGGAATATAAATGGCCTTCTTCTATTGAAATAGGTCCTGCCTCTCGCTAAATGGTAGAAAGCAGATTATTCAGTTGACGTTCCTATCAGTGCTAGACTATGGCGAAATCATCTATACGAATACATCTCCCACCCCATTAAAGCCGGTAGATGCAGTTTATCACAGCACACTGCACTTTATTACGGGCGACAATTTTAGTACTCAGTGCATTCTCTACCAGAAAGTTGGTTGGCCCTCTTTGATGTCAACTAGGTTGATACATTGCTATGTTTTCATGTATAAATCCCTTTTACAAAAAGTCCTACTGTATCTAACATCATTACTAAACTTTAGACATTCGAGTCACCACCCCAGGTCTCACGGATGGCTAACTCTGGACATTCCTTTGGTCTCTACTGAGTTAGGTAAATCAGCTTTTCGTTTTCTTACACCTTATTTGTGGAACAATCTTCAAAATGTTGTTAAATTTGATGTTCTTTGGTGCCAATAAGGCAATTCAGAAAGCTCATTGAGGACCTTATTACTGATGAATGTGTTTTGATTACCATTTCTTTCTTTCTGCTTGCATTCTATATTTTGATGTCTCTATTTGATGTAATTCAGGGCTAATCTGTAAAAGAGACCTTGGACTGTCACGTTCTGACCTTAGTTCTTTTATGTCTTTGTTTTTGTATGGTCAGGGCGTGGGTTGTGTGGGTTGTCTATGTTCCTTTTTCTGTGTGGTGTTTTTGTGTTTGGCCTGGTATGGTTCTCAATCAGAGGCAGGTGTCGTTAGTTGTCTCTGATTGAGAATCATACTTAGGTAGCCTTTTCCCACCTGTGTGGGAATATTTTATATATTTTCTGTTCAGTGTTTTTTTCAGCACCATTCAGGACTGTTCGGTTATCGTTTTATTGTTTTGTTTCAGTGTTCAATTACTTTATTAAAGAATATGGACACTTAACACACTGCGCATTGGTCCTCCTCTTCTTCCACCTACGACGAACGTTACATGGTCTCAGTAAAATAAAGGTTAAATAAACAATTTAAAACGACATCATATGATACCCAAACTGAACAGATTGCCACACTGCATGAACTTCTTTTAAAACTTCACAACCACTTACTCTAGGAGGCGACAGCACTACTACAATGAATTGTGTCAGAGTGGGTTGACCTCTTGTGACTGGTATAAAACAAATGACCTCACATATGCATAGGATATTATATGAATTTGTTAGCACAGCTTTTACAGTACACTACCTCAACTCAAAGATTGTAATCCGTTGACAGTTATACTGTTTGTAAATGTATGGCAGTTAACCCACTGTTCATAGGCCGTCATTGAAAAGAAGGATTTGTTCTTAACTGACCTGCCTAGTTTTAAAAAAAGGTTAAAAAATAAATAAATAATAATCAAATAGAAAATATACAAATGAATATACCTGCAATGCTGTAATATATACTGTAGATACATCTGGTATCTGTGAACCCTGTGGGAGTGAGCTCAGACTATAGACAAGGGTGAACATACACATACATTTAGATTTGGTTAATAAAAAAAGCAATTCAGGTCTGAAAAACAAATCTGGGAAATGCAGTTGCTTCACAAAGAAAGAGCTGAGCACGTCATTTCCTCCAATGACAAATGCGTGGTTTCAGTCTTTTAAAACGTTTTTCAGGGGAGTGATCATGACTAGTCTGTGTCTAACACTTGGCCTGTGTGATTGTATGGGAAATGAGTGGTCATGTAAAGAATATGTGTCCTCAGCTGACCATATCACAAGCAGCAAGAAGTAAGTAAAATTACATTATAAAACCATTATTGCTATATTTCATATACAGTGAATAACTATTTATTCAACCATGTGGATACTGTACTCTACTTGCTGAAATGGCACATCAATGTGCCGACATTAAATGAATGATGATGTGCAAATGTTGAATAATGATTTTTTTTGTGTGTGTATGAATGATTGTACTCATATGCATAGGTACAACTAAGTATGTGTCGTCTCAACTTTTATTGTGTCCTTTACTCATTATATAGACATTTTAAATACTGTAACTGTTACCACAGCTACTTATCGCAATACATTTCATACTTCTATTTTAGATTGTCATGCAACTATGCTAAAGTCTGTGATATAGGTGTTAGTGTCGTGATTTTAATTGTCTCACCTTGCTCCTCAGCATTGCTCTCTCTGTTACTGGTTGCTGCCATTGATTCAGTGAGTGCTGGAGTAGTATGTAGGAAGCAACCGTGTGGGAGTTCCCTACAAAGAAGTTTGAAGCTAACCAAACTCATACACAAGGAATCTGTGGACCTCTTAAAAACATACGTAAGTCAAGGCATAATATTTGTCCAGTATTTTAACTGGGTAGTTTGAGACTTGAATGCTGATTGCCTGACAGCCGTGGTATATCAGACTGTATACCACGGAAATGACAAAACATGTATTTTTACTGTTCTAATTACGTTGGTAACCAGTTTGAATGCTGATTGGCTGATTGGCTTAATTATAGCCTCGGGTGACATGTACAGTTGAAGTCGGAAGTTTACATACACTTAGGTTGGAGTTATTAAAACTCGTTTTTCAACCACTCCACAAATTTCTTGTTAGCAAACTATAGTTTTGGCAAGTCGTTTGGGACATCTAATTTGTGCAAGACACAAGTGTATGTAAACTTCTAACCCACTGGGAATGTGATGAAAGAAATAAAAGCTGATATAAATCATTCTCTCTGCTATCATTCTGACATTCTGACACATTCTTAAAATAAAGTGGTGATCCTAACTGACCTAAGACAGGGAATTTTTACTTGGATCAAATGTCAGGAATTGTGAAAAACTGAGTTTGAATGTATTTGGCTAAGGTGTATGTAAACTTCCGACTTCAACTGTATATTATGGAATCATCCACAGTCTAATGGGAAATGTAAAACTACTTTTAAGCTATTTTATGGCCAAATCATAATGGATTATAGGCTACCTGTTGGAGTTTGTAAAAGGGCTTCCAAGAACTTCCAGTAATTTGATGTTTTTTTCATTGATCTCCAGAAGCTCAGTCAAGGAGACATGTCAGAGCTGTTCTGCCAGATGTCAATCAACAACGTTCCTGACCCAAACATCTCTGGCCTTGACCCCTCAGAGCGGATGTTGAGCATCTACTCCCACTGTACGGCTTTCCTACCACACCTGAAGAGGGTCACTGAGCAACAGACAGACTTACAGCCACCATCCAGCTCACTGCTGAGCAAACTCTCTACTGCCCATAACCGCACCAATGGTCTAGCCAACCAAATAAACTGCATTTACCAAACCCTCTTTCCAAACCTGCCCATCCCACCTGAACCTGTAGACGGACCGACTTCAGTACCCCCCTCCCAGAACGTGTTCCAGCAGAAGGTCTATGGCTGTGTGGTTCTTAAGCGATTCAAGGAGTTCCTGTCACGGGTCACACGTGAACTAAGGACCCTAAAGAACCAAGTGTGCACTAGGAGGACAACATTTGCAGACACAAATGCACTGTTCTGAGGCTGACCTTCTATTTATTTTATTTATTATTTATTGTACACTTGAAGGTATGGAGGCTTATTGCTGCCACTGAAAGAAAAAATGGCCGGCCAATATTTTTCAGTGGCAGCAATAATCCCCTGTGCATACCACGTCATTTGAACGTCGTCGTTTGTGTAAAGTTGGTTGAGATGTTAACCAATGAGATTTCAATCTTCATTCTTCCACTCAAAAAGACAGCCAGAATTCTGTTGTATTCCCAATGTGTTATCGATATGCTTTCCACCATCTAAAAGAGCAACCAAATTCCATTGAAAAACAATGTCAGATTTTTTTTGTTTTTTGTAAATGTATTATCGCTGCACTTTCAACCATTATATAGCACAACAAAGTTCAAATGGGAATAAAATGTCAGATATTTTGTATTTATGCAACAACTTAATGTGTTATCACTGTGCTTCATCTAATAGCGCAACCAAATGAAGTGTTTTGCAGCTGAGATTACATTAAAAGTACATAGTGCAAGCAATCAATGCTGTTGGAGATTTTGTGCAGATTCAAATAGCAATTGTGAAGATCTCCACTGACCTGGGACCTTTTGCATACTATCTTGAACATGAATGCTTTCGATGATTATAGAAGACATTTATGGTTACAGTAACCTCAATGTGGCAGTGGATGTGTTGCTCATTTTAAGTTTGTATAAATACTGATACATTCATTTGTAAGACAGCCTTAAATTATAAAGTATTGCCAGTTGTAAGTGACGCAACCAAATATCAACATTTGAAGGAAATGTATCTTCTGCTTGGATAGTTCCACCTGTTCCACTGACTTATTCTAGCTTTAATTCCAGTTTGTCTACAAATTCATAATTTATACACTATTCAAGAGTTTTTCTGTATTTTTTTCAAACTATTTTCTACATTGTAGAATAATAGTGAAGACATCAAAACTATGAAATAACACATATGGAATCATGTAGTAACCAAATAAGTGTTAAATAAATCAAAATACATTTTATATTTGAGATTTTTCAAATAGCCACCCTTCGCATTGATGACAGCTTTGCATACTCTTGGCATTCGCAAAACCAGCTTCATGAGGTAGTCACCTGGAATGCATTTCAATTAACAGGTGTGCCTTGTTAAAAGTTAATTTGTGGAATTTCTTTCCTTAATGTGTTTGAGCCAATTAGTTGTGTTGTGACAATGTAGGGTGGTATACAGAAGATAGCCCTATTTGGTAAAAGACCAAGTCAATATTATGGAAAGAACAGCTCAAATATGCAAAGAGAAACGACAGTCCATCATTACTTTAAGACATGAAGGTCAGTCAATCTGGCAAATTTCAAGTGCAGTCGCAAAAACCATCAAGCTCGGTGATGAAACTGGCTCTCATGAGGACAGCCACAAGAATAAAAGACCAAGAGTTACCTCTGCTGCAGAGGATACGTTCATTAGAGTTACCAGCCTCAGAAATTGCAGCCCAAATAAATGCTTCATAGAGTTCAAGTAACAGACACTTCTTAACATCAACTGTTCAGAGGAGATTGTGTGAATCAGGCCTTCATGGTCGAATTGCTGCAAAGAAACCACTACTAAAGGACACCAATAAGAAGAAGAGACTTGCTTGGGCCAAGAAACACCAGCAAAGGACATTAGACCGGTGGCAATTTGTCCTTTGGTCTGGAGTCCAAATTTGAGATTTTTGTTTCCAATCGCCATGTCTTGTGAGATGCAGTGTGGGTGAAAGGATGATCTCCACATGTGTATTTCTCACCGTAAAGCATAGAGGAGGTGTTATGGTGTGGATTGCTTTGCTGGTGACACTGTCTGTGATTTATTTAGAATTCAAGGCATTCTGCAGCGATACGCCATCCCATCTGGTTTGGGCTTGGTGGGACT
The DNA here is from genome assembly GCF_034236695.1 of Oncorhynchus nerka. Taxonomy (NCBI): domain Eukaryota; kingdom Metazoa; phylum Chordata; class Actinopteri; order Salmoniformes; family Salmonidae; genus Oncorhynchus; species Oncorhynchus nerka. The sequence goes on from NC_088399.1 coordinate 41,648,895, forward strand.
ATCATTTGTTTTTCAACAGGACAATAATCCAACACACCCCCAGGCTGTGTAAGGGCTATTTTACCAAGGAGTGTGACGGAGTGCTGCATCAGATGACCTGGCCTCCACAATCCCCCGACCTCAACCAAATTTATATGGTTTGGGATGAGTCAGACCACAGAAAAGCAGCAAGCAAGTGCTCAGCATATGTGGGAACTCCTTCAAGACAGTGGGAAAATAATTCCAGGTAAAGCCGGTTGAGATAATGCCAAGAGTGTGCCAAGCTGTCATCAAGGCAAAGGGTGGCTATTTGAAGAATCTCAAATATAAAATATATTTTGATTTGTTTAACACTTTTTTGGTTACAACATGATTCCATGTGTTATTTCATAGTTTTGATGTCTTCACTATTATTCTACATGTAGAAAATAGTACAAAAATTAAGAAAAACCCTTGAATGAGTGTTCTAAAACTTTTGACCGGTAGTGTACAGTGGGGAGAACAAATATTTGATACACTGCCGATTTTGCAGGTTTTCCTACTTACAAAGCATGTAGAGGTCTGTAATTTTTTATCATAGGTACACATCAACTGTGAGAGGCGGAATCTAAAACAAAATTCCAGAAAATCACATTGTATGATTTTTAAATAATTAATTTGCATTTTATTGCATTACATAAGTATTTGATACATTAGAAAAGCAGAAGTTAATATTTGGTACAGAAACCTTTGTTTGCAATTACAGAGATCATACGTTTCCTGTAGTTCTTGACCAGGTTTGTACACACTGCAGCAGGGATTTTGGCCCACTCCTCCATACAGACCTTCTCCAGATCCTTCAGGTTTCGGGGCTGTCGCTGGGCAATACAGACTTTCAGCTCCCTCCAAAGATTTTCTATTGGGTTCAGGTCTGGAGACTGGCTAGGCCACTCCAGGACTTTGAGATGCTTCTTACGGAGCCACTCCTTAGTTGCCCTGGCTGTGTGTTTCGGGTCGTTGTCATGCTGGAAGACCCAGCCACAATCCATCTTCAATGCTCTTACTGAGGGAAGGAGGTTGTTGGCCAAGATCTCGCGATACATGGCCCCATCATCCTCCCCTCAATACGGTGCAGTCGTCCTGTCCCCTTTGCAGAAAAGCATCGCCAAAGAATGATGTTTCCACCTCCATGCTTCATGGTTGGGATAGTGTTCTTGGGGTTGTACTCATCCTTCTTCTTCCTCCAAACACGGCGAGTGGAGTTTAGACCAAAAAGCTCTATTTTTGTCTCATCAGACAACATGACCTTCTCCCATTCCTCCTCTGGATCATCCAGATGGTCATTGACAAACTTCAGATGGGCCTGGACATGAGCTGGCTTGAGCAGGGGGACCCTGCGTGCGCTGCAGGATTTTAATCCATGACGGGTAGTGTGCTACTAATGGTTTTCTTTGAGACTGTGGTCCCAGGTCTCTCCAGGTCATTGACCAGGTCCTACCATGTAGTTCTGGGCTGATCCCTCACCTTCCTCATTATCATTGATGCCCCACGAGGTGAGATCTTGCATGGAGTCCCAGACCGAGGGTGATTGACCATCATCTTGAACTTCTTCCATTTTATAATAATTGCGCCAACAGTTCTTGTCTTCTCACCAAGCTGCTTGCCTATTGTCCTGTAGCCCATCCCAGCCTTGTGCAGGTCTACAATTTTATCCCTGATGTCCTTACACAGCTCTCTGGTCTTGGCCATTGTGGAGAGGTTGGAGTCTGTTTGATTCAGTGTGTGGACAGGTGTCTGTTATACAGGTAACAAGTTCAAACAGGTGCAGTTAATACAAGTAATGAGTGGAGAACAGGAAGGCTTCTTAAAGAAAAACTAACAGGTCTGTGAGAGTCGGAATTCTTACTGGTTAGTAGGTGATCAAATACTTATGTAATAGAATAAAATGCAAATTAATTACTTAAAAATCATACAATGTGATTTTCTGGATTTTTGTTTTAGATTTCCTTAAAATGTTGATATTTTGTGTGGCACTGACAGCTAAACATAATTCAATATCCAGTTTGTCTACAAATTAATGAATTATATGTTGGATTCACGTCTCCATCGCAACCAAAAATCTAGGTTAAAGAATAGGATTAAATCAAATCAAACTTCAAATGCATTTTAAATCAAGTTTGACCTGATTAAGTCCTATTCTTTAACTTAGATTTTTGGTTGAGCTGGAGACGTGAATCCAACATATGAATTATTGACTTTAAGATTACATTTTAAATCTGCCAAAGCTTGAAACCTTAGGTGTATATCTATTGTCTATTTTTAGCTGAACCCTGGGTTGAATTTAAGCAATAGCTGTTGAAGACTTCGCACATGTTACACTGAGTGTTCAAAACATTAAGAACACTTTCTAGTCGCCGGGGCATGGACTCTACAACGTTCTTAATGTTTTGCAAATAGTGTCATTAGTGATATACACTAAATGTAAAAACATTGAGACATGGATTGTGTATATGTACCATTCAGAGGGGGAATGGGCAAGACAAAATATTTAAGTGTCTTTGAACGGAGTGTGGTAGTAGGTGCCAGGCTGGAGTGTGTCAAGAACTGCAGCGCTGCTGGGTTTTTCACGCTCAACAGTTTCCCGTGTGTATCAAGAATGGTCTACCACCCAAATGACATCCAGCCAACTTGACACAGCTGTGGGAAGCATTGGAGTCAACATGGGTCAGCATCCCTGTGAAGCGCTCTCGACACCGAGTCCATGCCCTGACAAATTGAGCCTGTTCTGAGGGCAAAATGAGGTGAAACTTAATATTACGAAGGTGTTCCTAATATTTCGTACACTCAGTGTATAACCAAGTACGGTTACATTTCATTTGCTCTGTTAAACCTACCCTTTGGAATGACTTCAAGCAACAGTGAATCTATTTAGTTGTTAAGAGATCTCTTAATAATTATTCTCACAATAGCACATTGGTAATAGTCAGTGACAAATATCAAAGCTAAGCAGGGACAGCCTAAGTTAAAACCCTGGAAGGGAGACCAGATTGATAGCTGTAGATAAATCAACTACTATGTGCTGCCCAGATGTATTATTTCATTCTGATAGTGGATATAATGTTGACGATCTGACATAGTTTCAAGGGTATAAATTCAACATATTTTATACAAGGTTGCCTATGCTGAAAATTGGTTACCATGATGACATAATCCTGTGGTTGAAATTTCACCCTCAAACAACAGTTTATGTTGATTTTTTTTCTCCAAATGTAATGTATTTTCCATGTAGATCCCACGTCACCATACGTTGACAAATTAAGTTGGACAAAGTTGATCCAACCAGTTTGTGCCAAGTAGGAAACTTCCATTAGGAGTATGATTAATGTACGCAGTTACAGTGGGGCAAAAAAAGTATTTAGTCAGCCACCAATTGTGCAAGTTCTCCCACTTAAAAAGATGAGAGAGGCTTGTAATTTTCATCATAGGTACACTTCAAATATGACAGACAAAATGAGCGAAAAAAATCCAGAAAATCACATTGTAGGATTTTTAATGAATTGATTTGCAAATTATGGTGGAAAATAACTATTTGGTCACCCACAAACAAGCAAGATTTCTGGCTCTCACAGACCTGTAACTTCTTCTTTAAGAGGCTCCTCTGTCTTCCACTCGTTACCTGTATTAATGGCACTTGTTTGAACTTGTTATCAGTATAAAAGACACCTGTCCACAACCTCAAACAGTCACACTCCAAACTCCACTATGGCCAAGACCAAAGAGCTGTCAAAGGACACCAGAAACAAAATTGTAGACCTGCACCAGGCTGGGAAGACTGAACCTGCAATAGGTAAGCAGCTTGGTTGGAAGAAATCCACTGTGGGAGCAATTATTAGGAAATGGAAGACATACAAGACCACTGATAATCTCCCTCGATCTGGGACTCCACGCAAGATCTCACCCCGTGGGGTCAAAATGATCACAAGAACGGTGAGCAAAAATCTCAGAATCACACGGGGGGACCTAGTGAATGACCTGCAGAGAGCTGGGAGCAAAGTAACAAAGCCTACCATCAGTAACACACTACGCCGCCAGGGACTCAAATCCTGCAGTGCCAGATGTGTCCCCCTGCTTAAGCCAGTACATGTCCAGGCCCGTCTGAAGTTTGCTAGAGAGCATTTGGATGATCCAGAAGAAGATTGGGAGAATGTCATATGGTCAGATGAAACCAAAATATTGGTAAAAACTCAACTCGTCGTGTTTGGAGGACAAAGAATGCAGAGTTGCATTCAAAGAACATCATACCTACTGTGAAGCATGGGGGTGGAAACATCATCCTTTGGGGCTGTTTTTCTCCAAAGGGACCAGGACGACTGATCCGTGTAAAGGAAAGAAAGAATGGGGCCATGTATAGTGAGATTTTGAGTGAAAACCTCCTTCCATCAGCAAGGGCATTGAAGATGAAACGTGGCTGGGTCTTTCAGCATGACAATGATCCCAAACACACCGCCCGGGCAACGAAGGAGTGGCTTCGTAAGAAGCATTTCAAGGTCTTGGAGTGGCCTAGCCAGTCTCCAGGTCTCAACCCCATAGAAAGTCTTTGGAGGGAGTTGAAAGTCTGTGTTGCCCAGCAACAGCCCCAGACCATCACTGCTCTAGAGGAGATCTGCATGGAGGAATGGGCCAAAATACCAGAAACAGTGTGTGAAGACTTACAGAAAACGTTTGACCTCTGTCATTGCCAACAAAGGGTATATAACAAAGTATTGAGATAAACTTTTGTTATTGACCAAATACTTATTTTCCACCATAATTTGCAAATAAATTCATGAAAAATCCTACAATGTGATTTTCTGGATTTTTTTCTTCTTCTCATTTTGTCTGTCATAGTTGAAGTGTACCTATGATGAAAATTACAGGCCTCTTTCATCTTTTTAAGTGGGAGAACTTGCACAATTGATGGCTGACTAAATACTTTTTTTGCCACACTGTATATTATGTTCGTGTGGAGAATGTATTAACTCGTGTTAATATTGCCCTGCAGTATTTTTGTACAATAGGGTCATAAATACTGTGAGATTTTAAAATTAATGTCTTTTGATAAAATCTGAGTCACTTTTATAGTTTTTTAAGCTAATTTCACATAATGCTTTTCACAGGATGTGCTCAAGTAAAGTCTATGATGTTAACCTTACACTGCAAAAATTCAACCCAGTGGTCCAAACATGAGAGATTATTCTAAACCAGGAAGCAATTGAGACACTGAGTCTGTGATCTCATCTCACAATGACGCATGTCTTGAAGACAGCACAGCATCTGATTGGAAAGATTTTGTGAAACTGGCGGGCTTCTGTCTGGCCAGTCACAAGGTGTGGGTGTGTATGGGTCAGATTATCTGTGTGTTCTGGGGTGATGTAGATGTAGATGTAATGATAATCTGCATTACACCATATGAGGGAGATCTGTACTGGCGCGCAATACAAGAGTTCCATGATTATTCAAACATTCGATGTCAAACTAATTATCAATGGACTGTCAGTTTACATGATCAGGTGCCAATTACAACCAAAGTATGTTGTGAGTGTTACTTGGGTGGATAACGGTTGTTAAGTAAACGTGTTGGCAGTTGACATGAATGAATGAATTAATGAATGAATGAATGAATGTAACAGTTTGGTAACAGTGAGCATCTGTCGAAAACAATCCAAATAAGCAGTACAGACAAATACCATCAGAAATATTCTAGGCTTTCCTTAGATCACGAGCTCATGCAAAACTGGAAGTTGAGGAGGGATACACTCTAGGTCATGAATCAAGTTCCCTGTTTTAACCCAGAACTTTATTTAAAGAGACAAGTGGGTAAGTCTGGGCAACATCTGAAATCCTAAAACATAATTGGAATAAAAGGTCATTAACATAGATTCCCTTTGGGATTGAAACAGACTTGATAATCATCCTTTTTAGGTGAACCTAAGTTTTCTATTTATCATGTTATCTTCTATATCCAAGATGAGGCGAAAGGTCATATATATATACAGGGAAAATGGGAGGATGATGAAAGCTGCTACAGTCAGCTAAAAGTCAGTCAGCTCACAAAGAACAGACAGAGAAAAACTCCCTTCAGATAAATTTGGCAAATTTTATGGGAGAACCAGGAAGTCTGCAGGAGTATTCCCCTTTGGGAGTTGTTTATGTAAATGTAATGTACTGTGCTGAAAACTACAAATAAAAGCAAATTACAGTCAACTATGGTAAATCATTGTTCATTTACAAGAATGCACGCACAATACAATTAGGTCAGTATGTTCAAGTTTCAACTTTAATTGTCCCAGAGGGAAATTGGTTTAGCAGCAAAGGAGAATTAAAAACAACATTGAACAAACAGTATAAAATCCACATGGATTACAATGACACACAGTTCTAGTGAATACAACGGTCTAGCTGGTCCATCAATACTAATAGCCATCAATACTAATATATACAGTAGGCCTACTAGTGACCGACATTATCAGAAGCACAAAAGTACAGTGAGCCAAAGTTGTCTAATAAGTAAAGTGTTCTATATTCCCTATATTAGGTCATCTTGTCAACAACATATCATCAATGTGCTGACAAAACCCCCAAAACAACGGCAACATCACCTTCATCACATCATCAACAACATTTTACCATCATCATCCTCAAAATCACCCCTAGCCTACCTCATTATCTTCCCTATATTCATAAGGGAAATGGCTATTGTGGTGACAAGTGTGCTTGTACCTATTAGTATTAACAGTGGGGAATCTACACCGGGAGGCAGAGGGTAGGACCTGGAACTCGAGGTGTAGGGGATAGGCACAGTCAGACAGGATCGATTCTGCCTTCATCACCACTTATCTGTTCTCTTGTACAGGTCAGACAGACTACTCTGCTGGACTTCCCTGCCCACTTTCACTATTTTAGCTATCATTGTGCCAAGATACTTGTAGTTGTCTACACTGTCCTGTCCTTTGATGATAATGTTCTGAAGGTAGGGGGACTTCCGTGTCAGTTCTCGTACTGGCTACGACAACCATCAGTGTACAGGGTATAGAGGAGTGATGAGAAGACAGATCCCTGGGGTGAGCCTGTTGATGATGACAGCTCCCCTGACAGGCATCCATTCAACCTCACGCTCTGGGTTCTGCTGGTTAGAAAGTTGAGGTCAACCCACTACATGAGAGTCTACACCAAAAGCATTAGTGAGTTGGTTCACAAACAGATGGGGTTGAATGGTGTTAAAAGCAGATGAGAAATCAACAAATAAAAACTTTCCATTCGTTTTTTCTACCCTAGATGTTTGCACGGAAGGTCAGTTAGGGTGACAGTAGCATCCTGTACACCCCACTTAGCCTTATATGCAAACTGAAACAGATCAAGAAGGTGCTTTGTCCAGGTGTCTTGAAGGTGAAGAAGGTGTCTTGTCCAGAAGTGCTTTCTTAATCAGTTTCTCAAAGGATGTAATGACCAAGGTGATTGGTCTGTAGTCGTTAAAAACCTTTGGGTGGTTGTTCTTGGCGACTGGTATCACAGTAGACTGTTTCCATAGATTTGGCACCCTCTGCTGGCTGAGCGACTTAAAGACATAATTAAAGATAGGGCCTAGTTTCTCTGCACAGGAGGTGAGCAGGCGGCTGCCTATATTGTCTGGTCCCGGGTAAAACTCCTGTGCCAGTTGATTGTCAGAATTAAAGCCATCTAGTGACACCTTTAAAAAAAATGTTATTATCCCCACAATAGTTTTCATACTATCCCAGGCAGAGACTAAATTGTTACCAAGTTCTCTTTCAATTGTTTCCTTGTACACCTGTTTAGCTCTCCTGAAGGTTTCCATCTTAACATTTATCTTACTGTTTAACAGCACCCTGAGAGACTTGCTAATCCAGGGCTTAATATTGGGGTACGTAAACCTTCACAACATTATCTGGGATGACTACATCTTCACAATATGAAACCCAGGAGCTAACAGCATCAGTGAGATCGTCAATATCAGCACGACTCTTTAAGCATGTCCCAGTCTGTACACTCATTCAATACACCCCTGAAGGGTCAGGGAGGAATCTCAGTACAGTTCTTAATCCGCTATGTAAGCACTTTACCCCTCCACAGGGCTGTGCGATACGGGATAAGGGCCATGCAGTTGTTGTCAGCTGTGCCCATTTCGGGGGTAGGGGGGGATTTATACGCTCCCTTAAAAGAACCGTAACATAAGACCAGGATGTTGTTATTTCTGATGGGCATGTGACGTACTGATGAAATTGACCCAAAGTTTGTGTCTTAATACGGTGGTTAAAGCCCCCAAGGATGATGTTCGGGTCATCTGGAAATTTGGAGTATTAGCTATGCGGCATTACTCTCATTTGCCTTCGGGTGAATGCAAACCACGGTGAGGAATATTTAAGGAAATTCCTGGGGCAGATGGTGGGGGAGCAAACACACGTATAGCAGTTCAACATCCTTAGTGCATAGTTTTTCCCTAAACAGTAGGCTACAGTTTTGTACCAGCGCTCATTCACATAAAGACACTCCACCACCCAGTGTCTTACCAGTAACCTCGGGCCTCTCGTTCCAAGCGTATAGGTGCCCCAAACCAGTCAATCACCAACTCACAGTCCAAGTCCATATTCTTAAACCATGTCTCTGTAAGAGACAGAATACAGGCATTTCTGAATTCATGTTGGAAACGAACATGGGCTTGCAGTTCATCAGTTGTGCGAAGAGACTGGGCATGTTCTAGAATGATAGAAGGCAGGAGAATGCGTGACAGATTGGCGCTTTGCCCTTTCCCGGACTCCACTCTTCCCCTGCTTTCTCATGTTGCGGTGTAGCCCGCCAGCAGCCTGCTGCTAGAATCCCATTGACCATTATTATAATCAAATGCATCAAGGTTTGGGTAGATTAGATCCAAGGGAGGATTGGCATTCTGGGGATTATTCCATTGGAGAAGAACACTTCCTGCTGTACTGGATCCATTGATTAAGAATGGGGAAGTTCTTGCAAAATGTGTGCCAGGTGAAACACCGTCCACTATAAAAACAACGCTGCTAACCCCATGTCCCCGAAAGGAAATAGAGGAAGAGTTCAACACTGCTCTTTCTATTTCATTGATCTACTAGATGATTGAATTCAGTGATTTAAAACAGATGATCTAAAACTGGTCAAATACAAAACAACAAACACAGACAGAGAAACTTTGCGGCTGGTCGCTGCTAAGAGCATGATGACCGCGAGAGTACAACCTGAGTGGAATGGAAACTAGTTTAGATGGGCAGTGAGGTCTGTGGTGTGTTTGTCATGTTTGGCTAAGGTAAGGGTGACCACCCTCACCACACTATGACTGAGGGAGTAAGGATTTAACTGATGTCTGGGGAAAACAGTATATGAGGTATGTGGAAGTTGACGGTTTTTGAGAAGGTTAATTACATGAATGCACTTTGATGTTGATTAAGCTCAAAGCAAATTCAAGTTTCATTCTTGATCTCTCTCCAAGGCTGTACGAGAGCTGCAATTCCTACATCATCATTCAAATTAATACAAAAATCATACACATGTTCTATTTGAATGTTATCCCAATAAAAAGAGAAGGTCACATCATTTACATTATTCCTCGCTACAATAACATCCCAAAAAAGGAATGAAAATATTTTATTTTACAGTACAAACATACAGTATATGGATGTATGTATATTCAAATACAAAGACAGCTAACATGCGTAGCTAACATTCATATATGGGGGATAACATTGTTCCCATTTCTAACAGTCAACAAATGCTTGTCTGCGAAAGTTTCATTCTTTGTAAAAGTCGGATGCACATTTGACTTGAAAGAACAATCTTCAATATCAGGAGGGTGTTGCCATAGCTCAAGTACATTTGCAGTATGCTATACTGTATACCAGTATGCTAGGCTGGTCAGTCAAACATCACAACGGCAATAAGTACTTTGTTTCTATTGGTCAGTAACTTGTTAATGAACATGGAAATCTAACCTTTGATTCCAAATTGATGGCAGTGGCAGCACAACAATTTTGGTGTGCATGATGGTATAGACAGAAGACGCATGCTCTTGGTTTTCCTTGTGCAATTTCTTTTTGCTCATTCCACACAGTGCCATAGATACAGTATAATAGGAGATGAATTGCATGCACTTTAATCATAGCGCTGCATGATTGGCTATTGCTTTATTGCGATATTATTACTGGTTTATTGCTTTGCTATTGAATTGATTATTGATTGATAACATTTAGTGCATTGTTTATATTCTTGCATAAAAAGGTATGTTGTGACAGATACAGGTTGTCATTAAAACTGCATGCTAAATTCATAACATACCAACTGTTAATCTGTGTATATTTGCATAGTTACTCATTCATATTTTCAATGCAGTCCATTTGTAAAAACATAACAGAGTCAGAAGCTACTAGACAGTAGAAGCTTAAATCTTCCCCCGATCAAAAGCTCATAACAACCCAAAACCAAACCATAAACAGAGCTTTCTAATAGTTTGTCAGTGTACTTAGTAAGTGACGTGCAGTCAGGGTAGGCCCTGTTGACCCTGTGATAATGTCATAAAAAAAGCTGTTATGAAAAGCCAAATCAAAAAAACAAATTGTATAAAACATTTTCATTCTTTTTTTTGTTCATGTTTTTTCTCAGTGAATCTGGTGTTTTTTATGCAAAACCTCAGGAAAGTCGCTAGGATATTCATGCCTTCCTTTCAAGCCATTGACACTGCGGCCGTTCCTGACTCCAGTCACTGTTAATAGACAGGGTCAGCTTAGGCATCACTGCTTTGCCTAGCTTGACGTATCTTCATGTGTTGTTTTGAGCCAATTTCATATTTTACGCATGCGTATTGCCTAAACATGTTGTGTGGGTATTGCCTGGGGTAAACTGTGCATTTGGACATGTCTACATAATTTTACACTCACACCGCTTGAACTGAACAAAGCTAGCTAACTAGCAAAAATAACCTGACAAATTGACACTATACTGCACCTCAAACGATTTTCAAAGTTGAAATAATGGAACGCACTGTTTAGAGGGTTCAAAGAGTGGAATGTCAACTAAAATTAAAGTTAAGACCATATAGAGGCAGCATACAGGATCTCTACAAGACGTGGCATGACAGGTGTCATGTGTCAGGCAGGCGAAAAGTGAGTACTGGGCTGTACCAACTAAGACGTTTTACCCCGACTTTTAGACATCTTGGACATTTGCTTTAGCTTTGTGGACGTAATGGGAATTACTTTTTGAGTCAATGTGAAAATGGAACTGAAGGAGGCCTTGGAGATGTGTATCCCACGCGACCGTTTGAATGCATTTTTCAGTCATTTCGATTGTTGATATGAACATTTTGTTAGAACCTTATTTATTATATACGTGTGTGTGTGTAATAATATTTCACATGGTAATATTATTATGTGTGTGTGTGTGTTTGTAAATCCATTGTGAAAGGCGCTGGAGTTAGTGTTGCAAATTAATCGGATGAAATGTGTCCATATATTGGTCTTTTAGTGCCACCTACCAGTTGTAACTGTGGATGCTAGATTGGTCTATTGCTGAGTTGAGCAGTGCATCATCTTGTCAGATGATATGAAATATGTCGCAATCGTATCTTGGCTACATAGGTATTTACATTTGTGACTGGTTTCAGTTAACTAGGCGTATGTTGTGTGTCACTACTTCACAGGAGTGCAATTGAATGTATACATTTTTTAAATCAAAATGTGTTTTTTGGCCAGAAATGCCTTCTGGGACATGTGAACTTTCATGTGCCTTAATAACTTGTATGCCATCTGTAAATATGAAATACAATTGTTAAATTACGAGCTTAGTTGGTTTAGCCACGGAAAAAGACAGGAACCTTCCCGCTAGCCAGGATTGGCTGAGATAATGGATGGACTGGACATGCCGAGAGATGAGTTCAGATTGTTCTGTCTATAACATAAGCTGCTCAGTATGTGTAGGTAATCCTTTCTAGCGCAGCTTTTTTTAAAGATATCACAAAGAACTACAAAAGTGTTGCTAATGTGCTTCACTTTCTGGAGGACTACGTTTTGAAATCAGCGGAATGTCCGGTGAAAGCAGAGTATGATAGCTAAGGAGATGGAGAAAATTCTGCCGTTTGATAGCAAATATGCGGAAGGAGTCAAAAATAGAACACACAGAAGGCTGTTGTATAAAACACCAGTCTCCGGATTACATCTTCAAACTAAGAGCAACTATGGCATCGATGAGAGGGAGAAGCGTTCATCCATGTACACGGGTAAGAGAGTCTAGCTAGCTACATTTTCAGAAATGAACTGTTTCTAATTTTGTCAGAAAGTAATTTTCATTGCAAGTTAAAGTGTACTGTTAGCTAGCTAGCTAACGTTAGCTGGCTGGGTCACTAGCTTATGTTACATGTATGATCTGTGTAGTAATATTATTTGTATCTAAGAGCCATTTGCATTGCTAGTTATAGCCTAATGTTAGCGAGATAGCTAATATTGAACCTAGTTGGCTAGTTTTTTAGCTACCAGCAGATTCATGCAGGGTAGTAACGTTATGAGTTGGGATTATCGTTTGTTTAACTAGTTAGCTACATGTCTAAACAAAAAACTCCACTATGCAAGTAATCATTTCACTGTACCGTTTACACCTTCTGTATCCTGTGCATGTGACAAGTAAACTTTGATTTTATTTGATAAAGTGTGCATTTACAAGAGACAGTAAGGTGAAGAACAAAATGACCTGCACCAAAGTCAAATTAGGATATAACATTAGGCCAATGAGACAGTGTTCAAGTTCTAAAATTCTCCAGTAGAATGCCCTGCTTTTATTTTATCACACTCACAACCTTAAGCTATTTTCTGCTCACCATTAACTTGTAAATAATGATCTTGTTGTGAGTTTATTTTCCTGTAATAAAGAATATAAATTAGTTAAAGTAAAGACATTGTCAGCAATATGATATGGTCATTATTTGAACTGGCTAGCCAGCTAACTCAACGTTAGATAGCTGGCTAACAAGCAAGAATCGAACCACAACATTATTTAGAAAGTTAGTTTTAGTTGTCTGGTTTGCTAGATTGACATATACTAAATACATTTTTAAGCGGATGGATTTATTGGTGTTAAAATACACCAGTTATGCTATTTTGGACCACCAGGCTGCTGATGTCATGCAGCCTGTCAGTTTTGTCCTTATACTTTTTCATAACGACAAGCTTGTTGTGGGACGACAATAGACTGTCCATGATGTCACTGCGACAAATGTCTACAGGCATGACGCTAGACGTAGTGTAAACCAGCCTTAATCTTGAAAGCTTTGGTTGTTTAGTACACTACTGTACTCACTCTGCTTAGCACATGGCCTCACATGTGAATCCTTAAAGAGATGGGTGGGGCTAAGGCTTAAGAGGGTGTGAACATTCTGAATTGGTGTAGACAAAGATGAGCTCTCCAGTAGGTGTACCAAAACATTCAAGGGACATTTTCTCAAAAGTGGGGTTATAAGTTTATCAACTTTCTAAGCAGAATTACTTTCCCATTGTTCCTCAACTGTAGTGTATGATATACCATTTTCTAGATCTCTGAGTCTCTACTTTTATCCAATGTAAAAAACACCATTTAAAATGTTGATACATAAGACCGAATCGAGCCGGTTGGTCACATTTTGGTGAACATTGTTGTCAATTTTGGTTAATAGCCTGTGTCACTCTGGTTGTTGGAGCTATCTGTTGTATGGTGAACTTGGGCTTCATGAAGGTTTATTTGTGAGTAAATCTGGCTTTGATAACAGCTTACCCAGACACCAACCGCACGTCACTGCTTAAAGTGTGCCCTAACTGGCCACTAAATAAAAACCATAAAAGAGTGCTGGTGCTGCATAGTAATAAAAAAGGTGGAAGATCCTCACTTGCACAGGTTCGTCGTGTCCATATTCAAAAAGCGAATGTTCATTCTTGTCTCGATCTCAATATCTTTCAGTATCTGAAAATAAATAGTTTTACTACCAGTATATTACATAGTTACTAAACTCTGATGATGCCTTCAACTATGTGTACTCTAATAACAAGACAACAATTGTGCTGCTATTGGCAAACAGCAGAGGGATGGGGCTGGCAAAATGTAACCACTTTAAAATTCTAAGACAGAGCAATGGATGCAAGGACAGACCATCCATCATATCAAAATTATAGTTTTATCCATATTTTGAAGCTATACAGTGTTCGTTTGCAAAACCATTGAAAAAGAAAAGCTAAAGCCATGACTTCTTTTAGACACAAAATAATGTTGTATTACAAACCTTTAGGAAATGTTCAAAAGTGATCCCCTCATAAAACTCATCTGGTTCCTGAGAATGAAGAATGAGATTAATTGAATATAATTTTAAAAAAAAAAAAAATAATAATAGGTTCCAGGTCTAACACTCAGAGTGAGGAATGTAATGTTTATAAAGCAGCCGTACCATGTGACCCATGGAGATACTGGCTACCTCCAGCATGGCAGCGTCTGCTATGCCTTTAGCCGTTTCCTTCCCCAGGGCTCCACTCCGAGACAGCAGCTCCTCCACTACCTACAGTACATACAGGGGCAAGGCAGTCATGGTTACAACAGTGATAGGCAGATAGTGTATTTAGTGTACTTGAAAGATAGGCCTAGGCAGTGGCTTACATGTCGGTACTCCTCCAGAGTGATTGTTCCATCATTGTCTGTGTCGTGCATGTTAAATAGGACTGGGGGAAAAAATAAGAAAGTGTTCAACTCTTTTCTGTTGCTCTGTCTTTACAAATATTTCCTTAACAAAGGTCTGCAAGTGTCACGAGGCATCGCTGTAATGCATTTGCTGAGTAATGCTGTATATTATGGGATATACAGTATTTGTTATTGTTTGTTGATTTATCTTTTGCAGAAGCAGCAGCTACTCTTCCTGAGATCCACAAAAAAACACAAAACATGACAAGTAACAAAACACTGATACACTGTGTGGAGGAGGAATGTATAGCCTGGAGGGACAGCCTTGAATTGTCTTGTCTCATACAATCATTGGTTCCTGTAGGTGCTGGGTAGAGATATGAGGGGGAGACTGTCATGACCCCCTCCTCAGACCTTTTGGAAGAATGCACAGAATATGTTCTATAAGTTAAGATATGAGACGGTGCCAGACACACGCAGGAACCAACCCTATGTACCATGCCTATGTAGCTTGTCTGTGTAAGCAGTATATAAGAGAAGTAACGGGACTGCCCCGGCAAAGCAAATAGTGATTCATTTCAAATTGACTTTGAGTGTCCCTGTGTTGAATTTAGATGACAATTTGATCAGTGATTCCACCTGTGGAGCATCCCAGTGAAGGTCTGCAAGGGAGACAGTGAGAAAGCGTAAGTGAATTTCCCGTCTGACCAAAGACAACGTGGACCCTCCAAGACCAGACTTTTACTGAGAGCTGCCCGGAAGAAGATACCTGATCTGTGAACCTCTGAGGAACATGTCATCTGAATTTTAGTTAGTCAACTTAAATGAATTCGTATAATTAAAAATTAAATTAAAATAAACATAAAATGGTACCACTAGTCTTGAGGCTAGAACTAGTCTTAAGAGAAGACTAGAGTGAGGGCAAGTAACGGTACCATGATAAAGCCCCGCTGACAGCAGTCTGTAGGCATTTATAAGAGAAGTGTCTACATGGTTTACTTTAGAAGGTTCAGCTTAACAGGACACTGTATCATCTGATGTGTCTGAAGTATAATTCTGTACACACATGGTTTTATCAAGACTTCCTGCCCAAGATGCAGTAAACTTTATTAAGACTAAGAATTTTTAGGACAGATTAAAATGTAGCACAGTGAAAACTAAGTAAATGTTTATTTTCTTTCTTCCAGGACTGATGGAATGTGCGCTAACAAGTTTTTTTTATACATGTTTACCAATGATTCTGTATCTCTCCCCTTGAAAGGCTTCCTGAGGCAGGTGCCTTAGGAGAGCTGTTATTGAGACTGTGTACTATACAATATAAAAGGTACCCGGATCTGGTTGTTAAGGGAACTCCCAAATTAAGTAAGGCCTGGACATTTGGTTTGTTTTTACCCTACATTTTACCACACACCAGCACCCACACACAGCCCACCTGTTATGAATATTTGTTAGTGGCGTTAACACTGTGTTTGATTTATTGTGTGGGGTCTTTATATTTAGGTTTTAGTGGGTTTTTAATTGGTTAGAAAGGATGCACCTTAACTTCTTTGGGACTGGGGGGCAATATTGAGTAGCTTGGATAAAAAGGTGCCCAGAGTAAACTGCCTGCTACTCAGAGATTACAGTCACCTAGGTATTTGAAGTTGTCCACATATTCAATCGTCCAGAGTAGTGATACTAGACGGGCGGGCGGGTGCGGGCAGCAATTGGTTGAAGAGCATGCATTTAGTTTTACTAGCATTTCAAAGCAGTTGGAGGCCACGGAAGGAGCGTTGTATGGCATTGACGCTTGTTCAAAGGTCTGTTAACAAAGTGTCCAAAGAAGGGCCAGATGTATACAGAATTGTGTCGTCTGCGTTGAGGTGGATCAGAGAATCACCAGCAGCAAGAGCGACATCATTGATATATACAGAGAAAAGAGTCGGCCCAAGAATTGAACACTGTGGCACCCCATTGAGACTGCCTGAGGTCTGAACAACAGGCCCTCCGATTTGACACACTGAACTCTATATCTGAGAAGTAGTTGGTGAACCAGGTGAGGCAGTCATTTGAGAAACCAAGGCTATTGAGTCTGCCGAAAATTATGTGGTGATTGACAGAGTCAAAAGCCTTGGCCAGGTCGATGAAGACTGCTGCACAGTACTGTCTTTTATCGATGGTGGTTATGATATCGTTTAGGACCCTGAGCGTGGCTGAGGTGCACCCATGACCAGCTCGGAAACCAGATTGCATAGTGGAGAAGGTATGGTGGGATTCGAAACGGTTGGTGATCTGTTTGTTCACTTGGCTTTTAGAAAGATTTTAGAAAGGCAGGGCAGCATGGATATAGGTCTATTACAGTTTGGGTCTAGAGTGTCTCCCCCTTTGAAGAGGGGGATGACGATACGAAAGAGAGGTTGAACAGGCTAGTAATAGGGGTTGCAACAATTATGGCGGATAATTTTAGAAAGAGAGGATCCAGATTGTCTAGCCCAGCTGATTTGTAGGGATCCAGATTTTGCAGCTCTTTCAGAACATCAGCTGTCTGAATTTGGGTGAAGGAGAAGCGGGGGGCGTTTGACAGTGATGAGGGGTGGTTGTTTGATCGTAGAACCATTATGGACGCAGGCAATGAGGCAGTGGTTGCTGAGAGCCTGGTTGAAGACAGCAGAGGTGTATTTAGAGGGTAAATTGGTCAGGATGATATCTAAGAGGGTGCCTATGGTTACGGATTTAGGGTTGTACCTGGTAGGTTCCTTGATAATTTGTGTGAGAATGAGGGCATCTAGCTTAGATTGTAGGACGGCCAGGGTGTTAAGCATATCCCAGTTTAGGTCACCTAACAGTACAAACTCTGAAGATAGATGGGGGGCAATCAATTCACCTATGGTGTCAAGGGCTCAGCTGGGGGCTGAGTCTATAACAAGCAGCAACGGTGAGAGACTTGTTTCTAGAAAGGTGGATTTTTAAAAGTAGAAGCTCTCATTTTTTGGGGCACAGACCTGGATAGTATGACCGAACTCTGCAGGCTATCTCTGCAGTAAAGTGCAACTCCTCCCCATTTGGCAGTTCTATCTTGAAGGAAAATGTTGTAGTTGGGGATTGAAACCTTTATTGGTGGAGTGTGCTAAAGCAGTGAATAAATTAAACTTAGGGAGGAGGCTTCTAATGTTAACATGCATGAAACCAACGCTTTTACAGTTACAGAGGTCAACAAATGAGAGTGCCTGGGGAATGGGAGTGGTGCTGGGGGCTGCAGGGCCTGGGTTAACCTCTACATCACCAGAGGAACAGAGGAGTAGGATAAGGCTACAGCTAAAGGCTATAAGAACTGGTCGTCTAGTACGTTCGGAACAGAGAGTAAAAGGAGCAGATTTCTGGGTGTGGAAGAATAGATTCAAGGCATAATGTACAGACAAGGGTATGGTAGGATGTGAGTACAGTGGAGGTGAACCTAGGCATCAGTTAAGCCAAGTGATGTCACCGCATGTGTGGGGGGTGGAACAAAAGGGCTATCCAAGGCATATTTGGCAGAGCTGGGGGCTCTACAGTGAAATAAGACAATAATCACTAACCAAAACAGCAATAGACAAGGCATACTGACATTAGGGAGAGGCATGTGTAGCCAAGTGATCATAGGGTCCAATGAGTAGCAATAGGTGAGTCAGGGAGCCATTTAGTAGTCGTTACTATGCTAGGCGAGCTGGAGACACAGCGATTCAGACAGCTAGCGGGCTGGAGACGTCGCAATGGAAGAGCCTGTTGAAACCATCTCGGACGATTACGTCGGCAGACCAGTCGTGATGGATCTAGGGATGACCAAATTGCCCTGGAACAATTGAACGGGGAACTAAAAGAATTGTGTAAATTGGCTCTGAAAAACAGAGAGGCTCTTGACTATCTTTTGGCAGGTCAAGGGGGGACTTGTCCAATCATTTGCGATGAATGCTGTACTTTTGTCCCAGATCACTCTTCTAATATGACTGACCTCGCCGAATACATTGCCACTGCTAAGAAAAATTCCCCACAACCAGATCCCTGTTCGGAAGTTGAGGATCCCAAATTGCAAAAAAGTTTGCATAATTGTGTTATTAACTTGGTGTGTATGTGTGTGTATTTTTGATAAATTCACTCCTGTTAATAAAAATATAACCTTTATTATGATGATAGTATGACCATACTAATTAGATTGCATAACCCAGAATGAAGGGTTTGAAAGTGTCTCTCATTACATGTTTAACAATTATTATCATGGAAGTGATAAAAGTAGGGAATGTGGAAGAAAAATGTATAGACTGGGGGGACAGCCTTGAATTGTACATCTTGTCTCACTCAATCATTGGTTCCTATAGGTTCTGGGTAGAGATAAGAGGGGGAGACAGTCATGACCCCCTCCTCAGACCTTTTGGCAGAACGCCCAGCTCGCTGACAATAAAGAGTGATTCATTTAATATTGACTTTGAGTGTCCCTGTGTTGAATTTCCACGACAACTAATAGACAAGGAGAGTCACACAAATGTAAAATACAACGCTATACAAACAATACAACAACAAAATGACACCAACAATACAACTATAAAATAATGTGCGCATTCGAGTGTATCTGTGTGTGTGTGTATGCCCTCACAGTCCCTATTGTTCCATGAGAAGTTGCTGAATCCATTTTGTAAAAGTCAGAAAATTGACAGATTATTGTGCCCATTATTGATTCGTCACAGTGTGAGCCATAGTACACCTCAAACGTGCACAGTATCTTGTACAACCAATGATTTCAATGTCATTGTAGTAAGTACACACGCTAACAATAATGTTGGGTATCCATTTCAATGTAGTGTAACATTTTCCAATGATACTGAACTGCAATACATCTATCTTAACACCACCATACAGTAACATTTGAATGATGGCACTCACAGCGGAGTTTTTCCCTCCTGATAATCTCTCTCTGTTCCTCTGTCATGTCCAGTGCTGGAGGTCTGAAGTGGGACATGACCACCAGGAACTCCTCAAAGCTGATCTCCTGGACAGTCCCCTCACCATTCTGATGGAAGTTTCTATAGAGGCATACGAGCAAGGAACATAAATATCTTCATTGTGTAAACATATATTTTCTGTAATGCTCATTAGAAAGTAACCATGTGTCATTCTAGAAACAACACACAGGCACTACGTCCTAGGCACTTCACATAAATGTGAATGAAATGGAAACCGTATAGAATATGGTAATAGCTCCAACTTGCATATTGATATCTTAGGTTGTATGACTGCCATATAGATTATATATATTCAATCCTTTCCGATCTACACAAATGCTAGTGGGTAGGGGTAGCTAGGGGTTGTTTCTGGACCAGGCTCACATTTGACTAATCCTGTGAGGAACCACCAAACTTACTGTATAATGAAAATCATACTATGTAGGTTAAAGCTGGGGGCATATTGAGAGCAGTTAACCTTAAGTCTTGTTCTTGATGAGGTACTTAACATAAACATGATAAACACCCACCTTTTGTCAAAGAAGGCCTCTATAATTTGGGTTCGGATCGGGTTGCATGACAGGTCTGGAATTGTGTTGAGGTCATCTCGTCTACAAGTGAAAAGACAAGAAGATAATTAGGTTTGCAGCAGGAAGCGCGTCAATTATAACACCTACTAAACAAAAGGCAAAACAAAACCTGTTAGGCTGGTTTATGCTAAAGAGATGGGAAGAACCACTTAATCAGAAATGCATTATGCCAGGATTACACCCACGTGTGTCTAAAAACCCAAAAGTAACAACAGCCCAAGTTCAAAAATAAAGTGTGTTAGGATGTGTATAAATGCCAAAAATGATTAGAGAGTCCTACCTCAGCGTGTCTTCATTGTGGCTCAACTGCTTGAATCTTTTATGCAGGATTCCAATCTGCTCGAAGGAAACTGAGGAACAAAAAAGGGACTGTCGTGAGTCCAAGACAGAGAGGTACATCCTGCCAACCTACCACAGCAGGTTAGAGGCCTAGATGGATGGAGCGGAAATTATGTGCATCTTCAAGAGGCATCTCCAATTAGCAAAATGCCAGGCAGGAAACCATGACAAACTGCACAGTAATGCTGTTAATGGAACATAATTGTTTTATAATCTTTGCAAATACAATTTATGTTTGTGTCCTGTTCTGATCTCTAATGTATCATTCAGGCTGCCTGATTTGACATCCTCAGACCTAACACATTATACACACGGTGTAAGCAGAGTGCAGTGCTGAATGTCTATTCAGCATCTATTTTCAGTTGATGCCATCCTTCCTCATGTGAAAAGTGTATATTCAGATGTAAAAACTATTTCACTTTGCATTCTCCCATTGTCATTGTAAAGATCGTCGTTGGAATGAGACCAAAGCGCTTCGTGGAAATTGTTCATATTTAATGTTCACAAAAAACCACTCAAACAAAATGACAAAACAGAGAAAACGAAAGCGCACAGTTCTGTCAGGGAAAAACCTAAACAGAAAACAATCACCCACAAAACACAGGTGGGAAAAGGCTACCTAAGTATGATGCTCAATCAGAGACAACGAGCGACACCTGCCTCTGATTGAGAACCATACCAGGCCAAACACATAAACACAACATAGAAAAAAGAACAGACTACCTACCCCAACTCACGCCCTGACCAACTAAAACAAAGACATAACAAAGGGACTAAGGTCAGAACGTGACAGTCATTGTTTATGTGAGTGCATAGAGTATAGAGAAATACATTGTTTTTAAATGTGTATGTCTAATGTAACTTAAATAAACTATATATTACATGTAGTCTGAGAGAGAAAAAACCTGTTCTGGCTGAACAGTAGGGATAAGCTCAAAGTATTTAAATTAATTCAAACAAGGACTGATGTCTAACAATCGCCACAATATTTGAATTGAGAGCGAGTGAGTGTTTATGAGTGAGCGAGTGATTGAGACAAAGTGAGTGAGTGAGTGTTTTTCAGTGTGTACAAACAATACATTCCTCAGGTTATTGTATGGGCAAACAAGTATGAGCTAATATTGGATTACCAGTGGTATGAGGAAACTCACTGAGGGTGGGGATTTCAGACAATGTTAGAAACAGAGAAAAACAAAAGCCTCTTTGTTCATGGCCTCATTGCTTGCAAGGTTTTTCTGAAGCTGTAAACACAATATCTAATCTATTATTCATGGTGGTTCAATCAAGCCTACACTGTAAACGTACATAAGATACCCGGAGAAAAACGTTGCTACTACACATGCAATTTGCAGTTTGAATATTTTATAGCCACTGCATGGAGATACAGTATCTGGCCTACACTAGTGTCTTTCTATCATCATGTCAGAATACAGCCCTTAAATAAATATAGGAGATTCATCTGGTCTAATACTATTACCAAGTTTCATTTCTTTCATCTGACTTTAGTCAGAAGGACATTCCATAGCTGCTCAAACTGTAAAGGGGTGCGTAACTGGTGGCAGGGAAGTCAGACGCAGGAGAGCAGAAGTAGGTAATAGCCGGAGCAGTTTAATGCAAAAACCAACAGCATAAAAATACAACAGAATATGGGTACAAAAAACCCGCCGCGCACCAGTAAACAAGTGCACTTACAAAAAAGTGGATCGACGATGGCTAGAAGACCAGTGACGCCGACCGCCGCCCGAACAAGGAGAGGAACCGGCTTTGGTGGAAGTCACAGTTTTAGAGAATTTGGCAGTACATTCAACCAGCCTCACAACCACAGATCATGTGTATCACATTGTGTGGGCAAGTGGTTTGCTGATGTCAACTTTGCGAACAGAGTGCTCCATGGTGGCGGTGGGGTTATGGTATGGGCAGGCATAAGCTATGGACAACGAACACAATTACATTTTATCGATGGGAATTGCGATGCACAGAGATACCGTGACGAGATCTTGAGGCCCATTGTCGTGCCATTCATCTGCCTCCATCACCTCATGTTTCAGCATTATAATGCACAGCCCCATGTCACAAAGATCTGTACACAATTCCTGGAAGCTGAAAATGTCCCAGTTCTTCCATGGTCTGCATACTCACCAGACATGTCACCCATTGACTCTGAATCGATGTGTACGACAGTGTATTCCAATTCCCGCCAATATCCAGGAACTTCGCACAGCCACTGAAGAGGAGTGGGACAACATTCCACAGGCCACAATCAACAGCCTGATCACCTCTATGCAAATTGGATGTGGTGCGCTGCATGAGGCAAATTGTGGTCACACCAGATACTGACTGGTTGTCTAATCTACGGCCCTACCTTTTTTAAGGTATCTGTGACCTATAGATGCATATCAGTATTCCCAGTCATGTGAAATCCATAGATTTGGGCCAAATGTATTTATTTCAATTGACTGATTTCCTCATATGTACTGTAACTCAATAAAATATTAGAAATTGTTCCATGTTGCGTTTATATTTTTGTTCAGTATAGTTTATGCTGGCAAGAACAGCAGCATGGCACTAGTTAAAATAAAATGATGCTTATTTCAATGGGAGAAATAACTTGTGGTATTTGTCACCTTGACCTGCCAATTAGCTAACGTAACAACAAGCCGATGAGAATGACCAGTGCAACAGGGTGTATCAAGGTACTTGCCAACGTGAGCTGCTTCCCACTGGGAAACTGTATCACATGTCGCCGGCAGTAGCTAACGTGGCCAATTTGTCCATCCCACTGATTTGATTTAGAATAGGATAGCCTACACAATAAATAATTTGTAACCATCTCGATGTCACCGTGATACAATCTAACTACAATGGGGAGAGTTTGTGCTGCAAGCCGGCACCGCAACGACACAGGGCACAGTGTTCTTCACTTCCACTTACTTGTTCAAGAACTGCTGTCCAGCAGTAAAGAGAGGGAAGTAGCTAGCTAGAGTAGTCAATATAAGGCCTGGGTGACAGCTAAAGCACATTTATTGCAGTGATTTTCACTGAAAATGTACAACTAAGGCATTAACGTCTACATTTTAGTTTTTTAAAAACTGAAGAATTACGGAATGATTCTGAACACTCTCCCAAGTCCCAGTTATGGTAGCCAAGTTTCAAATTCTCGCTGAAGTTTCTAGCCACAAGCATAAACTACCTAGCTGGGAAGGGCCATGCTCATCTCCTGTGAGTGTGTGTGTGTGTGTGTGTGTGTGTGTGTGTGTGTGTGTGTGTGTTAGTGAATGGGTGAGTGAGAGAACTTTTGGGAAATGTGAAGATGAGTGAGTTTATATAGGGATAAAATAGATAACAATGGTATAAAGATAGAAACGGTACAAGGATAGTTAATAGTGATAATTCATAAAGGCCTGTGTCATGCATTTAAAAATGTTAAAAGGTTTGCCATTGCATTTGATAATGTCATTTTAAAAAGGGATAACAAATAAGAATACATTGATAAATGTAGCATCTTGGTTTACTGAACAATAGTAAAAGCTATGCAAATGTAAAGAATATATTTAGTTGTGCACTTGAGAAATGCATGTAAATTGTTGATGATTTTATGCAAAATATTAATTACACTGATGTGAAGCTGAAGCAACCTCTGTGTGATTCATTTCTATATTCCCCCCCTTTCAGGGGTATAACAGTAGCTCTTCTCCTTGCAAGGCATTCGGGAAAACACTGTAATAGGCTACTTGTAAAGATTCTCATCCAGTAGTGCTGTCGCCTACAGCAATCTATAACTCATGCTGTTTTGCTCTGGAAATAGCCCCCAGAACACCTACCACACAAGATGACGTTGTTATAGTGATCCTGTACTGTGGGGCGTTTCATTTCACAATAATGAAACACTTTAGCGCAGGATTACATAAGCCCAGAAATATGATTATTCGCAACAATTATAATCGTATCCTACAGGAAAAAAACGTAATACTCACAGCCGGTCTTTTCTGAGAGATCTCTGTATTCGGGTTCATCAGGTAACGACTGTAATGCACCCATAACTCTGTAAACGCGCCAGCCGACCAATCCAGACGCATGAAAATAACGATTGGTCTCACTCAGGACAACGCAGGTAGGCTACTGAACTCGAAACGGTGTCAGTTCAGTGGAATAGATATTCTTTCATTATCATATCCCCAACAACAAATCATGTTACAGGTCGATATGTACTGTAGGCTGCGCAAGGTCCTAATGTAAATGCATTTCAAGCTGCCAGCCTCTGCTGAGCGCGCACTTCCGCAACTTGGCTATCCAACGACACAACACTTTCTTCAACAGTGCATTATTTAGGTTCCTGTGATCTAGTTCTCATACTACAGTCAGCAGTGTTCTACTTATGCTACACTGTAGTACAGTACGCCATTCAATGTTTAACGCTTTATTACATGAGCTGCATTCATATCACTTGCCCTGCAGTCCTCTGTAAATGTAACCCAGCCATATAAAATATATATAAAATATATAAAATATTCCATATTTTTCCATATTCCAAACGTTTGTTGAAATTGACCAATGTTGTGCCTCTAAAGTCTACCTTGAAGCCAAACCTTCCTAAAACAAATATATAGCAGTTCTGTTTTCTTGGGGAGAAGACTCAGAGGATTTCGTATTATTCTGTAAGTAAATCTGATACATTACATTTAGTATGTATGATATGTTATGTTTTGTGTAGTTACATAAGGCAAATGGTTACTTAAGGCAAAGATGAAAGTAGGGTGGTTGGTCAGGGTGGATGGGTAGGCATATAATGCGAACGTCTAGCAAATCAAATCAAATTTTGCGAGTTCGAATCTCATCACTGAGAACTTTAGCATTTTAGCTAATTAGCAACTTTTCAACTACTTACTACTATTTAGCTACCTTGCAACGACTCAGCATGTTAGCTAATCCTTCCCCTAACTCTAACCTTAACCCTTTAACCTAATTTAGGGTGACCAGACGTCCCCGTTTCTGGTGGCCTGTCCCCTGCTGGAGCTGCGCTAAAAACAGACTGCAAAGTGAAATAATATTTTACGTGGCAAGAAAGACCAGACAGCAGAGTCTGTCGGTTGACGTCTCAATCGCGTTATGCTTATTTTGTCCAGCAGAGGGGGCTGCTCACTATATCATCTTCATTCACTCTTCTTCTACTAACTACTTGCTCGCGCTACTTTTAGAGAAAACTGATGTGGAAAACTCAGCCAAAAGCTAGCAAGTGTCAAGTGAATCGACAACATCACCACAAACGTCTTTTCAAGCCAGGTAAGTTACAATCATTTGAGATACTAACTAATGAGGTTATAATGTCACAATTGATTATATAGATAGATGCTTTATAAGGTTTTAAATAGGTTATGTTAGCTAACATTAGCTATGTCGACTAAGTTATCTAGTTAGGTTAGCTAGCTACTGTCATAGTAGCTAGATTAAACGTTTGTAGATTACAATAAGTAGTGTGAAAATATATTTGGACATTTTCATGGATAAGATTAGCATAATGTTTCCTGTTAGAGAGTGGAGAGGAAGGAGAGGACAAAGACTGGATAGGAAGAAGAGTGAAAGAGAAAGAGGAGGAAAGGTAAAGATATGATTACAGAGACTGCCAATGTATTATTCCAACCAATGTTTTTGAGATAAAATACAAAAATGAGGCATGCAATGGGAATCTTTATCTAATTTTATCTAATAGTGTACTATTTATTATTAAAGATTGGAGAAGGAAAGATTAAGGGAGTAAAAAGAGTGAAGCGAGGAGAGTGTGGAAGAGTGAGGTGGAAAGGTAAAGAGAAGGAAAGGAAAAAAGAGCAGGAAGAGGAGTGAAGAAAAGAGGATGAGAAAGATTGGAGGAGAAGAAAAAGTTAAGAGAGTAAGAAGAGTGACACAAGGAGAGTGAAGAAGCGCAGACATAGGAGGTACAATGGCTCATTCCAAGAAACTGAAATGCCATTTTAATGACAACATGAGAAAATGTCCATTTATACGCTCAGGTCAAGACGATAGAATGGTTAACTGCACCCTTTGTAATTCCTCTTTTTCAATTGGCAGCGGGGGAAGAATGGCAGTGGTAGAACATCAACAGACAAAAAAGCATAAAGCCTCTCTGATTGGCCGTGTTGGTATGCTCTCTTTCACCACATTCTTCAAGAAGGTAGAGCCTTCCCAAGAAGGAGGAGGGATGTCTTTGCATACCACACTATGCAACACAATCATAGTTACAGATCTCTGGGCTGCACAGCACAACTGACACGGAAGCTTTATGAGCCGAAGTTTACATGTGCTAGGACAAAATGTGAAGCCATAGCGAGTAACGTGTTTACACCATGGCTAACTACTTTGGTAACACAGGACCTAGACCAGGTTGAATTTGTGTCCCTGTCCATTGATGCGTCCAATCATGGACATGTAAAGCTGCTGCCAATACTAGTCAGATATTGTAAGATATATGATGGCAACACATCCGTGGAAACAAACCTGCTTGATTTTGTTGAATTGCAAGGAGAAATAGCCGAGGAAATTGCTGCTGAGGTCCTGGTGTTCATCCAAAAATGAAACCTGGAAAACAAAGTCGTGGCATTCTCTGCCGACAACACAAATACCAACTTTGGAGGACTGAATAGGCTGGGGAGGGTCAATGTCCATACCAAAGTTAAAAATGCTCTGAAATGGGAGGTGATTAGATTAGGTTGTCCTGCCCGCATCATTCATAACACGGCCAGAACAGATTTGGATATGATTCCCCTTGATGATGAGTACCTGCTCACAAAGATATTTGGATATTTGTATAGAAAGACTGAAGAGCTTTTTTTTAGGACACAGAAATGTTCGCTGGCTGTCCATGTTCCCGGCTCTAGAAAGAGTGCTGAAAATGTATGTGCCATGGAAATCCTTTTTTCTTTCTGAAGACAAATACCCTGTTGTCCTGCAAACAATGTTCGAAGATCCACCGACTGAATTTTGGCCTTTGTCCATGGAAACCTGACCTATTCAGTGACACAATCAAGATGCTTGAAGGCCAGGACCGCTGTGCTGTGGAGTCAGCTGCAATTCTGAGAAACATTAAGGCAAAATTGACTGCAAGACGTGATGACAACTTCATTCCAGTTTTAGTCAGAGGACTTCTGAGAGAGCTGGAGGAAAATGGAGCCAAGTCTAAAGACAGCTTTCTCAAAACATCCCAATCATTCTTCACTACGGCTGTGAACTACTTGCAAGCATGGGAAAAGCACACAGATAATCTAAAAGATTTACATTGTCTCCTTTTTAAAAAGGCAACCTCAGCGTGAAGAGATCCAGAAGGCAGCAGGCACACTGCAGGAAAAATGCCCCAATGTGGCCATCAATGAGGATGCATTGTTTGACAAGGTTACTGGCCAGCAAAAGTTCCTAAAGGGAGGATTGCTTGAAGAATGGAAAACATCTGAGACATAGCTTAGTCAGAGATGGAGCACGATGGTTACCCACTTCAAAGAGAACAACATCCCACACACTAACCTGGCTAGATTAGCGTCTGTTGTCATGTGCTTACCTGGAAGTTGTACACCAGTTGAGAGAGTGTTCTCCAAATGAATGATCTATGGACAGCAGCAAGAAATAGGTTCCTACCATCAAGGCTATGCTTATTGTGAATATAAACTTCAACCTCCTCTGCCAGGAGTTCATGGAGAAGCTGGCCAAAGACATAGCAATCCTGAAGAAGATACATTCTGCTGAGAAATATTCAGATTAGGTTGGTATAAGTATATTATGTAGTTACCAATCTCATTTTATTTCTTTATTTTGTTAAGTATTTCACATATACTATTGTCTGGTTTTTTTTTTCTTCAATTTTGCTCATGTTCTCTTCTGTTCTTATTCTACCCAGACTACCAGGACCACTGAATGGCTGTTCAGATTGGACAGTTCTGTCTTGTCTGTAATGTTTCTGTAATAAAGTAGTTTTTTCTACCACAGTGTGCCTGTTAGACTAAATACATGAAACCGGAATTGTCCCCCTTTTTTTATTTCATAGATAATAACATTGGATATTTTAATGATATATTGACCGCCGAACTGGAAATGTCCCCGGTTTTAATGTCAGAAATCTGGTCACCTTAACCTAACTCCTAAACTTAACTGTAACCCTAGCCTAGTTAACGTTAGCGAGCTAGCTAATGTTAGCCACCTAGCTAGAATTCGACATATCATACGATTTCCAAATTCGTAACATATTGTACATTTAGCAAATTCTTATTATATTGCACATTTAGCAAATTCGTAACATATACAGTACCAACAAAAAATGTGGACACACCTACTCATTCAAGGGGTTTTCTTTATTCTACTATTTTCTACATTGTAGAATAAAATTGAAGACATTAAAACAATGAAATAACACATGGAATCATGTAGTAACCAAAAAAGTGTTAACAAATCAAAGTAGCCACCCTTTGTGCAAAGCTGTCATAAAGGCAATCTCGGCATTCTCTCAACCAGTTTCACCTGGAATGATTTTCCAACAGCCTTGAAGGAGTTCCCACATATGATGAGCACTTGTTGGCTACTTATTCTTCACTCTGTGGTCCAACTCATCTCAAATCATCTCAATTGGGTTGAGGTCAGGTGATTGTGGAGGCTAGGCCATCTGATGCAGCACTCCTTCACTCTCCTTGGTTAAATTGTCCTGTTGAAAAAGCGAAACCAGATCGGATGGCGTATCGCTACAGAATTTTGTGGTAGCCATGCTGGTTAAGTGTGCCTTGAATTCTAAATAAATCATTGACAGTGTCACCAGCAAAGCACCATCAAACCTCCTCCGTGCTTCACGCTGGGAACCACACATGCAGAGATCATCTGTTCACCTACTCAGCGTCTCACAAAGACACGACGGTTGGAACCAAAAATGCCAAATTTGTATTCAACAGACCAAAGGACAGATTTCCACCAGTCTAATTTCCATTGGCCGTGTTTCTTGGCCCAAGCAAGTCTCTTCTTATTATTTGTGTCCATTAGTAGTAGTTTATTTGCAGCAAGTCGACCATGAAGGCCTGATTGACGCAGTCCCCTTTGAACAGTTGATGTTGAGATGTGTCTGTTACTTGAACTCAGTGAAGCATTTATTTGGGCAGCAATCTAAGGTGCAGTTATTCGAATGAACGTATCCTCTGCAGTGGAGGTAACTTTGGGTCTTCCTTTCCTGTGGCGGTCCTCATGAGAGCCAGTTTCATCATAGCGCTTGATGGTTTTTGCGACTGTACTTGAAGAAACTTTAAAAGTTCTTGAAATGTTCCAGATTGACTGACCTTCATGTAATGAGGGACTGTTATTTCTCTTTGCTTTTTTGAGCTGTTCTTTCCATAATATGGACTTGGCATTTTACCAAATAGGCTACAGTATCTTCTGTATACCTTGTCACAATACAACTGATTGGCTCAAATGCATTAAGAAGGAAAGAAATTCCACAAATTCACTTTTAAGAAGGCACACCTGTTAATTGAAATGCATTGGAGGTGCCTACCTCATGAAGCTGGTTGAGAGAATGCCAAGACTGGGGCAAAGCTGTCATCAAGGTAAAGGGTAGCTACTTTGAAGAATCTCAAATATAAAATATATTTTGATTTGTTTAACACTTTTTGGGTTACTACATGATTCCATATGTGTTATTTCTTATTTTTGATGTCTTCACTATTATTCTGCAATGTAGAAAATAGTCAAATACAGAAAAACCCTTGAATGAGTAGGTGTGTCCAAACTTTTGACTGGTACTGTATTACGAGTTGTAATACGTAACATATCATACGTAATAGGTCATGGACATCCACAAATTAATAACATAACATACTATATGAAGTATCTCAGATTTACATACAGAATAATACAAAATGCTCTGAGACCAGGTTGAAACCAGGAAAATAGAAAGCAGAAAAAATTAAGAAACTGAAAATAGAAGAAAAAGAGGACCATGGGGGATTACAGAGGAAGTACTAATAAAGTTTCAGGCTTTTTTAAATGGCCAAATAATTGCCCAAAATAACGTCATGAGTAAAGACAACATAAATAGGCCCCAGTTGAAGGATTGGTGAGTAAAACACTTCTTCACATTGTTATCTAGACAGAGTAGGCTATTGGGGTGGTTGAGACTTGGACTGACTGATTACTTGTTACTTGACTATTTGGGGTGAAATATGCAGTAGCCATTATAGCCTACATAAACGTATGTTACCACTATTGAGTTTTTCAGTGAAACCACAATGTTTTCTATTACTCAAGCTTCACACTACAAAATGCACTGTCACAGTGAATGAGGGAACTGTGGTGACCTTGACATGCTGCAGTCATCATTCACAATGCATCATCTTTGGAACAGATACAAGATGCACTTGTAGGATAGTTTATGAAATAAACTATTAACCCCCTTATACCATATTTTATTTTAGAAGGATTTACAATAGATGTGAAGTGTTTCACAAAATTTAATTCGTTTTTTATTCTTTAGTAATAGGGAGAGCAAAAATATACCACACTTTTCTCTGTATTCTCTGTTTCAACATGTATTTATTGAAGGATACCACATGGTGGCAGCAGTTATTTAACTATAGAAAGCATTTTCTGGAACCCATCTCACCAAATGACTGAAAAGTAATTACATGTACAGTAGATGGCATTGTTGGACCCTCAGCCATTTTCACAGAGGCACACTGGGTTTTGTGTATGTATTTTATGCCTTATAAAGACATTGTTTATTATACAAGAGCACTATACATACAGTATGTTGCGTTATAAGCATGTGGGCTATAGTTACACTGTTGTATCACGCCTCCGTTAGTGTCAAATAGAAAGCAGTGTGTGGGTTTTACATAATGGCTACTGATGCTGATGGTTTTAGTCACTGACACATCAATGATCATTCATGGCAGTTTAAACAGACACTTTTTTCTTATGCACATTAACAAATATTAAATGAATGAGTCTAGCTGCCACTTAACTAAGGAACAGGTGCACACTAAGTGCCATGGTGTGTCTAGTGTATTTGGCAACAGTTAGCCCACAGGGAAAGGTAAGATTGTAATTCTGTATGAAGGAGATTTTGAACTATTTTTAAAAATACATGCATGTTGAATGTAGATGGGGAAATGTTGTACAGACAGCAAATAACCAATCCAAACCTGCCACAGAGCGTGAGTGCATTGTAAATGTTGTGCTTCTGACAAGATAGTGAGCAGGCAGAGTTATCTAGAATCTCATACACTTGTATTTACTTGAAATTAAAAAGCCAATCTAAGAAAATCTGAAAGCTCAATAGTGGGAGCTATTACACAATGTCACGGTTCTGAGATTACAGCCTGGCTCAAGACTGCAATCCCCTCAGCCGACAGGCACCCAACACTGACACCTCCGTGGTTGCTTAATAACAGAAAGTTTACAAATCCATATTTTCACCATCTCCCATCTCATTCTGAGACAGAGGCTGATGTCTTATTGCAATATGGTACATAATAATAAAATGCAGGATGACAGGATCTTTATAATAAGCTCGCTATACTTTATTAGCTAGACTCAGGCATGTTCCTGTCTCAGGCCATGAAGAACTGCAATGACCTCATGATTGGTCTTAACCAATCATAGCACAGTATGTTATGCAGGAGAATGTAAGCAATAGTAATTCAGTATGCAAGCACGTATGAATTTTACAGTGGGTTAACGTTTAAATATTTAGCTCCTATGTCCGTTTGAACAGGTTCGTTATTATATTCCTCAGTCATTTATGGATGCCCCCCCTGTTGGCAAATGGCTTTTTAAATTAGCCTGTACTCTCAGTGGAACACAGAACACATTAGAGGGGGCAGGTCAAAGAGTGGAGAGTATCACTGAATGAAAAGGCACATTTACGGGTCGAACAATCCGGTGCACTTTTCCAAAAACATGCCATTTCTGAAAATTTGTGGCAAGTGTCCAGCTGTGTACGGCATCGGAAACATGTCTCCAATAACGGACCACTTTTGTGCGAGGACCTGGATGGGCGTGTATATACCCGGAAACAGTTTTTGGGCTAGACGTGCCGCTAGCGCCCCACCTCGACAACATCTGGTGAAATTGCAGAGTGCGAAATTCAAAATACAAAAATTGTAATATTAAACATTCATGAAAATACAATTGTCTTACATCGTTTAAAAGCTTAACTTGTTAATCCAGCCGCTTTGTCCGATTTCAAAATGGCTTTACGGCGAAAGCATACCATGCGATTATCTGAGAACAGCACCCCGCATACAAAAGCATTCAACATTTTCCAAACCAGTAGAGGCATCACAAAAGTCAGAAATAACGATAAAATAAATCACTTACCTTTGAAGATCTTCCTCTGTTTGCAATCCCAAGGGTTCCAGCTACATAACAAATGGTTGTTTTGTTCGATAAAGTCCTTCTTTATATCTAAAAAAAAGTCAGTTTAGTGGGCGCTCTTGATTCAGTAATCCACCTGTTCCTCTCGTTCAAAATTCATACAAAGGACTCCCAAAACTTACCAATAAACTTCGTCCAAACAAGTCAAACAATGTTTCTAATCAATCCTCAGGTACCCTAATATGTAAATAAACGATCAAATTTAAGACGGAGAATAGTGTGTTCAATACCGGAGATAAATAACGAAGTGCGCACACCCTCATCCACGCGCGCCACAAGACTAGAGTCAAAATGAGAGCCACCTAGGAAAACAACAAATTCTAGCTAATTTTTCAAAAAACAAGCCTGAAACCCTTTCTAAAGACTGCAGTTCCTATGGCTTCCACTAGATGTCAGCAATCTGGGAGGATTTCCTTTGATTTTCCCATAGACAGCCATTTCAATGGGTGGTCACCTAAAAGAAAAACACATTCCGGATGGATTCTCCTCGGGTTTTCGCCTGCCATATCAGTTCTGTTACAGACATTATTTTAACAGTTTTAGAAACTTCAGTGTTTTATATCCAATACTACCAATTATATGCATATCCTAGTTTCTGGGCCTGAGTAACAGGCAGTTTACTTTGGGCACCTCAGTCATCTAAACTTCCAAATACTGCCCCCTATCCATAAGAAGTTGAGTAAATCCCTGAAAAGACCACACATGTCCACCCACTACCAGGACATATCTTGAAATTCCAGTGCACGTTTTAACGTCATTTGCATTACATCTCCATCCACGTCTGCCCACATCTCTCCAATAAATGTCAGTCAATTACTGTGCGAATGCTCAAGGCTGCGCATGCTTATTCACCCCCACTGAATGCTAGTCACTGCTAGCTTGCCTTAGTGGCTGTCACTGGTATATTAAATACACAATGAATTATTGAATGCATTAATTACAGTGAATTATGAATAAAGGAATAATTGTTATTTTATTTTAGTATTATTAAAATCCCATATCAGGGTTCCTACACCTTTTCAGATTTTTTTTCCCACCCCACCCCATCAAGGTTTCCCAGCATCTCACGACATCGCTATACTATGCTATCGCTAAACATCTCTTATTTCCTTGAATAAAACATACAAATCCACTTAATCACTTCTTGAAGGATGATAATTTAGGCTAAGCAGGGCCTGAAACTAAAGTATCCAACATGGAGACATGACCTGGGCCAAGCTGGACGACTTCTGCCAGTACTCTGCTTTAGGACTGACCACAATTAGTTGACTGGTCGATTGTTTGGTCGTTAGGCTGTTGGTCGAACGAGATTATATATATTATTATATTTGCGCCCATCTCAGTGAACTAATCCATTGCGGAGGCCTAGACTAAATGCCAATTTATGCTTGATCCGAAAATGTGGTCGGAGGCTCCATATGGAGGTTGTGACGCAATTGTGGAGCCTCCAGAGGCATGAAGAGACCAAATCGAGCTCTGTACCACATTGCCATGTGCCTCCCAAATGTTGTAACAATGCGGAGGGCTCTGTATAGCTTCGCATTGACATGCTTGTTTGACGGTAGGTGGGAGGGTAGTGGTTGGTAATGTTCTCTAGTTGCGCCGTGATTGGCTGTGTTCTGTCACTCTTGGGGATACTACGTCACCGCCAAATCTAAGGAAGAGCTCGAAACACTCCCTTGAGTGCTGCCAATGGATTACAATAGAAGTGCCCATCCAAGAAGGCTCAAGGTCATTGGCCACAAATAAAATGACATCAAATCACGTTATATCTACAACAGCTTTCATTGGACTGATCATGTCAACATCATACTTTCAAAATCTTAGCTGGCAAGCTATCAGTCATCATTATGAATCAAGTCGACAATCTCCTTTTTAATCCTTGTCATATGAAGAGAAATTATAGATGAAATATATCGGTGCTCATCGGCCATTGGACAAAAACATTACACAACAAGTTGGAAATCGCAATTCAACAGTGAGTGGTCTGGAAGGAATCAGTGGCTAACCTCAATCATTGAAAAGCAATCACTAGCTTGCTATTCAGTGGAGTGGGTGTGTGGTCCCAAGTCTGGGTTTAAGGGTCTCTTTTCCAAGTTTAAAAGGATAGGCATTCAACATTGGCCAAGGTGTCAATCCAGCATGACTTCTGCTGTGCTCAAAACTACTGGAAACTCAGAACTGAGTGGGATTCTGTCGCTGTACATTTCAAAAGTGCTGACCAAATAGTGACTTCATCCACTTATCCACTCTTCGTGCCCTTATGCTATAGTTTGTACATCTCAATTGTCCGTAGAAACCACATTTTTTTATCAAGTCAGCCATATCAGCTATGTTTTTTTAAGAGGCAGTAAATGAGGTTGAATGAACTGTTTTGCTGCCAGACAAGGCTCTGCTGATACCCATGTGTAACGGTAGTAAGGGTTTGGGACTGCTGTTGGGACAGCTTTATGTAGGCCCTAACAGTGTGTGGGCACCTTTTTTCACCGTTAAAGTGCAATTCATGTATTGTTCAGTGTTGCGTTGTGTAGTGGGTTTGCTGGCATGCATCTAAAAAAACATTTTAGATGCTAAAATCACCACTGCTCCCACAAATTTGCCCACATTCATTGTTTCACAACTTGTGTGAATTGTTTGCGTTTGATAGTTTGTGTATTACATATATCACCAGTAGTACATTTACTGTTAATTCTTATCATTTCTAATCTACAATGTTTGTTAAATTGGTTACTGTAATTATTTGAATGCATTCAATATTATTATTCCAGTCTTCCCGTTCTCATTGTCTGAGTGGACACATTGTTTGCAGAGTGCACAACCTATGCTACACTTGTGAGAAACACGTTTTGGTTTATTTCATTCCATTTAAAAGTTTTGTGAATTTAGTCATTTTCTTTTGTTTGGAGCGCTCCTGTCAATGTTGAGTAAGAACGCATAGAAATAGGCCTATTGGCTACTTGAGAAATCTTTCCAGCTTTTTGACTTTTGATAACAACTCCGCGTGAAAGCGAAAAATGTCATGCTCTGATCCAGTGGAAACGTCGTAAAATAGGCCTACCTGATTACTTCTTATCAGTGCTTGACTTGGACTGAAATATGTTCCGGTACTCATTTGCGGTGCAGATACTGTTTATATTTAGGTGCAGGAGCTCCACAATACTTTTGAGCTAATATTCAGGAGCTCAAGCAGTAGAACAGGGCACAGAATTTGTTTATACAATGTTGCAAGTTCGCTAGCTCAGGGTTGGACCCAACTTAATAGTTGATACAATGTTTCAAGTTTGTTGCTGACAGGACATGTGTAGACAATGTGATTTATAGGATGTACATTTTTTTCAAATCAAATCAAATTGATTTATATAGCCCTTCTTAGATCAGCTGACATCTAAGTGCTGTACAGAAACCCAGCCTAAAACCCCAAACAGGTGTAGAAGCACGGTGGCTAGGAAAAACTCCCTAGAAAGGCCAAAACCTAGGAAGAAACCTAGAGAGGAACCAGGCTATGAGGGGTGGCCAGTCGTCTTCTGGCTGTGCCGGGTGGAGATTATAACAGAACATGGCCAAGATGTTCAAATGTTCATAAATGACCAGCATGGTCAATTAATAATAATCACAGTAGTTGTCGAGGGTGCAACAGGTCAGCACCTCTACCGCTCCTGCTGTCTCTAGAGAGTTGAAAACAGCAGGTCTGGGACAGGTAGCACGTTCGGTGAACAGGTCAGGATTCCATAGCCACAGGCAGAACAGTTGAAACTGGAGCAGCAGCACGTCCAGGTGGACTGGGGACAGCAAGGAGTGATCATGTCAGGTAGTCCTGAGGCATTGTCCTAAGGCTCAGGTCCTCTGAGAGAGAGAAAAGAAAGAAACGAGAGAATTAGAGATAGCATACTTAAATTCATACAGGACACTGGATAAGACAGGAGAAATAGGAGATATAACAGATTGACCCTAGCCCCCCGACACATAAACTACTGCAGAATAAATACTGGAGGATGAGACAAGAGGGGTCAGGAGACACTGGCCCCATCCGATGATATCCCATGGACAGGGCCAAAAAGGCAGGATATAACCCCACCCACTTTGCCAAAACACATTTTCTACCTGCAGGCTGTAATGTTTTTATTTGTTGGCTTTATGTAGGATTATTTATTTATTTATTTGCAACGGCAATAAAAGTTACTTTTAAGATTTTCATTTAGATTTTGATTAACCACATGACTGATTTTGAGATATGAAGACATTATTATAAATTAAATGCAACTGTTTCAAGAAAATGTGCATATGAAAACCATAACTCGCTCGCAGATTGGTATAAATGGTAAATTGGCATTCAACATGAGAAAGGTTGCCACGGCAACTTCAGGAGAGTAATGGCAGAATCTGTGAAAGCTAGCAGGAGCTGGAGGAGAATAGTTGGGTCAGGTTAAGTTTTTTTTCTTATTGTTATCTAGATCTCTGGTGCCCTCGTGATGCATTTGCCTTATTTCATCTAACCGTAAGCTTTAAGCATCAGACAAGCTCAATGCATATAGTTGATTTTATCAAAACACATAGGGTGACTGACCGGCAAAATTGTAAATGGTGTTTTTTTACATTGGATAAAAGTAGACACTCAGAGCTAGAAAATGGTATATCATACACTACAGTTGAGGAAAAATGGGAAAGTCATTCTGCTTTGAAAGTTGATAAACTTGTCACCTCACTTTGGAAAAAATGGCCTTTGAATGTTTTGGTACAACTACTTGAGAGCTCTCCTTTGTCTACACCCATTTGGAATTGTGTACACCGTCTTAAGCTTTAGGCCCACCCTTCTCTTTAACCTCTTTGGGCTAGGGGGCAGTATTTTGACGTCTGGATGAAAAGCGTGCCCAAAGTAAACTGGCTGTTACTCGGGCCCAGAAGCTAGGATATGCATATAATGGTAGATTTGGATAGAAAAC
Organism: Oncorhynchus nerka; assembly: GCF_034236695.1. NCBI lineage: Eukaryota > Metazoa > Chordata > Actinopteri > Salmoniformes > Salmonidae > Oncorhynchus > Oncorhynchus nerka. The sequence goes on from NC_088399.1 coordinate 41,686,767, forward strand.
ACTCTAAAGTTTGTCTGTGAGTATAACAACTGATAGGGCAGGCGAAAACCTGGACGAACCATCCAGAAAAAAAAAGTTTCAGCCCACCACTGATTCCAATGGCTGTCATGTTTAATATGAAGGGAAAACCTCTCAGATTGTTGACATCTAGTGGAAGCCCTAGGAACTGCAGTCTTTAGAAAGAGTTTCAGGCTTGTTTTTGGAAAAATTAGAGAATTTGTAGTTTTTCTAAGTGGCTCCCATTTTGGCTGTAGTGTTTTCACGCACACACTTTGTTGTTTATCTCCGGCAAAGACAATAACGAATCTCCATCTTAAATTTGATCGTTATTTACATATTAGGGTACCTGAAGTTTGATTATAAATGTTGTTTGACTTGTTTGGAGAAGTTTATTGGTAACGTTTGGTATTCATTTTGTATGCATTTTGAAGGAGGGAGACCGGTGTATTATTGAATGAAGGGCGCCAGCTAAACTGAGTTTTTGGGGATATAAAAAAGGACTTTATCGAACAAAAGGACCATTTTTGATGTAGCTGGGACCTTTTGGAGTGCCAACAGAAGAAGATCTTCAAAGGTAAGGCATTTATTTTATCACTATTTCTGTATTAACAAGAAGTTAAGCTTTTTTCTGATGTATGACACTTGTATTTTCATGAATGTTAATTAAATATGACCATTTCTGTAATTTGAATTTCGCGCTCTGCAATTTCATCGGATGTTGTCGAGGTGGGTCGCTAGCGCCACGTCTAGCCCAAATTAAGGGTTGATCCAAGCGTTCTGTCCTAACAACAGCAGTCAAGCACCGAAGCTAACTGGCTAACGATGGCTAGCTTGCTAGCTACTTCCAGACACAAATGAGTGAACAGCTCACTTTGACCATTTTACTCACCCTAGCAGAGCTGGTTAAGCTGTTTTTATGTTTTCCAGAGCATTGTGACTGCAATTGTGCTACTGGCTACAATTTACGTTTTTTTGCCAATGCTTACTGACACCGGCCATATTCAATGGGTGTTGACTGTTCATAAATTCGTCAGTTATTCTGCGCTCTGGCACACTCAGATGGGAGTGCTCTGAAATCGGTCTGGATTGCCAAAGCGAATTTACCAGCTACACATATGAACAGTTGTTGTAGTGACATCATTAACATTCTATTGAAATGGTTACTTGCATAGTGGAGTCTTTTTTGTTAAGACATGTAGCTTGCTAGCTAAATAATGAACTATAATCCCAACTCATGACGTTCCTACCATGCATGAATCTGCAGGTAGCTAACCAACTAGGTTCAATGTTAGCTAGCTAACATTAGGCTGTAACGAGCAATGCAAATGGCTCTGAGATACGAATAATATTACTACACAGATCATACACGTAACGTTAGCTAGCGAGCCAGCCAGCTAAGCTTAGCTAGCTAGCTAACAGTACACTTTAACTTGAAATGAAAACAACTTCCTGACAACATTAGAAACATGTAATATCTGAAAATGTAGCTAGCTAGATTATCTTAACCATATACATGGATGGACATATCTCCATCTCTGTCACAGATGCCATGGTTGCCCTTAATTTTAAGATGTAATCGGGAGACAGGTCTTTTCTCCATCTCCGTAGCTATCATACTCTAATTCCACTGATTGCAAAACTCGGTCCTCTAGATATTGGAGAGCAACACTTACGCAGTTCTTCTATGCAATATATATTTTTTATAGCCACATTAGACAGGATTACCTACACATACTGAGCAACCCAAATAGACAGAAGTGTGCTACATGGCAGACCAATCTGAACTCATCTCTCCAGCCCACTCATTATCACAGGCAATCATGGATAGCGGGAAGGTTGCTGTCTTTCTCTGTGGCTAAATCAATTTTCACCTAAAACTGCCTGTAGCTCAGGACCTGAAGCAAGGATATGCATATTCTTGATACCATTTGAAAGGAAACACTTTGAAGTGTGTGTAAATTAATGTATATTTCCTTTTTGTTCCATCTTTGAAATGCAAGAGAAAGGCCATCACATAATATTGCAGATTAGGCGCAATTTAGATTTTGAGCAGTGTGTGTGAAAAGTTTCAGATTAATCCAGTGAAGCATGGCAGTACTGGACAATATTTTGTATCAAGTCTGCCCAAATGTTTCCCGAATAGGTCAATTGATAAGTACATAACTATAGAGAACATACAAAAATGATATGGTAATACAACATTTAAGTTTAAACACATACATGATGGATCATTAGCTTATACACTAACTTTCACACATCTAGATGGCCGGGCGAGGACAGCAGAGGTTCAAACTAGAATCCAAGCGCTCTCAACCGTGCCTCTAGAAGCAAAAAAATGGAGAAAACAACAGAACACAGTAAACAAATGCATCAGTCTCAAGTCATGCATGTTCATAAAATTCAAGTCTGAACTTTCAAGCCCCACCAACCCCAGATTGAGAGATAATAATGAGGAATTCCAACCTTTGACATATATCACTCTGGCCTTTATGGTAGTTCACCCAAACAACTTTTGATATCTTGTGGAACTACTGAGATTATTGGACTATTTTGAAAACAAAAGCTGAAAGGGGCTCCACATGCCTTTGGCTCTGCACTGGATGTATTACCCACAAACACCTACCAAAAGGTCATTATAATCAAACAAGATATGCAAAAAGTTATGCATATGATACTGGCAGTGCACATAGCTACAGGCATGTAGACTAGAGTAGTAAACATAATTTTTTCCAAAACTTGTACCTAGCTTATGATTTCTGCTATTTTCAGTAAAACCGTCAATATAGTTTTGATACAGAGGCAATTAGTGTTCCAACAAGTACACCAATCAATGATTATTAATGGAACGGGGGGCAATAGCAACGTCTGTTTTCATTCTTCTCTTGAGACTCAAATATATAACTTAAAAAATGTAATAGGGCCATGTGTGCACTTTGTATTCCTAAGACCAGGAGTAATAGACCTAGAGGTACACAGAAGCTACTTGCTCAGTTGGTAGAGTATGGCGCTTGCAAAACCAGGGTTTTGGGTTAGTTTCCCACGGCGGGACCAGTAAGAAATAGTACGAAAATGAATGCATTCACTTCTGTAAATCGCTCTGGATAAGAGCATCTGCTAAATTAATTAAATGTAAATGTACAAAAAGGCTTACCCGCTTTTTCCGCTGGCAACACTTCTTTGCATGTTTATCCAATATTGTGTCCCCTATGTTCTCATGTAAGCCTGAGACATATTCCCACCTCACATATTCATAATAGGTGGCACAAGACAGTGCAATGGGTATAAGCAAAAGGTACATTTTATGTTGTTGCTATCGAATGTAAAAAAAGGCATTAAACATAACTTTGAGAGTTTCACTCTTTTTCTCATTCATAAACAGCCTTGTCTAAGTACATGTGTATGCGGCTATCACACCCATGCATTGTGGGCAAAAACAGTACATATCATTCACTCTATTTATACAGTACTAATTGTACAAGCAAATTATATGAGTGTTGTGTATTAAATGTAATATAAAAATATGAACAGCTAGCTAGTAACAACACAAGCTAGCTAATAGGGGAAAATGTAGGCTAGCTAGCACCTGGCGCTGAGCTAGCTAACGTTTGTGTTTAGCAATTAGCATGTGACTAAGATTTGAAAAAATATGAAAAGTAAACTTTTAAAATACATAGAATTTGCATGGTTCATATGTACACATGTCATTACACTTAACATTTAAGAACCAAAATATTTATAACAGAAATAAAAATGACCCGAGACGCCATCTTGTTCTCATTAACTTAACTACATACAAAGTTAGCTAGCTTAGCTAGCTCACTCGTTTTTCACTTGGTCAAAACACTTAAATTATACATCAAAATGTCCAGAATACTCATAACAGTTTGATTTTGAGAACTAAAATATGCTTATAAATGTTACAAACCTGATAACAGGATAAATATGCAGATACCGAGAGTTGGCTTCTCTTCCAACACATGACGAAATAGGGAGTCACGCGCCTGTAGCCGTTGAACATTTACGTGACTTGCAAAGTCTGGAAATTTTCTGAAACTTGTTAATGCATAATTGGAAATTATCCCCGAAATTCCCGTATCACGCAAGTGTTTGTGAATACGCGGGA